>NC_069078.1:76788520-77421307 GCF_025698485.1 Gossypium arboreum | reverse complement strand
ACCTATATCTCAATTATATACTCAAGCCCAGGTTTAAATCTTCAATCCAAATATTCATTAAAACTCAATATTCTTAAAACCCAAATCCAATACCCTTTAATATTTAAAACTCAAATTGATAATTTATTTTTTATAATATTCATTTTTATTTTATTATTTAATATATATAAACCTAATTTAATTTTAATACTTCTATGTAAGAAAATAAAACTTTGTATCATATTTTAATTTTTATAAAATTTATATGTACAATAATTTAAATTTGAATATTCCTCGGGGAAATCTTTTTATCATTTAATATAAATTTCATAAAAACTAAATGATAAACATTTCATTTATGATATTCATAAAAATTAAATTATACTCAATTGTTTTTATGATATTCATTTTATTTTTATGATACATTTCAGATACCAAAGTAAGGATATGTTGGTCGTGTAAGAAAATATTATGGTAAATTTAAGAAAGGAGACAATTATGTGAAAAGAAAAATAAAGGAAATAAAATTATAAGCATCTCATTAGAAATTTTTTCTAATTAAAAAAAATATCAAAAACTGAAAACCTGAATAAAACCATAAATTTTCGATTCAATTTATTCAGTTTTGCACCCTAAGTCGTTTTGGTTTATTCAGCTTAGGTGGTTAATTAGGTTTATTCAATTTTTGGTATGAAGACTTAAACTGATTAAACAGATCGAAAGCACACCCTTGGTTGAGCGTGCATTTACATTGGTGAAAGTTAAATAGTCCGAATAATATTGAAAATAATTATCGCAATAAGATTAATTATTGTAGCAATAAAAATGAGTATCATAGCAGTGAGTTTAAAATTGATTGCGAGATATATATTTGAATTCGAACATAATAATTTTCATAAGATTATAATAAAAAATGAATTAAGGATATTAAATTAATGAGAAAATATTTGGTACGATACTGTAACGTCAAGGGGTTGACAAATATCGTATAAGGGTTAGTAAAATATTAAAAAATATATTTTAGAAAAAAAAAACATACGACAATTTTTTATGGATATATGCCTGAAATAACTAGAGTCCAACTAAGAGAAGCAATCTTGCTTGAAGTTTAAAACGCGGCTGCTTAGGTGGAGAATAGGTCGCATCTTTGTAACATTCTATACATGCTCGCCATTGCCTTAAGGTAGGAGTTCGTCACATTGTCCCAACGTCGGCTTGTTTTGACCCTTCTTTGATTGCTCGTCAATTCTCGTCTGAAGTACCTACAATGTGTCCAATAAATACGACACACCCCACAAGTTGCTAAAAGATTGTTTAACTACGACCCTATTTTTTAATTTCTCTTGCTATCATTGCAATCTCAACCCTAGTTACATTTGTAACACAGTATCGATTACTATGATTATAAACGAACAATAAAGATTTATTCGATATCTAATTAAAACTCCTTAATTAAGAAATTGAATGAAAATTAAAAGTCTATTAGCTTGATGCCAATTAAATCAATGCTTTTGCCTCTTCCAAAATACAGTAATTAAGAAATTAACAGCACCAAATCAAGATTGTGATATATGAAGAAGTTGAGATTATCTTTTTACTTTTTTAGCTGGTGAAAAGAAACTGAATAAAAGAAAATTTTTATCACTGTAAGCAAACAAAACAAAGGGGTTGATTCACCTATATACTAAAAGCCCGTTTTCGTGCTCTTCTAAATAAAAAATAACTACTGCTGCAAAAAATTGCAATGATGTTATCATATTATAGTATTAAAAGGAGCAGAACATACTTAAAGATTAACCAACAGTACGGTATAAAATACTCATAGATATCCCATCAAAAGAAGGAAAAGACCCACAACATATCATGTTGGAAATTGACATCCAAAAATAGGAAAATTAAAACTACTTCCTAGATGGGCTACACCATCCACCTATCTACTTTCCTTCCGGTCTTGATTGCCCGAGTTAAGAGCAATGTTCCAACGTACTGACTCTACGATACAATCCAAAGGAAGCCGATCCTCTCCTTGGGGCCTCCCAGCGTAATTCTATCAAGATAGATGTAGAAGGTTCCCTTATCTTGGCAGTAAAAAGCATGGAAAATACTAGCATGTTCGAGGGGTGCGTTGGATGATGTCCGTGTTAATAGGGTTTGAGTGAAAAATAATGTTGTTGCCAGCAGTCCATATTTCGTAAGGAAAATATCGAATCTGGAAACCATAATATTCATAAAGCCAATAAAATTCATCCATGCACTAATTGCATATAAAATCATACACGGTCTGATGCTAAAGCACATCATCAATAAATTTATAAGTAATTCAAAAATTAAATATAACAATTATTTGTAATTTACTTGCATGAAAATTAATTAAAAACATTTTTTTTTGGGACAGACAACCAATCCTTGCAGTTATAGTAGTATTAATCTGTCCAAATCTCGCAATCTGGTGACATATGTGGGTCATAGCAATAATGCACAATCCCAGCGACAAGTAATAACTTTTGAGTAGTTTCCACACCAAGATTGGTCAGTTATGTGTCTTTGTTAATAAGCTTTCATCATAGTGTCATTTTGGGTTTCTATTTCCGTTGAATTTTCCATGTAACCAAAAGGATGGTGAACAATTCCATTCGATGGAGTTAGTTTTTTCCATTATCTAATCAGTTGCGTGTTACGAAAAACAGAAAATGAAATCCAATCGTAACTTTGAGCCTGAGGGTTAACTCGCATGAGCTACCTTTGTTTATGAAAACAATTCCGATACCATGTTGTCTTGCCCGTATTGCAAGGCCAAAATGAAATCCCGAATTACTTGTGGAATTCAAATCCAAAAATAGGCCTCATTTGTGTTATTACTATACTCTTAACCCAGAGTTCAGACAATCAAGTCCGGTCACAGAAGCTAACCCCAAAAATCCCAAAAGACTTCACTGATACAAATAACCCGACTTGAAATATTAGCAGCTGACGTCAGCGACGAAATAAAACGAATTAAATTAAAAAGAGATTTACATCGTAAAGTCCACTATTTATCTCTCACTCCATCAAGATAAGGAAAAAAAAACCGCAAAGGACTAATTCCAATTTTCTTATTGCATTATTCTTTAATTGTTTCAATACTAAGGAAATTGCACCAGTTGTTATTTACCACAAAAGGCAGTCGGACAAAAGAAAACACAACATATCCATATCAGTTGAGGTTGAGGTTGATGTGAGGATCAACATCAACTCTAGCTACCCCTTTCCCAGCCTCAGCAGCCTTAGCGACTTCCAGTTCTCCGACCACAAGCTCCGCCACGTCGCTGTTTTCATCCCTCACTATCTTCTCTTCTTCTTCCTCATCCACGTAGTTAGGATCCTTCTCATCAATAGCAGGTGGTGCCGCCATCAGCTCGTTCTCCGCCAACCCATCTGGTCCTTCCCAGGTGTACTTCCCTCCACGACCCGACTTCGGCGGCGGCTGATCAATCCCTATCCCATCAGCCGGGTGTCTTTCCAGCCTTTGTACCCCTTTGTCCTCCAACTTCCTCTCTATGTACTTAATGGTGTCTATTTTACGAGAGGGAACTTTAGTCCTTTCAACTTCCTTTCGACCCTCTTCGTCGTGGCTAACTGCTCGGATCACCGCAGAGCCTCTCTTCTCTTCCATTTTGTCGTTCGCTGATTTCGTTTCTTCACTATCGCTTCTTTTTGCTGTCTATAAGTTATCTACGTTTTTCTAATGTTTTTTTCTGTGATACAAGGGCTTTGATTAGAGTTTAGAGTTTTATATAGAGACAGTGAAAGTACTAGAAAGTTTAGGAAAATGAAAATAAAAGAAAGTACTAGAAAGTGGATATAGTTCGGGTTCCGACATTAGAATCAGATACTAGAAAGTACTTGAAGAAAACATCGAGACGTGGTGCTGGAAGGTTCTGCCTGCCACGTTGTTATGCTGGGCTTTTGCCACCCGGTGTTGTCAAATTTTGAATTATTGATAGCAGTACCGTTGTCGTCTCAGTCTCTATTAGAAGAGATTTTATCTGCATGGTTTATGTTTGGAAAAATAAAAATATAATTATTATAGTAGTTATATTTTTTAATTATAAAAATTATAGTTTTTTAGATATATTTAATTGATAGAATGTAATTATATTATAATTTTATATATCATATTTAGTAATATAAATTGTAATCACATAATTACATAAAATATATTTTTAAAATATATTAATTATTATAAAAATTATTAATATGATAAAAATTTTAAACGAATAACAAATATTAAAATTAAGTCATATTATATAATATATTAGTCCAAGAAAATAGTTTATCCTAACATACCATTTAAGATTTTGAAGTTTATCTAAATTTCCTAAAATTTTAAATAATAAAAAATAAACGTTATATATAACTTTATCTAATTTCTCTAGTATTCTATATTATTTTATTATTCTTTCTTTAATATTTAACAAACACTTCATTATTTCTTATCATCCATTTGTTGGTTTTTAACCGAGTTCATCATCATCTAAATCTGAATCTGAATCTGTGCTTGTGTCATTAAGATTATCAAAATCTCCTTCCTTTATGTACTTTTCAATGAATTATCCCAATTTCATCTAGGTATGAGATTATGAAGTATGCAAGATGCTCAATCTTTTTTATGCTACATTGAGATCGTGTTGTTAATATGAGAAATATTGTTTTAGAATAACAAATATCCTCTCAATCACATTTCAAGCTTTGAGCATATTAAATTAAAGAGTTGATGAGATAAATATTTTTATAACACTTTTTATAAATAAATATATTATTTTTACACATGTAAATAAATTAAAATTCAAGATAAAAATAAAAGAAATATATAAAATTTCTTTTACCAAATATATATAAATTTCAAAAATAAAAATAAAAATCCTAAAAGTAGAAGAAATATATAAAATCCCCCCAAAAAAATGTATATAAAGAATCTAAATATATATAAATTTAAAAGGAATATATTTGATAAAAGTAAGGACGTTGGAACTGGAGGTGTAACAGACTGGTGTCCACAATGTTTAGACAATTGCATAGGGTAAGAGAGTCGTACGAATGACTGGACAAGAGAGACGAACGGCTGGATGATCGTGCGGCTTGAGTTGTGTTTGAGCGATGCACGAGCAATCAGTGTGTGGTGATGATTGGCAGGTGAGATGATTGGTGGGTGGCGGTGCTGGGCAGGTGAGATGATTGGTGGGTGGCGGTGCTGGGATGATTCATTAACCTAAAAATTAATATTTTGTCTATAATTTGAAAAAATAAATATATACCTATATTATTTATTAAATTTTTATTAAATTAGTGTTACATTTAATTAGGTAATCAATTTAATTAAAAATTACGAAAATATTATTTCATAATTAAAACAAATTATATTATTTGAGGGTAGTTTAATTTTTTAATTTTAAAAATTAATAAAAATACCCATATAGTGATATTTGAACCCAAACTAATTGTATTATTAAAGCTTTTAATTTACTACTCAATTAAAACTTTATTTTAATATTGTTATACATTTCAATATTTATTATACACATTTTACTACATCCATCAATTGCATATTTATACTATTATTAAGTGTTTTAATGAGTTGATGTCACCATCAACCAAGCCACCAACTCAATTAGGAAATTATAGAAACGTCCTTTCGCAATTAAAAACTAATAAAAATATACATATGAAGAAGTTTGAACCTGAACCAATTAAATTAATAAAACTTTAACTTACCACTCAGCTAAAGTTTTATTATATTTTTATACATTTTAATATTTATTATATACACTTAATTACCTACATCAATTGTATATCTATACTATTTATTACATGTTTTATTGAGTTGGTGCTACACTCAATCATGTCACCAATTTAGTTAAGGAAATTATGGAAACACCCTTACGTAATTAAAATAACTTATAATATTTTAGGATAATTTAGTCTATATTAATGTATTTGATTGAGATGAAATCATAAGTTAATTTAACACTAACTCAAAATTGATGATAACATCATGATAATCAATTTTAATCTAATTTTTCATTTTAACTTCATATATATTTCATGTGTTATTATTAATTAATTTCATTATTTATTATATATTATTTTTAAACACATTTGTGTTTAAAACTTATGGTTATCACACCCATACGCATGTAATACGATTTCTAATATTTTTTAAATTGTTATAGAATTTTCTAGATTTTTATACGAGGTGAGGGGAGTAAAATGAATTTTAACTAAAATAATTAAGAAAACCAATTTAGTAACAATATGCTTTTCTTCTTAAATAAAAGTTATATATTTAAACAACCCTATAAATTTTTGTTTTATATATATATATGTTTAGATTTTGGTTTAACTCACAAATTTGTATTTAAATTATATTTTTTTATCTTGGTATTTAAATTTTTTCTTTTGTCGTAAGTGTTATCTAAATACTTTTTTTTCAAGTTGGTACCTTCGTTAATCAAATCGTTAAATTTATTTTAAAAGAGGCTTAATGAATAAATTGGTATCTAAACTATGTTTTTTTCCCATTTTGGTACATAAATTTTTTTTGCCATAAGTGGTACCCAAACTATTTTTTTCCGAGTTGGTTAGTTCAATCGTTAGTTAAAATGTTAAGTCTATTTAAAAATATCCAATTAAAATTGACATGTAACAAAAAGATAAAAATATTATTTTATCTTATATATATATATATATATTTCTTTCTTTCTTTAGAATAGACCGGTGGTCAAAGCAATCAAGCAATCAATTCTTGCTTTGATCAATTTGTCAAATTCGATCAAATAAATGATTAAAAATTCATAAAATAAAAACATTTAAAGAAAATTGGTTCAATGATTTTTTAAGCTTGGTTCAATCTATCTATACTGGTTCGCGAGTTAATTAGTTCAATCCCTATCTCTGGACCAATGCCCTGACCAGTTCCCGATCTAGTTCTAAAAACACTGATTTTGATCGATGAAATAAATTTTCTGATCCTATATATCAGGTAAAGCAAGTAGGCAATGAAGTTCAAAGATATAATTAATCACCAACGTCTCAACCTCGAGAAGGTAAATTTCAAGCATTGTTAGTATTTTCAAATATTATAAAGGAAAAAGAAAGAAAAAATAAAAAGAGATAAATAATGTAAAAGAAAAATTTTAAAATATATTTTAAGTTTATATAATGTGGGATCTATTATTGACTAGAACTCTTTTAACTAATATAACATTTTGGTATAAATTGGGTAACAAAAGAATTATTTAGGTATCACTTGTGATAGAAAAAATGTTGAGGTACTAACTTTAGAAAAAAAAAATAGTTTAAGTATCAATTTGTGAATTAAACTCTTTTAAAATAGATTATCAGTTTGATTAATGAAACTACCAATTTAGAGAAAAAAGTAACTTAAGTAACACTTGTGAATTATGACAAAAAAGTTTTGGTGCAAGATGGAAAAAAGGGTATCATTTATGTACCAATTTGTAGTTTAAGCCTAAAATAAATTAAAAAAAAAATTTCAATCCAAAAGTAGGACAACAGAAATATTTCAAAGGGCAAATTGTTAATTAAGCCTAATAATTTGAATAAAATTAGTTTCTAAAAGGTTGAACTCGAAATGGAGAAAAATAGAAGTGTTCAAACTTCGAAGTAGAAGTGAAATTGGTAATATATAAAAATGATCCCTATTCACTTGGCAGGGACACGTTAATATCAGGGTATGGCCGATGGATTGATGTGGGTTCCAAGCCATTCCAACTGACAGCTTGAGAGGATCCAACATTTGTATGTTTATCCATTGTGGTATGATTTGGTTCCCCATTGCTTTCCTTTGGAAATGGGGATGTGGGTGTCGTGCAGAACTTGAGATCACCATCAGGTTCCGCTTGTGAGATTGGCCTTGCGGCTGTCGCCGTGGCTGAAGGCGCAGTACCCACCGTGTGCTCAGCTTGATTCTTCTTTTTATGCACTTTGTAACCGTTTGGCATGAAGCTTCCTACCACAACCTATAGCAAAAGAAAATGGAACTATATATATAAATATATATCACTCAAAGCATATAAATTTGTTTAAAAATGATGTTAACAAAGTAGCAAAGGACTTTTACTTGTATTGGGCTAGCAGCCACCAAGGAACCTGCAAGTCCACCGCCAATTACACGACCATCTGGTCCGGCCAATGAAACACTTAACCCACCAGTTTTACTTTTTCCACCACCACGGTCACTGTCTGTAAATGACCCAGTTAAGGACAATATCTCAAACCGTCCCTGCATTGTAATTTAAAGTTTTATCTCAAACTGCTACAGTTCAAAAACAGAAGATTTATTATATAAATAACTAAAAATAAAACTAAAGGAAATCATTGCAGGCAGCATGAGAAGTATAAACCCTTAATTAATTAAAACCAAATGCTGGAAACCGTAAAGGACAAGATATAAACTAAGGTAGAAATATTCATGCCTCGTATGTTAAAATACCACCAGATGAACCAGGTTGTCGAATACAAACAGTGGAAACAGCTCCATTTGCTGACAGAACACAAATCCCACGAGGTCCCTTTTGAGAAAATGAAAGAATATTGCCTGCAACATCCTGCAACATTCAATAAAGCAATGTTTTCCCATCATGCAAATTGAAGACATTTGGAGGATTCAAAAATCTGTTTATTTATACCCAAATTATCTCAATTAGCAATTCTCATGTTTTCTAATCTCGGAACATTACCTCCCCAGTGTTTACTGTGACCACATGTGGCGTAAAGTCCCCACCAGCTGTGCTAGCAAACAACTCAACTGTCCATATTTAAGATATAATATACATGGGTCAGTTTCTATTTCTTTCCTAATTAATGTCCAAAGCAATAGGGATTGATTAATTAATGAAAATAAAAGCCCGAAATTCACCAAAAATTGATCATAATCAAATCTCTTAATTTCTAGCAGTATTCAAGAGGAAACAATGAGAAGCAAAAACCAAGTTCCTATATATTATTAGCTTTAATTTCTAGCAGTATTCAAGAGGGAACAATGAGAAGCAAAAACCAAGTTCCTATATATTATTAGCTTTTCTTTTCGTCAAATTTGAAGTTAATGTGAAAAATCCACAGTCTTATTTATTCTTCAATATACAATTCCTTAAGCATGAATCAACTACCCATAATGGTTGGGAGAGACTTAGAGAAAAGAACAGTACCAAAAAGGGCAAGTCTTTAAGGCTAAATTATATTTCTTGCTCAAATTCAAGATTATATTTTTATTTTCCTCAGCATGCAAGTTGAATTGAATACTATATACCCTCGAAAGAAAATGACAAAAAGACATGCAAACAATTACAATATATTAATATCTGACATGCAGACAATTACAATATATTAATATCTGCACTTTCTCTGGAACCAAAAAGAAGTTTCCTTGGAGCTACAGAAAAGCCAAAAAGACTTCCTTGAACTTAACTTACCTATAGAAGCTAGAAGGTGGCACTTGGTAGAAGCAGGAGGCCTGCCTCTACCTCTCTTGGAAGAGGAGAAGTCAGTAGGAGAAGTCGTCACTAATTTATATGGTAACCTAAGGTTCCCATCTGCATCATATTTTCTTGGCCTCCCTCTCCTTTTCTTTCCTAAAGAATCAACCCCACCTCCACTTGGTCCTGGAACTGTTGTTGCTGTGGTACTTATTGTGGCTCCCTCGCCTGTTGCTGCATTATCGAGGTTTCTCTCCAAGTCCATGTTCATGACTTGAGATAATACCAGGCTACCCAGTGGCAGATGAGGTGAGTTAGTGTCAGAGTTGCCTAGTGACATAGGCATCGTGCTCAACTTTTCTTCCATGTGTTTCTTGAAAGTGGCAAACCCAAAAGAGGCTCTTCTTAAAGGAACAGAAAGTTAGGAGTTGGCAAGCTGGAGAGAAGGACCCCCCCAAAAAAAAAAAAAAAGGTTTGAAACAAAGACAGGTTTGCTTGAAATGGCGCCAGAAATAGAATGTAGAGAGAGAATTAGAGATTTTATAAACTTCCCTCTCTGAATGATGGAAGAGGCAAAAGAGAACGAGGGAAGCTAAGGTCTTTCTCTTCTCTGGACTACACAGCCTTAAAAACAGGGTCCTCAAGCTGCCCCACTAATGTTAGAAAATGACTTCATGTTTTCTATCAATTTTGCTTGCCTTCGCATAAGTTTATATTTAAAAAAATTAATGATTGTGTATCGATATGAATAGGACCAAAAAGTTTTGAAGATATAGGTTATATTTTGCCATTCCTCTCCTGTAAAATTGAAAAAGGAAAGTGGGCACAAATTTCTTGTTTTCTTTTCGGACAATATAGGTAAAGTATACCATAATTCAAATGCTTAAAATATTACTGCCACAAAATTTTGAATTAATATAAAACAGTAATCCTTTTTTCTAATCTGACGTAAGAGGCAACGTCTTCATAAAGGTAATTTTATGCGAAGCTTTCAATAAAGGGTAAATTCCATAGTTTGTCACGCAATTCTTATAAAATTTTATTTCAGGCACTAAAAATAATTTTTTTTTAGTATGGACTCTACCATTACATCTGTTTTATCATTTTAGTTACTCATCATTAATTTTCCATTACGTACACTCATTTTAATCATTCAATTTTAGTAAATTTTATTTTGGTCACTTATTTTATCATTTTCTTTTCTTTTATGTTTTTAAGAATTAATTTTATTTTTTCAGTGACAAGAAAATCTGGGTTAGAAAAATAATTTTTTTAAAAAATTCCTTTATTTTACCTATTTAAAATTAATTTCACTTTTCTTCTCCGTAAAAGGAAGGAGAAAACCTAGGGTTTTACAGAGAAATTATCTTAACTTTTATAAGAAAAACTTGAGATTTACAAGAAAAATAATTTATCTTTTATCTTCTTTTTTTTCTTTTTTAGAATTAATTTTAGTTTTTGATAAAAATAAAAATGTGGTTTACCTAAATTTTTATAGGAAAAGTTATTTTATCTTTTTATTTCCTTTGTTTTTATTTTTACAATTAATTTTAGTTTTTCAATAAAAGAGAAAATATAAGGTTTTGTAGGAAAACTTTACTAAAATTTACTAAATAACACAGTTCCTATAAAGCTCAGGTTTTCTTTTGAGAAAATAAAATAAGCGATCAAAATGAAAATTTACTAAAATTAAGTGACTAAAATGAATGCATGTAATGATAAATTAAGAACCGTGACTAGAATGACTAAAGTATGTAATGGTAGTGACTAAAATGACAAAAATGTAATGGTAATACTCATATTGCAAATTTTTATTTCTGATGCCTTAGATAAACATTTATGAAAGTTAGATTACCAACCATATAACTTACCCTTCAAAAAAATAATATTTAAAGAATACGATTACTAAAAATGTAATTATCAAAAAATAATATTATATTGCAATTATTGATACTAAGGTATAAAAAGTATGATAGTTTATTTTATACAGTATTTCTTTTTTTTCCTTACAAATGACTTTTTTTTGGGTTAATTTTTAAACATTAATCTTAATTATTCTAAATATTTTAGTTAATTAAATATTATAATATATATAAACTACTTCATCAAAATAAAATTTAAAAATTTAATGGATAAATTTTCTGAAAGAATGAATAATATTTTTAAATAATTATAAAATCGAAAATATTTTACATAAAATATAACAACCGCCATAGAGAGTAGTAAAGTTGAGAAGCAAATTTTTTTGTCAGTTTATTCTCTAGAGTTCATTTTCAAACTCCTCAAATAAGAATTTCAATTTTGATGAATTTAAAATTAATTTTATCTTTATTATATTAAATTATCATTTAACTTCTAAAATTTAAAATCAAAGTTATTGGGTAGATAATTTTATTTGTTTGTTTATTTTAACACATATTACAAATTAAGAGAATAGATGATTCTTTCTCGAGACAAAAGAAAGAAGGATGATAATAATAAGATAGGGATGGAAACAAAACACTTAACAACTATTATGTAAAGCATAAAACAATTCATAATCTTATTGCTAAAGATTCATGGGACGATTGAAGAACTCACACACTCAATTACATATGCGTCCATCTAAATTATCATGCTCAATCTTGTAACTTTATAATGGGATGAACGCTATTTGTTAATAAGTTAAATGCCATATTCAATTAAAAAAGTTTAATAAGTAAAAAGTATTTTATCTAAAGAATACTAATATATTTCAAAAATTATATTAATGTTTTTACAATTAAATTTAGATAAAATTAATTAATGAAATAACAATTTAAACAATTTCAGATGGTGTTTATTTAAAATATTATGTCTATTAATAAGTGGTTAGAAGAAATGGGAATAAATTTTTTAAGTATTTGGATCAAGATCAAATCCTGAAATTGACATTGTCGAAAAACTTTACTTGAATATTATTTCGATCCGAACAAGATTATATTAAACTGTAAAATAAATAAAAACACTTATAATTGTATAAAAAATTCCAATATAAAGCTTAAAAAAAGTCAAACTACAGTAGCAAAACTGAAAGGTAGTCACATAATTTAAGAACCAAATTTTTTTATTTTAATTATTTTAGTATAGGGTTTTGACAATTGAATTTCTTCAATATCGGGAATGAGACAATAAAAGAGAAATTCGGCTTACAAATATGACTTGAGACATTTGACGCTCACGGATTTTGAGTTCTGCCATATTTATCGACTTTTATTGGTGTTAAATTTAGCTTAATATTTTGATTTTTTTTTCTTTGACTCCTACCGGTGTCGAAATATATATTTTTTTGTTAAATATAGATATTAAATTAGACTAAAAAATAGCATTGGAATCACATTAACAACAGTATAAACTCAATTATCAAATTATAATTCAGCATTTAGAGTAATGTTCAATTCAATTGCCATGTATTCTATGTAAAATTTTTACATGAGAAGCGCTTATTTGAGTGCTTTCATAAATGATTAACCTTTATATATTTATTTTGAAATATTTGAATCTAATGTGAGCAATCTTAAAAGATTGAACCTTAATTTAAGCTTTTAATCTAACTAATAGAAAGTATAAATCAATGTTTTTTAAATTGAACCACTAGTTGAATCGGTCAAATCACTAGTTCGCGAGTTCAATTGATTCAATTAAAATATTATTAAAAATTAAAAAAACTAATAAAATTGAAAAATTTTAGTTCAACCATCTAATTCATTTGGTTTGTACTGATTCTCAAGTCAATCGATTCAAATTTCCTTATCAAATTGATACATCAACTGATTCGACCGACCTGTCCAACCTATTTCAAAAAACATTAATGAAACCAAAGACTATATTTGTTACAGCATTAGTAAACTGGAAATAATAAAGTAACAAAAGATCTTGACCCCAAACTTAATATTGATGAAAAGATCTTAACCCCAAGTGAGTGAAGCTAGGGGCGAACAAAATTTAATTCGATTTGAAAAATTTGATAAAAAATTTAAAATTTGAATTAAGTAGTTTGAGTTATTCGGATTAAGTTAAATAAAAAATAATTTTTAGTTTAACTAGAATATGAATTATACAATTCAAGTTATCTGAAAATCTAAATAAGAAAAGATAAAACTATATCGTTTTGATAAATATTTACTCATTAAATTAAAAGGTAAAATCATTATATTATTTATATAATTAAGTAATCTTATACTTTGTCTATTAATTAAATAATCGGTCTATATAAAATAAATATTGAGTATAAATAATAAAATTTATTAAATTAACTCAAAATTTTTAATTCAATTCAACTCGACTCGATTAGACGTAAACCCGTAAATGAATGCAAAACAAACTAGGTGGGCCAACAAATCCAGGATCCTCTCGCATCTCATTTCCACTGCACCAAAGTTGCAATAAAATTTTGCATTTGTTAGGGACCGCCCAACCCAACCTACTTTTTCAAGACAACCCACTTTTTCCCTCTTTGTTTCTTTGAAAATATTTCTACCTTTTTAATAATTTACTGCAATATGAGGAGACTTATTATTTAATTTGTAGGAAAGTAGGGACATTGAAAATAAATGGCAATGTGTTACTATTAATTTGGTGGTTGGTTACTCTTTCCGGTTTCTATGATCCAAATTTCACCTAACCTACCAACGTTCTTTAAAATTATACTGTGTATCATCTCATTTTTTTGGTTTCCAGCAAAACTATTTTACTGTACTGGATAATCTTTTAACTATTTTTAATTTTTAAAATATCAGTAAATAATAAATTTGTGATTCAAAAATATTCATAGTTCAAGATTACAAATTTTAAGATTAAATTTTAGTTTTTAAAGCTGAATCCAATCCAACATAAAGTTGAATTGTTTAAACTCGTTTGATTTTTTTTTTTGTATTAGTTTTTATTAAGTGTGATAGGTATAATTGTGACAATAATTCTTAAAATGAGAATCACGAAAATTAATTTTTAGATTAAAATAAATAAAATTAAGTTAACTGTTTCACTAAAATAAAGAGCACAACATTCAAAAAAATATATATATTCTTTTCACCCTCTAATACAAGTTTTAGGCTGAATTTTCTTTTGGATAATTTCAAAAAAATGGAAGTAGATTTACAATGGAATCGAAAGCAAGAGATTAAAGACAATCAAGATTAAACAAGTTGAGTATTTGGTATTTATTTTTCTTTCCCAAAAAAAGTTGAAGCGTATTTTCTCAAAAAATTTGAGAATTTTTTTTATTGGTTGATGAAAAAATAAATACAAAATATTGATATCAATCGAACTAAGACTCAATTGCTAATATAGATTAATTCTTAATTCTTAAATTTGTTTTTTTTATTTAAGAATTCTAATGATTGTTATTATATACAACACTATTTCGTTTAAATTATCTTTTAATCAAATAAATTAATGCGTATTAATAGTTGATTATGACTGTTTCATTAAAATACTTTTCAAAGCCCGTTTAATGCTGCCTTATGATTAGTTTTGTGTCGTTAAAAGAAGAAAATTTATAGCTTCAAAGAAAGAAGACAATTTTTGTAGCACATTAATGCCAAAGTTTATGCCTTCTAAATTGAAAGATATTTAGCTCGTAAATATTGCCCATTAATGTTACATTATATTACACATTTTAAGTAGTAAATATACATGACTTGTTAAAAGTATACACTCAACATCAACAGTTAAAGATTTTTTTTATATAAAATATTTAAAGATATTATCGTTTATAGGTATCTAACATTCTACACTTGTTTTCTTAGTAAAAAAAGAGCTTATTTAGACTCAAGCTCAAAGCTTGAATTTGAATTTAAATTGAAATGTCCAATATCTAATAAACTTTTTTAAAGTTTCAAGCCAAAGGAGGATCCTTTTGAGGGCCTAGGGCTTTCACCCTTCAAAACTTTGAATTTTTAGATTTTTTTAAAAAATTCTCATTGATTTTACAAAATTTTTAATTAAACCCTCAAATTTTTTTTTTAAAAAATACATTAAACTATTATAATTTTTGAACATTTTACTATAAATTAAGTTGCTTTAGTTGAAATGCAACTCAATAATGATTGAGCTAATTTGAATTTTTGAGTTAAAATCAAATAATATATATATATCATTTACCCTATAATGTACCGTATGTATTATTTCTTCTTCTTTTTAGTTCTCTTCAACTAAAATATTCATGGTGCAAGAATTTTGGAATAATCTTGTACATATTTTTATGTTGTCTCATAGACAAAATAGTTGGTATGATATTGGCTAATAAGCCATAAATCCACCATATATTTTTCATATTTTCATTACATTAAAATAACCTACAAAATATTTGTTTGCTTGGATCAAACAAATTCTAACTTCAGTTCAATTTAAAAATTCATTAACGTTCAGTATTTATTCAAATAAACCTTTAATACAAATCAACTTTTGCTTAAGACTACACCTTAATTAAAAAAAAATCAACAATATCAAATCTCTCAGTTTTCTTTTTCCGTTTGCACATTAGTTCACTAATTAATATATATATATATATATATATATATATATATTATGCTAATTTAAATAGAAACTAAAAAAATTAAAAAGAGTTATTTAACGTTAAAGGAAAAAAAATAAATTTAGTTTTCCAATAAAATCAATAAAAAAATATAATAGGCATTAAAAGGGAAAATAAAAGTAAACAAGAATAAAATTAATCTCCTGTCTTTAGATTTATGGACCCCAAAATGATTTATAACTTGTAGTGATCTCAAGATATATAACCAAAGAAAAAGGTGACCATTAATCTTTAGTAATTTTAATTCTCATTTCCTAACAAAATAATATAAAAATAAAACCATTTCAAAGTTTTAGGTAAACTATTACCCTTTTATTATAAAAATTAATCTCTTTTATTATTTTTATTTTTTATATAATACCTAAAATTATTAATAGTCTCTCTCAACCTTTAAATAATAAGATAATACGTTTTAATACATTCAGACTTATATCTTCCTATGATAATATTAATATTAATATTAATCGAACTCAAAATTAATGGACAAAAACTTTTTATCTTAAATAATGATTTGTAGTATTAAGACTTTATTTGATTAAAAAAAATTGTCACTGCATTTTAACTTGTAAATGTAATGAATGAGCATGCGGAAAAGTTGTAATTAAAGCTAAATGCAAAGAACCAAAAAGTTGAAAAACATTCCAGTTTATTCCAACAACTTTATTCTATTAATTTACATTATTTAGACAAATCGACCGTCTGGCTAGCTAGCATTTTCGTCCTTTATAGGCAACCCTCTTTATGACTTATTTTCCTTTGTCATATCTACTTTCCTAAAAGAATGAAAAAAATATATTTGTACTTTTGTTTCAAAGAAATTTTAATTCGATTAAATTATTTGAGTTTAACACTATTCATTTAATGAGATTAATCTAAGTATGTAGATATGTTGGGTATCAACAAGGGATGAGATATGAAAGAGTATGTGATGGTGCTGGCAAAGGTCAATTCATCCTAGTTGAGTGGAGAGCCAGAAGAGGAGAGTAAAAAGGTTGAGGTTGTGAAGGAGTATGTTAAGGGCGGTAAAGAAGCTTAAATGCTTGAGGGTCCATCCTTTCTTCATCGTGGTGGGAGTATTTATAGAGAAAGCTTTGTGGTTGTTGGCATTGATGTGATGAACCTACTATCAGACTATAATTGCAATACACATGGGGAGAATGTTTGTGATGGGACGAATTCTGTTATTTCTTCTAAACCATGGTGCTGAGTGGTTAAGCTCATATGAGGTTTAATGGCCTAGAGAGTCATGTTCTAAATAGAGAAGTAGGTGCCGAGCAAGTTGGAAGGAGGTTGGATGGGATCAAACCTTCCAGGCCATTGATATTCTAGCGACTGTCCGACATATAGCAAATGGAGGAGCATCTTCTGTATAGTTTGTTGTGTTGCCACGTATCCCCAGTAAAAGAAGTATAACAAAGTATTTTATTATTTGAGTTGAATGCATTATTAATCTATTGATATATAAATTTATTTTATATATACTTAAATTTATATGTGCCTTATTATATTTAGAAATATATATAAGAAGACAAATTTGAAATAATTTTTCTTTCAATTAAAATTATAAATTAAAAATAATTTAAAATTATTAATCAAATTTTATTATTAAATATTTAAATAAAATATTTGTTAAGAATAAAGTTTATGATAAAATTTAAATACATAAATATTATCTTTTATTAAATAAAGGTAATTTTGTAAATCATCATTACATTTCTAAGGAAGTGCTTAGTGAACCAAACATGATAATGCAACTTTCTTGGGATTTTAATCAATACATTCCGATGTATACCAAAAGTTGTAAAGTAATATTTCCAGTAATCACATTCCCAACAATCACATTCCATTGAAATCATAACACGGGAAAGCACCAAACTCTACCTTAAGATATAGTAAAAATATTGAAAAAATTAGGCAACGAAAAAGAATTAGATATGTAGCCATATTTGAAACCTATTTGTGGAGTTAAATTATCCTGAGTAGTGTATTAAACACTAACAAAAAAAAACTTCATCACTTTATATATATAAGAGGTAAGGGTAGGAGTTGTTCAGGAACCAAACTCGAAACTAATGTTAATTAAAAATTTGAACACGGTTCCTTTATCACACATATGTCAGTTTAGTCCACACGTTTTATATTTTTTAACACCTAAATAAACTCTTATAGGACTTTTGATCTATATTCCTTATCTCACATGAGAGATTCATTTATTTTAAAAATTGGATAAATCTCAAAATAATACAAGAATTTTGTTTTGGGAAATGTGTCCATATTATAGTAAACATGTAACTGCTTTTCTATATAATTGAATGATTAATAAATAAATAAAGTTAATTTCACATTTTACTATTATTTCTTTTGTATTTTTGTCTTTCATATTTTGCATGCATAGCGAAATTGTGACAAGCGTATATTAGTTCATTGATTGTCTAAGTTCAAACTAAAGATAAGCGACATTGTAAGAACGTTTATATTGCGAGAAAGACAATTTACTTTAATAGATAATCTAAATGAGTCCTTAATCCCATAAAAGAATCAAAGTGAGCATTTGATTCAAATACTGAGAAGAATTATTATGTCATCTATAATTCCAATTGGGGAGATGACCAGTCTTGGCTATCGGAGCAGTTGACTCCATGAGTGAAGACATAGATGTATTCATTAGTAGAATGATACATTAGGCTAGACCCAAGATGAATTAATTCTGAATCTATTTGTAAATTAATTCATGGTGTGATTTACCTAAATCCTGAGTTAGTCACTAACCATGTATATGTAACTCATGTGCTTTGATATAAGTAGAGGCTTATGCTCTAAAGACGATCGAGCCTATAGCTGGTATGCTGGGTACATGTCTTGTATATGGCATGGCTTTACTAGCAACAGTGGAATTCATATCTCAATTAAAGAGTTAATGGTATCCTCTCGTTAACATTGTGTGAATTGATAAATATGTAACGTGGCCACGGGTTGCTTGTTCTCGAACTAACAATTTATTACAGTCATTTGTTGACAATGATCATATTAATCATTAATAAGACACAATTGTGACAATAAGATAAAATAGGATTATATTGAGTGAACGAATTTAACTTAAAGGAATAAAAGATATCATATAAGGGTAACACACACATGAGGGTTTTTTACTAAAGAAGTATAAAAAAATTAAAAAATTCCAAAATAATACACCTAAAAAACTATTTACCGAAATGGTATGGTCAAGGTGGTCATGCCACTCTGACAGGCGGCAACACCTTGACTTTTGACGGCCAACAATGAAAAAAAAAGGCTAAAAACGAAAAAAAAGCTGAAAATGAAAAAATAAAATAAAAAACAGGTCATGTGGGTGCCAGAGGCGGCACCAGTTGTGCCTCTCGCAGAGGCGACACTGGTGTTGCCTCTGGTAGAGGTGGCACTAGTGGTGTGGGTCCCACAGGCGGCACCTAAACACTATATAAGCACGTAGAATCAGCAACTTTGGGACCAAGAAACAGCAGCAAGGAGAAGAAAATAAAGGGAAAGAAAGGAGAAGAGAAGGAAAAGAAGGAGAAGGAAAAAAGAAGGTATAATTTTTTTTAAATAATGGATTTTTATATTGTTATTGTGTTTTTGTTGTTATTATTATTGTTGATTTTATTATTTTTGCTGTTAGTTATTATTATTGTTAGTAAAAATTCCTTATTATTATTGTTAGTAAAAACCCTAATTATTGTTAGTTATTATTATTGTTGATTTATATTAATTTTGTAAAAAAACCCTAAAAGGCCTATTTATGTTATGTAAAGAATGTATTAATTTTTTATGTAACTTATTTGTTATATGTGTTTTAGGTGGGTTTTTACCTAATAATATAAAATAAAATAAAATAGCAAAATAGGTTGTTTGAAAGATTAAGTACCAAATACTTAATCTTTCAAACAACCTATTTTGCTATTTTATTTTATTTTTATATTATTAGGTAAAAACCGTTTTAGGTTGATTAGATAATATTTATGAAATTTATTTGGCATGTTATATATAAATATTGTTAGAAATGGCAACATATTTGGTATTGCCTGATGAAATAACAACTTCAGCACAAAGGGAGAAAGTTGATAAGATGATGAGAGAAGTGCAAGATTACAGAATGAAACCAGAAGAAGATATTGTTCAACACGTTATCACAGTAAATAAAAAGATGCAAGAAATGTTGTGGAAAGGTCATGAAATGATTAGGAAAAATAAAGTTCAATACTTAACCCTTAGAGGGACATTAATAGAACGGGAACATCAAATCATTTTAGACCAACTTTGGAAGACATTGGTACCACGAACCTATTGGAATCTAGTTATATACTTCGTAAAGTTTATAATCTCTTATGGAGCAAGGAAAATAGCGAGACAAAGTATAGGTTCACAAAAGTTGATTGGGAAGCAAAATGTGATTGACATACCATGGATGGATAAATTAGATGTTAGAAAATTACCAAGAGAATTTCTAATTTCAATACCCGTTATAAAAATTGAATAGGAAGAAGATCCCGAGGAATTGTCAAATTGTATTGTAGAAGATGAATATGAAGAGAATCAAGAATATCTAAATTAGATTGTATAGTATTTCCCAGAAGAAGATACAGGGTCGGAGATGGAAGAAAACATAAAACTAAATTTAAATGGTTAAATGTAAAGATAAATGTTGTTTATGTATAAAATGAGAACTGAAAAACTATGAGCTTATGAATGAAAAAAATTGCATATTAATTAATTAATTTTTTTATTTAAGTATTTTATTTGGTTTTCGAATTTTTTTTGAGAAAGTTTGTTTATTTTTTAACAGATTGAGCATTAAAGATGGATAATCAATTTTTCGTATACGTTTATTTCGATGGAATTATCTTGACAACAACCGTTGGATGCATATTTGAATGTCAGCAACAAATAGCAATGAGATTTAATAGAAATGTCTCGTTGAATGATATGAAGGGAAGAATTAATGCAAAAATTGTTAGACGTTGTGGGAGAAGGATCTCAAAACTTTTCTACAAGTTTCCAGTTTCGACAGATCCAATCAAATTCATTGAAATGGAACTTGTAGACGACGAAGACGTGGAGACAATGATCGCTCTTTACTGTGGGAATGGGAGTGAAAAAAATGCACCGATTCACTTATTTGCTGAGTTAGCCGGTATGGAGGAAAATAAAGCTCACTGTATATGAGGAAGAACATAGAGCTCAAGAACCATGCATGGTGGCTCCAATATCGTACATTGATAGTGAATCGACTATACGTGGGATCGATATCGATATTAATGTTACACCCGATATGGATGTGGTTGGTGATGATGGTTACGATAGTAGTGATCCTTGTTATCAAGAGGTCGATAGTGACAGTGATCTCGATGTGAACGATGTCCCCGATGATATTGATGATAAAGACGTGAAAAACGATGGAAACATTAACGCGTCTTCAGTCGGGAACCAGATGCGACGTGTTGTGATTCATAATAATCTTGGGCCACACATGTCGCTCATAGACCCCAACGCGGCGCATATAGCCGAGTTTCCAGAGTACCCTAAAATACTTCCTGCTCACCGACTGGCTGTAAATTCTGATCCTGAGGAGTTATTCGTCGGCCAGAGATTCGAAAGTAAAGAAGAGTGCGTATTTGATATTAAGCGGTATAGCATGAATATATCAGTAGATTACAAAGTTGCAGTGTCTAAACTGACATTATATATTGGGGAGTGTTGGAAGTCGACGGAAGGCTGCAATTGGCGAGTACGAGCTGCATTTATTCAAAATTCTCAGATGTGGGAGATACGCAAATTTGTTGGGCCTCACACATGCACATCAACACGTATGACAGAAGATCATCGAAAACTTGATTCTAAAACTATCTGTATGTGTATCATGCCAATGGTGAAGGACATGCCGACCATTAAAGTTTCGGTACTGATTGCCGAAATACAAGTACGATTTCAGTATCGAGTGTCATATCGAAAGGCATGGATAGCAAAACAGATGGCAATGAAGCAATTGTATGGGGATTTCGATGCATCGTATAACGAGTTACAGGGATGGATAGCCACTATACGGGAGTATGTATCGGGGACCGTCATTGAGTTACAGACACGACCTTATTACGGCCCGGATGACTAACTACAGTCGGGAAAAAGAATTTTCCATCGAATGTTCTGAACGTTTGATCCATGTGTGCGCGCATTTCCCCACTGCAAGCCATTTGTGCAAGTTGATAGAACCTGGCTATATGAAAAATATACACAGATCTTACTTCTTGCGGTTGCTCAAGACGGCAACAGGAACGTGCTCCCGATAGCATTTGCCATTGTAGATAAGGAGAACATGGAATCGTGGGAATTCTTCCTTACCAACCTGTGGAGGTATGTTATTAGCAACGATAATATTTGCATTATCTCTGATAGAGGAAAATGATTAATTGCCACTATTAGACGTTCCGGTGTACCATGGAGATCTGTTTACTGCATCTGTCACATCACAGCTAACTTCATTAGAGATTATAAAAATGCAGACTGGAAGAGACAATTTGTGAAAATGGGTAAATGATTGCCTTATCTTTTCAATATAAGTTTTTAGGGCAATACTGTAACTTATTTTTTCTTAATACATATACAGCGTACGAGCTAGAGCCACACATTTTTCACTAAAGAATGAATCAACTTGAGAGTGACATGGAGGGTCAAACGAATATATCTTTCCGACAGTGGTTGAGTACTATGGAGCCGTGGCAATGGGCTCAAAGTTTTGACAAGGGCTTTTGTTATGGTCAAATGACCACAAACTTAGTGGAGGGGGTCAACGCTGTATTGTTGAAAATACGACATCTTCCGATTTCAACAGTCTTCTCGTCTACATTCTACAAGTTGGCTACTTTGATGCCAAGAATGGGTCAGCAACAAGTTAACCAGATTGAGGCGGGACACGTGTTTGTCGAAGATGTCAGGGATGCAATGATTGCAAACCGTCAGATGGCGAGGTCAATGAATGTAGAAATATATTTACGACACCTTGAAACGTTTCGAGTTACAGAGACTATTGGTCGTCGACCCGGTATACCACTTAGGTCCTATGGAGTTGATCTCCGGAATAGACAATGAGATTGTAGGAGATTCCAAACACTTCATTATCCGTGTGCGCATGTCGTGGCAGCGTGTGCTAAAGTAAACCTTAATGTTGAACAATTTTTCGATGATGTGTACACACTCAATCGCACGTTACGTGTATGGGAAAATGACTTTCGAACTTGTCCCAGACAGAGGGCTACACAGGAATCCGAGAGGTCGTCCGCAATCAACCAGAATCCGTAATGAAATGGACTTTAGGGAGAAATCCGACGGTACGCGTTGTGGATTATGCAGGTTAGCTGGTCATAATCAGAGTAAATGCCTGCAACGAAACTATCATGTCGGACAATCGTCACGATCAGGTAGGAATTGAACTTATGTTGTAATGTATTTATTTTATATGAAAAAAATTATATTGCAAATATTCCTCTATTTGTTCAAAATCCAGTCAAGCTATTTTCTAGAGTCGCAGTTATGAATTTATTTATATCTGGAGCTACGGAACTCTAAATTAAGATCTGATAATTTTTCTAGAAACTAAGCTTACATATCTTTTTACCATAAAATTTTCAAAATTTTTTATTTAGCCAATTAGTATAGTTTATTCTTTAAAGTTACCCCTATTTTGCTATTCCATAGCTCTGACCCTTATTCACTAAAAATAAATTATATTACAGTACGGGATTTGGATAATGTTCTTGTCTATTTTTCTTGAAAATAGACTCATTAAGGATTCTAAGTATATAAATTATAACTCATAAATATTTTTATAAAATTTTTAATAATTTTCTGAAAGCAGAACAGGGGATTCTGGAATCATTGTGGCTCTGTCTCAGAATAATTCAAATATCTCATAATATGAAATTCTTTTACTTACACTGTTTCTTATATGTGAAACTAGACTCAATAATATTTAATTCCATATTTTATCCAACCTTTAATTCAATTTCTACAATTTTAATTGAATTTTCAAAGTCAGACTACTGCTACTGTCCAAACTATTTTTGTACAATATAATGATATTTATCATAATATCATTTTCAACTAATCATGAACTCACCATTTCATGGATCCCATGCTCAATTCCACAATAAAACTTAATATAATCATCATTCAATTTCATGAAGCACAAATAACCAAACATTCCATCGATCAAGGTAATTTTTACCAATTACCTACACTCAATCAATGAGTTAGTCACATATACAAACAAGGTAATGGTTGAGTTTACATTTACTCAACTTGCATATATAACTACATATGTATCATTTATTTCATACATCCATGAAATCTCTATATATACCGGTAATAGTATGTTCCAATTTAATTAATGTTCCAATTAGATTAATGTTGTAATGTATTTAAAGTTTGTTCCAATTTATATTACAAGACTAAGTTTGTTACAAGTTTTAGTGTTTTAATATTAAAAAATGTCCAAATTAATCTAATTTACGTTATGGTCAAATTTTGTTCCACGTTTCAAAGTTCCAATTAATCTAATTAAATATATACAAAAAAATACAAACTTTTTAATATCAAAACCCAAGAAACCCCTAAAATTGATGGTTCGATGGTGTGGTCCTAGGGGTATATTTCTGCGGAGGTCGACGTTCACGTTGTGGGTGATTGCGACGACCAACATCCTCTTCAGTTGTAGGTGAAGGTGTCTGATACATAGAAGAAAAATCATATGACTCGAATGGCATCGATGAACTTGATCCGGAAGGAGTGCCATGCTGCTGTCGATACAATCCAGTAGGAGTGAAGTACTACAGTAGATACGGGCCGGGGGTAGTGCTATAATGCGGTGGATATGGGCCGGGAGAGGTGCTATGCTGCGGTCGGTACGACCCAAACATATCAAACCCGTAATGGTATCCGCCCCCTGACGAGCTCGGAAAATAGTCATTGCCCGCCAAATCCGGATAATAAGAAGTATCAACTGAATGTGAATGCGATGACGAGCCCTGAAATAGTAATTGCCCGCCAAATCTAGATGATAAAAAGTATCAGTCGAATGTGAATGCGATCGTTCGGACTCAGCCTCCGGCTGTGCCTCGGGCTTTGGCTCTGGGTCATGCTCGGTATCTGGCTGTGGATCGGGCTCTATATCGTCCATTGGCTCGTATGCCCCAGATCGCTGCACGTGGGGGGGGACTATAGTCGACTGCCCACCAAGTAAATATGACTTCCCCATACTAAAGTACCATTGTATGTACTCTAACGATGGTCGCAAATCGGAAGACATATCTATCTGAGATCTTTGAGCCATCAGACTCTACCACACCACAATATATCTTCGGTGCATAACCCCCTAATGCTGTCCATGTCTCCCTCTCTTGTTCTTGCCGTGAACCTCCTCCCCCACCTGCATTGGCGGATCCGGGATGTACTAGACGCAACCAAACTGTTGTAGTACTCGATCCCCGTGGTACCACTCGACTACATTGAAACTGATAATTGGTGCATTAGTGCACCACAAATGAGAATCAACGTAGGCAGACGAGGTTATAATAGCCGCAATTTCTGGTCTAAGGTATGGCATCCATATAAACTGCACGATTAATACCATGATTAAAATTTAACACGGTTGGAGTAAGATATACAAAGCAATTACATGTCACGAATATTTGAATAGCTTACCCCTTCCCCGGCATGTTGTTCAATCATCAGACGATATATCGGGACAGTGTACGACCTCCCGATACCCGGATAAATACTCCATCTACGAAAACAATTTTCAAGTAAATATAGTATCGTTAGAATAGTATCATTATAAAGAAATTGTCAATTAATAACAAGTTAAATTTTATCACCTGTTAACTAGCGGATATACATATGGTTGGTGACTAACCGATGCCGAGAATGGCATCCGATAAAGAGCCCATGATTGCAACAATATAAGGCATCCGCCCATGTCTACAGCATCAGGCTTTGTCGTCCAACAAAGCTCACGTTACAACATAGGCAGAACTGCGGAACCCCAACTATAGGAGCGAACACTACGCAGATCAGCTAACAGAGGTAAATACTGGAGATGAACCTTATTGTTGTTCGAATTAGGCATCAGTACACCCCCTATGATATGCATAATGTACGCTCGAGCTGTACACACCAACTCTTCTTCGGTGGCATTATCTGATAAATGCTGAAAATTGGCTTTTAGCCATGTAAATTTCAACTCCGAAAAAGTAGACTCAGCATCGCCGGGCGAGGCTCCTAGTAGGCTATAATAAAGTGCAGCTGGCTCAGCTATCGCACTTACGCCCGTGGCGGCATCCCCGTCGATTGGAAGCCCAAACTGTAATGCAACATCCTCCAGAGTGACTGTGCACTCCCCACATGGCAAATGAAAAGTGTGGGTCTCCGGTCGCCAACACTCGACCAATGCGGATATTAAATCATACTGCAAATCAAATGTCCGGGTCAATGTTGCTGACCCGAATCCAACTAGCTCCAAGTAGGGCATCAGTCGTGCATCCGGGGAATATCCTACACCATTCACCCGGCCCCTTAATATGCGGTACGAGTCCTGACAGTGTTAAATTACAAAAAATAGTTATAATAACATAATTTATTTCCTTAAATTACGTAGATCTTTTTTTAATGGAACCCTTGGTTAATAAATAACAATATATTACCGTATTATTAACTGTGTCACATATGTGAGAAAGTTCCTTATTGATCAATGAAGTCATTGCGATGCCTACAATTTCAAAATAAATTTCGGTTATTAATTTTAATGTTTGATAGATTTTAAATATTTATTAGAATAACTTACAAAAAAATAGCAAACAATTTTTTCGACAACATATTTTTTTGCTATACTATATTAAAAATTAAATATATCCAACTTAAATACAAATATTTTTATTATTATTTTAAAATTATAATAAGTAAAATATTTTCGATATTATTTTTAAAATATATTATTTTGTATTTTATTTTTTATATTATTTTAGCAAAAATGTTTCAAATGTATTATGTAAGTGTTTTTTATATTAATTTAATAAATAACCCCGATTTTGCCACTTTCTTCGTATTTTTTGTTTTCGTATCTTATTTTTTAAATATATTATTTTCGTATTTTATTTCTTTATATTATTTTAGTACATAATGTTTCAAATGTATTATTTAAGTGTTTTTTATATTTTTTAATAAATAACCTAGATTTTAGCACTTTATTCGTATTTTTATTTTCGTATATTATTTTTAAAATATACTATTTTTGTATTTTATTTTTTATATTATTTTAGCAAAAATGTTTCAAATGTATTATGTAAGTGTTTTTTATATTAATTTAATAAATAACCCTGATTTTGGTACTTTCTTCGTTTTTTTATTTTCAGATCTTATTTTTAAAATATATTATTTTCGTATTTTATTTCTTTATACTATTTTAGTACATAATGTTTCAAATGTATTATTTAAGTGTTTTTATATTTTTTAATAAATAACCCTGATTTTAGCACTTTATTCGTATTTTTTATTTTCGTATATTTTTTTTAAATATATTATTTTCGTATTTTATTTTTATATTATTTTAGCAAAAATGTTTCAAATGTGTTATGTAAGTGTTTTTATATTAATTTAATAAATAACCCTAATTTTGGCACTTTCTTCGTATTTTTTATTTTCGTATCTTATTTTTATAATATATTATTTTCGTATTTTATTTCTTTATATTATTTTAGTACATAATGTTTCAAATGTATTATTTAAGTGTTTTTTTATATTTTTAATAAATAACCCTAATTTTAGCACTTTATTCGTATTTTTATTTTCGTATATTATTTTTAAAATATATTATTTTTGTATTTTATTTTTATATTATTTTAGCAAAAATGTTTCAAATGTATTACTTAAGTGTTTTTATATTAATTTAATAAATAACCCTAATTTTGCATTTTTTCGTATTTTTTTGTTTTCAGTATCTTATTTTTTAAAATATATTATTTTCGTATTTTATTTCTTTATATTATTTTAGTACATAGTGTTTCAAATGCATTATTTAAGTGTTTTTTATATTTTTAATAAATAACCCTGATTTTAGCACTTTATTTCTTATTTTTATTTTCGTATATTATTTTTAAAATATATTATTTTCGTATTTTATTTTTATATTATTTTAGCAAGAAATGTTTCAAATGTATTACTTAAGTGTTTTTATATTAATTTAATAAATAATACTGATTTTGGCACATTGTTCGTATTTTTTATTTTCGTATCTTATTTTTTAAAATATATTATTTTCGTATTTTATTTCTTTATATTATTTTAGTACATAATGTTTCAAATGTATTATTTAAGTGTTTTTTATATTTTTAATAAATAACCCTGATTTTAGCACTTTATTCTTATTTTTTATTTTCAGATATTATTTTTAAAATATATTATTTTTGTATTTTATTTTTATATTATTTTAGCAAGAAATGTTTCAAATGTATTACTTAAGTGTTTTTATATTAATTTAACAAATAATACTGATTTTGGCACTTTCTTCGTATTTTTTTATTTTCAGTATCTTATTTTTAAAATATATTATTTTTCAGATTTTATTTCTTTATATTATTTTAGTACATAATGTTTCAAATGTATTATATAAGTGTTTTTATATTTTTAATAAATAACCCTGATTTTAGTACTTTATTCGTATTTTTTATTTTCGTATATTATTTTTAAAATATATTATTTTCGTATTTTTTAATATTATTTTAGCAAAAATGTTTCAAATGTATTATTTAAGTTTTTTATATTAATTTAATAAATAACCCTGACTTTGGCACATTGTTTGTATTTTTTATTTTCGGATTTTATTTTTAAAATATACTATTTTCATATTTTATTTTTATATTATTTTAGCAAAAACTCAAAGACCACGTTCCCCAAAAAGTTTTTTTTGTATTTTATTTCTTCTCATATTTTATTTTTTCATTAATATATTTTTAGTATTTTATTTTTATACTATTTTTTGTAAAAGGTTTAAAACCCCATCACATAAAAAATAAAAAAATTAAAATAATCGAATATAATAAGTCAAATAAATTTAAAAATATATTTAATCAACTTAAAACACACTTAACAAATAAATTACATAAAATAATAACAATAAACATTCTTTGCACATAACATGCGTATTACTTCAATGAAAATATAAAATAAATACTGAACATACCTTAATATCTCTTCTTAACCAAATAACACCTTGCAAAGAAATAAAATGAAAATTATATTTGATTTAAATCCAAATCAATCAACAACAATAATAATAATAACTAAAATAAATAACTTAAACTAACATTAATTACTCAAATTTATAAAAAAAAAATTACCTTTTTTTTTTTTCCTTCTTTTTCCTTCCCTCTTCTTCTCCTTCTCTTTTTCTTTTTCTTTTTTCTTCTCTCAAGTGCCAGCCTCCTTCCCCTCCTCCTCCCCTTCTTTTTCTTTCTTCTTCTTCTCTTCTTTCCTTCTTCTCCTTCTTTTCCTTTTCTTCTTCTCCTTCTTTGCTCCCGAAACTCAAGCCTTGGGGACCATATATTATGGTCCCCCAAACAAAAAAACAAAACCCCTCTGCATGAGGGGTCAAATCGGCCTAAAAAGTCACCTGGGCACCAATATTGCCTCTGGCACCCACATGACCTTTTATTTTTATTTTTATTTTTCGTTTTCAACTTTTTTTTTGTTTTTAGTGTTTTTTTTCACTGTTGGCCGTCAAAAGTCAGGGTGGTGCCGCCTGTCAGAGTGGCGTGACCACCCTGAGCATACCATTTCGGTAATTAATTTTTTAGGTGTATTATTTTGAAATTTTTTAATTTTTTTTATACTTCTTTAGTAAAAAAACCCCACACATGACGATGTCATTAAACAAAGCAATTAGATGAATTACTTTCGTAAAGAGTATACAATAAGGAGTTTTCAATAATGGTACTTCTTGTGGACTGACTCACTGATTAAGTAATTACGAGTTATCGGAATGATACTTCTAGACATAATTGTAATTACTAGAGCCTAATAGTATATGTCTAATTGGTCCTTCTGCTAGCTCAACAAAAACTGGATCGGATTGCATTTGAATCATAAGAAAATTCTACGACTTTAGAAATATTTTAATTTTGTTTATTTATTAAATGTGGAATTAAATTAGGTGGTCGTAAGAATTGTTCAACTATAGAATTTGATTAAAAATTTTTCTTGAAAAATTAATTTGAAAATTTTAAGTGATTTTTAAAAAAAATTAATTTGATAAAGTTAAATTAAAATTAATACAATATTTTTAGAAATTAATTTTCAAGTTGGACAATTGGCCCAATAGGTAATTGAACTTGAAAATTGGACCTAAGATTGTAAATTGGGTCAAAGAACTCAAAAACGAGACTAAGACACAAAAATTGGTCGAACCGAGCCCTGTATGTAAAACTGGGCCAATGGTCCAATCGGTGGCTAGACCAGACCGGTCGAGTTGTCACTGACCTGAACCGAACTGGTAGCAGTCGAACCGGCTCAGGCTGTTGTAAGGGTGTTGCACTTACATCACCAGATAAGGCGGTGTCGACGGCTACGATGACGACGTTCTAATGGTCGGTGACAGTTGGTCTTCGGTGATTGAGCAGTGAAAGAGTTACACTCCTACTGGGACTCTAACAGAGAATTTGATTTTAAATTAACTATTTCAAAAATAATATTATTTTAATAGTTTAATATTAAATTTAATTTAATATTTACATTGTTTAAATTAATGTGATTAAGTTTAATTATTGTTAAACTCTCTAAACTCTCTCTATATAAAGAGAATATTACATTTAAAGAAATGATGAAATTAGTTGACTGTTAATTTTTGTAAATTTTTTTTTATTTGAAGCGAGCTCACACTCGACATAGTGAAGAAGACTACCCGGTTAAAGTGCTCATCCTAGACCAATCGAAATGTACAATTTTAATATATTTATTCCTTTAAATGTGTACAGTTAAATCAAAATTAAAATTTTATTTATACATTTAAATTAAAATTCATATATGCGATTGCATCAAATCAAAGTTCTTGTAATAAATTGTATATTAAATCAACGTGTAGATTTAACATGTATTTATTTAAAAATTTATTCAAATATAAGTTAAAAGTGAAAAAGGATAAAAGAAAAAAAAAATTTGGCCAACAGGTTAAAAGACTTGTTTAGATACATAAGAGAAGGGAAAAATGCAAGGAGTCCTTTTATAGTTTTAGCCGAAACATACAAGTGGGAAACTGGAACTCTCCCTTTCATAATCATTTGGGTCACCAACTCTACGAACCTCTTATCAAATTAAAATTGATGTAAAATATTACAAATTAATTTTGTGATAGTTTATTTATATTTTAAATATGAATAAATATTTAAAATTAGATTATATCATAAAACCAACCAACGTGAAACTGAAATCTGCCAGAAATAAAATTCAAATTTAGTAAATAGAGTATAATGATGGAACAGTCAGGGTCACATTTGCTTAAAGTTTATATACATTATTAAAAATCGTATACGTTGGAGTTGATCAAAACAGATTTGATCCATTTCCAATGCTTATGAAAAAGCATATACTCTTAAAAATGTTCACTCGAGATTAACGTAAAACAAGGCATAAAACCAAAGCAAAATGAAAGGATCCTTCAAAACAACAGCTTTGAACGTGAACATTTAGTTTGAGTGCGTGCATCTTCCTTGATATCCACCAGAATAAACCCAAAACTCTCCGCACTTTGGTTTCCATTTTTAACTTCGGTTTGACCGATTTCGAGTTTTTCCCTCTTTTTGTCTCTTCCTCTATCTTTTTCACGTTTATAAGCATGCCCTCTTCTTCTTCTTCCTTCTGCTCCTTATTGGTCCCTGCTTTTCCCTGTTGAAAACCCAACCAAGTCCTTCTTCAGTTCACTGTTGATGCTTCGTGGGGATGTAATTTTTTGTCTATTATTATGTTTTTTACCCCTGTAAGTTTATTTCTTGTCATCTGACTGCAATTTTTTTTTTAAATTGTTGTTCTATTTGCTCTTATAAATTATGGGTTTCTGTTATTAATGAGTTTTGAGTTTCTACTTCCTATAAAGGGTCTAACTTGGCAAATTGTATTTCATGTTATATATATATATATATATATACATATATGAGTTGTTTCAACTGTAGTTGAAATAATTGTGTAATCTGTGCCATTGTTTTATTGTCCCACACAGGGACTACGACATTTTTTGGAATTGGGAATCTTTGATTAGTGCTTAAACCTGAAGTTTTATTGGATGAGGGGAGGCGAGATGGTGGCTGAGTCGTGGTTTGGTGGTTCACGGTTGAATTCAAGGAACAATAGTAATTTGGATATAACTGGCAAGATGCTTGGAATCTTAGTATTCGAAGTTGCTAGTTTGATGTCTAAGGTGGTGAATTTATGGCATTCTTTGGATGATACGGAGATCTTCAAGTTGAGGAAAGAAATGGCTAACTCACTTGGTCTTCGAAGGCTTGTGTCCAACGATGAAAATTACCTTATGGATCTTGCTTTGAACGAGATAATTGAGAATTTTGGCATTCTGGCAACATCTGTGGCCAGGCTTGGGAAGAAATGCAATAACCCCGTATATCACCGTTTCGAATATTTCATAAGAGATCCGATTTTGAACAGTTTTGAGTGGCTCGGGTGGGAATATCGCTTGAAGAAGATGGAGAGGAAAGTACAGAAGATGGAGAGATTCGTTTTGGTTACGATGCGGTTGACTCGAGAGTTGGAAGTGCTGGCAGAACATGAGCGGACTCTTAGAAGGATTCGGAGAAACTCGGAGGGGGATGGGATGAAAGCAGTCGAGTGGCAAAAGAAGGTAATTTTGCAGCGCCAGGAAGTGAAAAATCTACGTGACATGTCTCCGTGGGTTCGGACATATGATTATGTTGTCCGGATTTTGTTGAGATCACTTTTGACAATACTTGAGAAGATAAAATATGTGTTTAGAACCCACCAAATGGTATCTGTTAGTAGTGCCTCTGTTCCCCGCTGCAATTCGTTTTCCACTCTAATGTCTTCCGTACATCCTTCTGATAATAATCTATGCGGTTTCAACTCTGAACCTCCTGGCCAGTCATTTTCAAAGTCAGCGCAGATCAGTGGCCAGCATCTACACTCTCATCATCACTCAACTGCCTTACACGGCAAGCACCCACGTCTGAAAACCAAACAGTTCGGTCATGTTGGAATTGGTCCTTTCAAAAGATGCGTGTCTGTTGGAAGTAATTCTCAGATTTTAAACAGCCGCAAGCCGATTGGCACTGGATCTTTCAGGTTCATTGGTGCTTACAATGTAAACATGGACAAGCTAAACTATTCAAAGATAGGGTCGTTATCTTGCAGTGATAAAATTTATTCTAAATTATGCGTCTTCAATACCAAGCACTTGTTGGATGCTCCTACATCGACACTTGGTGATGCTGCATTATCTCTCCACTATGCGAACATCATTATCTTGATAGAGAAACTAGTTTCAGCACCTCACATGATCTGCCTCGATGCAAGAGATGAGCTCTACAATATGTTACCTGCATGTATAAGAAATGCTCTGCGCCTTAAACTGAAGTCCAATGCAAAGACTTTGGCTTCATCAATCCGTAGTGCTTCCCCTGCAGCAGAACTGAGAATGGCATTAGTGCGGATATTGGAATGGTTGGCTCCTCTTGCTCACAACATGATTAGGTGGCAGTCAGACCGCAATTTCGAGGAACAGCGTAAGGTTTCCCAATCTGATATACTTTTGGTACAGACGCTACACTTTGCAAATCGTGCGAAAACAGAAGCAGCTATTATTGAGCTTCTTCTGGGCCTTAATTATGTCTGTAGGATCGGGAGAACACGGAATAAACTAGCTTTATGAGACTCTACCGGTACTGGCTGTACACGATTTTTGCTCAAATGGGATGACATAAGAAAACAATCAACTTTCTGAAACAATGCTGCATTCTTCCATTAGGCTTCTTTCAAATGTCCCGAACACAGAAGAAATCATTTCCAATTTTGAGGTACTCTGTTGATTATTAGATCAAACTCATTGTATCCTATTTGCAACAAGCCTATGTCAATGTACTTTTTCATTTGCAAGTTACGGATATCTTTTATTTGTTTATATAGTTTATGAATTTGGGTTGCTAGCCGTTTGTAACAAACATTATTCATAGAAATATTAACATTACTTGCGCATTACATGATTAATACGATGCATTCATCCATTAATGCTCATGATCATCTTGCATCCATGACTCGCTTCTTCGGTATTGCTTCCGAGGGTATGAGCTTTCTAGTTGTTATCCCTACCCTTTCATTCATGTCAATCGTTTCGGGACATATGTTGTTCCCGAGCTCCCAGTCAAAGGAATGTAGCAAGGTGGCCATACCAAGATGAACCACCTTGTGAGCTAATGAGATGCCTAGACAAATTCGTCTCCCTCATCCAAAAGGTAACAACTCGAAATTCTGCCCCTTGTAGTCTATTTTCGACCCTAAAAATCGTTCGGGTTTGAAAGCCAGGGGATCCTCCCATGTTTCTGGGTCTCTTCCAATTGCCCATACGTTGACAAAAATCTGTGTCTCTTTGGGTATGAAATACCCCATGTAGTCGGTACCTTGCATGGCATTTCTAGGAAGGAGTAAAGGAACCACAGGGTGTAACCTTAGCGTTTCTTTTATCACTGCTTGTAAGTATGGCAGATTATCGATATCACTCTCTTCAACCGTTCTCTGTGTTCCGATAACTCGATTTATCTCCTCTTTCATCTTTTTCATCGAGTCAGGTTTACGGAGCAACTCTGCCATCGCCCATTCGATGGCGCTGCTTCTTGTTTCTGAGCCGGCAAAAAACATTTCCTACACAACAATAATGCACATTACACAAATATATATATATACATATATATATATATATATATGCAAGAATCATGATGGAACTACGTTAGATCTAGGCCACGTTACTACAATTCTTCATTTTATTTGGAGTACCTTCGTCCAAAGTCCCCAAATAAATGAAAAACTTAGAAAAATTAAATATACTTATGTCAGTTTTACCAGTATGATTATGATAACAATCTGATTCGATATTGAGTCAGGCCCTTGTTTTCCTTCACCTGTATGCTCCAGTAATACATCTAACAAGTCCTTGGTTTCCTGTTACTCAGCGAGCTTCAGCTCATCGACCCTCTCTTTCACAAAGTTGCTCACAATTTCCAGGGCTCGCCCCATGTCCCGCACCATGTTCCTCTTAATTCCCTGGGGATCCAACCATTTTGACACAGGTAGGAAATCGGCCAAGTTTGGCTTCCCGGCCCAAACCATCACATCGTTCATGGCGTCAAAGAACTCTTTCCCATCCTTGGATCCCGAATTTAAAAGATCCCTTGACAAAACCAGGTTGCCTACAAGGTTAAACGACATGAGGAAAAGAAAGCGAGCCAAATTTACCTTACCTTCTTCCCCCCGTTCTTGCGCCGCTGGCGTCTTCCTCCATGTATCGGATCATGTCATCGATGCACTTTCTTAGGAGCCGAGCTGCCTCGTTGGTTTGTCGGTTCATCAGGCCCGTTGGGCAAATGCGGCGACGCATGCGCCAATGCTTCCCGTATCTGCCAAATGCAATCGTTCCCTGATAGTAATTATGAGCAGTAAACACAAACACAATATAGAAATAATCAAAATATTAAACAACACGAGAAATAATAAAATAAACAAATTTGTTAAAATTTATTTGAAAAGTTATTATTGTGCCAAAATTTTATATTATATATTAAATATGATTATGACTATTGAAAAGAAAATTAATACGAATAGATACTAACACAAACATACATGACACAAAAGATTAAGAGTGATTGTAATAGTGTCAATTTCGCCATTTTCATGTTTTCTTAATGCATTTATATTAGTTTTATACCATGTTTATATTCATGTTATTTTTATGAGTTTAGAACATTAAATTATATTTTTACATGCTAATAATTTATTTATATAGAATTTTTATTCGTTTTTGAATGCATGTCTTGTTTATGTTATTTTTGTGTCACATTGTGTTTTAATGAGCTATCATAGTGGCTTAACTTAGAAAATAATTTGTGTAAGAGTTTTGTGTTTAAATTTATCTCATATTTTGCATGATTTTTAATATTGATTCAATTTAGAGAAAAATTATATATTGATTCAATTTGTTATATATGATTTTTAATAAAATTTTACATGTTAATAATTTATTATATGTGTGTTATGGTGTTCGCCATTATCGACTCGCTATCCAGTTACCTGAATGAGACCGATCTGTAGCTGGTATAGTATGCATCGTGGGGTTCGCACGTGATTAGTTTGTATCTTCTAATGAACTCGCATGAGTAGATTCGCACCACCATATAGACGAACCTACAACTAAAAAACACGTGTTAATCATAGAATAAGGTATATGTTGGCATACATGAAGACCTACTTAGAACATCACATCTAGAAACAATGGCCGTATCATATAAATATATACAGAATTTAACCCCCTTCAAAGGATAAATACACAAAAACACTCAACAATTTAGTGCGATGAGCGTGAACAAATTTCCAACCATCAGAAAATCAGAAAACCAAGATGACTCACCCTAACGAGAATTTCCACAGCAACTTCCTATCAAACCAAACAGAAGGTTATGACACCAACAATCAATCCCGTGAAATGGACCTTTTTGCTGGTTGATTTGTTGATCGACCAGAAAATTTGGGCAACTTAGACCAGACAAATGCCTCCAATTAATCTTTCTATCTCAATGCTCCCTCTAGTTAGGGACAATCTTTTCCTTTCAATCATGGGGCATCCCCACAACAACTATTTGATTTACAATAACTAAGGTTGATAAAGGAACAGATAACTCAACAAAGTATCAGGTTTGAACAACAACAATTGTTTCAACAAGAGTTGTTGAGGCAAAACGAAGAGTTAAGAAGAAAGATGCAGTTCGACCATTCTAATATACAGGATCATGTCGCGCCTTTCCAAGAAGAGGCTGTGGGAGCACATGCAAAGCCATGAAACATCTCTATGCAAAGCCATGGCAGCAAAAGTCCCAGAAACTTTGCAATTGTTTTATGATAACACAGGTAAGTTGGTAAGGATCTCATCGGCATTAGTAGAAGAAGAAAAAGAGAGCTTAGTACAATGCTTGAGGGAGAATTTAGATATTATTAGTAGCGGACATGTCAGGTGTGGATCCTTAGGTGATTGTGCTTCGGCTAAATGTGTCCCCCAAGGTCAAACCAGTCAAGCAAAAAAGGAGGAGGTTTGCTCCACGGGTTGTTGAGGCCATTAGATAAGAGGTAGACAAATTGCTTTCAGCAAGATTTATTAGGGAGGTGGCGTATCCAAATTGGGTATCAAATGTTGTGATGGTGAAAAAGACTAATGGAAAATTGAGAATGTTTTCCTTTGCCCTTAATTGACAGTCTGATAGATACTTCATCTGGCCATAGGTTCATGAGTAATGTCGAGACTTTGGCTTCTCGTTTTTCTACTGTTCGTAATAGTATTCACTTCTCAGTTTGAGTGGAAGCGGCAATTCGGTGAAGAAATTGAACCAACCTCCACCGTTTTTGTCGAAGACCAATACATTTCGAAACGCCAAGAATCCGTCAAAGAAAATGTTTCGCCTATCCCTTTTTTTAGTTCAATTCTATCTTCTTCTTTTTTTCTATCCCAAAACATAAATTAGATCTTCAGTTGTTGTTAATTTACTTTGTTATTCATTTATCCCAGTATTTGTTACCTTCCAAATGGTATAATGATTAAAAAGTGATGGGAATTATGGTTTCGTTTCTTTTAGTCTTTTAATTCTGCTAAGTAATTGATTGAAACAATGTTTTTTCATTTTGCCAATATGGCTTTTTCATCTTTCCTAACAAGGAAATTAGTCCATAGTTTACTCCTAAAAATAGTTTAAAAAGCTTGAAATGGGTTTCGTTTTAGTGTTAATTCTGATAGTATTGTTTTTCCTACTTGTTGCTGATTCATTCTGTAGTTGATTGCTAGTTCATTAATCTGGTTGGAATTATAGAGTTCCGAGTCTCTGCGGATGGGGCAAACTAGTCCAGTTCAGTTAGCTCGATCAGATATACCCGAAGAAAGAAATAGAAGATTGATTATTGCTATGAATAGTCAAACCAACTGGTTTCTGTAATTTGTTATAAGTCATCAGTCTCTGGATTCTTTTTCCCTCTACTTCTGCTACAGAGTTGAAAAGGAAGTCCTTGGAGACAACAGACTTCTTGTGTAGGAGAGTAACCATCCCTTTGTTACCCTTTAATACTTGCTTTGCCATTCTTTGAATTTACTTATAAAACAACCTTCTTCCTTTAACCTAGAAATAGCTTGCCACTTTCCATTGCCTGCAAGCATAGCAAATTGATATTCTTTAGGTGGTATTTTGTTGCCAATTAATTAAATAAGGATACTTTGTTTATTCAGATGTCTTTTCACTGAAGGGTAACTTCAGAAAAGACCCATTCTAGTGACCTGGGCTTCTGTTTCAATTTGCTTTGCGAAGAACAAAAGAACAACTGAACAACTAATACATTTTGCTAAATCCGGGTTTTACATTGCAAGTAATCCTTAACTTACTGGATTATTTCCTTCCTATCCACTCTGTTTCATGGCGCATTCAAAGTTTATTAAAATGTTACCCACCCGTTAGAAATTGTTGACTTTGGGAGAAAAAATTACGAAATTTAGTTGCGTTTCTCGTAAGGCCCCTAATGTTACAGTGTGTAATAAATGTATTTTCTCATAGAGCGTCATTGTTTAGGTGGAATAGTAGAAGCTTTGGGCTATGGGGTACGACTTTATCTATACCATCCCTTCTGAGAATTCATTTTGGTGATGTTGTTACTGGGATTTCCTTTCAGTATTTACTTTTATACTGCTAGACCCGACTCTTGGGCATACATCTTTATTTTGGTCCATAAGTTTGTATCACATACTCTTTTAGTTTCTTGGTTTTAGTTCCATGATTACATTCCTTGAGAGAAAACCATAAGTAGCAGGAAACCTTTTAGGTTCTATCCCTTTCAACCTTCTAACTCCATTGTTCTTGATTTCAATTCCACAATTACATTTCCATAAGCGAAAACCTTAAGTAGCAAGAATTGTTTTAGGTTTTATCCCCTTCTACCTTCTAACTCCATCAGTCACTTTACTGGGAAGCACCAAGTCAATTTGATTATTGGCTAATATACTAAATAAGCCCTTGAACTTTGTCACTTTATTTAAATAAGCCCTTATACCTGTATTACCCCCAAATAAGCCCTTTAACTTTAATTGGCGACTAAATAAGCCCTTCTCTTTAACTTGTATCCAAACAATTCCTTACCTTTAGTTTATACCAAACAAAACTCTCAATATAAATCAACATTTCATTTGAAATAACATCTAATTTAAATACTACATACATGGAACATTCTTAACTATATGCATTTACATATTTAAATATCTCTTTACTAACAATTTAAATTATTTTATTAATTTCGTACATATTACATATATGCTATTATTATTAGTTTCAAATAAAATTTTTCATTATAGTTTTTTATAAAGTTGTACAGTTTTTTATATTTATATGATTTTTCATAATTTTAAAATTATATATTTTAGAAATTATAGGTGATGACACAACATGATTTCAGAGTGTCACACAATCACATTTTAAAAGCCTTATGAAAAAAGGGATTAAACTGCTTAAGATAACCAAATTCGAGACCAATTTAAATAAAAAAATATTTAAGGATTAAATTGAAAAAAGTCAAATTCAAATACTAAATATTGTTGTATCTCTTAATGTTTTATTAGACAATGAATGGTGATGCCTAATAAATCATTTAAATAATATTAGATAATGACATCTACGATGTGAATGAAAACATTTATATAACAAATTCAAGTACTAAATATTGTTGTATCTCTGAGTTAGTTGATTTATTATTGTTGCTCCAAACAACTCGCTGATTTACGATCACATCTGATATTATTAAGACTCACTAATTTACGATCATAACCTAAGTTCATTGATTTATGATCATGAACAATCTTTTATGAATTAGCTGATTTATTATCACTACTTTAAACAGTTCGTTGATTTACGATCACAACCTAAGTTCACTGATTTATGATCATGAACAATCTTCTATGAGTTAGTTGATTTAGTATCGCTACTCCTAACAATTAGATGATTTACGATCACAACTGATCTTATTAAGGCTAGATGATTTACAATCACAACTTAAGTTTATTGATTTACCATCATGAATAACATTTCCTGAGTTAATTGACTCATAATAACCCCCTTTAAGGGACATATACACAAAAACACTCAACAATGTGAAATTTAGCACATTAGTTTTCATGTTATATATGTTGTGTTTTAATTATTCCATATTATTTTCATACGATTTCTTAATTTATTTCATATTTTTCACAATTTATTACATTCTTTTTTTAACTCTAAATGCATTTTTAGAATTAATATATTTAAAATGTCCTCAATTTATAATAGCTTTTTAAAAAGTACTCCTAATGTTTTTACCTAAACAAACTCATTTTCTTTAATACATATTGATCAAAGAAGTTAATTTTAATAAGTTGGGATGAATTGAAATTTAATTTAAGAAAATTACATGAGAATTATTTGCATATTTCGATAAACATATAAGTCTAACTATACAATACGAAAAAATTTATTTAACCTAATAATTTTTTACAAATTGCAAAATATATAAAAAAAAATATATATATATATATATATATATATATATTTACCTTTTAAACAGTTATTTCATCAACTCTATAAATTTTTACCAAAAGATTTAAACAATTTCATTCGCCCAAAGAAAGTAAACAATTTTATATTTTACCTTTTCTTTTAAAAATTTTATTAGATTAAAATACTCTTAATAATATTCGTATTTAATTAGACATAGATTTAAATTTTGAAAATAACATTGTTGGAAGAGAAAATCTCAAATATAAACTGTAAAATGGACATAAAAAATACCATGTAACACTCTTACTTGTATCCGTTGCCAGAATAGAGTGCAAGGTATTATCGAGGAGTACGGAACACTTACAGATAATTTAAATCATTTATCATTTAAATACCGAGATTGATTTTAAAAGTTCCTTTAACGGACCTTCGAGGTCCAAATCATGCATTAGATTCGGGTAGGGACTAAATCAGAGTTGTATGAAACTTTTCACAAAATCCCAAAATTTTCTCATTTACAAGGGTCACACGCCCGTGTGGTATGGCTGTGTGGCTCACATGGCCATGTCTCTGGGGCGTCTAACTCTCTGACTTGCATCTATGAAGAAACTCGTGTCACACGGCCTTAGTACACACCCGTGTTGCCAGGCCGTGTGTCATACACAGTTATGACACACCCTCGTGTGTCTACCCGTGTGGACAAAAATTAGCCTATTTTCCAGCCATATTTCTCACTCATTTGATCATTTATCTTCACTCACATTTAATACATACAAAAACCAATTTAGGATATTCAACCAAGCCTTACACTTAATGCCATTTGTTAGTCGTACACTTCGTGTAAATAACAAGAAACGTTTATGGGCTCAATTCCCATTAAATTTCTCTTGTACTTATACTTTTTCACATTATATATTTGTATAACATATAACAATCATACCTCTGTATTTCACATACAGTTTCATAACAATTTGTCTTGGTTTCGAACTACTTCATATTTGAGTTTTACTCATCAAATCATTTGAAACATCATCTTTACACATATAGTGCGCTTGAGGTGCACAATTTTATAATTATAAATGAACACATTTATCAAACAAATTCCATATTTTTATATATATCATAGTTTCATATTTCCATGTATCAATTACCATCACTTCCTCGTATTTCAAACAAAAACGTGTAACAATTCATAAACATGCAATTCACTAACTCTTCTTGCCAATCACGATTTAAATTGACAAATCACTTATTGAGCCCAATTTCAATGTTCACTAAAATCTATCATATAAATTTGGATGTACGTATTCATCAATAAATTCCATGTACAGATATCATCATCTCATATTGCCACATACATTTACTTTCCACATTTATGAATTCAAATAACATATGCAAGACATACCAATGTATTTCAAGTACGTTTTCATGATATTTCATTTCGAACTCAGATTATTTCATATTAGAACTTTTCTCATTAACTCATTTGGAATACCAATTCATACGGATAATACACTCAAGGTGTAGAAATATATAATCACAAATGAACTCATTCATCTAACAAGTTTTATGTTCATGTCTCATCAACTTGTATTTCCTTATATCACATAATTACATGTAATACTAGTCAAACTTTGTCAAATTAGTGAACATCTTACGGAATTGGTCTACACCGGTATGCACTAAATTTCACTGAAAATCACTGATAATCACTGATGCCATAGCATAGCTATGGTCTTTTCACTAGAATGTCATAGCTCAGCTATGGTCTTACCTCTTCACTATCATTATGCCATGGTGAAACCATGGATTTATCCCTCAATTCATCACTTTTTACTAAAATGCCATGGACCAGCTATGGTCTTACATCTTATACACATATCACACTGATGCCATATCCCATATATGGTCTTACACGGAAATCACTTGTCACTTTTAGCCGAAGCTACCACTATTCATTGATCAGGTAGCCAAAGCTACTATTTTTCACAGATCAGGTAGTCGAACCTACCACTTTTGACTGATCAGGTAGCCGAAGCTACCACTTTTGACTTATCATTTGTCCTTTGATAAGATAAGTGTAGCTGAAGCTATCTGTAACGCCCCCGTACCCGAGACCGTCGCCAGAGTCGAGTACGACGTGTTACTAAACTTAATTCATTAATTAAATAGCTTAAACAATTTATTTTAGAATTTCTAGACAAGCTGGCTAACTGCATCACAGTCGCTTAAAAATTCATATCTCGAGTTCCAAAACTCGAAATTAAGATCCGTAAATTTTCCCTAAAACTAGACTCATATATACTAATTTTTTTCTAGAATTTTTGGTCAAGCTAATTAATACAGTTTATTGATTAAAGTCTCCCCTGTTTCAAGGTTTGACTACTCTGACCCCTGTGTATCTCAAATCAGATATCTCCCTGTACAGAGTTTCAATGATTATGCCGTTTGTTTCTCATAAAAATAGACTCAATAATAAATCTATACATATAAAACATGACTTCTAATTATTTTTTTAAAATTTATGGTGAATTTTTAAATTCAGAACAGGGGATTCAGAGACCATTCTAACCCTGTTCCACCAAAACTTAAATATCTCATAAAATATAACTCATTTACCTATTTTTTTCCATCCGTATGAAATCAAGCTTCGATTTCATAACTTATTAATTCTTTAATTCCATTTCTACTATTTTTAGTGATTTTTCAAATTCATGTCACTGTTGCTGTCTGATTCTATTTTGTGGCCAATTTTACCTTTCCAAGGATTTTCATGGTTTAGTTAAGACATAAAGCATACATGTTATCATATATAAACTCGATTAACCATTCCAATAGCTAATCATTTACAAACCCTTTTCTTACCAAACCATAACCATATCATATGATCATTTACACAAAGTGAGTATATTGCTATACATGCCACACTCAAAATATACAAGCCATTTTACCAATTTAAGTCTTCGGATAGTGTGAACGAGCCTTCGACCTATCCTGATTCTCAAGCCGGCTTGTCAAAACTACAATGAAGGAAAATGAGGGAGTAAGCATAAATGCTTAGTAAGTTCACATGCAAATAACAAGTAACATAATCATGCCATTCAACATAAACATTATTTGCATAAACAACACCAAGACATTCATGTTACATTTGCATTTAATATCTTACTACAATTTCATCATACTAAGTTCTCAACCCGAGGGTTTAAACACATACTTGCCAAATTTTCTTATTCACCACACTTACCAACATGTCACCTTCGTATTAGGCATTCTCCTTATTCTATTAGAGATCTCCCGTTGAACACATCGGAATATGATTTCGGATACACGGATAATGTGCACATAAGTGCTTTACTCATAGCTAAACAAGCTCAATAGCTTTTGAAATCTATGTAGCCAAGCTACCATGTAACCCGCCCATAAACGAACTCGGACTCAACTCAACGAGCTCGGGCGTTCGCATCCATAAGTGAACTCGGACTCAACTCAACGAGTTTGGAACTCAACCATCCTAGTGACATGTCACTTGTACCCTAATCTATTCCCAAGGTTCAAACATGATTCTTTTCAATTACACATTTTGATCGCCTTCTTTGAAATGTAGAAACCGATACTTGCTAACTTCTCATACTTATCAAGTTGTTCACATAATTTGCATATCACCAAATAATAATTCACAAAACATCATATTTCATTATAATAAGTATCATGTCATATAAATAACATTAAATCACTTAAAATAAAAATTATGTTACCTTATTTACACATGAACTTACCTCGATACAAAATATTAGCAATCGAGCCTATTCCTCGTAAACTTTGTTTTTCCCTCGATTGCGACTTGAATCTCGTTTCTCTTGATCTATAATGCCAAATTAATTTATTTAATACATTCATTCATCAAAACAGCCCCTAATACAAACTTTGGAAAAATTAACATTTTGCCCCTAAACTTTCACATATTTGCACTTTTGCCCCAAGGCTCATAAATTAAACCTCATCCTATTTTCTTATGTTTTATGACATGCTGATCATTTTTCCCTTCTATGGCAACATCAAATTCACACTCTAACATGTACTTATGAATATTAGGTATTTTTACAGATTAAGCCCTTTTACTCGTTTTCACTTAAAACCGAGTAGCACAAGTTGTCTAGCATAATTTAAAACCTCATATTCTATCATAAAACACCAAAATACACAAATTTCACCTATGGGTATTTTTCCAAATATGAACCCTAGGTTGAATTATTGCTAGCATAAGCTAAATCGAGCTACCGGAATTTCAAAAACATAAAAATCATTAAAAACGGGCATAGAAATCACTTACAATCAAGGCTTAAAAGTGTTGAAACCCTAGCTATGGTGGAGAGAAAAATTTGACAGCAACTTATGGAGAAGATGATCATTTTTGTGTTATTTTTCCCATTTTATTCCATTTAATATCCAAATGACCAAAATGCCCTTCCTTACTAAACTTTCAAAAATTCCATCCATGTCCAATTTTTGTCCATAAACTTAAAAATTGGTCAAATTTCTATTTAAGATCTCCTCATTAATATTCCAAAGCAATTTCATACTAAAAACTTCTAGAATGCAAGTTTTGTAAATTATTCGATTTAGTCCCTAATTTCAACTTAAGCACTTTATGCATAGAATTTCGTCACGAAATTTTCACACAATCATGCAATCATATCATAAACCTCAAAATAATTATAAAATAATTATTTCTATCTCAGATTTGTGGTCACGAAACCACTATTCCGATTAGGTCCTAATTCGGGATATTACACTATCACTTATCACTTTCACTTATCCTTGATCAGATAAGTGTAGCCAAAGCTATCACTTATCACTTGTTGCCATGGTCCAACCATGGTCTTTTCCGTCAATTCATCTTGTCACTGAATTGAAGTGCTCAATTTGATTATTTATTCAATTTTCATGCTTTTACATTATTCATGATTTTATCATCAATACATATGAACTAACACATCATGAAATTCATAAAATTAACAAATAATCACTAAAATTTAGCCATATAAACTCACAAGTTCAATTTTTGTATTATAACGATAATCATAATTTCATAAAATATTATATCATTTCTAATTCAACACTTATCGATTATAATCGGGCATGTGATCAATTTATACATGAGTCATTCATATATTTTTCCTCCTCCTCCTCTCCATCCATATCCTTGGTATAAATAACACACTTGTAAGTAACCTTATCCATAATTTTCACTAATTACTAATGTGAATATTCAAGCTATCCACCCGTGTCATAGTCACTAAATTATTTATATCTGGATCTACAGAACTCCAAATTAAGATCCGATAAATTTTCCTGAAACTAGACTCACATATATTCTTACCATAAAAATTTCAGAATTTTTGGTTTAGCTAATAAGTACAGTTTATTCTTTAAAGTCACCCTTGTTCTGCTGTCTGACAGTTCTGACCCTTCTTCACTAAAAATTAATTATCTCTTCATACAGGATACGAATGGTGTTTCCGTTTGTATGTCTTGAAAATAGACTCATTCAGGATTCTAGAAATATAAATTTAAGCCCATAATTATTTTTATTAAATTTTTTATGATTTTTCAAAGTCAAAATAGGGGAACCCAAATTCATTCTAATCTTGTCTCACAAAATTTATTATATCTCATGATTTACAAATTCATTGCTTACACTGTTTCTTCTATAAGAAACTAGACTCAATAAGCTTTTGTTCATCTTCTAATTTGATTTATACAATTTATAGTGATTTTTCAAATTTAGTCTATTGCTGCTGTCCAAAATTGTTTTAGTGCAAGCTGTTTATTACCATTTTTTCCCTAAGCTTGTAATAATTAACAATTTCATCCCTACTCAATTAGCCTCTCAATTGAGCTGATTTTTCTCAATTAACACTTTATTCTATCACTTTAAAATACTTTACAACCCTTGGAAATCATAATTTCAGCACTAGACTTTAATTCCAAACATTTTCACAATTAGGTCCTCAAATCAATTTCCATCAATTTTACTTGATAAAATTATCATATATATATAAAAAAAAGCTTCAATTCTATATTTATTCATCATGTGCTTCCAGCACTCATCCATAACAACTTTAAAAATTAGCCATGAAATCAAAAACTAATGAAATAGTAAGTTGGACCCAATTATAAAAGTCCAAAAACATAGAAATTTCAAGGAGAAAGCAGGAATTAAACTTACATGAAGCTAGAGTATGAAAACCAACTTGAACCCTCTTCCATGGCTATTTTTTAGCTGATGAAAATGAAGAGAATTGAAGAGAATTCTAGATATTCCAATTTAGTCTCATTTTTATTTATTTAATTTTGGCAATTTTCCAATTTTACCCTTATTTCACCCATTTCCTGATTTTTCTCAGCTGTTGCCGCCCAAAATATCTCCTTTAGGGTTATTTGCACTTTAGGTCCTTACTCATTTGATAATTAAGCTATTTAATCCTTTTAGCAACTTTTACACATTTTCCAATTTAGTTCTTTTTATTTAATTAACCATCCAAACGTCAAAATTTTCTGACAAAATTTTAATACTACCTTATTGACACTCCGTAAATATTCATAAAAATATTTATGGCTCGGTTTATAACACTGAGATCTCAGTACCTCTTTTTCTCAATTTCTTAACCAAAAAACATTTATGAAACACAATTTACTATTTCAAAAATCTTTTAAAAACCACATTTGGCTTGTAAATATTAAATAATATAATCTACGAGTTCATTTGTCAGATTTGATGGTCTCGAACCACTATTTCCGACATTGCTGAAAATCGGGCTATTACATAATAAATATATATTTATGATTTAAAAAGATAATTTCATTTTACTTATGTGTTTGTCCAAATAATTTATATGCAATTTTATTAAATTAAATCCCGTGTCATCAAAAAATGCCAACAAATTAAAGTCAAAGTCTTTAATGAGTATGTATTAAAGAATAGAGGTTTATGTATGTTTTGGTCATGTGCTTTAATTAGCGATCCGTGAAATTAGGGTGAAAATTATAGAGATGGCGAACTTAATGAAAAATAGGTTAGTAGAGATCAATTTCCTATTGCTTGCTTTCCTTCGATTTTTTTTTATCTTTTATGAGTAAAAGAATTAAAAGGTAAAAATATATTTTTAGAAAATTAGGTAAATACATGTAATATATGTTGCAAATAAATGGTTAACTTAATGTGCAAGATGTTATCTCTTTAACGGTAGTTAACATATGAGTGAAGAAAATATACAAATCAACAATGTTAGTGATAATAATAAAACTTTTAATAGTTGAGTGATCAAAAAATAATTTTATCTTTAATTTAATGATTGTTTTTGTAGTTTCCTTAAATAAAATCGGCAAAGAAAGTTTTAAGCTTAAATATAAACAACCTTTGTAAAATAACTTTAAAATAAGCTGCTAATAAAAACACTCCATTGGACTTTTTGAATTATGAATTACACTTTACTTTCAAAGCTTTGACAAACTGTTAAGTGATGATGTAATCGTTAACGTAAAAAAATGATCACATGGTGGCTAACATGATGACTTAATTGTTTTTTTTAATTATTTTATGAAAGTTCTTTTAGCATTTAAGCCTAACAATTATTAAAATATCATAAAAAACTTTAGAAAATTATAAAATATTAAATATTATGAAAATATTGTAGAAATTATAGAAACATTATTAAAAAATTTATAAAAACTTATAGAAAATTATATAAGGCAATTGAGTCTTAATTCGATTGGTATCCACATTGTTGCCAATATAGACGGACGTGGATTTGAGCACATTGCAATTCATTTATCCTCCTATTTAAAGGTTGGGAAGGACTATTTGTATTTCTATACATTATATAAAAATAGAAAATAATTTAAATAATAATTAAAAATATAAAAATTATTATAAATTAAAGAAAACAAAACTAAAAAATTAAATTACTAAATTTATTAATGTTGAAGATTAAATTTTTTATAATTAATATTAAATTAACATAATATATAAATATAAAAATTAAAGTTATTATTATGACAATTTTAATAATTGCCATTACTAACTAGCTGGTGACGAATACAACAAAATAAAATAGTTAAAAAATGAAAGAAATTTACTTCACTACTAATGTAGCCTACCTCTATTTTTATTGATAACGTAATTAATTTTAATTATTTTAAAAATCTTTTTCTTTTTCTTTTTCTTTTCATTTAAGCCAAAGGCCTGAAGTAGAAAAAAAAAAAAAGAAAAATCTTAGCTGTCGTGACAGTCCCTGTCTTCGAATACGGCCATACTCAATTATTAAAAAAAGAAAAAGACCTTATTTTATTAACAAGTGCATCTGTTGTTCTCTTCCGATCCCAAACCGCTTTTGAAGCAGAAAAGTCATTATAGGAAAGCATGGCAGCTGCTTCATCTTTCATCTCACTACTCACAAAGAGGTGCCTTTCTCTTTGTTTCTTTCATTTTTTATTATAGTTGTTTGAAATATTCTTTCTCTTTAAAATATACAGACAAGATAGATGGTTATCTTTGTTCCTTCAGTTGTGTTTGGCCAAAAGCTTCATTTCTTAGTTTACGAAGATTAATTTCCCATTTGTGGGGCGGCGCCTGATACGACCAAAAGCACTTTGTAGTTAGCAATACAGCATTAGTTTCACTCATATACATATATGTGTAATTTCTGGATTCCACTGTTACAGCACTCATATCTTTGCTTAATACTATAGCATGTATAATTCCGGAAAACTCAATACATGGCGTCGGATTAATAATCTTAAGCTTCACTTATAGTACTCATTTTCTCCCATTTATAACTTAATTATTTGGGTCGGAATTATCATCTGGAATAGATTCTCTTTCTTATTATTATGTAGAAAAGGATAGCCTGCAGTCAAGGTTCTTTTCCTTCTCTTTTTTTTTTTTTGGTTAAACAAATAGGAATTGTGTCGGTGTTTTGAATCCAGAGAGGAAAGAACAAGAAAACTTAGCAGATGAAATAAGCTGTTTGTATATTTATCACCGTGTTTCATTCCAAAAATTACAATATAAAGGTGAAAATGGTTACAAATAATCAACTAATCCCACTAAACATCTTGGAAAAAAAACGATAAAACTTGTACACAAAACTAATTAGGTAAAATCAGTACCTAAAAATATCATTCAATACTAACTCTGCATATTTCAACAAGTTAATCTTAACAAACAAATTATATAAAAAACATCAATTTCACCACATGTGAACCTTGCTCGCACTTCATTTGGGGGTTCGCCAAAATACTTAAGAGCTCGCACTTTGATGAGCTCTCATCTTTGATGAATTTGCGTCTTTGTTTGAGCTCGCAGCTTTCAAAGAGCTCGCAACTTTGTTTGAGCTTACAGCTTTCGATGAGCTCACAACTCTGGATGAGCTCCTAGCTTCAAGTGAACTCGCATATTCAAATAAGCTTGCAAGTGTAAAGCTCACAGACTTAAATGAGCTTGCAGGTGTGCGATCTGAGTTCGCCATTACATGGATGGCCACTTCGCACACTCCTCCTTGGCCGTAATGCTGTGAACTCCTATATCATGTCTTAGCCTCTTGAACCTCAACCTTCCAACAGGTTTTTTTGAGAATATCAGTAGGTTGATCATCTGAACTGCAATAAACTAGCTTCACTTCATTTGATTGTCGACCTCTCTAACAAAGTGGTATTTTATTTTTAAGTGTTTTTCCTTGCCATGGAAGATAGGGTTCTTTGCAATTGCAATAGCAAGTTGATTGTCACAATGTATCTTTGTTGCTTCCACTCGCTCAAAATTTAAATCAGACATCAATTTCCTTAGCCAAAGTGCTTGGCTTACAGCTTTAGCTGTTGCAATGTACTCAGTTGATTGTGTAACAGTCTTTTACTTCCTTGAACTCCAACTGAATACACTTGATCCCAAAGTGAAGAAATACCCTAAAGTGCTCTTCATATCTTCAACAGAACCAGCCCAATCACTGTTTGTGAAACCAATCAACTTCAGCTAATTCCGCTTCACATATTTAATTCCATAACCCAGGGTTCTTTTGATGTACTCTAGAACCCTTTTTACTACTTTGAAATGAATCACATTACAACAATGCATAAATCTCAAAAGCAAAATAACAACAAACATAATATCTGGCCTCGATGCTGTCAAATAAAGCAAACGTCCTATAAGGCTCCTATATTTTCTTTCATCAACTCTTTCAAAAACACTCTAGCTTGAGAGTTTTTCACCTTGTGCAATAGAATTGTCTACTTGCTTACAGTTTTCCATACAAAATCTGTTCAAGATCTTTAAGGCAAAGCTTTTTTGACAAATGAAGATTCTTGATCTAACTGAAACATTTCTAGACCAAGAAAAAAGGTCCTATCTCCAAGATCAGACATTTCAAATTCAGCTCGCATCTGTTTCTTGAACTCCATTAGCAGGTTTCCACCACTTTTAGTCACCAGCAGATCATCAACATACAAAGACACTATCAGCGAGGTCTTCTTCCCTTATTTCCTTACATACAAAGTGGGTTCGCTGATGCTCCTCTCAAATCCTAAACTCAAATCATGCTTGTCAACTCTATCGTACCCAGCCTGCAAAGCCTCTTTCAGGTAATATAAAGCCTTCTTAAGCTTGAATACCTTTTACTCATCACCATCAGCAACAAATCCTTGTGGTTGTTCAACATAAACTTCCTCCTTCAAGATGCCATTGAGGAATGTTGACTTTAGATCAAGCTGATATATCTTCCACCCTTTCTAAGCTATCATAGTCAATAGTAGTCTAATAGTGTCCAATCTAGCTATCGGTGCAAAGGTTTCAGTATAGTTAACACCATATTATTGACTAGATCCCTTTGCAACTAGCTTGACTTTGAGTCTGTTTACTGAACCATCAACTTTTAAGTTGGTTTTGTAAACCCATTTCACCCCAATAACCTTCTTGCGAACTAGTCTATCAACCAACTCCCAAGTTTCATTCTTCTTAATCATGGCTATCTCAGCTTCCATAGCTTCTTTCCAACCATTTTCCTTTGCTACTTCTTCATAGCTAATAGGCTCTAGCAGAACAACATCACATCTTTTATATATTTTAGAAATATGCCTAGTGCCTTTGATTGGTAAGTCACTGAGACAATCATCATCATAGTTTTAAGCTTCATCAGGTTGCACATCCAACTTAGTTTGACTTTGTTCAACCATCTCAGCTTCTATAGCTTCCTAATTCCAAAGAGTTTCTTTATCAAACTTGACATCCCTACTCTTAAACACTTTACTAGTAAAAGGATCAAAGATCCTATACCCCTTCTTACAATTGTTATAACCAACAAATATGTCTGGTTGTGCTATTCTTTCCAGCTTATTCCTTTAAATAGCAGGAATAAGTGTATAACACAAGCAACCAAAGATCTTCAAGTGTGACATTGAAGGCTTGAATCCAAACCATCTATCAAAAGGTGTCATGTCTTTCATAGCTCTTAGTAGTAATTTGTTGAGTAGATAAATAGAGGTGCTCATATCTTCAGCCCATAACTTGTTTGGAAGCTTCTTTCCAAACAATAAACATCTTGACATATTCATCATTGTTCTATTCTTCCTTTCACATACACCATTTTGTTGAGGGGTGTATGTGTTTGTCAGTTGATGCTCAATTCCAACATCTTCACAAAAATTTTGAAACTTTTCAGAAGTATACTCAGTCCCATTGTCAGACTTGAGTATTCTAAGCTTGCAACAAGCTTGGTTTTCAACAGCAACCTTGAACTTCCAAAAAACCTCAGCAACTTTAGACTTGGCTTTCAAAAAATACACCCAACAGTTTCTAGTTTAGTTATCAATAAACAGAATGAAATACCTGTTATTGCTGAGTAAAATAGTCTTCATTGGTCCACATATATCAGTGTGAATTAGATGTAGCTTCTCAGTAGCTCACCATGCTTTCTTGACAAGAAATGAGAGCCTTGCTTGCTTCCCAAATTGACATACCTTGTACACTACATTTTGCTCAACAACTTCAAACATGTTCTCAACCAAAACATGCTTATACAACATATCAAGTAACCTAGAATTGACATGCCCCAATCTCTTTTGCCACAAGTTAGAACCATCAGCTAAACTGGATTAAGCTTTAAAGGTAACTGAGTTTCAGTTTAAAACAAAGCTCTTATCATTCATTTTAACTGACATAAGATCATGACTAGTTGAATCAGATAAACACATTTATTCTTTTAAAAAACAACAGAATAATTCTTCTCAAACTGACCAACACTGAGCAAGTTCTAATCTATATCAAGTACATAAAGAACATTAGTAATAACTTTTGTACCTATAGGATTGCTAACCTGGACATCTCCATTTCCCTTAGCTTCAATGATCTTGCCATTTCCAATTCTGATTCTTGAACTGAAGGATCAGTCAATCCTCTTAAGCATGCTTCCATTTGAAACCATATGATTTGAGTAGCCACTGTCAATCAACCAGTTTTTCTTGACATTATTGTTAATTGCGAAGCATAAATTAGTGAATACGAGCTCCTTTTAAGCTTGATTTTCATCAACAGCTTGAGCCTAATTGGTTTGCTGTTGTTGCTGCTGCCCTTTGTTTTTGCAAACTTTTTCAATATGGCCAAATTGTTTGCAGTTTCTACATTGCACATTAGGTTTGAACCAACAAAATTTCTCTAAATAACCTATTTTTTTGCAACGAGAGCATAGTGGATACTTTTTCTTCTCACAATCTCTTTTTGGCCTTTCTTTTCTTTCATTCCATTTCTTCTTGTCTTTATTGCTTGAAGAACATGGACTCTCAGTGTTTCTTTCTTGGAAAGCACCTTCAGCATGCCCTCTTTTCTGCTTGATCTTCTTTTTTCCTGTACATATAGAGCATTTATGAGCTCTGACAGAGAGATTGTTAAGTCTCTCGAGTCCTCCAAGGATGAAATCTTGGACTCATACTTCTCAAGCAATGTTGTAATAAACTTTTCAACAATTCTCCTATGACTGAACTTATTACCAAGCAACCTTATGTTGTTAACAATAGATATGATCCTATCTACATACTGTTTGATTGTTTCGGTTTCCTTCATCTCTAGGTTTTCAAAATTTCACCTCATGTTCAAAAGTTGTTGCTGCATTGTCTTCTCAGTCCCTTGGAACCCTCTTTCAGTTTGTCTCAGGCTTGTTTAAGTGTCTCACAAACCATAATTCTTGTGAAAATAACATTAGACACACCATTTTGAAGGCATGATAACCTTGAGTTTCTTAGCAGTCTCATTACTATGCTGTTTGATTTGAGCTATTGTTTGATTAGCTTTCAAGGGTGTTGGCTCTTTATTTGTTTCAACCACTTCCCATAAGTCATATGCCTAAAGATATGTCTTCATCTTCACTACCCAGATGTGGTAGTTTTCATCAGCAAAAATAGGAGGTGGAGGTGGTGTGAAGCTTCCAGATGACATGGTGACACTAACAGGATGCAATCAACTTCTTCTTTCACAACAAGGAATACACATAAAAGGCCCTCAAAGACTTAGGCTCTTGATACCAATTGTTGGTGTTTTGGATCCAAAAAGAAAGAAAGAATAAGAAAACTTAGCAGATGGAATAAACTGCTTGTATATTCATCATCGTTTTTCAATCCAAAAATTACAATATAAAGGTGAAAATGGTTACAAGTAATCAACTAATCCCACAAAACATCTTGAGAAAGCAAAGATAAAACTTGTACACAACTGATTATGTAATGACCCAAATTTTTACAGTTATAAAAAAAAGTGCATTTTCGGGTCTCCGTTTCTAAAAAAATAGATTTGTAAATATTTATTAAAAATATTTACGAAGTTAAGAGAGTGATTAATTAAAGTTTAATGAAGCAAATTAGCTTAAATAAAGGATAATTAGATAAAAGGATTAAATTGAATGAAGTATGAAAGTTTAATTATAGAATAAAGAAAATTAAAAGGACTAAATAAGGAAATAAACCAAAAGAGTGCCAAGTGTATGGCAAAAATAAAATACAAGTATAATAAATATAATACACACATTTGTAATACATATATTTATTTGCTTATTATTTAAGTAAATATTAATGTATTTATTATTATTAAATTACTATTATATGATAAATAAATAAAAAGTTGACAAATGTATGGTATGTATAGTGACATGTGTGATACTAATATGCATACATTTGTAAAATATATGTATATTTACTTATTATATAAGTATATTATTAAATTATATATTATTATTAAGTAAAAGATATTTATATAATAAATAGATTAAAGAAAGACAAATGTAATAATATATGTGTATACAAATGTAAAATAGATATTGGATATTAAATAGATATTTTATTATAGCTATTATTAAGTTATTATAATATATATATATATAAATATATATATATATATATATAAAGTAAAAGAAATAAAAAGAAAAGAATAGAAAAGAAAGAAAGGATGAAACGAAACAGAGAGCAGGGGAAAGAAAGAAGGAAGGAAAAAATAAAGAAGGAAAAGGGAAAATTTGGATTTCAAGGCTTGAAAGTTAAATAGGTAAGTCAATTTAGTCCTTTTTACTTAATTTTGATGTTTTGGAAACTTTGGGACAAGGTTTTGGTGAAATTAAGTGAATATTTTGAAAGTTATTAGATTTTTAAATATTGTTCATGTTGAATAAAAAGATGAATTAGGGTTAGATTGATAGGAATTCAAGTTAGAAATGAAATAAGGATTGAATTGTAAATTAATTCATAAGTTTTATGTTGTAGGGACTAAATTGATGAAATTTCGAAATTAGGAAAATATGCTGGAAATTTAATAGTTAAGTATGAGTTTAGTTAAAATTGAGTAGAAATAAAGTATGAATTAAGATAGAAAAGTAAGTGAATTTAGTTAGGATTAAATTGAAATTAAAAGTAGAAAATCAACATTTTGCACTAAGACTATTTTGGATAGCAGCAGTAGTCTAAGTTTGAAAAATCACCAAAAATTGTATAAATTGAATTAGAGGATTAATGAAACATGTAATTAAAGCTTATTGAGTCTAGTTTCTTATAGAAGAAACGATGTAAGCAATTGAATTGTAAATTATGAGATATAATGAATTTTGTGAGACAAGGTCAGAATGAATTTGGGTTCCCCTGTTCTGACTTTGAAAAATCACAAAAAATTTAAGAAAAATAATTAGAGGCTTAAATTTATATTTTTAGAATTCATAATGAGTCTATTTTTAGGAGAAATCAACAGCAATATTATCTGAGTTCTGTAATGTGAGATAATTAATTTTTAGTGAAGAAGGATCAAAACTGTCAGACAACAGAATAGGGGTGAATTTAAAGAATAAACTGTACCTAATGGCTAAACTAAAAATTCTGAAAATTTTATGGTAAGAAGATATATGAGTCTAGTTTCAGATAAAATTAACGGATATTAATTTGGAGTTCTGTAGCTCGAGTTATAAATAATTTAGTGAGTATGACACAGATGGACAACTTGAATATTCATAAAAGTAAATAATAAAAATTATAGATAATGTTACTTACAAGTGTGTTATATACACTAACGATGTGGAAAGGAGAGGAGGAGGAGGAAAAATATGTATGAATATTCATCTAGCATGGCTAATTTGCATGTTTTAGGCTCGTGGACTAAATTGAATAAAAGTAAAACTTTATGGGTAATTTTGTAAAATGTAAAAATGACCAAATTGCATGAAATGTATTATTTTATTATTTAAATTACAAAATTGAATGAAATTATTAATTTAGTTCAAGATCGGGGAAAACATGTTTTAGGGATTAAATTGAAAAGTGTTGAAATTATGGAAAATTCGATATTTTATAGAATTCATGGATTGTTATCAATATGTATGAGAATAATATCTAGAAATAAGGATTAAATTGCAAGAATTTTATTTTCCTGACCCTAAGGATGAAATCGTCATTAATTAAAAGTTAACGGGCAAAATGGTAATTTTTCCTAGAGCATTAATTAAATGCATTAGAATATGAAATGAATGAAAATGATGATCAAATTTATTTATAAAGATCCGGACGACTCAAAAATGAGACTTGATCGTGGAAAATAAAAGATATCGGATTAATGAAATTATAAACACAAACAAGCAATGAGGTAAGTTTGTGTAACTTGAATTGTATTTTAAATACTTGAAATATGTGGTTATGTGATGAAAATATGATTTGAATGTTCATTTCATGATAATTGATGAAATATTACTAATACTCGATATAAATTGAAAATAAAGCCCGGTTGAATGAAAGGAAAATTCGATAGATCTCTGAAAAGGAATTGACAGTAAAAAGGATCTAGCCCGGACGGGTGATCCTATTCTGATACAGCCCTCCCGAAGAATACGTGTAAAATGGATTTAGCCCGGACGGGTAATTTGAATTAGGGTCTCAATTTAGCTCGACTGGTAATTGGATCCAAGCTCATTAGAGTAATTGTCGTTGCGATTTAGCTCGACCGGTAATCCCGACAATACTCTATGAGTTTATATTATGAGGATTTAGTCCGGATTGGTAATCCCATCGTAAGGATGAGGTTCATGGAGTGTGCTCTCGGTATGAAATGTGTAAGACCATGGTTGAAAGATACCATGGCAACCTGATATGAAATGTGTAAGACCATGGTTGAAAGATACCATGGCAGCCTAATATGAAATGTGTAAGACCATGCTTGAAAGATACCATGGCAGCCTGATATGAAATGTGTAAGACCATGGTTGAAAGAGACCATGGCAGCGTGACTTGAAATGAATAAGACCATGGTTGAAAGATACCATGGCAACATGATGAAAATGAGTAAGACCATAGTTGAAAGACACTATGGCATCATGTCAAAGATAAATAAGACCGTGGAAGAGAGACGCCAAGATATCTCATTGAACAACTAATATTCGTGTAATATGTACCAAATGACAAATAGTTATATGAATTGGTTGTACAAAATGGTTGTGTGAAATGTTTACGAAATTGGTCATATGGAAATATATGTACAAAATAGTTGTATGAAATAATTAAGAAGATAGATAAATAAAATAAGTATAGATACATGGAATTTAATTTATGTTAAGTTTAATACTTAACTATTACCAAAGTAAATATACATAAGATATAAGGAAATGATGATGCATGAAATATTGATATAACGAAATGAATGATATATGCTTATGAAGAAATAGTAAGAGAATAATATATTTTGTGACATGTACATATATAATTATCTTTGATATGTTGATATAAGAAAATTATGTAAGTTGAGACTATTATTGAACTTAACTGTGATATGTTGAGAAAATAGGTATATCATTGTTGAATTTATATGAAATATGTGCAAGTATACTAACAATGTTGTTGTATGACACTTAGACAAGTGCCAAGCTATTGATTGAATGGTAACATGTTTAATTATAAGGAGCATTGAAATGGTAAGTACTTAGATGAAAATATAATTTAAGATTTTGCGAAATTTTTTTTATAATCCCGATTTAATTCCGGTTGGTTTCTAATGTATGTTTGGGGCTTCGAGGGCCCAATAGAGAGACGTTATGATTATTTCTAAAATATGAATAATAAATGACTCAGAATTATCTGAAAATGTTCAGTAAACTCCGGTAATGCCTCGTATCCTATTCCGGCAATGGATACGAGTAGGGGGTGTTACAGATTAGGTCAAACCAGTACCTAAAGACATCATTTCAATACTAACTCTACTTGTTTCAACAAGTTAACCTTAACCTTTAACAAATAGATTATCCAAAAAAAAACAATTTTACCACATGCAAACCTTGCTCGCACTTAATTTGGGGGTTTGCCAAAACACTTAATAGCTCGTACGTTGATGAGCTCGCGTCTTTGTTTGAGCTTGCAACTTTCAATGAACTTGCAACTTTAAATGAGCTCACACGTGTGCAATCTAAGTTCGCCATTGCATGGATGGTCACTTCACAACAAATTGAAGTAAAACATGAAACCTAACAATACATAACTTCTTTTTTTGGTAAGACATGACTTTTTGTTTTTTTAAAGTACGAGAATAGAACAAGGGTTTGCATTATTGGAAATAAAATTCCGGATTTACTAATTGAAAACTTTTAAGGGTGTGTGACTGCATGAATCCAGGCTGAGATGGTGTAACAATAAACAAATACAGGAGTTTAATTCATGATATTACCATTCAACCATCGTTCATGTGCAGGCTGGAAGGGAAGGTAGCACTAATTACAGGAGGAGCTAGTGGTATTGGGAAATGCACTGCTAAAGTGTTTGCACAGCATGGTGCCAAAGTTGTAATTGCTGATATCCAAGATGATTTAGGTCATCGGGTTTGTGAGGACATAGGCCCTTCAAACTGTTCCTACGTGCATTGCAACGTCACTGATGAAGACCAAATAAAAAATGCTGTTGACAAAGCCGTCGCCACTCACGGAAAGTTGGACATCATGTTCAACAACGCCGGCATCGTTGATCCCAACAAGAGTCGCATAATGGACAACGACAAATCAGATTTCGAGCGTGTTCTTAGTGTTAACGTAACTGGCGTTTTCCTGGGGATTAAGCACGCAGCTAGGGCGATGGTTCCTTCTCGAAGTGGTAGCATAATTTCGACATCCAGCGTAAGCTCCCTGATCGGTGCTACCGCCACACATGCTTATTGTGCTTCAAAGCATGCAGTGCTAGGACTAACTAGGAATGCTGCAGTGGAGCTGGGGCAATTTGGGATCCGAGTGAACTGCTTGTCTCCCTACGCTCTGGCAACACCTTTAGCGACGGGATTCCTGGGAGGTAATGATGAGGAGCTGGAGAAAGCGATGAGTAAGTCGGCTAACCTAAAGGGTGTGTATCTTAAGGCCGAAGATATAGCAAATGCAGCACTCTACCCAGCAAGTGAGGAGGGAAGATATGTCAGTGGGCATAATCTGTTCATAGATGGGGGCTTTACTGTTGTCAATCCGTCGCTCCAAATGTTCCAATACCCTGACGGCTCTTGAGAACAATATTCTGCTCAGCAAATGCTTGTCCATCTTTTATAGATATAAATGACGATCATCCATGCATTAAAAATAATGGATAAATTCCTAAAAAATAATGATTGAATAAGAACTTAATTTAGAGTAATTTTGGGCTCTTGATACAAGTTTAATCATAGTTTATAAGCATATCTTGCTAAAAGTAGTTTCTCTACTATACTCTAATTTGTAGTTTGGTCCCTCTATTGGAAAAGTAAGCAAGCATATTGATGTATGTCAGAGGGACGATGCATCTGTTATATTTGAATGTTTCTTGGAAAAGTTTGAAGCAAAATTATTATTATTATTATTAATTATTCTATTTCAGTGACTGGCTCATATCAAACCTATATGGCCTTCTAACTGCTGGTGTATAATTGCCCATGTATGTTATGGAAATTTCAATCAAGTTTTTGAGTTAGGCATAGCACAGTAAGGTTTTATTATAATTAAGGTCAACATTACTAATGGAATTAAGATGGTTGATTTTGACAAGATTTTTTTTTAGGTGAGATTTTACTGTGCATGTAGTGCCTCAATTTTAATTTAATTACCTTTAGTTTTTTTTTAATGGTAAAATTTTAATTTAATTTAACAATAGCAATTAAATATATTTTTAATTAAATTATGTTATTAAATTTTTTATGCGTGATCTTTTAGATTTAGTCTATATTATTCAATATAATTTTTATATTTTTTATATTTTTCAAAATTTGAAGTTTTAATCTTGATCCAAATGACAATCATTAAATTCATTAACAATTTTTTGATATATAGTATATAAAAATAACAAGCAGATAAATATTACACATGATAAAATGTTTGCAGCATAAAATATAGAAAATAACAGGAAATTTTTTTTCATTAAAGGTATAGTTTTGTTACTAAGATAAAATCATAATCTAAAGTTACAAATAAGGACACCAAACATAAGGCGATAAAAGCGCCCAGACAGAATAAGCAAACTACACAATATGCAAATGTGTGAAACAGGAAACACCAAAAAAGGGAATAACCAGGAACAAAACGCATCAGCTTACTACCAAAGGAACATGTCGAGACAGTCCGACCTTAGCCAAGGCATTGGATAAGCCATTCGCTTCTCTAAAGATGTTAGTGAAAGTAACGCCGCCAATTTTCTCAACCAGATTTTCAATAAATTTGAATAATTCCCAGAATTTCCATGGCTGCAGTTTCGAAGCATCAATAAACCAGAGAATAGCAGTTGAGGGATCCCGTTCAATCAATAAACCATGAGATTCAAACTTAGTAGCCTTGAGAAATAGCTTCAATGCCATTTTGATGGCTCTTAATTCAGCTTTGCAAACATCGAAAGTATTAGCGGCTGCAGAGAAGTGAGTAAGGGTATTCTTTGGATCGATGGTAGGTTTATTTGTGGTGAGTTTAAAAATAACGATAGTGGTAAAATTAATTAATGTAGTGATGAGATTAATTATTGTAATAATGAAAAAAGAAATAATGGTGGGTTGGATGTTTGGACTCAAATGCTATTCTAGTAGTAAGGTGAGAATAAAAATTATTATTATGGATATTAGATTAAAATGATTTATAATAGAAATTTTTAAAATTATTTTACTTTCATAAATTTATTAAAATGTGTGGATTTATAAATTCATTTAATAAAATATTAAAATTAAAATATTTAAAAATATTTATATTAAATAAAAATTAAAATCATATTCATTATAAAAAAAGTTTTATATTTATAAATAAAAAACTTATATAATCATTATGTAATAGTTGTTTACTTTTTATAATTATTAAATTTACATTTATATTTTATTATATATTTAATATTTATATGAAATATTTTATTTAATAATTATTTAAATATTTTTTACATATTAAATGGTCAATAATTTTAATAAATTTGTTAATAATTACTTGGAACAAATGAAAAATACTATAAAGAGACATTACATACACATTATTTGAAATAAAAATGAGTAAAAAAATATATATTTGTAAAATGAGGGACCAATATTTAACTTGAGTAGAAAATTCTACCCTAACAGCATGTTTGGTTGGGGGCTTATGAATAAATTCCAGCCCAATTCGGTGGGCCACCACCAAACATTAGTTTGGTTGGCTGTAATAACATTACAGCCTGAATCTATTCAGGGTGTATTACAGGGAAAGATTGAATAGCCATTCTCTTCCCTCACCATTGAATAGCTATTCATTCCCATGCAAACTAAAAAAAAAAAAATTGCCCTTTTCAATTTTTGCCCTCACCACTATCTAGAGAATGAAGAAGCACTACAACCATCATCTTCTCCCTCAGTTCACTGGTAAATTTTTTTTCAAGCTTAGCTCTTGTTTTTCCATTTTGTGTTAGTACCGGTGCCATTTGTGGTTTCATTTTCTCTCAAATTACAGTTCTTGTGTTAGTGCCGACGCCATTTGTGGTTTAATTTTCAAGCTAAGCTCTTGTTTTTCCATTTTGCATAGATTCAAGATATAGGTAAGCTTCCTTCTTCTTTTATTCTTCGTTCAGTTGTTAATGGTGGAAGCCATCTTTCTAATTTCCACTCTTTTTCTTCTTCAAACAACATTGCTACCCACATCAAACCCTTTAAGTAAGAAACCCTTGCCTGTTAGAGGAAAGGGAAAAAAAGATTATCGCTATGCTTTAATTTTGTTCAATAAGATGATAGTCAAGTACCCAAAACCTTCAATTGTGTAATTTAATAAATTATTAGGAGCCATTTTTAGGATGAAACATTATGCCATTGTTGTTTCTATGCATAGACAGATCGATTTATTAGGCGTTTCCTGTAATTTTTATTCTTTGAACATCTTGATTAATTGCTTTTGTCAATTAGGTCGAATTGATTTTGGGTTTTCTGTTTTGGGGAAAATACTGAAGTTAGGTGTTATCCTAGTGCTGTAACTTTTTCAAATTTGATTAATGGGTTTTGTAAACAAAGTAAGATTTCTGAGGCCGTTAGTATATTCGATGAAATGACTGAAAGAGGGTATTAACCTCATTTGATTGTTTACAGTACAATACTTAAGGGGTTGTGTAAGAGCGGTAATACTGATAGAGCTGTTGGATTTCTAAGGCTGATGGAAGGCAGAGGTTTTGAACCCAATATTGTAGCATATAGTACCATCCTTGACTGTTTGTAAGAATGGGTTGTTAAAGGAGGCTCTTGATCTCTATCTGAAATGAAGGTTAAAGGCATTAAACCAAATATCATTACTTATAGTTGCTTAATTCATGGTATGTGTGATTTGGGCCAACAGGAGGAGGCAACAAGGCTTTTGAATGAAATGGTGGATAACAATATTTCACTTAATATTATCACATATACTATATTGATTGATGCACTTTGCAAGGAATGAATGATTTCTAAAGCTGTAGAGACCATTGACATGATGAGAAAGCAAGGCATTGAGTCTAGTGTTGTTACCTATGATGCATTAGTTAATGGTCACTGCATGCAGAACGAAATGGATAAAACTAGAAGAGTTTTACAGTTGATGATTATGGTTGTGCACCTAATATAGTTACTTACAGCACGATGATCAATAGATATTGCAAAGGTAAAAGGTTAGATGAAGCAATGGAACTCTTTCATGAAATATCTCAAAATAGACCCTTCTGAATATAGTCACACAAAACACTCTAATGCAAAGTATGTTTCAATTAGGGAGAGTTTCAACTGCATGTGAACTATTTAGAAAGATACTTGCTTCTGGACAAGTTCCAAATCGAGTGACCTGTTTGATTTTGCTGGATGGCTTATTTAAAACAGGTAATCTCAAAGAGGCATTGAAATTTTTTCAAGCAATGCAAAACAGTGGGTTGGAACTTGATATTGTCTCATATACTATTCTAATTAATGGGTTGTGCAAAGCTGGGCATATTGAAGTTGCCAAGGAATTATTTCGTCAACTCTCAGATAGTGGTTTAAAACCGAATGTTTACAAATACGATGTAATGATTAATGGACTGTGTAAAGAGGGATTGCCAGATGAAGCATACAGGTTTTTTGGGAGCATGGGAGATAATGACTGTTCGCCTAATAGTTGCTGTTATAATGTAATGATTCGGGGGTTACTTCGAAACAATTATACCTCAAAGGCAATGCAACTTCTTATGAAAATGGTTGGCAAGGGCTTTTCTGTAGATGTATTCACTACCAACTTATTTATGGATCTCATCGTACATTCTAATAAATTAATCTTGCTTTGAAATGTTTCACAAATTGTGTAAAGATCATCACTTGTAAATGTGAATCAGTTTTTACATAACTATTGTACAGTTATAAAAGATTCTGGAAACTAGAATGAGTTTTAGTGTTTATTTTCAATATTGTTGATTTTGTTCTGACTTGCGTAGTAAGTGAGAATGGTAGTATTAAGAAATTAGGGGAAAACCAATATTGCTTGTGGAATTTTTTTTTTTGCAATATAAAGTAAAAAACTTTATTGGCGGAAAACATACGGACTGTTGGCATTGAAATCAGTAGGAGTATTGTCTTCGAAGTGCTAATTCAACAATTCAACAAAAGTTAGAAATGACCATTCAAGAAAGTGCTCTAAAATTATATCCAACATTATGTGAAGTAGAAGGTTTAACTGAGTATGAGCGCTGTTGCGCATTGAGCAAAATTCCTGATCATTCAATGCAAAGCAAATTCCAGATCATCTAAAATTATATTCAGCAATAAATTATTTGTTTCACTAATGATATTTTAGCACGTTAAATGTGTATTGCGTTTAAAAATAATAAAGTAGACTATATATTATTTTATAGTACTATATATTATGATTTTTAATTCATATAATAATAATTATATTAAGAATTTTATTAAATTATATTTAATAATAGTTATGTTAAAATCGGTTAAACTATTTATTATTTTTATTAAATTATTTTTAATAATAATCTTATTAAACTTAATAACAATAACAATAATCATCTACTTAATAAAAATTCTCGCTCAGGGTATTTTGGTTATTTTAGTTTTTTTTCTTATGCTATTACAACATCATTCCATTCAACTAAACACAAGAATACTATTACAGTTCTATTCCATTCCATTCAACCAAACAGTTGAATTATTGATTACAGCTCTATTCCATTATAACTTTATTCAATTACAGCATTATTCCATTACATTAAATCAAACGTAGCCTAAGAAACACTAACTTTAAATCATCTAAACAAAATTTTACACGACAATCGAGGAAAATCACCTTTTATTGATGTATCAATGTTAAACTTCAAATATCCCAAGGGCGGTGGGAGCCATTCAGAACCTTTCGTAATGATTCCCTAATAGGATTAGGAAGACAATCCCACAGATTCTCCCACCAATAGCTTTAAGAGATATCAACATCATCATAACTAGCTTTCATCCAAAACATGGATCTCATTTTAGTTAAAAATGAATTTCGTCTCGAGTAAGAGATTTCTTATGCAAGATTAACAGATATCTGTAGATGGATCAATCCAAATTTATCATTTATTATTATTATTTATGTCTAATTAAATTAATTAAGAGATAAACCAAAAATTAAATCATTTTAGAACCCTTTTATAAATATATCATATTCTTTAATGATTCTTTTATCTCTAATTAATTAAATTAATATAAAATATATAATAAATAAAGAGATTAATTTTTGTCGAACACTCAAATGGAGAAGTTAAATTTTATAAAAATTTTTATTTATTCAAGTGATTGACACTATAAAATGGAGTCACCCCAAGCTAATTAACATAGATTTAAAGTTCAAAAGTCTAGAAATTCTTTAAAGAAATCTCTGACGAAATTAAAGAACTTCAAGAAATTTTAACAAACACAATATCAGTTTTGAAGAAAAATCACAGTGCGATCCATCCAACTAAAAAAAGGAGGTCAAAAGTCGTTTCTAAAAAAAGTTGTCTTTTCATTCAATTCAATCAATGAAAGAAGGTTAATTTTGTTTTTGTAAGATCAAACCTAGAAAACCCTTGAAGCAGACATCATTAATTCAAGATTAATTCTCAATACCCCTTGAATCTAAATTAAATCAAATTCTCAAACAAACATTTTAGTTTCAAGATCAAGTCTTAATAACCCTTAAAATAACTCACATTCTTCCAAGATCAAGACTAAATGACTCTTAGGTCGAAACCCAACCAAAAAATAAATTTTTCATTGTAAATGAAACATTAAATTTGTGTATATTAATTTAATATACTCATAACTCATATGAAAAATGAACACGGAAACCTTTTAAAATAATTTTTCTTGTTATTTTAAGATATTTAAACGAATGTGAACTTGAATTAGGAATTTGATTAAATAATATGACTTATGTTCATTCTTTTAGGAAGTTAAAAATTTTATAACAAGACAAAACGGGGCATATAGAGGCACATGGACAAAATTTGAACAATTTTATTAAATTTTAATTTTTTTAAAAGAGTATCAAAATTAATTTTAAAAGAGTATACTTTTAATATAAACATAAAATTTTAAGAAGTATCAAAATTTTAAAAGAGTAATTAAATGTATTATGTATTCAAGAAATTTTAAGATATTATTTGTCTTTGCTTTCAAAAATATTATTTATTTTTATTTAATAAACTATTCTAGTCATATTCATGTAAGTGTAAAATACAAATTAATTTAAAATTTTACATTTTATTTTAATATTAAGATCAATACTTTTTATGGGTGAAAATTATAGGTTAGGGTTTATTTAATTGCAAAAATAGCATAAGGGCTTAGTTTAAATAATGTATAATAGTTTAAGGGTTTTTAGTATATTAACCTATAAGATTATATTGAATTGCATAGATATAGTCGGGTGGGTCGGATCGGGTTTGTGCAAATAAAAACAAGTTTAATAATTTGTCTAAATTTATTTTTTCGGTTTTATTTTTTGTCTAAACTTTTTTTATAATTTAGATAGATGTTTTAAGTTTGAGCAAATAATCCGATATTTGAATAGATTTATAACTTCTTTTTTTAAAATAAGGGTAAACTATTAAAATAGTTACTTTTATTTTACTTAGGTTACATTTTAGTCACTTATGTTAATGTGTTATAATATTTTAGTCACTAGGCCATTAATTGTCATTAATGGTGTAACGGTAAGCTGGAGTGACACGTTAAATCATCATTTCAAACAAAAATTTTAGGTTAAATTATACAATTGGTCCCCAAATTTTTTCATTTTGAACAATTTTTTCTTCTTTTATGTTCTTTTTAACTTTCCTTTTTTTTTCTTTATTTTCCATTCTCTTATGCTTCTCCTTCTATTTTCCTACCTTCTCCATCTCTTTTAATGTAAAAAAAAAAAAATTTGCTCAAAACAAACAAAATATAGGGACCAATGATATAATTTAACCTCAAATTTTGTTTGAAATGATGATTTAGCGTGCCACATCAACTTACCATTACACCGTTAACGGCAATTAACACTCAGTGACTAAAATACTACAACAAGATTACAGAAGTGACAAAAATATAACATTTCAAACATAAATGACTAAAATATAACTCGAAAGAAACAAAAGTGACTATTTTGATAGTTTATCCAAAAAATAAAAGAATGGTTGAGGATGATAGCTTAAAAAAAAATAACTTAGATAAATACAATTTCTTTATATTAAATTGTTTAATGTAAAATAAAATATTTAAAAGAAAAAAACAAACAATCTACAACGCGAGAGCTGGAAACTTAATAAGAATGAATTATGAAATTAGGTGTAGGGTCAACACAAAGCACGTTTATTTTATAAAACGTTGTTCAAGCTACCCAACTCTGAATTCAACCAACTCACAGTAGCGTGCAGTTTTTTTTATCATGTATATTTTATTTTATTTTACAAATATCCTTTTAAATAATATTATTTTTAATAATGTATGTTACAACTATATTTCCATTTTATAATTTTTAACACTACGTAATTTTATAAAAGAGAAGGCAACCTAATTTATATCTCAGATTCTCAATTAAAATTTAATATTAACAACCTGACTTAATTAACATTACAATAAATTTTAAACACTTTTAGACATCACACAATTATGATAAAGAGGAAAACATTAAATTATTGAAGCAACACCAAAGACATCACCTTATCAAAATTTATATAAATATATCATATTTTAAAATATACTAATACTACACAAATACCTAACCATTATACTTTTTAGCATAATGATAAATTTAGTCTTTGGCTTAGTATCCTTTATTATTTTGACTTTTTTAGTTAAATTTAACCCTTAAATTTTTAAAAGATACAAAAAAAAATTTAACGAATATGTTGACATTAAATTTTTAACAATATTGGCCTGACAACTATATGACAATCTACTTGTACTTTTATGTTGACATGATACCATTTGTTGTATGTGTCACTTCAATAAATAATTTAAAAGTTATAAAATATTCAAAAAAAATAAAAATTATATAAATATATAAATAGTTCATAAAAAATAGCATAAAGTACACGTAAATTACCATGTAGACTACCGTATTTAAAAATTTAACGTTTTAGTCCGTATTTCTATTAAAAAACAATAATTCAACTCTTTCTAAAAGGTTGAGGGTTACATATGAGTCTTTTAAAAGTTTAAGGGCCAAAATTGACAAAGATATAAACATTAAAGGCTAATTTTATTATTATGCTTTTTCTTTTTTTCATAAAAAACCACTGTAGTTCAAAGTAGACTGAAATGGAGGATTTTGGACGCAACCTCTGAAATTCAATAAAATAGGGATATAAGTTTATAATGAAAGCATCAGAAAATGGTTACTGTGTGTGAGGCTATAAAAGACCAGAAAACAATACAGTGAAACACACAACCCTCAAACTATTGCAATAAAAGACAGTAATTGAGCAAGATTTCCTTTTTTGAGAACAAAAATGAGCGCCGAGACTTCAGGGACCAAGAGGTAAAATCATACGGCTCCTCAAATTTTCATATTTAAATTTTGAAGAAACCAAATCTGCATTTGAACCTTTAGTTTTTCTTCCTTTGAAACAGGCTAGATGGTAAGGTGGCACTGATAACTGGTGGTGCCAGTGGTCTAGGAGAGATTACAGCAAGGCTGTTTGTGAAACATGGAGCCAAAGTTGTGATTGGTGATATTCAAGACAAATTGGGTCACTCCCTTTGCCAAGAGCTTGGAACAGAGAACATCAGCTATGTCCACTGTGATGTAACATGCGAATCTGATGTCGAAAATGCTGTAAAATTAGCAGTTTCTAAGCATGGGAAGCTGGATATCATGTTCAATAATGCAGGGATTATGGGTGAGAATGAGGTAAAAGTCAGCGAGACCAGTCTCAAGGACTTCAAAACGGTGCTTGATGTGAATGTGTTGGGTGCATTCCTGGGTGCCAAGCATGCCGCCAGGGTCATGGTTCCAGCCAAGAAAGGGTGCATTCTCTTCACAGCAAGTCTTGCTTCAAAAATTTGCTATGGAAATTCCCATTCATACAAATCATCGAAGGTTGCTGTGGTAGGGTTGGCAAAGAGCTTGAGCGTGGAGTTATGTGAGCATGGAATTAGGGTTAATTGCATTTCACCTCATGCAATTTTCACCCCAATGTTCCAAAAAACACTCAGATTACAGGATAAGAACAAGGGCGAGGAGATGGTTTCTGCTTCAGCAGTGTTGAAAGGGACCTTGTTGGAGCCAGAAGATTTCGCAAATGCTGCCCTGTATCTGGCAAGTGATGAGGCCAAATTTGTGAGTGGTGTCAACCTGACCATTGATGGGGGGTATAGCCTCACCAATCAATCATGGAAGACAGGACTGTCAGTACTTTCTCAATAAACCTTCCTCTCTTTTTCTCTTTGACCGTCTTATAAACTTATCCAAAACTGCAAACCATAACAGAGGATTCCCATGGTGCGAGTCTACTTGTACTTTTCATCAATATGCAAATGTCACTTTCTTACCTTAAATGCAAGGGTCTTTCTTCATGGTGAGATGACAACAGAAGAATATTAAGCAGTAAAGGATTCTATAATGGTTAGCAATATTTCACAATAAGAAGCCTTATCTAATCCTCGTTATAGTTTATTTTAAAACCCGACAATAGAAGCTTCTTTTTGTCAATAGCATTACAACATTTCAAACTTCAGAGGTGATTGACTTGTCATTAACTGCAACATATATTGCATCTGGTAACACACGACCAAAGAAAAGCAGATTCGAATCATTCTAATGTACAGAACTGCGATGATTATCAAAGACCATTTAAAAGTGCATGCTACTCGCTTGCATTTGCAATCCCGACCAAGTTGAGCATATGCCTGTCCTCCTTGAACCTTTCTAACACCGTGCCCTTAACGACGTCTGCTGTTTCTTGTTCCAGTCCTTTTCTAACAACTCCCCAGCATTCTAGAACTTCTGGGCAGATTTTGGCGGTCTTCGAGAGGCAAGGGCTATTAAAAGTGGTACAGGAAAAGGTATGCCCTTGATCAAAGCTTGCCGAGAGAAACATGCCAAAGTGATTTATGCGTCCTCCAAAACCAATGCCATTTGGGATGGTCTCGGAACTGAAGTTCACAGCACACTGCAAATGCATATTGTTAGCAACATAAACAGCCACACTCCCATATGCATAAGGCGGCTGCAGTTTTTTCCACTTAAAATTTTGAAAAGTAGATAAAAGAAGAGGAAAATGAACAACTGTTTCAAGAGTTGGATAACCCAACACAGGGGCATTAAGACACCTTGCATCTTAGTGGTCAAACCAACTTTAAACGCTAATTTCAGAAATATTGGCCAACCTCAAACAACGTTTATTAATAAATAACTCCAATCTGTTCTCAAGTTATGAAAGCTGTTAAATAAATCCAACATAAGTGCTACCCTAAGTATTAGGCAACCTAAAATTCAAAGTGTATATGCATAACGGCATATTGTTCAGGAAACAGTCTAAAGATTCTCCAGAGTTTTCATTCAAATCACACTTAGCTTCTACCAATGATGGCAAGTCTACTTGCAAGGAGAAATCTCCTATCAACTTAAGTACCAAAAAGTGAGTACCGAAATTGGAGGCAAAGGATTCAAACGTACCTTGGCTTCAACTCGAAACAGAAGTGGAAACAGACCCAGAAGAAAATGAGACGAGATCAAGTTAAGACATACCCATTGCAAATTACTGTTTGCTCCAGTTGGCCTGAAAATAGATGCCTTTGGGTAGAGCTGAAAGAGAAAAGTCTTCATGTCCCCATAGAAATCACCATGCCTCTCCCAAGGCTGAGAAGCGAAACCTCCAAATATGTAACCTTCTCTATCCTTGATAATCAGGACAGTTGGTTCATCACCGTTTCTGCAGTTCAATTGAGTAATTACGCAACCTATTAACAGAATAATTCCAGCAACCAAAAAAATGAAAAAAAAAATATTAGAAAGTACTTAGAATCTAAACTTTCTTTAAGAAAAAGTAATGAAAATAAAACAAAATAGAGAAATTTGACATTCTCTCCTTATTTTACATAATGGACCACTCACAAGGAAGCCTCAGAAACAAACCCTGAAGTCAGAAAAATGAAATCTGATTTTGCATATTCTAGTTGAAAACCCATAATTTATCATAGACAAGCAAGGTGTGTGTGTTGCTATATCACAAAAGATGAGAAAGGATTAAGAGCTTGTTATTTTCTTCTAGGTCTCCCTAATAGATGCATCACTAAGTGTCAAAGCTTCCAGAATGAGCACTTACTGTTCAATGTACAATATGCTAGAGAGCCGAGAGCATCAATTTACATTGTTTAGAAATTTATTGATCAAAGAAGCTTAAAATTAAACAAGATAAAGAAGCAAGGATAATGGCAGCAATGGAGGCCATGCCATATTAGAGTGTTACACAAGATCGAGTTTAATGATTGGAAATTTTCAAGAAAAATGAAAATTGTAGTCATAATTCATGCCAATAAGAATCAGACGTGATCGATTTCATATTTTCAAAACCAAATACCAAAATTATCTGTAGTTCTTTCAAAATGGTCTAAAAAATATTATAAGGTCATAGTTTAGGACAGCAGAAAATATAATTAAGTTCTTATTAAACGAACTCAGATGAAAAAAATCAATTCATGGAGTCCAATAGATAAAATGGTAGCAAGAAGGAAGAAGGGTACTTACGATATGTTGCCCAGGAATGTGTTAAAACTTAAGCCATTTAATGAACTATGATACAACAGTTTCCATTCCTCTAGCTCTTCATGAGATAGAGCCCCCCCTATATGCCAAGCATATTCATCTCTCAATAATAATATACTGGAATCAATGTTCTCGGAATACTGCAATTTAGGAACCTTAGATCCCGGTCTCCCTACACAGAATAGTAATATTAAAACTGGACCTCAGTTACTAATTGCAATCATAATCATGAGAAAGGAAATTATTTGGTATAACTACTCTAGCAATTTATCCTGTTAGTCTATAATCCAGCTTAATTGAGTTAAGCCTTCATAAATTAGACAACACAAAGACAAAAATAAGTTTTTTCGAAAATGAATCAGGCTTAATCAAAGTTAAGCTGGAGGGGCCATCAAATCAAATTATGGAATCAAAATTAAGTTAACTGCATAATTTTGTTAGGTTCAGCAAATGGATGGCCGGACAAGGATACACACTGATAATTATATATACATATATATAGGTATCTATTCATACAAGATATAATGTCTCCAATAATACTACTAGAACGATAAAGATTACAAATAAAAGGACATGTGTAAGAACAGAGGCAAGGAAAACCTGGATCTGGTGGCACTAATAAGTTTGAAAGGAACTTCTTCACAGATGGTACAAGAGTACACCAACTTTTGAAATCCTCAAAAGACATACTTTTATCACGTCCCTCATGATCCTTTGAGAATGTTGCAGCATTAAGAAAAGTGTCCACCATGTAGCAATGTGAACTTGATTCTGGTTGAGAACCTTTCAGTTGGAATACATGATTAAACATGTTGACTAGAACAGAGTCTAAGTCAGACCTGTCTTTGAGAAGAAGCCTTATAAGTTAGAAGGTCTCTGACACGATAGAGATAGAAATTCAAGAGGCTTCCAACCATTAGATGGTAAAAGTAATCTATAACTAGAAAATTTGTTCCTTCATTAGGTTTCATGTATTGGGAAATAAATGTGGCAGCAACAATTTTAAAGGCTAGGAAAAAGTGAGTTGGTGAAGTGAAGAAAACATTACTACAAGCAATCACCATTCTACCTTGTCAAAATTTCATCAGCTGTGACATCCAACAATCGATAAATAAACTCCTCGATCTCATCATTTGGTCCTTTCACATAAGTACCCTACAAAACATGAAACATAAAATGAATAGGTCTGCAAGCTCAATTCAGAACAGCCATTAACCTAGGTCTCCCGTAGCTGTTGTTCTAGTTACTGCCTTTTAATACTTATTTTCTCCTTCAAAAGTTACTAAAAAGAAAAATTGTAGCAGTTGATTAAGAATAAACAAAAAAAAGTAAAAAATTAAGAAACACTTAAACTTAGTTGCCATTCCACATTGAAGCAAAGCCATGCATTTGGTCATTCACAAAATGTTGATTTTTAACTTTAATTAAAAAAGAAAACATAGAGGATTTTCCGTTTTTACTTTCATAAATAAAAAGCCAATAACAAAAGCAACCAAATAAGCTATACATAACCAACTAGATTTGTTTCTTAATCATTTGTGCTCAGCAATGATAACCAACAATAAAATTTTCAATCCATGCTACTCGGATTTGGGGTGAGCATCGAATACAATATACTCAATTTCTTTTCTAAATTTTTTTCATATTTTTCATGGATCATACCAACTGCTAGACACAGATATTTTAGAAACAATGAAGAGAATATAGTTTCCAACAAAATTTAAAAAAGAGGAAGAAAGAGAAGATAATTACTTTAGTGATCACCAGGTCTTCAAAGGTAAGCTTATCGTCTTTGCGGCCCTGCGTGGCCAAATCGAACATTCTCTCCCCGAGAGGACCTTTCAACCCAAAGTAAACCTACAACCAATATAGTACTTTCGTAATTAAAAGGGGAAAAAAAAAAACTCAAGAACATAAATGGAATCAAAACAAAACATTCATAACTATAAATGGGTAGATCCAAAAAACAAGAAAAAGAAAACCTGAAAGACAGATGAAGAAACATATTGACCGTTGGTCTGTGACCGTGCAGCCAGGGAATTGAAGAGCGATTTGAGATCCTCTAATTCCTTTGGTGTAAAAGCTCTAAGACATATTAATGTTTTCGTTAGTTTAATTATACCAATAAAATAAATAAAAGCAGTTCTTTCAAGTAAAAAGAGAGAAAAAAGAATTCAGACGTTAAAGCAGAGAGAGATAGTTTGAAGAAAGAACTACCTTGAAGCAGAATTGAAACGAGGATTTGGTGGAGGTGACTGGCTGTTCCCCATTCTTCCTTTTTTCCTGGCTAGTTCATTTCTTTTCGTTTTTCCTTCCCATATTTTTTTCTTGTTCTTCATTGGGCTGACTTTGTTTTCCATGTCTAAAGCCCAAACTATTTTGGGCTGGAGCCATTTCCAAATTGCCAGGACAGTGATTTATATTTTGTTTGAATACGTAATAGTTCTAATTTTATAAGTGAAGTTTAGAAGCTTGTGTTACTCCATTAATTTTCCATACAAAATTCGAAAACTTATATGGTTATTAAAATAAATAAAATATTAAAAGTTTTTAGAATAATTTTCCATTTCGTCAGTCTCGGCTACTTTGATCTGCGGCAGTTCTTTCTTTCTTTCAGTTTTTTGTTGGGGATTGCTTGCCATAAATCGCTGGCAATAGTTTTTTTTCAATTGCTCGAAACACCCAAACGGGAAAAAAGTAGAATTAAGGAAAAAATAGATCGGGTTAAACAGATGTGAGCAATGTCGAGACCTTGGCTTCTCGTTTTTCTAGTGTTCGTAATAGTATTCACTTCTCAGTTCGAATGGAAGCAGCAATTCGATGAAGAAATTGAACCAACCTCCACCGTTTCTGTCAAAGACCAATACGTTTCGAAACGCCAAGAATCAGTCAAAGAAAAGGTTTCGCCTATCCCTTCTTTTAGTGCAATTTTATCTTCTTCTTTTTTTCTATCCCGAAACATAAATTAGGTCTTCAATTGTTGTTAATTTACATTGTTATTCATTTTTCCCAGTATTTGTTACCTTCCAAATGGTATAATGATTAAAAAGTGATGTGAATTATGGTTTCGTTTCTTTTAGTCTTTTAATTCTGCTAAGTAATTGAATGAAACAATGTTTTTTCATTTTGCCAATATGGCTTTTTCATCTTTCCTAACAAGGAAATTAGACCATAGTTTACTCCTAAAAATGGTTTAAAAAGCTTGAAATGGGTTTCGTTATAGAGTTAATTCTAATAGTGTTGTTTTTCCTATTTGTTGCTAGTTCATTCTCTAGTTGATTGCTAGTTCATTAATCTGGTTAGAATTATAGAGATCCGAGTCTCTGTGGATGGGATAAACTAGTCTAGTTCAGTTAGCTCGATCAGATATACCCGAAGAAAGAAATAGAGGATTGATTATTGCTATGAATAGTCAAACCAACTGGTTTCTGTAATTTGTTTTAGTCATCAGTCTCTGGATTCTTTTTCCCTGTACTTCTGCTAGAGAGTTGAAAACGAAGTCCTTGGAGACATCACAGACTTGTTGTGTTGGAGAGTAACCATCCCTTTGTTACCTTTTAATACTTGCTTTGCCATTCTTTGAATTTACTTATAAAACAACCTTGTTTCTTTAACCTAGAAATAGCTTGCCATTTTCCATTGCCTGCAAGCACAGCAAATTGATATTCATAAGGTGGTATTTTGTTGCCAGTTAATTAAATAAGGATACTTTGTTTATTCAGATGTCTTTTCACTGAAGGGTAACTTCAGAAAAGACCCATTCTAGTGACCTGGGCTTCTGTTTCAATTTGCTCTGCGAAGAACAAAAGAACAACTGAACCACTAATACATTTTGCTGAATCCAGGTTTTACATTGCAAGTAATCCTCAACTTGTTGGATTATTTCCTTCCTACACACTCTGTTTCATGGCTCATTCAAAGTGTATTAAAATGTTACCCACCTGCTAGAAATTGTTGATTTGGGGAGAAAGAATTACGAAATTTAGTTGCTTTTCTAGTAAAGCCCCTAATGTTACAGTATGTTACAAATGTATTTTCTCACACAGCGTCATTGTTTAGGTGGAATAGTAGAAGCTTTGGACTATGGGGTACAACTCTATCTATACCTTCCCTTCTGAGAATTCATTTTGGTGGTATTGTTCCTGGGAATTTTCCTTTCAGTATATGCTTTGCTTGATAATGAACCTATTTTAGAATATCTACCTTTTCAGCTCATGTCAGCAAGTTTTGTGGATAAGAGTCGTGAACTGCTAGACCTGACTCTTGGGCATACATCCTTATTTTGGTCCATAAGTTTGTATCACATGCTCACTTAGTTTCTTGGTTTTAGTTCCATGATTACATTCCATAAGAGAAAACCATCAGTAGCAGGAAACCTTTTAGGTTCTATCCCTTTCAACCTTCTAACTCCATTGTTCTTGATTTCAATTCCACAATTACATTTCCATAAGTGAAAACCTTAAGTAGCAAGAATTGTTTTAGGTTTTATCCCCTTCTACCTTCTAACTCCATCAGTCACTTTACTGGGAAGCACCAAATCAATTTGATTATTGGCTGATATATTAAATAAGCCCTTGAACTTTTTCACTTTATTTAAATAAGCCCTTATACCTGTATTACACCCAAATAAGCCCTTAAACTTTAATTGGTATCTAAATAAGCCCTTCTCTTTAACTTGTATCCAAACAATTCCTTACCTTTAGTTTATACTTAGACAAAACTCTCTATATAAATCAACATTTCATTTGAAACAACATCTAATTTAAATACAAATCAAAGTATAAGGGCTCATTTGGGTACAAGAAATGTATAGGGGCTTATTTAACAATCAAATTAGATCCTCAAGGGCTCTTTTAGTTGTTTAGCGTCAAATTCGATTGTTCCTATTCACAAATGTAATACATTATGTCAAAAAGGAAGTTAGGTTGGATTTATTTCTTCAAACTATTGTACCTTTTAGTTACTATTTGTTTTGGCAGATACTTTTAATATGATTGTCTTATTGGAAGTTTGTTCATATTCCCCATCTGATATGACTTTTACATTACTTTCTAAAATTTTCTTAGTTTTCATTTAAAAGTACCTTAATACATACCAGTTGTCAGTAGTTCCTTACAGTTTAAACAAGTTAGTGACCTCAATATCATCCATTTCTTACTTGTCTGGTTTGGTTTTATTTTCAGGGCTGCTTTTACTGATTTTCCTGGTGTAGTTGGTTGAAGTAACTTGAAATTTTCCATTGTTTGTTAAGATGGCATTAATCACCTTAAACTCTTGAGTGGTAAGCAACTGATTAGAGTTATTTTGTGTCAACTTCACTGCAGATCATACTTTCTCAAGAAAGAAATATTCAGAAACTGAATGAGCTAGTAAAGAGTCTTCAGGAGCAGCTGCTACGGTGTAAGGCTGAAAATGAGGTTACCAATCACTCTACGTTTGCTTTAACTGAACATTTAACTGAGCTTGAACAGCAACCGATGTTGGATGACTAGTATTTGTGGGTCACATGCCAATTACATCAAATCTGTTTGGTATGTGCAAGTAGATAATCCTTATTTCTTTCCTTCCCCTTTTGCTGTAGCTCCGCAATTATTGTTGTTTCAGTTTACTTGCAACACATGATGTGAAACATTGAATATCTCTTGTCCATATGTCATGGATGCTTGATTTTAATGTGTTTTATAGTGTAAAGTGTCCTATCTTAGTGATTTTGTGATTGAAATCATGGCACAACAGGTGAGCAGATGTTGTCCCTAATAAGGTTGACAGGGAAGTCTGTGTGGCCACTGATGGTAAATGGAGAAATATTTGAAATAAATACTGCAGCTAGTATGAAAATAGAGTAGAATTGCTGAGAAGTATGAACTTTAAATTAGAAGAATATGATTTTATTCATGATTTGAAGTATACTGTTTTAAATCATAGGTTACTCTTATGAGGCCCCTGTATTTGCAATTCTTATCATTTATCTTATTCTCTTATGTACACTTGAAACCAAACTTGAGTTGTACTGCTAGATATCTATTTGTATTGATTTGAAACTTGCTTTATTGGTAACTTCAGATGTTTTCTGCTAAATCTTAAGCAATTCAAATAAGGTCTGGAATTTCCAATTATAAAATGTTGTCTCCCTTATCTGCACGCTAATTCACTATGAACTTATATGAGGGTACACATGGAACCTCTTATTATTTCGTGCTGAAAATCTGATTGTCGTGAATAGTGTATCAATGCCACTTCGTCTGTTTGATCAGGATCATTAGCAACCTTGGAATTAGTATAAGTATCGGCATTTGCCTGGTTATTAGTAAAAATCATTACGCGCTTGGGTTTTCTTAAATGAATTTCATGCTCTGCTCTGCTGTTACATTTTCCTCGTTTTCTCCCTCCTGTTGTTCTAAATCATTGATTAATTTGTATGACCATGGAGGAACTTTTTTACTTATTTATTTTATTCCAATAGAATTTTTTTTTTTATAATCGTTTGATTGTTGGGATTAGTTATAGCTGTATTGAATAAGAATTTTTAAATTTTGGCTCAATCTTTTGAATCAATATTTCCCTGTCCATCTTCTGTCAATGTCAATAAAGAGAGTTATTTTTCTGTTGCTTATGATTTTATATTGAGTGTATCTAGTTTGGTAGACAAGCTTATTTTGATTTCTGTCGTCAGCTTTGTCCATTTGGTTGAGTAATGTCATCAAGAAGCAAAAAGAGACCAGGAGGTCATCTACTTTCTGACATTATCCATATTGGGTCATGAACTAAATCTTATAAAAGCTGGATAAGGATGCCATTTGGCAGACCTGAGTGCAAATTTGCAGTCCTGTAGCTGATGCTACCAAAGTCCTCAAATTGAACGTCTTGGATCACTGACCTAGGAATTCTTCAAGTTCCTCCTTGAGCTTGGGCATTTTGACAGTGATGCAACCTAAAATGTTCACCGTCATAAACTGAGGGTAAAAATTTCTCAGTTACCCTCCTTAGGGGGACTATGGTAAAAGGGAGATGAACTGTTTTGGATCTATGAGACGTTAGGTCTTGCCCACCGTCTTCCTGGGCTTGTGCATTTAGTTGTTGATTGAATTTGTCCCATTGAAAGTAATGTTTGGAAAGAAAAAGATTTTAAGGTAGTTGATCATTTTTACGGTCATTAGACTTTACAAGTGACTCAAAATTCATTAGCAGCTTATTTTTGTATGTTAACTATCAATGGTCATTCAAAGTCATTGATTGTATAGGAACCAAGTGTTCAAGATTCCTTTCCAATTTAATGCTCGAGTATGGACATTCTGTAACAAACTTTATCCGTTATTAATTTCGGGAATAATTTTGTGATAGTTTAAGAATTTCTCAATTTATTTCATTTTCTCGATGACCAAAATTCTTATCAAATCTACCACTTTTGCTCTTAGCTTCCAGTGAATTAATACATGCAACAGCGTTTAGTTACTAAGTTTGTTAATCTTTCTAATCTCCTTAAAATGTATGCGGTAACTTTTATCTATTAGCGGCTGTAGACTAAAAAGGGTCCCATCTCCTCATGAGTCGGTATCAGGGAAGTCTATTAATGAGACATTTAAGCCTTTTAGTGATCATATTATATCATGGTTTCGGATTGCCCCAAGCAATTTCCTTGGAGCAGCCTGGCAATCGGAATATTTTCACCTGGTCACTGACTCCACAACTCTGTCCCCTTGCATTAAGAAGTCGTCATTCACCCGTTAGCAGCCAAGGTCCCTAGTTCCATGTCTAGATTATTTTTCATATCCTCATATGCTGAAGCCACAGTAACTTTAAAAACAGAATCTATTATCTATATCAATATTCAATATGTACCTCTAGAGTTTAGATCTCACCCTTGTTAAAAGTAACATATTTTAATCTCATTCTTAATGCACCTTTTTGGACTATCAGGCTAAATACTGTGAAGTAGGGGGTTCTTTGTTCCCTTACCTCTATCTATAAAAGTGATGCTACTATGGTGCAGGCAGTCATGATCAGTTCCCCTCTTTTTTAGTTGTAGTTTACTTGGATCTGTTGAGGCTATGATATGGAATCTGGTCGAACTAGGGTTTCATGGATCGATTGCATGTTGAACCTGTGGCCTGAATTGCTTGATCTTCGGGTCTTTTATTGCCTCTGTTCACTTTATAGTAACCATATTCATAGTTTGGCACTGTTCTAATCCAGGATGGAGAATTATTGATATGAGGAGTGAAGATTCCAACAATACTGATAGTAAGTCCCTGTCGATTACAATTACAAACTGGGGCAGGGATTCCCACTTTCCATAATGTCTTGTGTACATCAATCATAAATTGTGTAACCTCTTAAACATCCAAATAGAATTACTCATAATAAAAATGCAATTGTATCAATAGTTGGCGGTCTCTCGGGGAGATCATGACAGCCCCAATAAAAAAATCATGTGTGTAGTCCTTAGGAAAGTTGCTTCCCTTTGTTACCAAAACATTAATTTCTGCCTCTAATCCATTTCCTTTCATCTGTTGCAAACTAATGAAAAATCATAAATGTATCTTCTAACTTTTAATTCTTATTCCAATTTTCCTTTCAAAGCATTAGCACCAAAACTGGCAATCCGTTTATTGGTATTGAGTATATGCCATCTTTTTCATGGGAAAATCGTGTTTAAGGTATCGTATATTTTTTATATGATAATAAGTTGTTTTATATAGATTATGACACATATGTTATGTTTCAGTATTGTACATGAGCCCAGAAAGATTTTCCCACTTGCCGGTTAACCTAGCTGGAATGGTTGTTGCGGCTGAAAGTTGAAACATAAACTCCAAAACATGAAAAAGGAGGAAGTGCTTGAGTTCACTGATCTGTGTCTGTGAATTTAATTGAAGTCCTACTGATATGGACCCCTCCCCTTATTAACAATAATAAGACATGCTACCCTTTATCACCAAAAATATTAAAACGGGAAGAAAAGATTATTCCATTAATAGCAACTTTTAGTACCCTTCACTCTTAATAGAAAGCAAAGCAATTCTGAAATCCCTGAGCGCCTGTGTCTGTCTGGCACATGAAATGGATCCTTTAATGAGGTTTAGATTTATTTCTATTTTGTATATTGTGCAATTAATTATAAATGCTGTGCAATGCTGAAGGGGGAAGTTGAGTATTAAATACAGGTTTCATCGATATGGTGTAAAAATATTTATTCACGCCATTCAAAACTGTTACTTTAAACAAAAATGTTCATTTAACTAAATTCAGTGCTTTGATTATATAAATATTTTATATATTAAAAAAAAGTGTATTTCTTTCGTTATTCAAATTTATGTTCCTTCAGTTTAATCCCATTTCCACATTTCTTTTCCATCCAACGTTGTGAACATTAAAGATATATGCGCTACGGTTCCAGTGTATTATGTTGATCAGCTCCCCACTCAACCTTAATTTGTGTAAAGTTCAACAGCTTGGTCGGGGTAGCACTACCTCTATGGGCCACATCCAAGTCATTTCATACATTTTACTAACTGTAATTCAATTAAAAATTGATTAAAATATTTTTAAATATAAAATAAGATAATATTTTAACGTGCTGTAAAAATTTATTAATACAAGTTAGAAAATAATTAGAATACATTTAATATTCTGAATTATTCCATTTACACATGAAAATATTTTTTACTCATAATTTAACTATTTTATTTTAATTTTGTACGTATTGTATGTATATTATTAGTATAGTTATTTTTTCGTTTTAGTTACCCAACTATAAAAGTTACAAAATGATCACTCAACTACTCAATTTTGTTTTTTTTATCACCCAAATATCTTCAAATTTTTTGTGTTTCTATTTTTACATTAGTCTGCTGGTGACAAAAAAAGACAAAATTGAATAATTAGGTGATTTTATAACTTTTTATAGTTAAGTGACCAAAAGAGAAAAATATAATTAGGTGACTACTAATGTAGTTTACCCAATTTTAGAACTCTAAACTCTAAAATCATTATCTTAATCCCTAAACACAAATACAAAACCCTAAAATCTTGAATTCTGCATTAGAATCATGCATCCTAAACCCTTAAATTTTACGCTTTAAATACTAAATTTAGACTTTAATATAATATTTAAAAATTAAAAAATATATATTTACAGTTGAAAGACATGATGATTTATTTGGCGCTTCAACTTTATAAAAAAAAAGTAACTATTTTAGCTTTCCATTTAATTTTTTACCTCTTTTAGCATTTGAACTTGCATTATTTATCAAATCATGCAAAAATAAATGAAAAAGTCAACGTTTGTTAACCAATCCACATGTATGTCATGTTAGTAATTAAATATTTTTTTAAAAAAATTACAAAATATTAAAAATGTTTTTTTATAATTTTATACTTTTTAATAATTTTAAATTTTTTTAAAAAATAATTTTTTGGATTTTTTAAATTTTAAAAATTAATTAATTGCCGACTTGGCATCCACGTGTATGCCATATAAGCAAAGTTAACAAACGCTAACTTTTTCATCTATTTTTGGGTGATTTCACAAATAACACAAGTCTAAAGACTAGAAAAGCGAAAATTTAAATAAATGACTACAATATATTTTTTATAAAATTAGATGGCTAAACAAATTATTATGCCTGGTTGAAAATGATAAGTGCATTTAGAGTTGCCCATGGGTTGGGTCAAGCTGGGGAAAGATTTTAGGCCCGTTTTCTAGGCATGGACTCGGCCAAGATTGAAAAATGGGCCTAAATTTTTCTCAAGCCTGGCCTGCCTGTATTAAAATTTTTATATTATTTTTTATATAAAAATAAATTTAAAAAATATAATAAATCAAATACACTAAAAACATTAAAATAAATGTTTCCCAACAAATGAAAAAATATTAAAAAAAAGTTCATTTGTTTGCTACTCCGCAGCTTGTGAGTTCACCACTTGCGAGTTCTCCAACACTTGTGGTATCTTCTTATTCCTTCAATGACACGATGGTATAGGGGGTTTTGGGTAATGATGCGCTTGAATTGGGATGAGGGCATAGGGAGAAATTTCCCTCTGTGAAGTTTTTGGATTTTGTCACTCATATCGTCATAAAGAAAAGTCCATTTCCCACCTCACCTGCTTTAGAGCCTTCCTCAGGTACTTCGTTTCCTATAGCGAATTATATTAATTGTGACAAATTTTGTAATAGCTCGATTTAGACCCTAATCGGAACGGTGGTTTTGGGACCACGAATCCGAGTCAGAAAAATATTTAAAAATTATTTTCTGTGTTTATTTTGTGTGAATTTATATCTGTGACATTTTCGTGATTTAATTTTGTCGTTTGAGTGTCCGATTTAATAAAAGGACTTAATCGCGTAAATAGAAAATTTGATAGTTTAAAGTATAAGGGTCAAAACGTTGGTGGCTTTTTAAATTGAGGCATTCATGTTGTAAATAGCCCATAATTTTTTTAGTGGACGGTAATGGTTTATATTATAATGTTTTGGTATGAATTAATTAAGGCTATTTTTGTAAACTAATATTATAAACTATTATAATAAAACATATATAATATAAAACATAAAATAAAGTTTACATACTAGTTATATTTGTTCTTCATTTGCCGAAACTAAACAAAAATAAAAAGAAAGAACACAAGGCTAGGGTTCGGCCAAATTGGAGCTTAATTAAGGTATGAGTTTAGCTCGGTTTTTGATAATTTCTACGTTTTTGAGATCGTTGTTTAGAAATCTTCAAGACCCATACTTTAATTTTTGATTTTGAGGAATATTTTGAGTTGTGCCATTGTTGATAACTTCTAATTTTTGTTGTTTGATGATGAAAAATGAAAGATATGTTTTAGATTAACATATTTTGTATTGGAGTTTTTGATGATTTTGAGTAATTAGGACTTAATTACAAAAAATAAAAATTTGAGGGACTAAAATGTGAAATAAATTGAATATATGGACTTGTTTGAGAGTGGGTAAAATTCAGCCCAACATAAGTATAGAGAAATTTGGTGTATTTTGTGTTTTGTGCAATAGGGATTAAATTGTAAAAATTATAAATATCAGGGGTAAAATAGTAATTTACCTATTTATGTGTTTTTGGACTAAATTGAATGAAAATATTTTTGAATGAGCTTAATTTGAATATGTTTAGATCAAGAACTAAAGAAATCGGACTTGGACCGGGGAAAGTCAAAAGTTGTCGACTAGTCGATTCGTACCGATTTTTCGTTGTCCAAGGAAAGTTTATAAGCAAATAAATATCGTAAATTTTAAATATATGTGAATGCATGATGCTGATTTTGAATTTTATGAATTTGTATAAGTAATAGCCGAATGTGAAAATGTTTGGGAACTATGTTTACGAATATGATTCGACCGAGATACGACGTCCGAAAGCCCCGTATGAACCTTAGGAATAGTTAGGATACATATGTCATGACATAAGATTTCGATATATATGTGCGAGTAAGACCATGGCATCGATATGTGATTACGATATGTGTTTACGAGTAAGACCCTGTCTGGGACAGTGGCATCGATTTGTGGCTACATGTAAGACCACGTCTAGGATGTTGGCATTGTACGATTTTTGTGGATATCCAAGTGTCCTATCCAATTCCGAACGGTTCAACGGGCAAAGATAAGTTATGTTCGAGTGTATAAACGAGATAAATATACAGGTATGTATCAGCTTTTTAATAATTAAAATGAGGTAAGTGTATTCGATCTTGTGAATATTATTGGATGAGTTACAATTATATGCATGTGTGATTTTACACATTCGGCTACATAATTAACCTGTACATATGAAATCATATTGTGATACATGGGCTTATGTGTTTTTGGATTGTGAACTAAGTTAGTGATGATTATTCAATGAAAATTAAATGATATTAATGATAATTTAGTTACATGAGCATTCGGCCAAGTGGTATACGAATGAATATTATTGAAATATGAACTTTACATATATGAATTTAAAGGTGTTATAATTATATAAGTGGTTTTGGTTTAATCCAATTGATATTGTTATCGTGATGAATATTTGCTTATGACTTACTAAGCTATAATAGCTTATTCTCTGTATACATGTTACCTTGTTTTATAGATTTTGAATTCAAGTTACAAGCTCGGGGATCGTCAGCAAAGTCTATCACATTATCTACAGCTTCGATATTTAAATAAATCAAGCTCATATTATGGCATGTATAGACTGGAACAAAATTTTGAAATGTTGGATTTTGGTTATGTAACTAAGGCCATGCGAAAAATGGCTTGCTATTTATGTTTAAATTTGTTTTTATGTGTGCTTAGCTATAATGTTTTATGACCTTGATTTTGAAATATGCGGAAATGTTTGATTATGGTTTGATTTGTGGTAAATATATTATGTATTGGAGATGGCTTTATTTTTAAGTTCGAATTTAATTATATTAGGTATGGTTAAACCTATTTTGATTAAAATGCTATATGTTTGGAATTATAAGTTATATGTGTTAGGTATTGTATGTATTAAATCGGTTTAGTGGTGGTGATGGATATAGGGAGTAAACGGTTTTGAAATTAGCACTATTTGGAGATTCTGTTTTTTTTTTATATAAATGTGGGTGGTGAGTTTGGTTAAATAAATCAGCTTGAATAATCTAGTTGGTGTATGTGAATTTGCTGTATAAATGTATGTATAATTGAGTGATACATATTATTATAACCCAGTTAAGACTTGAAAAGATGGTACTAGTTTATTTCGGTTGGTGAGTAGTTTTGATGAGATTTTGAATTTAATTAATATATATGTTGATTGATGTATTGACCTTTACATTTATATATCTATGTATATGATGTCTTGAATTAATATAAATATGTACTTGTAATTTAAAAATTGTTTGAAAGATTAATTTAATGACTGAATCATAATTAATTAGTTTGGTTGATTTTGTGCATTTTAGACAGGATAATTAATGTGAGATTTAAGAGTATTTTAAATCATTATTTGTGTTTTGAATGTAATTGTTTGCATGTAGATGATTCGGGCCTTTTATATTAGTATGTGAATTAAGTTAGATAAATTTAGGCAATGATGGTTCGACAATAATCCAAATTTGATGTAGTTCGATATGCATGATGTGATTATTGGTCATGAAATGTATGCATATTTATATATAATAATATTCGGTGAACTTGTCTATGACATTTAAGTTAAGCAACAAATTACTATGTGAATTCTTTTAATTGGTTTAAGATGTGCACGTAAAGAATTAAAAGTTAAATCTTGATATTAATTAGATATTCGATTACCAGTGGAGTGTTGAACATGATGTGTACCTATGTAATATGATTTGTTTTTAATGAATGTTTAATATTTAATTAATTTGATGCTTATATTTATATGATTATAATTTGAGTTATTATGAATATATTCATAACTGTGCTTTGGTTCAGTAATGCCTCACAACTCCATTTCGGCAATGGATACGGGTTAGGGGTGTTACAAATTTACTGTGAAACACCAAAATTTTCTTGTAGCTATTACTACAAGGGTCGAACCACAGTCTTTTAAAGAGGCTGTGAAAGATACAGGATGGCGTGATGCTATACAAAAGGAAATTTGTGCTCTAAAGGATAGTGACACTTGGTCTATGGAAACACTTCCTCTTGAAAAGAAAGCACGGGGTAGTACATCGGTGTACAATATTAAATATAACTCTGGTGAAAGTATTGAGAGACTTAAAACTCGTTTTGTTGTTTTTGGTAATCACTAGGTAAAAGGTATTAACTATAATGAAACTTTCACACCTGTGGCGAAAATGGTGACTGTTTAGGCTTTCTTAGCTATTACAGCTTCAAAAGATTAGGAGTTACATCATATGGATGCCCATAATGCCTTCCTGCATGGTGGTCTTAATGAAGAGATTTACACAAGGTTTTATCCATGTTTTGCTCTTGACGAGCCTGGAATGGTTTTCCATTTACGCAAGTCTTTGTATAGGTTGAAATAGGCTCCTTAGTGTTGGTTTGCGAAACTTGTTGTTACACTAAAAAGGTATGGATTTCTTCAATCATATTCTAATTGTTCTCTCATTACATACACTAAAGATCTGTACACATTAGTGTGCTAGTTTATGTTGATGATTTGCTTATTTTTAGAAACGATTCCGATGCTTTGAAAAATTTTAAGAGGTATCTCAATTCTTGCTACCATATGAAGGATGTTGGTGTTTTGAAATATTTTTTGGGATAGAGGTAGCTCATATTTCTTTAGAACTATTTCTTTGTCAAAGAAAATATGCACTTGATATTATTTCGAAGGTGGGTCTTTTGGGAGCAAAGCTCGCAGATCACCAATAGAGCAAAATCATAAATTAGTGCATGTTACAAGGATAGTTTTGTCTGATCCTGAGCCATACAGACGGTTAATGGGTAGTTTGATTTATTTGGTAGTGACCAAACCTGATTTGGCATACTCAGTTCATGTCTTATCCTAGTTTATGCATGAGTCGAGGTAAGAGCATTGGGACGCAGCTCTATGTGTTGTTCGGTACTTCAAAGGCTATCCTAGCCAATGGGTTCTTTTGAGATTTGATAGCGATTTGCCCTTGAAAGGATGATGTGATTCGAATTGGCCTGCTTGTCCGTTAACTCAATGTTCACTTACTGCTTGGCTTGCCTTTCTAAGACAATCTCCTATTTCCCGGAAAACTAAGAAACAACATATTATTTCCTATTTTTCTGCTGAGTCTAAGTATAGGTCTATGGCTTCCGTCACTTATGAGCTTAAATGGCTAAAGGCATTGCTATTGAGCTCGGGTGTTCATCATCTTAAAACAATTCCTTTATTTTGTGATAGTCAATCTACGTTGTATATTGCACAGAATCTCGTATTTCACGAGTATACTAAACATATTGAAGTGGATTGCCACTTTGTTAAGGATGCAATCCAGGATGGGTTGATTGCACTTCTTATGGTTTGACCTCCATTCAATTGGCTGACATTTTTATAAAGGTGCTTGATAAACCACAATTTAAATATTTTCTCAGCAAGTTAGGCATTTATGATCTACATGCTCCAACTTAAAGGGGATGTTAGAATATTATTATGTGATATTATTTCTTAGCAAATTAATTCCTAATGAGATATTATCTATTAACAATTTAATTTCTAATGGGATATTATATGATATTATTATGGGATATTATCTTTTAACAATTTGATTCGAAATAACTATTACTATATAGATATATATACACCTTTGAGGTCTATCAATAAAATTCAAGAGATTACTCCTTTTATTTTTATTTTCTATTGTTAATAGAATGTTGAATTTTGGAGAGAAAATTGGTTGGATTTGGTAAGATATGTATTGAAAAATAAAAACAAATAGTTGTTTAGTGTTTAGGTATTACTTCCCACCTACCTACCACATAAAAATCAGAATTGAAACATTAAATTATGAAATTATAAGAAGAAAAGAGAGGTTATAAATCCAAGCATGAAGGGAATTCATTCTACTTTATTTCATTTAACACTAAAGTAGAAACCTTTTCTTACAACCTTATTTTCTATTTTCATATATTTTCAAAAAAATATGGTTTAAATTTTTCAACCAAACATATTTTTTTATTTTTTTTATTTTAAAAATGGAAATTATCATACATTTCTTGAAATCTAATGGAGCCCTGGAATTTAAAAATTGTTGATTTTGTTTTTTGCATTTATATCAGTTTGGATTGGTGTAACTGTAGTGAAAACTATTAAAATAAGAACAACGAGAACCAATTTGTTTTTAACCCTTAGATCAAAATGAATAAATCTAAACCTTAAATTTAAGATTTAATCTACCTCATTAAAATAAGGAGCACAACACTTGAACCAGAGGCGAGGCCAGAACAAATTTTTAGGGGGGCCAGATAAAATTTTAATTTTTTATAGTTTATATCTTTATAATTTGTAAAGGATTAAATCAAATTTTTATAATTTTAGGGGGGGCAAAGTGTAATTTTACCTTTACTAATTTAAAATTTTTAAAAAAATTTAAGGGCCAAAAGAGCAAATTTACATTTTAAGGGGGCCGGGGCCCATGCCATTACAACCCATACGACCTAAACATTCTTTTTTTTTTCATCGTGCAATACGAGTTTTAGGTTGAAAATATTTGGATAATCTCTTAGCTTCAATTTTAATTTGTTTTCAAAACAAAAAATAGGAGGCAAAATTACAACAAGATTAAAAGTAAGAGATTAAGGTTATCTTAAGCAATTTAGGTATACAATATTAATTTTCATAATCGTCTGGCCATGTCTACACTTTTAAACTATTGTAAGCAAGTCATTAATTGTTATTTATTATTGTTGAGTATTATTTCAATCAAATTTGAGAAATAATCTTTCAATTAAACTCTGTTTATTTATTTCAATCAAACTCTAATTAGTCTAGATTATTTTATTATTATTTGACCTATGAATTTAGCCTATAAATAGGCTCTTTTACAACTTTAGAAAATACACCAATTAGATATTAGAACTCATAACACATTTAGAAAATTTTGTGTTTACTTTTTAAGGGTTCTTTGTTTTCGGGTTTTCGGAGTTTAGTTTTTATATCCATCTTTTGTACTCTTCGTTCTTTTTCCATTATAGTAAAATTATCTTTGCTCGTGATTTTTTATCCTTTTTGGAGGGGTTTTTCCACGTTAAATTTCTGTGTTCAATTTCTCAAATTATTCTGCTATTTTTTTTTGTTGCTTAATTAGGTCGATCCCAATAAGTGGTATCAAAGCTAGTTCAATTTTCATAGACCAGCCCATTCAGAGATGACAGAAACAAGGTTTGAAATTGAGAAGTTCGCTAGTAAGACAAATTTCAATCTGTGGCAATTCAGATGATGGCAATTCTAGTTCAAACCAGTTTGAAAAAAGTTGTTACAGTGAAAAAGCCTAAGAATCTAAATCAAACAGAATGAGAAGAGCTTGATAAAAAGGCCTTGTCTGCAATCCAGTTGTGCCTCGCAAATACGGTATTATAGGAGGTATTGATAGAGAAGACCTCATCCGCATTGTGGAAAAGGTTAGAAACTCTTTATGCGACTAAGTCTCTAACTAACCATTTAATGTTGAAACAACGTCTATTTACATTTCGCATAAATGAAAGTGAGCTTTTTAAATATCACATCAGTCAATTTATTACTCTTTTAAATGATTTAAAGAACGTTGAGGTTCATATTGACAATAAAGATCAAGCTATGTTATTATTGTGCTCTTTACCCCCTTATACAAGTCTTTCAAAAAGACCCTAATTTATGGCTGAGACAAACTCTCGTTCGAAGATGTGAAGGGTTATTTATTGAGTAGAGACAAACTCGACAATGAGTTTGGTTTGGATAGCAAGGCAGATAGGCAACCTACTGTTTTGGTAGTATCAAAGAAACGAGGCAAAAGGTGTCAGTATTGTAAAAAATTAGGTCACGTCAAAGCAGATTGTTATAAACTGCGAAATAAAAGAGCTACTGAGAGTAACGAGGAAGATGTAGCTGGTGCTAATTTGGCCGAAGGAAGCAGTGATGATTTCTTGTTAGTTTCAACGAGCGATAACTCCAAGCTCATGTCTTAGTGGATCCTAGATTCAGGATGTTCTTTCCACATGTGTCCCAATAGAGAATGGTTCTTCACATACATTTCAGTTGAAGATGGAGTTGTGCACATGGGAAATGATTCTTCTAGTAAGGTAATTGGTATTGGTACTGTTAAAATTAAAATACATGATAGGACGATTAGGACACTCTCAGATGTTAGGTATGTACCTAATTTACGAAAGAATCTCATCTCCTTGAGTATTTTAGACTTGAAAGGTTTTGATTCGAGCAACATTAAAATATCTCTTGGAGCTCTCGTTTTGTTAAAAGGTAAAAGAATCGGCAGTCTTTATATTCTAGATGGTTCTACAGTGACCAGTGAAATCAGACGTCCCTCGTCCGTTACGGAGTCGAAGTCAACTCATTTGCAGCGGAGGCAACTTGGTCATAAGAGGGAAAAAGGTATGACTATTTCGTTGAAGAGAGGTTCTCTTTTGGATGCAGGTTTTGAAAAGTTAGGGCACTGTGTTCGTGAAAATCAGACTCGAGTTAGTTTTAATTTGGTAGTGTACAAGGCGAAGGCTAGAAGTCTTCCAGTTTCTAAGCACAGATTCGACTCAATTAATTCCCTGTATAGTTCAAGATAGGCCCGTGGCGGGCTTTGGCAAAGATGACATTGTGAAAATATGAGTCAAGGTGGAGATTTGTTGAGTATGACTCCTATTTCAGTCAAATTTGAGAAATAATCTTTCAGTTAAACTCTGTTTATTTGTTTCAATCAAAATTTGATTAGTCTAGATTATTTTATTATTATTTGACCTATGAATTTAGCCTATAAATAGACTCTATATGAATTTAGCCTATAAATAGGCTCTTTTACAACCTTAAAAAATACACCAATTAGATATTAGAACTTATAACACATTTAGAGAATTTTGTGTTTACGTTTTGAGGGTTCTTTATATTCGGGGTTTAGTTTTTATCTCTATCTTTTGTACTCTTCGTTCTTTTGCCATTATAGTAAAATTATCTTTACCCGTGGTTTTTTTATCCTTTTTGGAGAGGTTTTTCCACGTTATATTTGTGTATTCAATTTCTCAATTTATTTCGCTAATTTTTTTGTTGCTTAATCGGGTCGATCCCAACAATTATCTTGAGTGAATATTGAGTTAGACACTCAAAACTCAGAAATAAATAGAGAGAATTACAATTCTAGTAAGGCAGTTAGCTAACTTGCCCAATTTACCTTTTTGAAGTTATAAATTAAGGATTGATTTTTTTATGGAAAATTAACGACTGATTATGATAATAAATAATATGTTAACTGAATGCAATAAAATTCAAAAAAAAAACTATTTTTAATATATACTATAAATACTAATACTTAAAATGTTCCTAAAATCATTAGCAGCCAATGAAAATGAAAGAAGGTTGAATTGCATATTTTGGCATTGCTGGCTCTACTAAAACCCCATTCTTTTTTCCCATTATTATTACATTAACTGAAACAAAATATTTATTATATTTAACCAAGTGCCCGGTTTTTCATTTGCCCATTTAAGACAAACGATTGCTTGGTTAGTTCAACTTGTAAGGGAAATTAATTCCTTCTAATTTATAGAAGCAAAGACAAATCAGCAGTCAATCTTCTTCGGTATAATTATTTATTTACTCTTCTAACTTTAAAAAAAAATTATTTTAATTTTTCATTTAATTTTTCGTCTTTTTTAATCTTTAAACTTACGTTATTTGTCAAATCACTCCAAAATGAATGAAAAAATTTGCATTTGTTAACTTTATTGATGTAGTACATACATGAATATCATGTCAGCAATTAATTAATTTTTAAGATTAATTTTTTTAAATTTAATTAATTCCCAACAACGTGGATTGCCACATGGATGTCAAGTCAGCAAATTTAACAAACGTTAACTTTTTCCATATGTTTTAGAGTGATTTAACAAACAATGCAAGTTCAATGACTAAAATAAGTAATAAAAAAATTAAAGAAATGTTATAATAACTTATTTTTATAAAGGTGGAGAGCCAAATAAATCATTATGCCATCTTCTTTCTAAATATCAAGTTTGATCTTTCAGAAAATTTATATTATATTAAAATTATAAATAAACTTTGATTGAATTGTATGAAAATTGATCGGGTGTAATTAAGCATATAATATTTAGATTTTCATTAAATTACAAAATATAATTAAATGGTTTGATAAATATAATTTTTACCGTAAGAGATTGTAGAGGCTCAAATTTGCTCGGCCCGACAAATTAAAATCAAACCTAAATCCTACCCAATTCACAAACCCAATTACAAAATCAGACCCAAAACTAAGCCCAAATAATAAAAACCCTAGCTCAATACAACCTAAACTTTTTTTTTTAAAAAAAAAAGACAAAACCCTAGTCACCTTGCTTCCCACTTGCACCTACTCCACCACCTTGCCTCCCACTTGCACCTACTCTACCACCTTATCTCCCACTTGCACCTACACCATCAAATGGAGAAGAGACATAGAATGATAAGAAATGTATGTAAGATGGCTATAAAAGCAAAACTAAGTCCATTGTAAAAAGGGGAGAGGAGGAAAGAATTGTATTTTTGAAAGGTTTTTTTTATACAAAAAAAAAAGAGAAGAATGTAAAAGCAAAAGGTTTGCAAGAAAATCTGAAATAAAAAAAGCGAGTATTGAAGAAGAAAAGATTCAAACGCATTAAGGTTTTTATTTCTTTTTTCCTTTTTATTTTCACTTTTTTTTGTACATATAAACATTTTTCTCTTTTCTTTTCTTTCAAAAATAGTATACATATATTTAGATATAAAATAAAAAGAAAACAAAAAAAATACATTTTTTAAATTCCAGCCACCACGCACGGTGGCATGACAATGACAAAAAGACGACGGACGGACCCCGTCCGGCGCACTGGTACCTAATTTACCATGGCGGAATGGGGAAAGAGGAGAGAGTTGAGAGCTTTGTTTTATTTTTTTTATTTTATTATTTTTACTATTATTTATATTATTATTATTATTTCTCATTTATATATTATTATTTATATTATTATATTATATATACCTCTCTATATTTATTTATATTATTAATATTACTCATATTTTTATTATTTTTGCTATTACTATTATTATTATTATATATTAATGTATATTTTATGTATATATATATTTATATATAGTATTGTTTTTATTACTTTAATTTAATATTTTTATTATATTTGCTTTTTGTATTTCTATATTTATTATTATTATTATTATATAGTAGTGTGTATTTCTATTATATACATATATATATTTTTTATATATAGTATTATTATTTACTTTACTTTAATATTATTATTATTATCATTATATCCAACCCAATAATAATTCTTTCATAAAGTAATATTCAGTATTTGGTAATTCGAGACAATCGTGCCCTAACTTACTGGGTTTCGATTTTTCTCCTTTAACCTAAATAACGGAATACTCTTTTAAATCATGACATGAGTTTTGAAAATGCTTATTCTCGAGATACGAGGTGTTGTGCCCTAACTTACGGGTATGGCATTTTGTTACCTCGAAATAAGATTTTTGCAAGTAAAGGCAATATTCAAGGTTCGGAAATTCGAGGAAACGTGCCTAACTTACTGGGTTTCGATTTTCCTCGTTCACCTTAACTAACTGAATAACCTTTTGAAATACACGAATTTTTATATAAAAGGCAAGCTCGCTCTCAAAATTCAAGATGTCGTGTCCTAACTTCTTGGATGTGACATTTTATATTGTGAGACGAGAAGGTCTTTAACATTTGAGCATTTTCTTTACAAAGAGGGATCGATTTTAAATTCTTTCAAGTTTTCAAATTTTCGACACTAAGACACTAATTAATCAACTAGGTACCAATTTTGGGCGATCGAGGGTGCTAATCCTTCCTCGTATGTAAATCGACTCTGAACTCATTTTCGATTTTAGTAGACCAAAAATTATCATTTTAGTAAATATTAACTTTTATTAAAATGATTAATTTAAGGTGATCCGATCATACCTCATCAAAAAAGATTGGTGGCGACTCCTCTATTCGTTTTCATTTCCAAAAATCTAAGTCGATTCACGTTTTTCCAAAAAAAAATGGTTACGACAGTTTGGCGACTCCGCTGGGGACTAAATAAGAGACTCAAGCCACAAGTTGATTAACTTTTGTCTTTTTATCGAAAATTGAAAATCTGGTTTTGAAATACGATCCTTTCATTGCATTTCATCAGTTTTTTTTCTGGTTTATGATATAATACCTGCTGCATTGGTTTGAGTCCTTAAATAGTTTTGCATCGCATTGCATGACCGTTGTGGTCACACCTTTTAAGTGAGAGTGAGAAACTATGCTTTCGTGAGGTTTTCACCTCCGCATGGGCTAGAGGATCGCTTCCGGAATACATCCGTACCTATGCCTTCATGAGGTTTTCACCTCCGCATGGGCATAAGGAAATGTATTCCCCTGAACTGAACTTGGTCCATATGAGCCTATAATGGGTGAGGATCGAGGAATCTGCTGGTTCAGGTACCTTTGCTTCAAAACCGAACTACATTTAGTGAACTTTAAGTGCTTGCCCCAGGTAGTATGAGGATGACCTTTAGTACCTACCTTTATAAGTGCTTGTTTATTACATCTTTTTATATGATACTAACTTGTTTTTTATTTTATTTTTTTTGTCATCATCGCATACCATTCATCATTAAAAGGTGTCGATTCAAAGTTCGATTTCTGAGTTAGGAAGTTTTATAATGAGGAACGAATACCTTAGTAAAGTGGAGGACAATGCTTCTGTCTGTACCTGGTCAGAGAAAAGCCGGTTAGAGAAAGGAGATAGTGTCACTGAGGGATATACGTCAGAATTATGGGATTTCACCCATGTTAATTCGACGCAAAATGAGTTGCAGGAGCTGAGAAACATTTGGGCCCAATGGGATGATAAAGCTAAGCAGGTTTTCTATCGAAATTATAGAGACCTTCCATATTTGCTAGACGTCAAGGTAGATAGACACTTGTTTCGAGCTATGGTACAGTTCTGGAACCCTGCTTATAGTTGCTTTACATTTGGGGATGTTGATCTTGTACCTACTTTGGAGGAGTATACGACTTTATTGCGTTGCTCGAAGATTCAGAGTCACAAGGCTTATATCAGGCCTGCTAGCGTTCTAACTTTTACGAAGAAGTTGGTAATGATTACTGGGATGAGTGAGCAGTGGGCTGTAGCTCGTGTACAGCAAAAGGGTGATAGTAAATGCATTTCATGGGCCATTTTAAGGGATTTGATATCGACACATCCAGACGTGAAGAAAAAGGTCGACGTCCTAGCTTTGAGTATTTACGGTATGGTGATTTTCCCAAAGGCGTTGAGGTATATAGATAAGGCAGTTGCGGATTTATTCAATCGACTTGGTAAACAGAACACACCTGTGCCCGCGATCCTAACTGAGAGGATAAGATCCTTGAATGCATGTCGAAGAACCGGTGAAGGAAGATTCATTAGATGTGCACAGTTACTGTTGGTCTGGTTTCATAGCCACTTCTGGAAGCTTGATAAGGATCATTGCCGAGTATTCTTTGAGGGTTATTCTCCCTTAAAGGAAGTTGTAGACATGCCTAGAAGAGATGACATTTCAGAAGAGAGGTGGATAGATATTCTTCAGAATCTTCGAAAGGAAGATGTTATGTGGAAGGCTCCTTGGTTGGTTCCTAGTGAAGTCCTTTACCGATGTGGCAGTTTCAATTGGGTCCCTTTGCCAGGAATTTGGGGAGTTGTTGGATATACACCACTGCTTGTTCTAAGGCAGTATCAAGCAAGGCAGTTTATACCAGCTACACAGGGTTTAGCTCAGAGCGATTTCTCTTATAAAGGTGATCACTACAAGAAGAAGATGCGGGAGATTTCTGAGGCTTGGAAGAAGCCTTTCTGTATGAAGATCTTGACTGAAGGCTCGACGTCAACTCCTGAGTATAAAGGGTGGTTTATGAAGAGATTCAACGATAATATCCCTAGTCCGATTTTGGGAGAGGCTCGATTATTAGAGGAGAACTTGCGAGTGATCCCGTCGGAGTTGGAGGTTGTGAAGTAAGAATTTGAAAGGAAGAATTCAGAGCTAGAAAAGAAGATTGAGAAACTCGAAGAGGAGAAAATGTGCTTAAGTCTCGATGTTGACATTCAAAAGATGGAAGTCGAGAAGATAAAAAAGGACAAGAGGAAGGTCGAAGAAGATCGAGATGACCTAAAGACACATTATAAGAAAGCTCAGATGACACTAAAAAGGGTCGGATTAGGGAAATCTTCAGAGCAATGGCAACAAGAGATTCAAGAAGAAAGAGTCAAGGCTGAGTATTGGGAGAAAAAGTTCCAAGAAATTCAGTCTTGTAATCAGGCCCTAGAGAAGGAAAATCAAGGGTTAAAAGTTAAGGTGTCAGAGCTTGGACGATCCCTTCATCATTACCGAAGTCGTAACTCTGCAATTGAGTTAAAGGTAAGCTTGAACAAGATTGAGAATATGAAGCATAACATTAGAGAGTTAGAAGCGGCACTACAGGACTATGAGGTACGGATTGAGCAGCTCGAGACAAGAGAAGAACAGTAGAAGGGAGAACTTCACCATCTTCGGGATCAATTAAGAGATAAGGATCATGTCATGGAAGAGGCCCTAGTTCAGATTCGAGAGGTTGCTAAATACTTGCAAGATTTGGCAATACAAGCTAGAACGCTGAGTATGATGTATGAGTCATCGTCAGACAAAAGACGAGAGTTAGCATTAATATTAGATAAGGTTAAAACTCTATAATGACCAGAATTTGAGAAGTACAATGGGACTACTTGCCCGGAAGCCCATATTACGATGTTCTGCAGACGAATGGCAGGTCATGTCAATAATGACCAACTATTAATTCATTGCTTCCAAGAAAGTCTGGTTGGGGCCGCCTCTAGATGGTACAACCAACTGAGTCGCGCTCAGATCGGTTCATGGAAAGATCTAGCACAAGCTTTCATGAAGCAGTATGGACATGTGGCAGACATAGCCCCTGATAGAATCACTTTACAGAATATGGAAAAAAAGCATAATGAGAGCTTTAGGCAGTATGCCCAGTGATGGAGAGAGGTGGCCACACAAGTCCGACCCCCTCTATTGGAAAAGAAAACCACTATGCTCTTCATCAACACTCTGAAAGCATCTTTTATTAACCACATGCTGGGAAGCGCAACCAAGAGTTTTTCAGACATAGTAATGTCTGGAGAAATGATAGAAAACGCAATAAGATGTGGGAAAATAAAGGTTGGGGAAAACGCCAAGAGGTCAACATCGAGGAAGAAAGAGCACGAGGTGAATAATATGAGCTCATATTCAAAATCGATCACCGTAAGCCAACCAAAGTCCACAACCACTGGTCAGCAGGGCCCACCCAGACAAGAGCCCAATACAAAGCAAAATAGGGAGAAACTCTAATTTACGCCCATTCCAATGACGTACAAGGAGTTATACCAAAGTTTATTCGATGCACATGTCGTGTCTCCATTCTATCTAAAGCCAATGCAACCTCCATACCCCAAATGGTATGACGCAAATGCCCAATGCGAATACCATGCAGGAGCCACAGGACACTCGATAGAAAACTGCACCACTTTCGAGAAATTGGTTGAAAGACTCATCAACATGGGCATCGTGAAATTTGACGATACATCCAGTGTAGAGAATCCATTACCCAACCATGGAGATATGGGGATAAATGCGATAATCGAGAGTTCGGGGAAAGAAATTAAGGTGAATATTGCAGAAGTGAACACCCCGCTGAAAGAAGTATGGAAGAAAATGGTGGAAAGAGGGTTGATAACACAGAATACAAGGGTTAGACCCCAAGAAGCAAAAAATTATTGCAAGTTCCATGATCAAGAAGATCACGAGATTCAGAAATGCAGCGAATTTAGGGTTTTATTACAAGGATTGATGGATAATATAGAGCTGGAATTCTTCGAATATGTTGGGAGCCCAGAAGAAACAGATGTGTGTGCCTCCGAAGAGAGGTCGATGAAGGACGTTTACAAAGTCAACCACCCAGTGGTTATCATATCGCGTCCGAGAATAAATGAAGTTGGGGCACAAGTTGCGCCCAAGGTCGTAATCCAGAAGCCCGTTGCTTTCTCTTATAAAGATAGCAAAAGGGTACCGTGGAATTATAGCTGCAATGTGACAATCCCGGGAGAGGAGATGTCGATTAATGCATCAGAGGAAGGTCAAGATGAGGGTTTTTAGACGCGCAGCGAAAGGCGTTATACCCCAAATACAAATGTCGAGCAGGTTAAAGGAAAATCATTAGCAATTAAACAAGAGAAAAAGAAGCTGGCGGGGCCTGAACCAACTGTTAATGAGCCAGTGACTGAAAAAGAAGCAAAAGAATTCTTAAAATTCTTGAAGCACAGCGAATATAGTGTCATAGAACAGTTGCACAAACAGCCAGCTCGTATATCGGTACTGGCCATACTCTTGAGCTCCGAAACCCATCGCAGCGCATTGATGAAGGTGCTGAATGAAACTTATGTTGCTAACGATATCTCTGTAAACAAACTGAACCGCTTAGTCAACATAAATTTTATTAAAATGATTAATTTAAGGTTAATCATTTTAATAAAAGTTAAGATTTACTAAAACGATAATTTTTGGTCTACGAAAATCAGAAAATGAGTTCGGGAGTCGGTTACGCACGAGGAAGGATTAGCACCCTCGATACGCCCAAAATTGGTACCTAGTTGATTAATTAGTGTCTTAGTGTCGAAAATTTGAAAACTTGAAAGAATTTAAAATACGATCCCTCTTTGTAAAGAAAATGCTCAAATGTTAAAGACCTTCTCGTCTCACAATATAAAATGTCACATCCAGTAAGTTAGGACACGACATCTTGAATTTTCGAGAGCGAGCTTGCCTTTTATATAAAAATTCGTGTATTTCAAAAGGTTATTCAGTTAGTTAAGGTGAACGAGGAAAATCGAAACCCAGTAAGTTAGGGCACGTTTCCTCGAATTTCCGAACACCGAATATTGCCTTTACTTGCAAAAATCTTATTTCGAGGTAACAAAATGCCATACCCGGTAAGTTAGGGCACAACACCTCGTATCTCCGAGAATAAGCATTTTTCAAAACTCATGTCGCGATTTAAAAGAGTATTCATTATTTAGGTTAAAGGAGAAAATCAAACCCAGTAAGTTAGGGCACGATTGTCTCAATTACCAAATACTGAATATTACTTTTATGAAAGAATTATTATTGGGTTGGATATAATGATAATAATAATATTAAAGTAAAGTAAATAATAATACTATATATAAATATATATATATTTATATATATGTATATAATAGAAATACACACTACTATATAATAATAATAAATATAGAAATACAAAAAGCAAATATAATAGTAGTAAGAAATAAAAATAATAGAAGCAACAATAATGATAGTAATAATATAAATAAATATAGAGAGGTATATATAATATAATAATAATATAAATAATAGTAAAAATAATAAAATAAAAAAAATAAAACAAAGCTTTCAACTCTCTCCCTCTTTCCCCATTCCGGCCATGGTCCGGCCAAGATTAAAGGCCGGATCGGTCAGTTCACTGCCTTTTGCCTTGTCATGCACCATCGTATGTGGTGGCTTGAATTTAAAAATGTATTATTTTTTGTTTTCTTTTTTCTTTTTATATCTAAATATATGTATACTATTTTTGAAAGAAAAGAAAGAAAAGAAAAAATGTTTATACGTACAAAAAAAAGTGAAAATAAAAAGGAAAAAAGAAATAAAAACCTTAACGCGTTTGAATCTTTTCTTCTTCAATACTCGCTTTTTTTATTTCAGATTTGCTTGCAAACCTTTTTCTTTTACATTCTTCTCCTTTTTTTTGTATAAAAAAAGCCTTTCAAAAATACAATTCTTTCCTCCTCTTCTCTTTACAATGGACTTTTGGTTTTGCTTTTATAGCCATCTTACATACATTTCTTATCATTCTATGTCTCTTTTCTATTTGATGGTGTAGGTGCAAGTGGGAGACAAGGTGGTGGAGTAGGTGCAAGTGGGAGGCAAGGTGGTGGAGTAGATGCAAGTGGGAGGCAAGGTGGCTAGGGTTTTGTCTTTTTTTTTTTTTTTAAATAAGTTTAGGTTGTATTGGGCTAGGGTTTTTATTATTTGGGCTTAGTTTTGGGTCTGATTTTGTAATTGGGTTTGTGAATTGGGTAGGATTTAGGTTTGATTTTAATTTGTTGGGCCGGGCAAATTTGGGCCTCTTCAACTCTTTCCGACTCATAAGGGCGAATGCCTGACAAATCTTCAACTCCATTCCCTTCTTCATATGCAGCGTTAATGCTTAAGTCTTCCAACATTTCTTCAGAAAATCCTTTCCTTGTTGCTCTTCCTTCAGAGTAAATAGTCCCTCCTGACACGAATGGTCTGGATATGTGGGGAAAGGTCATCGGCTCCCACTTAACCTCTTTCCCACTTAAACGCGCTCTTCTCCTTTCTTGTTTCTTATCTTGCTCTTTTTTCTTTTATTTTACATCCGGCTTGAATCCTAAGCCAAAGCGGTCTCGTTTGTCCATGAGCAGAGGTGCTTCAACCTTCCATTGTAGGCTTCTTCCAAGTCCTTTCCCTGGCAAAACTCCTTTCCCAACCGTCAGTAGTAGGCCCATTCTTGTAGTTTTAGAGATGTTGGGCGTCGGGATCTTATTTCCTTCAACAACAAAGGTCGCATTTAAAAATTCTAACGACCGAAAAGAACACTCTATGGCTTCATCATCTGTCCCCACATATGGTGCATTGCTGGTAACGGATGCAATGATATCTTCTTCCGCATTCACGGTCACCAATCGTCCTTCCGTTATAAATTTGAGCTTTTGATGTAATAATGACGGCACTGCCCCCGCTGAGTGAATCCAAGGCCTTCCCAATAAGAAATTGTAAGAGGGCCTGATGTCCATTACCAAGAAATCTATCTCGTATGTGCTAAGGCCAATTAAAAGGGGTATTTCAATCCTTCCCATTACTTTTATTTCGGTACCATCGAATGCCCTTACCACATTTTGGCAAGTTTTCATATGGGAACTATCCACGGGCAACTTATTTAATGTGGATAAAGGCAGGATGTTTAGTGCTGATCCATTATCAATCAATACCTCCGGTAATGTGAATCCCTTGCAACGTGTGGTAATGTGCAGAGCCTTTGTAGACCCCATACCTCCCGGTGGAATTTCATCGTCGTTAAAGAAAATGAAGTTGTCGGCACTTATATTGTTGACTAAGCGGTCCAATTTGTTTACAGAGATATCGTTAGCAACATAAGTTTCATTCAGCACCTTCATCAATGCGCTGCGATGGGTTTCGAAGCTCAAGAGTAAGGCCAGTACCGATATACGAGCTGGCTATTTGTACAACTGTTCTACGACACTATATTCGCTGTGCTTCAAGAATTTTAAGAATTCTTTTCCTTTTTTTTCAGTCACTGGCTCATTAACAGTTGGTTCAGGTCCCACGGCTTCTCTTTCTCATGTTCAATTACTAATAATTTTCCTTTAACCTGCTCGACTTTTATATTTGGGGTATAACGCCTTCCACTGCGCGTATAAAAACCCTCATCTTGACCTTCCTCTGATGCATTAATCTGGATCTCGTCTCTCGGGATTGTCACATTGCGGCTATAGTTCCATGGTACCCTTTTACTATCTTTATAAGGGAAAGCAACGCGCTTCTAGATTACGACCTTTGGCATTCTCGGACGCGATATGATAACCACTGGGTGGTTGACTTTGTAAACGTCCTTCATCGACCTCTCTTCGGAGGCACACACATCTGTTTCTTCTGGGCTCCCAACATATTCGAAGAATTCCAGCTCCTTATTATCCATCAATCCTTGTAATAAAACCCTGAATTCGCTGCATTTCTAAATCTCGTGATATTTTTTATCATGGAACTCGCAATAATTTTTTACTTCTCGGGGTCTGACCCTTGAATTCTGTGTTATCAACCCTCTTTCCACCATTTTCTTCCATACTTCTTTCAGCAGGGTGTTCACTTATGCAATATTCACCTTAATTTCTTTCCCCAAACTCTCGATTATCATATTTATCCCCATATCTCCAAGGTTGGATAATGGATTCTCTGCACTGGATGTATCGTCAAATTTCACGATGCCCATGTTGACGAGTCTTTCAACCAATTGCTTGAAAGTGGTGCAGTTTTCTATCGAATGTCCTGTGGCTCTTGCATGGTATTCGTATTGGGCATTTGCGTCATACCATTTAGGGTATGGAGGTTGCATTGGCTTTAGATAGAATGGAGACACGACATATGCATCGAATAAACTTTTGTATAACTCATTGTACGTAATTGGAATGGGCGTAAATTAGAGTTTCTCCCTATTTTGCTTTGTATTGGGCTATTGTCTGGGTGGGCCCTGCTGACTAGTGGTTGTGGACTTTGGTTGGCTTACGGTGATCGATTTTGAATATGAGCTCACATTATTTACCTCGTGCTCTTTCTTCCTCGATGTTGACCTCTTGGCGTTTTCCCTAGCCTCTATTTTCCCACATCTTATTGCGTTTTCTATCATTTCTCCAGACATTACTATGTCTGAAAAACTCTTGGTTGTGCTTCCCAGTATGTGGTTAATAAAAGGTGCCTTCAGGGTGTTGATGAAGAGCATAGTGGTTTCCTTTTCTAATAGAGGGGGTTGGACTTGTGTGGCCACCTCTCTCCATCGCTGGGCATACTGCCTAAAGCTCTCATTATGGTTTTTTTCCATATTCTGTAAAGTGATTCTATCAGGGGCTATGTCTACCACATGTCCATACTGCTTCATAAAAGCTTGTGCTAGATTTTTTCATGAACCGATTTGGGTGCGACTCAGTTGGTTGTACCATCTAGAAGCGGCCCCAACCAGACTTTCTTGGAAGTAGTGAATTGATAGTTGGTCATTATTGACATGACCTACTATTCGTCTGCAGAACATCGTAATATGGGCTTTCGGGCAAGTAGTCCCATTGCACTTCTCAAATTCTAGCATCTTAAATTTGTGAGGAAGCACCAAATCTGGAACCAAGCTTAAATCTTTGGCATCAACTCTATGATGCCCATCAGCATTTTCTAAAACCTTAAATTTTTCCTCCAACCATTTGCAGCGTTCTTCTAACTGTCTTGCAGCCTCAGTTCTTAAGTCATCTTTTTCAACCATGTCTAAATCAGGAATAGCAGGATTTGCAAGATTATCGCCCAAATTGAATCCTGAGTCAGTTGGAAAATTTATAGGGATCCCAGCATCGGCCGGCCTTTGTTGAGGCCTTATAGTGACAGATGACCTTCAGGGATATGCCTCAGGTTAGGTTTGTACGTGAGGTGGAGTGAAACTAGGAGGATGACCCTCATTCTCCTCTTCAGCGATTGCCATGGGAGTCTTTCCCTTGTCAATGGCTCTTAGTAGTTGAGCCATCTCAACTATCATGTTCCTTTGAGCCTCCATCATTTGCTCCCCCATATCATTTTGCATTTTTTCCAATTTCTCTTGCAATTGGTCCTGCATTTCTTTCTGTAACTGTTCAAATCCTTGGTCCATATTTCTCGACTTAGCGCGTGTACTATAAGGATGTGTTGCTTCCAGATTTTCTTTCTCCCACTCTCCTTCTCCCTAATAATTTTAACTAATTAGGGTCTTTCTATAAACTTGAATGCATATGATGTGATGAAATGAAAATGCATGAATGCAAAAAGATGTCGATTCTAATTCAGTTTCATTTTAGAAAACGTTATTTAAGGAACAAAAATCTTTTCGTAAAACAGATTACAAATACACTTTTGCCCGTAGGGCTAGAGTCTTTACCCTATCTAATAATAATGCTAACTCTCGTCCTTTGTCTGACGATGGCTCATACATCATAGTCAGTGTTCTAGCTTGTATTGCCAAATCTTGCAAGTATTTAGCAACCTCTCGAATCTGAACTAGGGTCTCTTCCATGACATGATCCCTATCTCTTAATTGATCCTGAAGGTGGTGAAGTTCTCCCTTCCACTGTTCTTCTCTTGTCTTGAGCTGCTCAATCCATACCTCATAGTCCTGTAGTGCCGCTTCTAACACTCTAATGTTATGCTTCATATTCTCAATCTTGTCCAAGCTTGCCTTTAACTCAATTGCAGAGTTACGACTTCGGTAATGATGAAGGGATCGTCTAAGCTCTGACACCTTAACTTTTAACCCTTTGATTTTCCTTCTCTAGGGCCTGATTACAAGACTGCATTTCTTTGAACTTTTTCTCCCAATACTCAGCCTTGACTCTTTCTTCTTGAATCTCTTGTTGCCATTGCTCTGAAGATTTCCCTAATCCGACCCTTTTCAGTGTCATCTGAGCTTTCTTATAATGTGTCTTTAGGTCATCTCGATCTTCCTCGACCTTCCTATTTTCCTTTTTTATCTTCTCGACTTCCATCTTTTGAACGTCAACATCGAGACTTAAGCACATTTTCTCCTCTTTGAGTTTCTCAATCCTCTTTTCTAGCTCTGAATTCTTCCTTTCAAACTCTTGCTTCATAACCTCCAACTCCGATGAGATCACTCGCAAGTTCTCCTCTAATGATCGAGCCTTTCCCAAAATTGGCCTAGGGATATTATCGTTGAATCTCTTACTAAATCATCCTTTATACTCAGGAGTTGACGTCGAGCCTTCAGTCAAGATCTTCATACAGAAAGGCTTCTTCCAAGCCTTAGAAATCTCCCGCATCTTCTTCTTGTAGTGATCACCTTTATAAGAGAAATCACTTTGAGCTAAACCCTGTGTAGCCGGTATAAACTGCCTTGCTTGATACTGCCTTAGAACAAGCAATGGTCTATATCCAACAACTCCCCAAATTTCTGGAAAATAGACCCAATCGAAACTGCCACATCGGTAAAGGACTTCACTAGGAACCAACCAAGGAGCCTTCCACATAACATCTTCCTTTCGAAGATTCTGAAGAATATCTATCCACCTCTCTTCTGAAATGTCATCTCTTCTAGGCATGTCTACAACTTCCTTTAAGGGAGAATAACCCTCAAAGAATACTCGGCAAGGATCCTTATCAAGCTTCCAGAAGTGGCTATGAAACCAGACCAACAGTAACTGTGCACATCCAATAAACCTTCCTTCACCGGTTCTTCGACATGCATTCAAGGATCTATATACCCCAAAGCCTTTGGGAAAATCACCATGCCGTAAATACTCAAAGCTAGGACGTCGACCTTTTTTTTCACGTCTGGATGTCTCGATATCAAACCCCTTAAAACGGCTCATTGAATGCATTTACTATTACCTTTTTGCTGCACACGAGCTACAGCCCACTGCTCACTCATCCCAGTAATCATTACCAACTTCTTCGTAAAAGTTGGAACGCTAGCAAGCCTGACATAAGCCTTGTGACCCTGAATCTTCGGGCAACGCAATAAAATCGTATACTCCTCCAAAGTAGGTACAAGATCAACATCCCCAAATGTAAAACAACTATAAGCAGGGTTCCAGAACTGTACCATAGCTCGAAACAAGTGTCTATCTACCTTGACGTCTAGCAAATATGGAAGGTCTCCATAATTCCGATAGAAAAGCTGCATAGCTTTATCATCCCATTGGGCCCAAATGTTTCTCAGCTCCTGTAACTCATTTTGCGTCGAATTAACACGGGTGAAATCCCATAATTCTGACATATATCCCTCAGTGACACTATCTCCTTTCTCTAACCGGGTTTTCTCTGACCAGGTACAGACAGAAGCATTGTCCTCCACTTTACTAAGGTATTCGTTCGTCATTATAAAACTTTCTAACTCAGAAATCGAACCTTGAATCGACACCTTTTAATGATGAATGGTATGCAATGATGACAAATAAAAATAAAATAAAAAACAAGTTAGTATCATATAAAAAGATGTAATAAACAAGCACTTATAAAGGTAGGTACTAAAGGTCATCCTCATACTACAGGGCAAGCACTTAAAGTTCACTAAATGTAGTTCGTTTCAAGCAAAGGTACCTGAACCAGCAGATTCCTCGATCCTCACCCATTATAGACTCATATGGACCAAGTTCAGTTCAGGGGAATACATTTCTTTATGCCCGTGCGGAGGTGAAAACCTCACGAAGGCATAGGTACAAATGTATTCCGGAAGCGATCCTCTAGCCCATGCGGAGGTGAAAACCTCACGAAAGCATAGTTTCTCACTCCCACTTAAAAGGTGTGACCACAACGGTCATGCAATGCGATGCAAAACTATTTAAGGACTCAAACCAATGCAGCAGTTATTATATCATAAACCACAAAAAAAAGCTGATGAAATGCAATGAAAGGATCGTATTTCAAAACCAGATTTTTAATTTTCAATAAAAAGACAAAAGTTAATCAACTTGTGGCTTGACTCTCTTATTTAGTCCCTAGCGGAGTCGCCAAGCTGTCGTAACCATTTTTTTTTGAAAAAACGGGAATCGACTTAGATTTTTGGAAATGAAAACGAATAGAGGAGTCGCCACCAATCTTTTTTGATGAGGTGTGATCGGATCACCTTAAATTAATCATTTTAATAAAAGTTAAGATTTACTAAAACGATAATTTTGGTCTACGAAAATCGAAAATGAGTCCGGAGTCGGTTACGCATACGAGGAAGGATTAGCACCCTCGATACGCCCAAAATTGGTACCTAGTTGATTAATTAGTGTCTTAGTGTCGAAAATTTGAAAACTTGAAAGAATTTAAAATACGATCCCTCTTTGTAAAGAAAATGCTCAAATGTTAAAGACTTTCTCGTCTCACAATATAAAATGTCACATCCAGTAAGTTAGGACACGACATCTTGAATTTTCGAGAGCGAGCTTGCCTTTTATATAAAAATTCGTGTATTTCAAAAGGTTATTCAGTTAGTTAAGGTGAACGAGGAAAATCGAAACTCAGTAAGTTAGGGCACGTTTCTTCGAATTTCCGAACACCGAATATTGCCTTTACTTGCAAAAATCTTGTTTCGAGGTAACAAAATGTCATACCCGGTAAGTTAGGGCACAACACCTCGTATCTCCGAGAATAAGCATTTTTCACAACTCATGTCGCGATTTAAAAGAGTATTCCGTTATTTAGGTTAAAGGAGAAAAATCGAAATCCAATAAGTTAGGGCAAAATTGTCTCGAATTACCAAATACGGAATATTACTTTTATGAAAGAATTATTATTGGGTTGGATATAATGATAATAATAATAATATTAAAGTAAAGTAAACAATAATACTATATATAAAAATATATATATATATATGTATATAATAGAAATACACACTACTATATAATAATAATAATAGTAAATATAAAATACAAAAAGCAAATATAATAAAATATTAAATTAAAGTAATAAAAACAATACTATATATAAATATACATATATATACATAAAATATACACTAATATATAATAATAATAGTAATAGCAAAAATAATGAAAATATGAGTAATATTAATAATATATTAAAATACAAAAGTAAAGTAATAACAATAGGGTGATAATAATAATAATAATAATAATAATAATACAAACAATAATACATATATATATAATAATAGTAGTCGAAATAAAAATAATAGAAGTAACAATAATGATAGTAATAATATAAATAAATATGGAGAGGGTATATATAATATAATAATAATATAAATAATAATATATACATGAGAAATAATAATAATAATAATAATAGTAAAATAATAAAATAAAAAAAATAAAACAAAGCTCTCAACTCTCTCTCTCTTTCCCCATTCCGGCCATGGTCCTGGTTAAGATCAGTAGCCGGATCGGCATACTGCCTCTTGCCTTGTGTTGTTGTTGTCACCATCGTGCCTGGTGGCGAATTTAAAAATGTATTATTTTTTGTTTTCTTTTTATTTTATATGTAAATATATGTAAACTATTTTTGAAAGAAAAGAAAAAAAAGAAAAATGTTTATATGTACAAAAAAAGTGAAAATAAAAGGAAAAAGAAATAAAACCTTAACGCGTTTGAATCTTTTCTTCTTCAATACTCGCTTTTTTTATTTCAGATTTGCTTGAAAACCTTTTGCTTTTACATTCTTCTCCTTTTTTTTGTATCAAAAAAACCTTTCAAAAAATACAATTCTTTCCTCCTCTTCTCTTTACAATGAACTTTTGGTTTTGCTTTTATAGCCATCTTACATACATTTCTTATCATTCTATGTCTCTTTTTCCATTTGATGGTATAGGTGCAAGTGGGAGACAAGGTGGTGGAGTAGGTGCAAGTGGGAGGCAAGGTGGTGGAGTAGGTGCAAGTGGGAGGCAAGGTGGTAGAGTAGGTGCAAGTGGGAGGCAAGGTGGCTAGGGTTTTGTCTTTTTTTTTTTTAAAAAAAATAAGTTTAGGTTGTATTGGGCTAGGGTTTTTATTATTTGGGCTAAGTTTTGGGTCTGATTTTGTAATTGGGTTTGTGAATTGGGTAGGATTTAGGTTTGATTTTAATTTGTTGGGCCGGGCAAATTTGGGCCTCTACAGCTTGAAACTGAATCAGAATTGACATCTTTTTGCATTCATGCATTTGCATTTCATCACATCATATGCATTCGACAAAGGTCATCTGTCACTATAAGGCCTCAACAAAGGCCAGCCAATGCTAGGATCCCCATAAATTTCCCAACTGATTCAGGATTCAATTTGGGCGATAATCCTGCAAATCCTGCTATTCCTGATTTAGACATGGTTGAAAAAGATGACTTAAGAACTGAGGCTGCAAGACAGTTGGAAGAACGCTGCAAATAGGTGGAGGAAAAATTTAAGGTTTTAGAAAATGCTGATGGGCATCATAGTGTTAATGCCAAAGATTTAAGCTTGGTTCCAGATTTGGTGCTTCCTCAAAAGTTCAAGATGCCAGAATTTGAGAAGTACAATAGGACTACTTGCCCGGAAGCCCATAATACGATGTTCTGCAGATGAATGGCAGGTCATGTCAATAATGACCAACTATTAATTCACTGCTTCCAAGAAAGTCTGGTTGGGGCCGCTTCTATATGGTACAACCAACTGAGTCGCGCCCAGATCGGTTCATGGAAAGATCTAGCACAAGCTTTTATGAAGCAGTATGGACATGTGGCAGACATAGCCCCTGATAGAATCACTTTATAGAATATGGGAAAAAAACATAATAAGAGCTTTAGGCAGTAAGCCCAGCAATAGAGAGAGGTGGCCACACAAGTCCAACCCCCTCTATTGGAAAAGGAAACCACTATTCTCTTCATTAACACCCTGAAGGCACCTTTTATTAACCACATGCTGGGAAGCGCAACCAAGAGTTTTTCAGATATAGTAATGTCTGGAGAAATGATAGAAAACGCAATAAGATGTGGGAAAATAGAGGCTGGGGAAAATGCCAAGAGGTCAACATCGAAGAAGAAAGAGCACGAGGTGAATAATCTGAGCTTATATTTGAAATCGATCACCGTAAGCCAACCAAAGTCCACAACCACTGGTCAGCAGGGCCTACCTAGACAAGAGCCCAATACAAAGCAAAATAGGGAGAAACTCCAATTTACGTCCATTCCAATGACGTACAAGGAGTTATACCAAAGTTTATTCGATGCATATGTCGTGTCTCCATTCTATCTAAAGCCAATGCAACCTCCATACCCTAAATGGTATGACGCAAATGCCCAATACGAATACCATGCAAGAGCCACAGGACATTCGATAGAAAACTGCACCACTTTCAAGCAATTGGTTGAAAGACTCATCAACATGGGCATCGTGAAATTTGACGATACATCCAGTGCAGAGAATCCATTATCCAACCTTGGAGATATGGGGATAAATATGATAATCGAGAGTTTGGGGAAAGAAATTAAGGTGAATATTGCAGAAGTGAACACCCCGCTGAAAGAAGTATGGAAGAAAATGGCGAAAAAAGAGTTGATAACACAGAATTCAAGGGTCAGACCCCGAGAAGCAAAAAATTATTACGAGTTCCATGATCAAGAAGATCACGAGATTCAGAAATGCAGCGAATTTAGGGTTTTATTACAAGGATTGATGGATAATTAATGAGCTGGAATTCTTCGAATATGTTGGGAGCCCAGAAGAAAAAGATGCGTGTGCCTCCGAAGAGAGGTCGATGAAGGACGTTTACAAAGTCAACCACCCATTGGTTATTATATCCCGTCCGAGAATGAATGAAGTCGGGGCACAAGTTGCGCCAAAGGTCAATATCCAGAAGCCCGTTGCTTTCCCTTATAAAAATAGCAAAAGGGTACCGTGGAACTATAGTTGCAATGTGACAATCCCGGGAGAGGAGATCTCAATTAGTGCATCAGACGAAGGTCAAGATGAGGGTTTTTATACGTGTAGCGGAAGGCGTTATACCCCAAATACAAAAGTCGAGCAGGTTAAAGGAAAATCATTAACAATTGAACAAGAGAAAGAGAAGCCGGCGAGACTTGAACCAACTGTTAATGAGCCAGTGACTGAAAAAGAAGCAAAAAAATTCTTAAAATTCTTGAAGCACAGCGAATATAGTGTCGTAGAATAGTTGCACAAACAGTCAGCTCGTATATCGGTACTGGCCTTACTCTTGAGCTCCGAAACCCATCGCAGCACCTTGATGAAGGTGCTGAATGAAACTTATGTTGCTAACGATATCTCTGTAAACAAACTGAACCGCTTAGTCAACAATATAAGTGCCGACAACTTTATTTTCTTTAACGACGATGAAAACCACCGGGAGGTATGGGGTCCACAAAGGCTCTGCACATTACCACACGTTGCAAGGGATTCATATTGCTGGGGGTATTAATTGATAATAGATCGGCACTAAACGTCCTACCTCTATCCACATTAAATAAATTGCCTGTGGATAGTTCCCATATAAAAACATGCCAAAATGTGGTGAGGGCATTCGATGGTACCGAAAGGAAAGTAATGGGGAGGATCGAAATACCCCTTTTAATTGGCCCTAGCACGTACGAGATAGATTTCTTGGTAATGGACATCAGGCCCTCTTACAATTGCTTATTGGGAAGGCCTTGGATTCACTCAGCGGGGGCAGTGCCGTCATCGTTACATCAAAAGCTCAAATTTATAACGGAAGGACGATTGGTGACCGTGAATACGGAAGATGATATCATTGCATCCGTTACCAGTAATACACCATATGTGGGGACAGATGATGAAGCCATAGAGTGTTCTTTTCGGTCGTTAGAATTTGTAAATGCGACCTTTGTTGTTGAAGGAAATAAGATTCTGACTCCTAGCATTTCTAAAACTACAAGAATGGGCCTACTACTGACGGTTGAGAAAGGAGCTTTGCCAGGGAAAGGGCTTGGAAGAAGCCTACAAAGGAAGGTTGAAGCACCTATGCTCATGGACAAACGAGACCGCTTTGGCTTAGGATTCAAGCCGGATACAAAACAAAAGAAAAAAGAGCAAGAGAAAAAATAGGAAAGGAGAAGAGCGTGTTTAAGTGGGGAAGAGTTTAAGTGGGAGCCGATGACCTTTCCCCACATATCTAGAACATTCGTGTCAGGAGGGACTATTTACTCTGAAGGAATAGCAACAAGGAAAGGATTTTCTGAAGAAATGTTGAAAGACTTAAGCATTAAAGCCGCATATGAAGAAGGGAATGGAGTTGAAGATTTGTTTTCGCCCTTATGAGCCGAAAAGTGTTCTGAATAATTAGACTGCAGAAGAGATTCCTATAGTCTTTAGAACTAACGCAGAGTAATACTCAAAACACACCTATTACTTCAGGCCTAGGAGTAATAAGTGTCCTTTTGTGAAATAGGCTTATGTTTGAAATCGTTATTTTAATGAAATGTATCCTTTTGACTTATTTCGTGTAAATATTCTTTTATTCTTTCATTCATGATCATACCATACATATCATTATTCTTAGATTCTCTTGTTCTTTGTATCTTTCTTCGCACCTACAACAGGTCTCCAGATATCAACGATGCGAGTGACGTTGCTACTAACTCAGAGTTTCCTTTTGAGCGAGATATGTGTTTAGAGGGATCTCAGAACTTTGAGGATGACGAAGACTGTAACTTATCCCCTGATTTGTTAAGGATGGTAAAACAGGAGGAGAAACAGATTCTATCCCATAAAGAGACCGTAGAAGTCGTAAACTTAGGAGATGAAATAGAAAAGAAAGAAGTAAAGATCGGGGCTTGTATTACCACTAAGACAAAACGGGACCTTGTGGAGTTACTCCAGGAGTTCAATGATGTCTTTGCATGGTCATATCAAGACATGCCTGGGCTAAGTACTGAAATTGTGGTACACAAACTCCCCATCAAAGAAGAATGCAAGCTAGTTCAGCAAAAGCTTCGAAGGATGAGACCCGATGTGTTGTAAAAGAGGAGGTCAAGAAGCAATTCGATGCTGGTTTCCTACAAGTGGTTAAGTACTCGGAATGGGTAGCCAATATTGTCCCTGTCCCTAAGAAAGATAGAAAAGTACGGATGTGTATAGACTACAGGGATCTGAACAAAGCTAGCTGAAGGATAATTTCCCGTTGCCTCATATTGACACTTTAGTGGATAACACGGCAGGTTACTCACTCTTCTCCTTCATGGACGGTTTCTCAGGGTACAATCAGATCAAAATACATCCTGAAGACATGAATAAAACCACATTTGTGACCATGTGGGGAACCTTTTGCTATAAGGTGATGCCGTTTGGATTGAAAAATGTGGGAGCAACATATCAAAGAGCCATGGTAACCCTATTCCATGATATGATGCATAAAGAAATTGAAGTCTACATTGACGACATGATCGCCAAATCTCAGACTGAAGAAGAGCATGTACAAGTCTTGAGGAAATTATTTTTAAGGTTGAGAAAATTTCAGCTGAAACTCAATCCAGCAAAATGTACCTTTGGGGCCAGGTCAGGAAAACTGCTAGGATTCATGGTTAGTGAAAAGGGGATTGAGATTGACCCAGATAAAGTCAAAGCCATACAAGAGTTACCTCTACCGCGTACTCAAAAGGAAGTTCAGGGATTCCTAAGAAGATTAAATTACATCGCTCGGTTTATTTCACAACTAACCGAGAAATGTGACCCTATATTTCGTCTCCTTAAGAAACACAACCCTGGTGTTTGGGACGAGGAATTCTAGAAGACTTTCGACAAGGTTAAACAATATTTGTTTAACTCCCCAGTGTTGACACCACCTAGCCCAGATAAGCCACTAATACTGTATTTGGCGGTATTTGAAAATTCTATGGGATGCGTGCTTGGCCAACACGATGAATCAGGAAGGAAAGAAATAGCGATATACTACCTCAGTAAAAAGTTTACTGAATATGAGGCGAGATACTCGTTCATTGAAAAGTTGTGTTGTGCCTTAATCTAGACAACCTGAAGACTGAGACAATACATGTTCTACCACACAACTTGGCTGATCTCTAAAATGGATCCCCTGAAGTATTTGATGTAGTCGACTGCTTTGAACGGGAGAATGGCCCGATGGCAAATTCTACTTTTTGAATTCGATATAGTCTACGTAAACCAGAAAGCTATAAAAGGGAGTGTGATAGCAGATTTTCTGGCCAGCAGAGCCCTAGAGGATTACGAGCCTCTGAACTTTGACTTCCTAAATAAAGATCTAATGTATATAGTAACCACTGAAGAAGACCCTCAAGAAGGTCATCTTTGGAAGCTAAACTTTGACGGAGCATCAAATGCCGTGGGCAATGGAATCGGGGCAGTCCTGGTATCCCCGAACGGAGATCATTATCCCTTCATTAGTAAATTGGATTTTGACTGCACGAATAATATGGCAGAATACGAAGCATGCATCATGGGAATACGTGCGGCCATAGAACGTAAAATCAAGGTGTTAGAGGTATATGGAGATTCTGCCCTAGTGATTTATCAACTAAAAGGTGAATGGGAGACGAGAGACCCCAAGTTGATCAATTATCAAAGGCTGATCCTTGAATTAATTAAAGAGTTTGATGATATTGTCTTCTGCTACCTCCCGCGAGAAGAAAATTAGATGGCTGACGCCCTAGCAACTTTAGCTTCTATGATCAAGGTGAACCAACCAGAGGATGTGAAACCAATCCAAATGAGCATTTACGAGGCTCCGGCTCATTGTTACAACCTCGAAGAAGAAGAAGAAAATGATGATCACCCTTGGTACCACGATATCCTGCGATATGTGAAGAATTGAGAGTACCCCGACCAAGCTAATGAGAACGACAAAAGAACGTTGAGAAGACTGGCCCATGACTATGTCTTAGATGGGGAGATCATATACAAAAGAAGGAAGAATCAAGTACTGTTGAGATGTGTAGATGCTATAAAGGCTAAGAAAATCTTAGAGGAAGTCCATGAGGGCATCTGTGGGATACATGCTAATGGCTTTACAATGGCTAGGAAAATTATGAGGTTTGGTTATTATTGGCCCATCATGGAAGGAGACTGTATTAACTATGCCAAAAGATGTCATAAGTGCCAAATCTATGGAGACAAGATTAATGTACCTCCCTCACCTCTGCATGTCATGATTTCGCCATGGCCTTTCTCGATGTGGGGCATGGATGTGATTGGGCTAATATCACCAAAAGCTTCAAATGGGCATCGTTTCATCTTTGTGGTCATCGATTATTTCACCAAGTGGGTGGAAGCCGCTTCATATGCCAATGTTACAAAATCGGCAGTTAGCAAGTTCCTAAAAAAGGAAATCATTTGTCGATATGGAATGCCGGAAAGGATCATATCTGACAACGCATTGAATTTAAACAACAGTACAATGGCAGAGGTCTACAGGCAGTTCAAGATTAGACACCACAACTCGTCACCGTATCGCCCGAAGATGAACGGTGCAGTCGAAGCAGCCAATAAGAACATCAAGAAGATTGTGGGAAAGATGACAAAAACTTATAAAGATTGGCATGAGAAGTTACCATTCGCCCTCTATGCTTATCGAACGTCTGTCAAGACTTCCACCAGAGCAACACCTTTCTCATTGGTCTACGGGATGGAGGCGGTTTACCTATCGAAGTAGAGATTCCTTCCCTCAGAGTTTTGTCTGAAGTAAAATTGGACGAAGCAGAATGGATCCAGTCCCGATACGATCAGTTGATTCTGATTGAAGAAAAGAGGCTAAGGGCTATTCGCCATGGTCAGATGTACCAAAAGCGAATGATGCGAGCTTACAACAAAAAGGTTCGTCCTTGGGAATTCCACGAGGGAGACCTAGTGTTGAAAAAGATCCTGCCCATACAAAAGGATTTCAGGGGGAAATGGATGCCGAATTGGGAAGGACCTTATGTAGTAAAAAATGCCTTTTCTGGAGGAGCATTGATATTGGCTGAAATGGATGGCAAGACCTTACCCAATCTCATGAATTCGGATTCGGTTAAGAAATACTTCGCCTAAAAATAAAAAGAAATAAAAAAAATGGGGAGAGGCCAGGGTGAAAACTCGCAAAGAGCACCTTGAGACCAAAGGGATTTTGGATTGAAAACCCGTAAAGGGCAATTCAAATTTTGATCAAAGGTGGGGCATGCGGTAGTCTTATAATACCTAAATTAACAAGGAAGAGAGATGTTACGTCTTGGGGAATCTACAAGGGTACTCCAGATCCCCTAAGCACATATTGGGCAAAAAGGGAGTCCTCAAGAAGTTCGTGCAAAGAAGCTCACACTGCGATATCTGGGGCACCTATTCCCTTTTATTCATTTTTTATTCTAGCAATGTTTGTTGACTGTAATTAATCTATTCCCTTCAAATGTTGTTTTTGATAAATTTCAGTTTTATCATTATTATGATCTTTTTCAAGCATTTTGCATTGAAATGATGATTAATGGACTAAAGCCATTTTCGCAAAAAAGAGTTCTGCATATTACCCTGAAAGTTTCTAAATAGTACATGAACCTGAAACAGGACTATTTTTTAGAACTAACCAAACTCAAAGATTGGGAGCATCTGAGAAGAAAAAGTTTAAATTGGGACTACCTCTTCAGGTTTTCTGTTCAAAATTTGAGTTGAACAAGAAGATAGGGTACCATTTCTGTGAAGGAACCTTGATGAACAAAGAGCAATGGCAACCTAAACAGGGATTCACGCTCACAACATGCTGCACTCATACATTCATAGATCATTCATAAGTGCATCTAATTAGGAACATTTGATTCATTTTGATCATAGCATCCTAATTCTTTGACATAAGCATAAATACATGGAACTGATTCTACAGGTCATGTCCCTAGAATCAGTGAATTTGCAGATCTTATCTCCCTAAGCAGTAGGGAAACAAATCAAGGTTGATGGGCCTTAAACCCCTAAGCAGTAGGGTAACAGACCGAATTGCAGATCTTATTTCCCTAAGCAGTAGTGGAGCAGATCGAAGACGAAAGGTCTTAAACCCCTAAGCAGTAGGGTAACAGACCAAATTGCAGATCTTATCTCCCTAAGCAATAGTGGAGCAGATCAAAGACGAAGGGCCTTAAACCCCTAAGTAGTAGGGTAACAGGCTAAATTTCCAGATCTTAACCCCTTATGCAGTAGGGAAACAGATCGAAGACGAAGGGTCTTAAACCCTTAAGCAGTAGGGTAACAGACCAAATTGCAGATCTTATCTCCCTAAGCAGTAGTGGAGCAGATCGAAGACGAAGGGTCTTAAACCCCTAAATAGTAGGGTAACAGGCTGAATTTATAGATCTTAACCCCTTAAGCAGTAGGGTAGCAGGCTAAATTTACAGATCTTAACCCCCTAAGCAGTAGGGAAACAGATCGAAGATGATGGGCCTTAAACCCCTAAGCAGTAGGGTAACAGGTTAAATTTACAGATCTTAACCCCCTAAGCAGTAGGGAAACAGATCGAAGGCGATGGGCCTTAACCCCCTAAGCAGTAGGGTAACAGGCTGAATTTACAGATCTTAACCTCCTAAGCAGTAGGGAAACAGATCGAATGCGATGGGCCTTAAACCCCTAAGCAGTAGGGTAAGAGGCTGAATTTACAGATCTTAACCCCCTAAGCAGTAGGGAAACAGATCAAAGACAATAAGCCTTAAACCCCTAAGCAGTAGGGTAACAGGTTAAATTTACAGACCCTAAACAGTAAGGAAACAGATCGAAGGTGACAAGCCTTAAACCCTTAAACAGTAGGGTAACAGGCTGAAGATTTACAGATCTTAAACCCCCTAAGCAGTAGGGAAACAGATCGAAGGTGACAAGCCTTAACCCTTAAACAGTAGGGTAACAGGCTAAATTTACAGATCTTAACACCCTAAGTAGTAGGGAAACAGATCGAAGACGATGGGCCTTAAACCCCTAAGCAGTAGGGTACCAAGCTGAAAATTACAACTTTTTTCTCCCTGAAATGGCACTAGAGAGGCTCGAAGCCACTATTCGTACCTCCTTGAAGTTTCAGCGGATCTCTTCTCCTTGAAATGGCTTGGAGCGGTTAAAAGCCACAACAGATCTCCTTAAAGTTTTGGCGGAGAAGATTGAAGTCACAAGTCTTGTTTTTCTGAAGTTACAGTGGAATGGATCGGAGCATCAAGATGTAATAGGATGAAGTGAGGCTACATGAAGAAGTGGAGCACAGAAGAAGTCGAGACCGGGTGAGACCAGACAAATTTGGCCCTTTTTAAGTCTTTGCTCCATTCTCGTTACACGACAATGAGCAAAGAGGAGCAGCTGTAGAGGCCCAAATTGCCTGGCCCAACAAATTAAAATCAAACCTAAATCCTACCCAATTCACAAACCCAATTACAAAATCAGGCCCAAAACTAAGCCCAAATAATAAAAACCCTAGCCCAATACAACCTAAACTTATTTTTTTTTTTAAAAAAAAAGACAAAACCCTAGCCACCTTGCTTCCCACTTGCACCTACTCCACCACCTTGCCTCCCATTTGCACCTACTCCACCACCTTGCCTCCCACTTGCACCTACTCCACCACCTTGTCTCCCACTTGCACCTACACCATCAAATGGAGAAGAGACATAGAATGATAAGAAATGTATGTAAGATGGCTATAAAACCAAAACCAAAAGTCCATTGTAAAAAGGGGAGAGGAGGAAAGAATTGTATTTTGAAAGGTTTTTTTGATACAAAAAAAAAAGAGAAGAATGTAAAAGCAAAAGGTTTGCAAGCAAATCTGAAATAAAAAAAAACGAGTATTGAAGAAGAAAAGATTCAAATGCGTTAAGGTTTTTATTTCTTTTTTCCTTTTTATTTTCACTTTTTTTGTACATATAAACATTTTTCTTTTTTCTTTTCTTTCAAAAATAGTATACATATATTTAGATATAAAATAAAAAGAAAACAAAAATAATACATTTTAAATTTCTACCATCACAAGACGGTGGCCGGTGATGGCAACAAAGACAGAGAGAACGGCGGTCCCTACCTAGTGGTAATAGGACCATGGCGGAATGGGAAAAGAGGGAGAGTTGAGAGCTTTGTTTTATTTTATTTTATTTTATTATTTTTACTATTATTTATATTATTATTATTTCTCATGTATATATTATTATTTATATTATTATTATATTATATATACCTCTCCATATTTATTTATATTATTACTATCATTATTGTTACTTCTATTATTTTTTATTTCGACTACTATTATTATATATATATATATGTATTATTGTTTGTATTATTATTATTATTATCACCCTATTGTTATTACTTTACTTTTGTATTCTAATATATTATTAATATTACTCATATTTTCATTATTTTTGCTATTACTATTATTATATATTAGTGTATATTTTTATGTATATATATATATTTATATATAGTATTATTTTTATTACTTTAATTTAATATTTTATTATATTTATTTTTGTATTTTTATATTTATTATTATTATTATATAGTAGTGTGTATTTCTATTATATACATATATATATATATATATTTATATATAGTATTATTATTTACTTTACTTTAATATTATTATTATCATTATATCCAACCCAATAATAATTCTTTCATAAAGTAATATTCAGTATTTGGTAATTCGAGACAATCGTGCCCTAACTTATTGGGTTTCGATTTTCTCCTTTAACCTAAATAACGGAATACTCTTTTAAATCGCGACATGAGTTTTGAAAATGCTTATTCTCGGAGATACGAGGTGTTGTGCCCTAACTTACGGGTATGGCATTTTGTTACCTCGAAATAAGATTTTTGCAAGTAAAGGCAATATTCGGTGTTCGTAAATTCGAGGAAGCGTGCCTAACTTACTGGGTTTCGATTTTCCTCGTTCACCTTAACTAACTGAATAACCTTTTGAAATACACGAATTTTTATATAAAAGGCAAGCTCGCTCTCGAAAATTCAAGATGTCGTGTCCTAACTTACTGGATGTGACATTTTATATTGTGAGACGAGAAGGTCTTTAACATTTGAGTATTTTCTTTACAAAGAGGGATCGTATTTTAAATTCTTTCAAGTTTTCAAATTTTCGACACTAAGACACTAATTAATCAACTAGGTACCAATTTTGGGCATATCGAGGGTGCTAATCCTTCCTCGTGCGTAACCGACTCCCGAACTCATTTTCTGATTTTCGTAGACCAAAAATTATCGTTTTAGTAAATCTTAACTTTTATTAAAGTGATTAATTTAAGGTGATCCGATCATACCTCATCAAAAAAGATTGGTGGCGACTCCTCTATTCGTTTTCATTTCCAAAAATCTAAGTCGATTCCCGTTTTTTCAAAAAAAAAATGGTTACGACAGTGATAATAGGGGCGAAGCCAGAACAAATTTTTAAGGGGGGCCGGATAAAATTTTAATTTTTTATAGTTTATATCTTTATAATTTGTAAAGGATTATATCAAAATTTTATAATTTTAGGGGGGCCAAAGTACAATTTTATCTTTACTAATTTAAAATTTTTAAAAAGTTTTAAGGGTCAAAAGAGCAAATTTATATTTTAGGGAGGCTGGGGCCCATGCCAGCCCCCCTGGCTTCGCCTCTGAGTGATAAGTAGTTTCTTATCTACTGAACATTTTCTGGACTTTTTCGTTGAAAAACTTATATTATTTACTTTTTATTATGGATTATCACATATGCTCAAAAAATTAAATTATTTAATATATTAATTTTTAGTTGGCTTAAATTTTTCAATGCTTTATCAAACAAGGCTAGTGTATCGATATCACATCAATAGGTATTGGTATCCCTCTTCAAACAGTTTCACAACACATTCTAGAGGAATAAATTATTGATGCTTCCCTAGTAATGTTACTTGCACCAAATTATTGACACCTTCAATAAAAGTTCAATATCTTACAAGTCAATAGCCATAGCTTAATCTAAAAGGGTAAAATATTGATACCTATTCTTGATGAATCATAACTAGCCCCAAAATCATCAATATCTAGCTTCATGGTATCGATACTACAACATTTCTAACAATTATTTTTCTTAGAGTTATATACCATTTTTATAGGAGGCGATATCACAAGTTGTAAGGTTGCTTTATTGCTCAAAATAACTAGAAACTCTCTCCAACAATCTAAATAACTAGGATTCAATGAGGGGATATAAATAATCTCATTACACTCAAGTGAAAACAAGAAACAAGTTCAAGCAATCAAAGATCGTGCATTCATTGATTTCATATTTTACTATTCTTTTTATTTGTTAAAACTTGTTGGGTTGAGCTCTTATTTTTCATTCAATTGTTTATTGGTAATTTGTGAGTGCTTAACATTGCCAACCAATACCTTTGAGAGGATTTCTATTGTTTGCTTTATTTTTCTATTTCTGAGATTCCTTAAGGTTTTGGGGTAGAAAATCTTAAGGTGGTTTAGTCGTGCTATCTTATCAACACAAAAAGATAGAGAGTTGTACAAAGTTTTTTCTTATCCTTGAAAGGTATCAATTAAAATTTAGTGAATTAGAAAATTCCTTATATAAAAAAAATTTAGGTAGTGGGGGTAGGCACTTAAGGTCGAAAGACTACAAGTCTTTTTGTTTTTTTTTTTTTTAATCTTTTGTTTGCAGTATTTGATCACCAACTCACCCCTTTGGTGTTTTTTGAGCATACAATTGATATCAAAGTTAGAACTCTAGAGTTGGTGTTAGAACCAAAAGAAAATATCCACAAGATAGAAGAAAAATATCAAAAGGTTGCTTACATAGAAGATGTGTCATGGAATTTAAGCGAAACTTAACAATGTTGGGAGAATGTCATTCTACAATGAGACCCCCACTTTTAGTGGCACAAATTACAATGAGACTAATAACTATGAAGTTTGGAGGGTGATCACACATAGGTCTTCAATCCCAAAGAAGAGAGCGGGAGATTCCATTGTGCTAAAAGAAGAAGATGAATGCGATGAGGTGAATGTGAAAAAACTCAATGCCAAAGCCATGCATACTCTATTTATTGGCCTAAATGAGCACAATAGATTTTCAATATGTGGTTATGCTAAGGAGATTTGGGAGAAGCTTAAAGTCACTCATAAAGGTACAAGTAGAGTGAAGGAATCAAGGATTAGCTTGATCACATTAGACTATGAGTTGTTCAAAGCTAAACCAAGAAAAAAGATCAAAGACATGTCTAATAGATTAACCAACATCGTCAATGGTCTAAAAGCTCTTCAAACGACTTATCCCAACAAGGAGATGGTGACAAAACATGCTCAATAGTTTTCCAAAGTCTTGGGAGGCCAAGGTGACGATTATTGAAGAATACAAAAACTTGGATAAGCTCTTTTGATGAGTTAATTAGCTTATTCTCACCTATGAAATGAAGATCAAACATAACTAAGAGGCCAAAGAATCTCTAAAAAATGTTGGTGTAACCTTCAAATCAACAGCTCAAGAGGATGGTGATGACTCAATTGATGAAATCAATGATGATGAAGTAATGACTATGTTTGTAACAAACTTCAAGAAGCTCATGAAGTTCGAAAGACCTCAAAGAAGAGAAATCACCAAAGGTGAATCAAGCAAAAAGGAAAAGAACTCAATCATTTTCTATAAGTGTAAGAAACTAGGTCACATTAAGTTTGAGTCCTTTGTGGAGAAAGAAGGGATCAAGTAAACAAAAGAAGGCAATAATGGTTACATTGAGTGATAATGACTCATTGGATAGTGACGATGAAAATAAAGTAGTCAACTTTTATCTTACGACTCTTGAAGAGCCCAAGGTATCTTTTAATTCTAGTGATTCAAATTCATATAATTTTGATGAGTTACGAGATGCATTTAATAAACTAATTTTGGAATTTGAAGTCATGAATTCTAATTATAGGAAAATGATTGCAAAATTGAAAGGAGAAAATAAATCATTAGCCGATGATAAAAGTGATTTTGAAACCAAGATTATGCAAGTCAAGATCGATGGTTTGACCAAAAAGAATATAAACTTGCATAACTTTTTTTTTCAAGTTTTAAATGGCGCAAAGTGATACGTGACCTAAATATCATATTATTACAAACTTTATGAAAATTATTTCATAAACCTTTTCCATTGCATCATTCATGATCCCAAAAATTTGAATCACCCACCTCACCCTTTTCTATTCATGGCCTCTTTTTCATGAGTGGCTATTTGGAAGTTTTAATCTAACAATACAAATACCACGTTAAAAAATTAAAATATATATATTTAAAATTCAAAAGAATTATATAAACTTCAAAAATAAAAACTAATAAAAAGTTTTATAGGCTAAAAGGTTAAATAAATCTTTCAAATTTTCTAAAAAAATTAATTAAGTCTCTTCACAAAAAACATACCCTATTAATTCCTCAAATGTTAAGCATTCATCAATTAAACTTTTTGATCAACATTTTTCATCATTAACCATTACTATGCTGATGTGGCGATTAATTATCATTAAATTAGTTGTCATGTTGTTAATATAGTGGTCCACACCAGCAAAAGGAAAAGGTAAAAATAAAATAAAATATATAATTAAAAAATTCAAGTCCATAATCAACTTGCACAAATAGACATTTAGGTTTACTGGAATTAGGTCATTCACTAATTCATATTTGTTCAGAGGTAATTTTTAAATTATAAAAATTTAGAATATATTTAAAATTATAAAAATATTGTAAACTTTATACAAATTATAAAGAATAATAAATAAAACTTTTAAAAATAAAATTTAAGTTCAAAATGAACCTGAACAAATGGTCGCTCTACTATCTTTTAAATCTGGACAAGATTTAGATATAGTTGTTAAAATTATAAAAAAATTCTAAATATATTATAAAGATAAAATATGGCGATTCTTGTCTCACAACAGGTAAATCTCTTTTTATTATTATTATTATTATTATTATTATTATTATTATTATTATTTAGTTTTAGAAGTTCATGCGACTGATTCTTTCTTTTATCTAATTTGTTAATTGTGGATAAAACTACAAAATCGAGAGCTTAATTTTCTTTTCTGGTTTTAGAAAAATTGAACCGTTTATTGAACCCTTTTAACTTTTTTTTATGTTATTATAGTTTCTATTAGACATCATATTTTTAGTTGTCTAAAATTTTAATTTATTGAAATTTATTATAATTTTATAATTTTATTTTTTAATATTTTAGAATTTTTAAAATTTATTTCAGTTAATAATGATTTTTTTATTTTGAAAATATGCAAATAAAATATATAATTAAAAGATCCAAAATTTAAAATTTTAATGTATGTAAGATATATATACAAACTTGTTTAGTGGAGATATAATTAAAGTATCTGATTAGAAACAAATATCTTTAAAATGCTAAAGCGGAAAAAGTGGAGAATTAATGTACAGGGTATTTTGATATATAAACATTTTAATATTTTATAATTTATTAAAAATAAACAAGAAAATCTAAATTTTATAAATTATCACTTACTTCATACACACCTTTAATTATCTATAATAATGCCCTAAATTTTTTTTCCCCTAAAATTCAACCAAAGTCTGTTTTTGGTTTTCTAAAAGGATTGTTGCTGAAACCAAACATTTAATTTTTATATATATATGAAAAGTATCTACTTACATATCGTTACAATTAAAATATTTTTACTTATCTTTATAAGTATTTATATTATTAATATTTTAAAGATTCAACTGTTATATTTTATGGTCTATTAATGTAGATTATGCATGTTAAAGTTAATGTAAATTTATAACTTCTAACTATTTATTTTATATAAAAAATCAGCCGTTAAATATATATATATATATATATATATATATATAAATTTTAGATCGAATGATAGAGATATCGGATCGGTTCAAAATTTACATGCATAACAAGTATAATTATATTGATAAATTCAACGATTAAATCATCAAAATATTAATAATATAAATAATTATGAAATTATGTAAAACTATTTTAATTTTTACACATTGTAAATGGATTCCTCTATCACTTGAATTCCCAATTATAATGGAATATTGAAGAAGATGATGAAATAGTAATATTACAAAAAGGAGGAGGAGGAGAAATTTGTAAGTTTAATGATGGCCCAATTATGGAATTTCCCTTCCCAATGTTTGGAGGGCAAAAAAAAAGAAAGAAATAATATTGAAATTATTCACAAAATTTCCTTGTTCTAAGCGAGGACAGGTCAGTGAAAATCCTTGAGTTTAGGCACCTAAATAACACAGCTGAAAACAACTACTCATTTTCCTTTCCTTTTACTATAATTTTTCTTTCTAATGATAAATCTAATAATTTAGATATAACAATAGCATGGCCATTTAAATTAAAACATTCATTCCAAGGCTACGATACATATAATAAAAAACTATCAACAATATTTTTTTATAATTATGTATCCTCATCCATTTTACGGTCTAAGTCTAGTCTTATTTAAGTCAGGTGATATTCAAGTAAAATTTCTCAATAATATCGACTCTAGAATACTAACTCAACCAATGATAAACTTAACATATTATGTTTATAATTAAAATAGAATATATTTTTCATTTTGATAAAAATTGATATATTCATTAATTTATATTATATTTTACATTATATTTACATTTGTTAGAGCACTAAAGTTATAGGAAACTGTTGAGCAATACAATGGGGACAATTCATACTGAATAGGGTGCAAAAAGTTGCAAGAATAAGGTGATTTACATTATGAATGGTGCAAAGAGTCAGTAAGCTAGTGGTTTGAGAGAGTTTAGGGTTAGATTTTGACAAAGTGTAGACTGTGCGGATGGTTTCTTATTTTCTTAACTCCGCTGGTGAGGGGTATTAATAGAAGAGGGTGGTTGGGCATAGGTCCTAGTCATTGAGTTCCATATTCCTTGGGTGTAGTAGTAATGTGCCATATGTCTGCAACGACTCGATTTTTGTTGGTGTTAAAAATTCGATTTGAAGGTGAATTTTTTAAATTAAAATTTTATGAGTTAACTATAATAAAATATGTATATATAGTAATTTGACTTATAAAATTATTTATTTGAATAATTAGTGATGACTCGATTTTTATTGGTGTTAAAAATTCAATTTGAGGGTGAATTTTCTTAATTTGAAAAATTTATGAGTTAACTATAAAAAATACGTATATATAGTAATTTGACTTATAAAATTATTTATTTGAATAATTAGTGAAAATAGTATAGTGACTAAATAACAAGGCTTTAAGTGGAAGCTAAGTCAAGGACTAAATAACATGATAATACTCTAGAATGACATATTTTTATGTATTAATTACATATTTATTTGGAGTATGATCCTACTAATTTGAGTTATTTATGGTTTTTATCTTGTAGGGACTAAATTGAAGGCAAAATAAAATTTGAGGGTAAAAAGTGTGAATTTAAAGATAAAATGGGCCAGCATGCGAAGTAGGAAGGAAGTGGTGCCACAAATGCAAAGTGTGGAAGACTTGGGGGCAAAAGTGCAAAGAAGAGATTTTATAAATACAAGACTCTATTTAATTTTTAATTATATTAAGATAATTATTAAAGATTATTATTTAGATTTAATTTTGGTATTTATCTTTAATTATCTTGATTTATTTGTATTTATCTTTTAAAATTTAATTAGGAATAGACTAGGATTCCTAATACTATAAATAGGGGATGGAGTGACATAAATTACACATATCTTTCTATAAACACTCATTCTCCCAAAAAGCTTAGCCTTATTTCCTTTCATATTATTCAATAAAAATTCTATTTTCATTACATTTATTTCTTTTTCCACAAAAATTATGAGCCGCTAAACTTATCTAGCCAAAGGTTGTCGAAATTCCCCAAAAAGGGTTCATGAGGCTTAGAATCTGCGTTTAGCTTTCTCAACGAGTATTCATCACTTCTCTGCACTACAGGACTGATGCTTTCATCCATATCCCTTCAACAATGATCTTTTCATCTTGTGCAAATGTGACCACTTTGTATGTTTTGGGAAGGTTACACAGTCGGTTCGTTAGCATACTATGTCAGAGGTTGGCGAGCCCAAGTGACAAAATGGCGTGGCATTCGCCATTGATAAGTGATGGTCTAGCATAAGATGGTCCCACAAAAGCGATTGTTGGCTAGAGTTAGGTTCCTCTAAACCGTAAGCCTAAAATCTTGGAGCTAGTGGTTGTAGGCATCCTCTTCCACTATAATTGGCTTATTCTGTTTTAGAAGGATCACTTAAAATTCGAGGATTGAACCGAAGGCGGATAAAGGCAACCAGAAGCTGGAATCTCTTCATAAGAACTCTTTTTTCCCCAACTCTGTTTATCTCTACTATTTTAATTTTAATTTTCGCAATTTCAATTCAAACAAAACTTTTAATTCTGTTTTTTTTTTCCAGGTACACAGGCTTTATTAGGCACGACTTTGTCCAGGATTTCGAGGAACAGGTATTTGTGCAAATCCAGTCCCTGAGGATTTAACCCTACTTCCCTTTTACTATTATTTTTAATATTTTATAGGGAAAAGATATTTTTGGTGCTCTCAACAACCGCATCATAACAAATAACCCATGTTTAATATACGTAAGCGGCCTAACTTCATTTCAACCATCCATCTCCATTAATTATAACTAAACTAAATCCTAACCATCAATTTCATGATTTACTAGTTAATTACCAATTAAATTATATATATACATACAGTAAAGGTAAGAGAATGAGTGGAGTTGATCTTCTCAACCGATTTTAATAAGAAAGCAAAAGGGAAAAACTTCTTTAGACCTTCATCGTTGATGAACCTAATTCTTAAGGTAAGGAATGATTTTCAATTGATTTTTGATGAATTATTAGCTTTTAAGCTTAAATTGAAGAAACCCAAGTGTTCGAATGGTGAATTAATAAGTTTTTATTTAGTTTTCCTTGTTGGGAAGCTTTAGAAAATTTGATGTTAATAGCTCAAATGCATGTATGTGTAAGGTTCATTAGTTTAAGGATAGAACATGTTAGAAATGTGGTCGGAATATTGAATTAAGCTTAAATCATGTTTGAATTACTTGATTAATTATGTGTTGTTAGGGACTTAATTGTAAAGAATAAAAATTTTGAGATTTGATAATGAATAATGATTACATGATGTCCCTAATCAATAAATACAAAGTTAGATTTAAATTCAATTTGGTAGATTGTGAAATACAAACATTTTAAATATTAAGGTAAAAAAGAGACTTAATTGTAAAAGTATGCAACTATGCTTGGTTGTTGATTATGCCTTGTTGACTATACTAATACTATTTTTCTAATCGAATTATCAAACAAGGCTAAAAAAAATAAAAGGAAATTGGAAGGATGAGAATGGAGAACAAACAACGAATCTAGTTTGTATTGTCATAATTGTTCTCAATTTATTCTTTAAACAAGTAGTTAATCATAATTGAATGATATTGGTGACAAACATGATCAAGGTACATATATATTTTACTACTCGATTCAATTGAGCCATCTTAAATTATATACATAATTGCGGTTGAGAATTGCGTTTGATAATGTGATACAATATATGATACAATGAGTTCTAGTGATAATTTATAAAGAATGATGCCTTATTTGTAACAGTTCGTTTTTCAATGGTGTTGTAAACGGTGGTTTTGGAGCCCGCAAATCTGATAATACTCTAGAATGACATATTTTTATGTATTAATTATATGTTTATTTTGAGTATGATCCTACTAATTTGAGCTTTTTATGGCTTTTTATCTTATAGGGACTAAATTGAAGGCAAAAAAATTTTGGTGGGGCAAAAATTGTGAATTTAAAGTTAAATTGGGCCAGCATGCGAAGTAGGAGACACAAATTTGTACTAGGTTTTCTAGTACTATAAATAGGGGATGGAGTGACACAAATTTCACTCATCTTTTCTGTAAACACTCCTCCCAAAAAGTTTAGCCTTTTGTTCTTTCCATATTTTTTCCAATAAAAATTCTATTTTCATTATGTTTATTTTTTCCCCCAAAAAAACATGGGCCAATAAATCTATTTAGTCGAAAGTTGTCAAAGTTCCTCAAAAAGGGTTCATGAGGCTTAGAATCCGTACTTAGCCTTCTCAATGAGTATTCATCGTTTCTCCACATTACTGGGCTAACGCTTCCGTCCATGTCCCTTAAAAGGTGATCTTTTCAACATGTGCAATGAACAGTTGCTTTGTATATTTTGGGAAGGTTGCACAGTCGGTTCGTTAGCTTACTGCGTCAGAGGTTGGCGAGCCCAAGAGACAAAATGACGTGGCATTCGCCATTGAGAAATGATGATCTAGCATAAGATGGTCCCACAGAAGCTATTGTTGGCTAGAGTCAAGTTCCTCTAAATCGTAAGTCTAAATTCTTGGAGCTAGTGGTCGTAGGCGTCCTCTTCCACTATAACTGGCTTATTCTGTTTGAGAAGGATCACCTAAAAGCCAATGATTGAACCCAAGGCGGATCGAGACAACCGGAGGCTGGAATCTCTTTAAAAGAAACTTTTTCTCAACTGTATTTATCTCTACTATTTCAATTTTAATTTTCGCAATTCCAATTAAATCAAAACTTTTAATTCTGTTTGTTTTATTTTTTTTAGGTAGCAAGTTTTCTTATTTTTTTTTGAAGACCAAGCAATTATACAAATCCGGTCCCTGGGTCAAACTTATACTATTATTTTTATTATTTTCAATATTTTACAGGGATAGGATATTTTTTGTGCTTTCAATGACTGCATCAAAATCCGACGAGTAAGTCTATAAATATTATTTTTAATATTTACGAGTCAATTTTAGTAATATATTGAATTTTAATTTTATTATTTTTGCTAAATGAATAAATAGTTAAGTTCAAGAGGTTTGTCCCTAAAGTCAAATAGTTTTGAAAAATGAGGTTTCGAGACATTGTTTTTATAAACTGAGCTCGTAAATATTTTTATTAAATATTTACATAGTGATTATATAGGTGTATTAAAGTTTGGTCCAGAAATTTTAATCTATGGATAGTTAATTAAAGAAAAATGACTACATAGTAAAAGTTACAAAATTCACTGACTATTGGTTTCTATTAATTAAATGGTTTATTTAGTTAATGGGAGTGGACTTATATGGTAATTAAATCATAAGGATTAAGTTTGGACGGTTAGGACTACTCAACCGAAACAGCAGCAAACACGACGCTAAGAACTACTCAACAATTTTTCACTTTTCGCATTTCTTTATCGACTGACTTGTTTCTTAATATATACAATAATTTAACTAAATTAACAATTTCAAATACCTTATAATGTCTAAATATATGCATATGATCCTTTAATAATATTTTATAATATTTCCTTAACTTTTACCTTTTATTTAGTTTAGTCCCTAAAACTAAAACTTACATATTTTTCACAATTAACCAGAGACCTTAGATTCAAATGCAATAATAGTCCCTCAATAGCTCCCCAACAACTAAAATTTACAAGAATTTCATGCTAAATTCAATATATTATCAATTTAGTCTCTGAATTCAAAACTAACTAAATTCACTTTAGAAAATAATCCTATTTTAACACCAACTCTTCAAACTTAATCATTTAACATCTAAAAACTTCAAATTCATAAATGACAACTTTTCAAATTTATAACAATTTTGTGAAACAATCCTTGAGTTAATTAGATTAAGCTACAACGATCTCAAAAATATAAAATTTATGAAAATGGACCTGGAAATACTCACATTGGCTTATTGATGGGAAGAGTTTGAAGCTCTCAAATTCCTCTTCAATGGTGTTGGACGGTTTGGGAAAGATGAGAATGAAATATTCTTTCCCTTCCCATTAATGTTTTCTTTTAACTAAACTTTTAATTTATTAAAATTTATTATAATTTAACATTATTTTCAACTATTTCAGTTTTATTTCCATATAAACCCTTAAAAAAGTCTAATTAAGCATTTTAGCTAATTAGATTCAATAGAGATTAACTTATACGATTTTTATGATTTAATCCTTTTTCTTTAATTGACCAATCAAACATCAAAATCATTTGACCAAACTTTAATACGACACTACATTAGACTCGTAAATATTAAATAAATAATATTTACAGACTAATTGATAAGAATTTTGGTTCTAAAACCACTAATTCCAACGCCACTAAAAAACAAGTCGTTACATACCAACAATGAAACAATAAAAACCCTTTGATTCTAAAAAATCACACCCCCTAAAATATCTTTCATCCTATTCACCATGACCTTAGAAATGATTTTATAAGTGAAATTGCACAAACTAATCGACTGAGAAACCAATACATGCATTTTAGTTTTAAGAATCACAATAATTTTAGTCTCATTCAACTCTTCACGCTTTACTCCCTCCTTAAAAAAACTCAGAACAGTCTCCACCACATCCCTTTCTATCATATCCCAAAACTTATGGTAAAAAATACCACTAAACCCATCCGGCTCAAAAGTTTTACAAGGTCCCATTTGAAAAACTACTTCAGTAATCTCCTTTTCAGTAACTTCCGCTACTAGTAACCTATTCATCTCACAATATCTTCCATTGGTATAACACCCAACAGTTCATCATTCCACTACACATCTTCACTGTTAAAATGTTCATCATAAAACGCAGTGAATTTATTAATAATCATATCTTCATCATCCAACAACAGGTCACCATCTTTAATTCTAAGAATTTTATTCTTCTGCTAGCGCTGAACAACAACTTGATGGAAAAAAACGTGTATTCTTATCTCCCAACATTAACCAGTCTCTTCTTGCCCTCTGAAACCAGAAAATTTCTCCTGTTCCCATGCAGATTTAAGCTCCTCTTTTAGTTCACACAACGTATTCAACAGGTCATTCCCATCAACTCTCTCCATGATATCTCCAATCCTCTGCTTCAATTCTTCAATTTGGATCTGTCTATTTTTAACATTTTTCCTACTGCATTCCATCAGCATAATACCGCACTTCTTTAACTTCCAACTGAGGTTCAATTGAACTATCACCCAACGCAACCATACTCCAATGAAAGTTTTTCAATTTTACAAATATATTTTTATATATTTTATAAATTACTGATAATCATTAAATCCCAACCAATTATTTTGACGTATTTTACCGGTAATTCGTAATTTCCAAATTGTTACAACAATAAAAGTATTAATCAAAGTAATACTCATTAATTTAATAAAATATTAAAGAATTATTTTTCATCTTTTATTTAAACAGTTAAGTAAAAATATTTAAAATTTTAACTTCTAAAAACTATATCATTTAAATCAAAATATTTATTACATTTAGGTTAAATTATGTTATAGGTTTTGTACTTTTTATACATATGGAATTTGGTTTATTTGCTATTTTGATTTTAAAATGGAAGTCTAGTTATTAACATAGTTCAAGATTTTAAATTAAAATCAAGTTCAATTCAAAGTTCTTCTTTTGTTACATGGTTGTTAAGTGAGTATTTATTTTATTTCAAAATGTCATACCAACAAATTTAACAGAAATATTTCATTAGTGTTAACAATTAAACTTGAATTTTGAAATCTAAAAAGTAGAACCACTAAATACTTAAAAATAAGAGTAGAGGGATTAACTTTGAAATATATGGAGTTGGAGCATATTTTAGCAATATATTTAAAAACAAAATTATATATTTAACACTGAATTTATATTGAATTAAATAATCTAAAGTGTGAGACAATTAATAAGATCACATGGATGCTGAAAAAGATTTAAATTAGCAGGGCAATTATGGTGAAAGGGAAAATGTCATATATCCATGCAAAGTTTGTGGATGAAAACTACTATTAATATCTTGTTTAGAAGGAAAGGGAAAGATCCATATCCTTGAATGGGAAAATGGGTTTGTGGCATTAATCAAAGAATGGACTTCTCACTTGTTCAAAACTTGTAAAGTTGTTAGCTGAACCATGAAGCAAGTGTTATGAAAGCGCCTGGAAACTCTTAAGGATTTATCTTAATAATCAATAGTGAGAGAAAAATTAAGGAAGCCTTAACTTTGCATGTTTCCTATGTAAAAAGAAAAGCTTTGGCCATTAATATGGATTCTGGGATGTTGTTTTATTTTTTAAATGTAAGAGGGGTGATGAACATTTAAATTGGGTTTTAGCAGCTATACAATCTTTTTTATTGGGTTGCCATTAAATTTATTGGTGTTTGATATTAAATTCTTAGGTGGCCTTTGTGTTGGTTTCTTAAAAATTCTGAGGTATTAGCCATAAAGGCTATCGAGGGTTTCTTTCTCTCTGTTGTATTTTGCACTGATCTCTCTCTCAAAAAGAAAAAATTCAAAGCTTTTCACTCAAAGAACACCGACTCCCCTCTCATTGCTACTCATATAAAAGCAAAAGGCAATGAATGAAAGGACTTCACCTTCTCTGCAGATTTGTTAAATTGCAATAAAAATTACTGCCATTTTTTCCTCCTCCTGCATACTTCTTGGGATTTTTTCCAGCCATTAATACATTTCCTGGCCTCAATTTACACTCTTCTTCTACCAATCCTTCAATTCTATTTCTTTCTCTCTTTCCACTCTCCCCCCTACCATGATTTAATTAAGCTTTAATTAGAACCCATCTTCTCTCCCTTCATTTCTCCCTTTATATATTTTGCTTTTTCTGCTTCAATCCCCTCACCACTTTCCCTTCTTTCCAACCCAACTTGATTTGGTTCCTCATAATCGGCGTTAGTTTTAAGGGTTTCAGCGTAGCCTAGCCTAGCCTAGTCCAAGGTTACGTGACCTTTAAGGTAACCGATGTTTCAATACAATTCAATTTTATAACTTTTTGTTCATCATTTTGGTAGGTTTCTGACATGTTTCATTCAGGTTAATTATACGTAAAGGGTAGAAGATGAGTCGCAGGAATGCTCCGAAGCTTGAGTTGAAGCTGAACCTATCGCCACCAAGGGCAAGGGTTAATCCAGGAGTGGAATCACCAAGCCGATCAGCTACCATATCACCAACGTCTCCTCCAAGCTCATGCGTGTCGTCAGAGATGAACCAGGACGTTGATGCTGCTAACGTCAGATACTCAAGCAGCCCTGAGGCGACATCCATGGTTCTGGTAGGGTGCCCCAGGTGTTTGATGTACGTTATGCTTTCAGAGGATGATCCTAAATGCCCCAAATGTAAGAGCGCCGTTTTACTTGATTTCCTCCATGATACTGCCACCACAACCACCATCAAGACAAGGAAGGGCTAAGTAGGAACTAGGAATCACCCCCTCCCCTCCTCCTCTCCTCGGCCTTTTGCTAATTTTAATGTTGACTAGTAGAACTGGTCGCTTTTTTAATTTTTCTTTTTTTTTTTTTTGGGGGGTGTGGCCTAATCATAGAACATAGATATGGGCGTTTATGGGTAGTGGATGTCGTTGTCGTAGTTTAGGTGTGGGTTTTAGGTTTCTCCCTTCTTTAGCAGAAGACTATGTAAACTGGTTTAACTGCAGCTGCCCAAATTTTCTTATGAAAAAAGTAAATATATTTTATATTGTTCGGTGTTTGTTTTTCATAATAAATAAATCAGAAAATGGCATAGAATACAAGTTGGTGATGGGGCAGTGACGCAATGCTAAGCTCAGCTGAGTGAAAAAGAAAGATGGATAAAAACCCGATGACAAAAAGGTTAGATTTTCTTTGTACTTAAGAATGAGAGCAGAGGAGGATGGGTTTGGGTGGGAATTATTCTAGTTGGACAGTTGTTCTAGGAGTAGTATTTGTGCTTGACTTTGGCCCACAATGTCTCTCATGATTGGCTTCTCAATTCTCACCCAGCTACATTGCAATTTGATGTGGAATGGGGGCCTAATCAACCATTGTGAATTTGCAAGAAGCCAGCCGTTTTCTTTATTTTCAAGTAAATTCCAACATTTAAGCATGCCATATCTATAAACAACTGGATGAATCAGGCTTTGAGTTGAAACCAATTTCACAAGGCAATGAAATTTAAGATTTGGATTCAAGGTGTGTTTTGCGCGGGGGGAAGTCGTCTCTAGGCTGCAAATGCAATAGGGGTTTTGGTCCTCAGCTTAAATTGTGTAAAACATCATGTCATTTCCAAAATGATCTAAACTGTCTAAAAGGAAACAAAGAAAGAAGAAAAGGGTTGTTAGGTTTGAAAGGAGAGTGTAAGGTTTTGGTAGTTCCAGCATTGAAAAAGAGAAGGGGAACCATATTAGATTGAAAGACCATTAAAACACATAAATGCATGAGTAATTGAGACGGTTGAGAATATAATGAAAGGGGGGAGGGGGAGATATTACGTCAGATTATAAATACCAATTAAATTCTTCAACAGTTGTCAACAATTTTTCCTCTTCTTTTTCTGCCTTCATTTTGCAGTTTGCGCTCTCTTTTCATCACTCACTAAATGCCACCTTTCTGCTGACATTGGTCTATTTTGGTAACCCCTTCTCTACTTCTTTGTTCATTCAATTTTTTATTTTTATGTTCACTCTTTTCAACCCTCTTGGAATCTTGTACGTCTAGCATAGGGAATATAAAACAGGACATCATTTCACTATGTAATCATAATTTCAGACACAGAAAAAGTAATGATGAAGAGAAGATCAGATATAATAACTTCAATTTCTCCAAATAATCTTAGGAAAATTGAAAAGATAAAAACAGTACAGGAGCTCATAAATGGGCAGGAATGCACCAATTAGGAAGAGAGATCAGGTAGAACTGAGTAATCCATAAGCAGGGATGCATATGTCCCAATCGAAGTGAAGATGCCAAACACTGTGTTTACTTGGACTTGATCGTATGCGTCTTACATGGTATATTGAAATGTTCCTATGTATCTGAAAGAGCACGAGCCAGAGCCAAATAAACTGAAAGATTTAGTTGTTCATTACTCGTCAGTTTCCGGATTAGAGACCAACCAATCACATAAATTTAGTCACTGATCAACACAAAAAAACAAATCTTAGTTACAACCTGATGTGTTTAGTCATTTGCAAACTCAATGTCAATTGTAAGTTTGGCTCCAAATGAATTCTATTAATAAAAACAATACTCATTTAATTTACTAGAACCTGTCAACAATATACATACATATACATACTGACCAAGCATAGATTCAAAACAATATCTGTTCTGCTACACATGTGACTTATTCCAAAATCAATAAATAGCTATAATCGAAACGAAACTAAAGAATATTTTGTTCTCTTATTCAAACTCTTCATCCTCCATGTTACAAAGATACTCCCTTTACAATCATAATCAACTACAGCATAGCATGCTACCCATGTATGAAAGCTATTAACTTTATTTAATAGCAAAACTAGTTTTAGAACATATGAAATAGATTGCTAAGCCCAATCAAACAGTTGAATCCCATCTATAAGACTACAGTACACCATCGACTCCAATTATCTAGAGTTTTGTGACTTAAGATGAAATTGAAGAAAAAGAAAAGAAGATTAATTTTGATAAGTTTTAGGTTTTCAACTCTCATTTACACTTGTTTGATGTTTTGGTCATATCTTTCCTTAGTTTCAATTTGTAAATTTTGACTTGTGTTGCCATAATGAATCCCTAATAGACAGAATAAATGTTAAACTTTCGGTATATTGTAAGTACAAGCCGTGAGAGTATATGGGATTTTTTCTTCACTCATTAACATACAACATCAATTACAATTACCATCTCCATCAAAGTAGCAATAAAAACAGTATTGAGAAAATTCTCACAAGTCCAAGATAAGCCAATGATCTCCGATAACAGTTTTCAAGTGATTTGATCTAATTCCCTTAAAATGTAGATTTTGTTGTTTGATAAGATTCAATCTAATCTTTTGGACTTGTTTCTTCGTAGGGACCAATCTTCAAAGCTGGTCCAACACACATCCAAAATAGCAATAGAGCCATGACCCAAAACATTTTGTTTCAAAAGATTGGCTTCTAAAAGATTGACAATTCTAAATAAGATAAATTATGTAACATGTAGTGCTTATTGCAATTGTAACTGTTAATGATACTGCTCTTATAACTACCTTTAATACATGTATAAAATGATATAAAATTAAAATTTATGTACCACTTTACATATTATAAAAAGTTTAATTTTAGATTTATTCATTAAATATATATATATATATATATATATATATGAAAGAAATAAAGAAAGTTAGTCAAAGTTTTCTTAAAATTGAAAAGAACAGACTCCTTGGCAAAAGCCAATTAAGCATATGAAATCATTTGTTCCCAATATATGATAGAAAATAAAGAGAGATAATAATAATAATAATAATAATAATAATAATAATAATAATAATAATAATAAAGAGAAAAAGGATTACTCTATAAAATATTAATATATATAAATATAAAGACATATGAAAATTTTTAATTTATATAGAATAAATAAAAAGTACACTGTCAATACACTAAATATTGATCCTTTTTAAAAATTTTAAAAAATTAATTAAATAGGTCACAACAATTTATTAAACTTGCTTGTAGAGTTAACAAATTTCACGGTCAATATATCAAATGATAATTCATGAACGTTGATTTAATATACAAATCTTAAAATTATACATGAACGTTGATTTAATATACAAATTGATACATAAATTTTGATTTTGTACAATTATACGCATGGAACTTTGGTTGTAATTGAATATATGCATAAAACTTTATTTTTGAGTCAACTATACACATTTAAAGAAACAAATACATAAATTTTTTTATGTTGAATAAATATAATTATTTGTGTATGTAATATATAAACATAAAATGATGTCATGTCAATAATTATATTAATAATTTGTGAGAATTAAATCAAATTAAAATTTATGTAAAAAATTACACTAAATCAAAATTTATATATAAAATTACACGCTAATTTTTTATTTAACACATTAAACTAAAATTATATATAGCTTGTCTTAAAAAATTAAGGATGAAGTTAAATAAAATTGTTGTACGCAATTCTACATGTACAATTTTATTTTCTTTCAGGCTCTTACACCGAAAGAAAAAGTTGATTATTACTATAATACTAAAAAAGTCATATACTTATTATTTTATCATAATATAACAAAATAATTATAAAACAAAATGTTTCCTTTATTCTTCTCATGCATCTCACAGCTTGGGCTTTAGCCATTCTTTCACCCGATTCTTTACTCTGACTCCCATCTCCCTTACATATCTTACCATAAATGACGCTTGGCTCAGGTGGATCGGGTGTTGTAGGTTAGCTCTTCGATCCCCTCTCCTTTTTTCTCTTTTATCTTAATGCCCCCTTTGTTTCTCCACTTGATCTTTCGTTTTTATTGGTCATTTCTAGATTCCATTCATGGGTTATACAGGTTTTGTTGTTTTATCGTTTCTTTCATGCATGATCAGTTCTTACGTGTGGGTTTGGTCATTTTGTTTCGATTAAGATAAGAACTTGAAGGGGTTTCCGTAAATTTTCTATTATTATTATTATTGATTTAAAGTTTTGGGTAGCTGTTCTTGATTACATCTTTTGTCGGGCTGGTTTCATTGTTGTTATGTGTGATGTATAGTATGGATAATTTGTCCAGGTTGAGTATATATTTAACAAGTATGTTGTTGTGGTGACATAAATATGTGCTAAATGTTGAAAGGCGAGAACTTTGAGCTAAATGATTTGCTTATTTTTGTGATGACATAAATATGTTCATTGCTACTTGTAATTAGCATTCCATCTCTAGGAACTTATGTCACCATTTTAGAATAACTGGAATCTTGTGCTGATATTAACATGATATACCTAAGAAGCGCTAAGAGCTACCTCATCCATGATGCGTATAAGTGCGACAAATAATTAATTTATGGCATGTGCAATGTGATTATGCTTGTGTTATTGAAATGGAAGAGGTCTTATGGCATTCAAATTAATTACCTTTCTCTACTCTGTTTGGCGACAAGGGTTATATTTCATTAAGCCCAATGCTTAGTCTTCTTATGCTATTAGCAGAATAAGGGATCATGAGTTTTATTGATTATCATAAGTAGTTCTTGCAGTGCCTCCGTGCTTGAGCGTGGAGAAAAATGTATTGGAGATGGTACTCTAAGCTATGAATGGATGATGGAGATGATATTTACATGCGCTCTTGGACTGGTACCATTATTGGTCCTCACAATGTAATTGCTTATTTTCAGTTAACATATGATATATTTTCGTGTTTTTCCTAAGTTGAAACTTTGTGTTTTTATGGAGAATCATATATAAATCTTCTAAGATACGGCATTGAGTATTCACCCAACGTTTGACGAAACAGAGAACTTAGAACTTATTCTCAGTTTATTGTTTTGGTTATTAAGCCAATGTGCTAAAAGTTCTAGCTGATATATATATATATATATATATATATATATGGGTGTACAAGCCCAATTTTGGGCCCAATACCCAAAACCCCCAATTACAAACCAACCCCTAACTAAGCCCAAAAACCACTAAATCCCTAGCCCAAAACCCATCTACTAACCCACTAAGCCCAACAGTAACCTAAAAATACCAAAACCAAAGAAATAGAAACCCTAGCCGCCAAAGATGTGCTCCTTCATTCCACCACCGACGCCTGCAAGTGGCCTCTGCTCCACCACCGTTTACCTGCATCAATAAAGGAAAAAGAGACAGACAACAAAGAAGCAAGTTGTAAAAAATGCCTATAAGAGGCTGAATCCAAAACCATTGTATGGATCGGCGTTTTTAAAAAATAAGAAATAACATTAGATTTGAAAAATACACAAAGCAAAGAACAGATCCAGCAATATCGGAAGCAAAAAAACAGTCAAACAGAGAGTCAATATCTAATAGCCCAAGGTGATTTCATTTAGTATCATCGTTATTTTCTTTCTTTTAACCTATTTTACTCAAAATACACATATATTATAGACATATAAAAATACAAAAAAGAGGTAAAAAATATACTGAGGCGATTTCCTACCACCGTGTACGATGGTAGAACAATGCAAGATGGCCTCCGGCGACCGTGCGGCGATCGCCCCGGCCGAAATCGCCCTCTCCTCTCTCTCACCTCTTTTTTTCTTTAGCAACTAAAAATGAAATTTTTAGAAGTTTTAGGCTTTATAGCCTACCAAAACGGCACCGCTTTTGGTGCCTGTGCCAAGACCCAAAACGACGTCGTTTTGAAGCGACCCGACCGATCCGACCCGCTCCACTCGGGATCCGCGTGTTTTCTCTCTTAGGGATTAATTGCGGGGTCCTTCCGCTTTTCTATGATTTTCAATCGGTTTTTCTTGTATTTTAATTTGGCCCTATAATTTATTGCACTTTCCAATTTAGTCTCTCATTGGTGCTGCTGCTCGATCAAAAGGAATAATTGCTTCCACGGTCCCTCGTGTTGTGCGCGCATTCAATTGGGTCCTTTTATTTTAAATTCCCCTTAACTTCATTGTTAATTCACTTTTGTCCATTTTTTACTTTTTCTCATTATTTTATTTTAGTCTTAATATTATTCATACTATTCTATTTTATTACTGCTATCATTATTATATTTTATTTATTAGCATGGTATTATTATTATTATTATTACTTAGTATTATATACATATATATCATATAGTATTATTAATTTGTTTTAATATTATTATTTTGGTTAATGTATTTGATGACCTCATATGTATTCTTTTAAAATATATATATCTATATATTATACTCCTCATTATATATACCTATATTAACATTGCATTGTGCCTATTCTTTAAGCATTATATACATATATTTTTCTTTTATATATTATATATATTTTACGTACATACTTTTAATATTATCGTATTCATTTTTAAAATATACGTATATATTTACGTAATATTGTTCATTTTTTGTCACATTGTTATTATTCCGATATGTATACACCATTACTATACCTATTTATTCTTGACGGTTATTTTACTATTATTCCTAATATATATATTATGTACACATTTTTAATATCATAGTATATATATATTTAACGCCATATTCTTGTTATACCTATTTTCACCTTTATTATGTTTTATACACAAATATATATATATACTATATAATTTTGTTACGTATACATTTCTATATACTACGCATGCGTATCCTTTAATATTATATTATTGTTATTATGTATGTATATATTTCCTTATATATTTCTTATTACTTCTATTATTATGTATGTACCTAAATACATATATGTATATACCTTTTATCATTATTATCATTACCATTGTCATTTTATTTTACCATTTTTCTTACATTCGTTTATTTATTTATTCGTTCGTGTTCGATTGTTTTATTTCCTCACATATGTGTTTACATTTACATATTTCTAAGCTTCACTATTGTTTCATTTTTTAATTGCTTTCGACGCTATCACATCTATCATGGTGTCATTATACATATTAACACCATAGTATTTATGTTTCATTATAAATCACGTTTTACTCAATATATATTAAAATAACCCTTTCATAAAAGTGATATTCCGTATTTTGTAATTCGAGATAATCGTGCCCTAACTTACTGGGTTTCGACTTTTCTCATTTAACCTAAATAACGGAATATATTCTTTTTAAATCATTATACAAGTTAAAAATGCTTATTCTCGAAAATGTGAAGTGTTGTGCCCTAACTTACCGGGTATGATATTTTGTCATCTCGAAATAAGAATTTTGTTCAGAAATAAAGGCAATATTCGGTGTTTGAGAATTCGAGAAAATGTGCCCTAACTTACTGGGTTTCGACTTCTCTCGTTATTCTAAATAATCGAATACCCTTTTAATGAAATACACAGATTTCATAAAAGGCAAGCTCGCTCTCGAAAATTTAAGATGTCGTGTCCTAACTTACTGGGTGTGACATTTTATATTTTGAGACGAGAGAGTCTTTAACACTTGAGCTTTTTATAAAGAAGGATCGTACTTTAAAATTCTTTCAAACTTTTTTTAATTTTCGATACTAAGACACTAATTAATCAACTAGGTACCAATTTTGGGCGTATCGAGGGTGCTAATCCTTCCTCGTGCGTAACCGACTCCCGAACCCATTTTCTGATTTTCGTAGGCCAAAAATTATCGTTTAGGTAAATCTTAACTTTTATTAAAATGATTAACTTAAGGTGATCCGATCACACCTAAAAAGATTGGTAGCGACTCCAGTTTTTTTCATTTTCATTTTTAAAATCCAAGTCGACTACCGTTTTACAAAAAAATGGTTACGACAATGGGACTACCATATAATATCATTTTACACATACGTTGTGGATTACCCCACTCTCCTTTTTTTCAAAGTGAGCAATGGGTTTTGCTGGGGATTTTTTTGAAAAATATCATTTTGCACATCCGTTTCTGTTTCTTTCATTGTGGTGATTTTTATTTTTCATTTTCTTAAGACTGTACATGAAGGTCGAATCTATCAGCTAAAGTTGTTCTGTGACAAAGAGTATCCCCAGAAGCCAAAGATCAATATGACTTGTGTTAACCATAAAACTGGAATGGTATGCCAATAATATTACATTCATTTGTGATCAGTTATTTATGCTGCTTTTTATTGATTGCCATTTTAACTGTTACACTGGTTTGAGAAAAAGTTCAGTCTGGTATGTTTTAGTGTGTAAATCTGCCCCCTTCCCTTTTTTCTGTGAATACGCTTAACTCGGGTACTCATAATTTCAAAAGTAATTAACTATTGGGTGCATTCCGATTTGTGCAATTTTATTTTGTTATATTGTTATCACTATGATGATAGAAAACCTAGGGAGGGGAATTTGATTGTATCCGATCGCAACAGGTGGAATCGAAGTTCAGATTGCTTTCAAATTGGCCGAGCGAGTATACCATGGAGGACATACTAACACAGCTGAAGAAGGAGATGGCAAGCTGGTACAACCTCCTAAGGTCACATATATATAAATATATAATAATTAATTTCATTCGTGGTATTCAATTATATAGTTTGTAATGTTTAAGAACATACAACAGGGGGAATGCCTTCTCCATTTTACTTGTTGGCTTCCATAGATACTGTCGCTGGGGAGAAATTACATTAGAGTTAATTAAATCTAATTATATATAAAATCCACAAAAAAGAAGGTGTACTATAGGTTTGATGATTATAAATAAGAAAGCAACAGCATTTCCTTGTAATGATGATGATGATGATAATTATGATTTCTTGATTTTCTTCTTTAGGTTCCACAGTTTGATACGGGCAAACTTATAAGCGGGCTAGATTATGAATATGGGTTTAATGTATTGGGCTATAGTGGTGGGTTTAGCTGGGAGGTGGTTATAATTTCTCTTATTTTTTTGCATTTTATCATTTTGTTAAAAGATGCCATAGGTCCCTCTACTCTTCTCAAAATTGAAAGTCAATCCCTCTATTTTTTAGATTTTAAAATTCAATTTCAGTGAATTCCGAGAATATTGGGAAACGACTTTGATGGAGAATTTCTATGATAGGAAATTCAATATTGGAGTTGGAAATTAATGAAGAGAATTGTGGATGTGAAAATGTTGCAAATAAGATTAAATTGCAAATTTTAAAAAGGTAAAAGGATTGAAATGTAAATTTGACTAAAAGAAAAAAAAAGTTATTATTCAGTATTTAGCATGAGAATAAGTTGGAATGTGTATTGATGGGATGGAAAGGACCAAACTGAAAATATTTAAAAGTGTATAGATTAAATTAGAAGTGTAAATTATATTGGGTAAATAGACTTAACTTAAACGAATTTAAAATATCCTATGAGGGTGAAAGGTTCTTTAACAAAGCATAAATCTAAATTGCTTTCGTAATGGTTTATGGTGGGGAGATTAGTCATGATACTTTTAGTGGATTTACAAATTATTTTAACCCTAATTATGTGTTTGATCAGTCCCTTTGCTAGCTAAACACAACTGTTGTAGGCCAATTTTAACCCATTTACATCAAAACCCAATTTAACCTTACTTAACCCACCAAAATTAAACCCAAAACCCAAAATCTTAACTACCCAAAGCCCAATTTACATCAAAACCCCAATGGCCCAAACCCTAAGCCCAAATTAAAATAAAAAAACCCTAGCCCACAACCTAAACTTTTCTCAACTAAATCCTAGCCTTTGCCACCACCAACTCCACTAGCCACACTTGCTCCACCACCAACTCCACTAGCCACACTTGCTCTACCACCTACTCCATTAGCCACACTTGCTCCACCACCACTTGTACCTACAAATGAAGACATAAACAATAAAAAATATTTTGTAAATGGCTATATAAGTCTTCTCATATTTTGTATTTAGGGGAGGAAAAAGTTTTGGGGGAGAAAGTTATTGTAAATGATTTTTGAGAGGTTTTTTTAGAGTAATCAAGGAGAAGAGTTATTGTAAAGGCTAGTTTTTGGAGAGGCTAGTTTTTTTTTTTTTGGAGATTAATCAAATATCAAAGCAAAAGAGGTTTCTTGGTCTATTCTCGTTTTAAGTTCTTTGTTTGCTTATTGTTTTCCGTTCAGTTTTATTTTGTTTCTTTTATACGAAAGTAAAAATAAAAGGAGGAAGCTTTCCCATTTTTACCGAAAAAGTTTTTTTTGAGGTCCGGCTGCCGTGTATGGTGGCACCGACGATGGCCGGCGGCGGTTAAGTGACCGGACGGTGGCCGGCCTTGTGGCCGGAAATCACCCACTCTCTCCCTCTCTTTTTTTTGTTATTATTATATTTTTTAATATTATATTATATATATATTCTTTTAATATATTAGGTATATTCTAAATTCTATATTACGTATATATATATTATACTATTTTATGTATATATCTTTAATACTATATTATTTATATATATATATATATTTTTTTTTCTACATGTTATCTTATGTATATATTTTAATTATATTATGTATGTATTTTTTACACTATATTATGTACATATTTTTTTCATACATATGTATATATTATATATATCTTAACATTACTAGTTATATTTTCACTATTTTATGTATATACTTCAAATACTATATATAGTATATTTCTAACACTATTACTATTTATAAATATATATATATATATTTTACGTATATACTATTAATATCTTTATTATGTATATATTCGTTGTTTTTATTTCACATTGGATACTATTATTACGTTTAATATATCGCATGCATTGTTATTGTTTAATATTGTTGTCATATTTATTATTTGTTTTAATGTATTTCCAACTCGTTTATTTTTGTCTCCCGCCTATTTTATATCATTCTGTTGTTCATTACTTTAAAGATTTTTATTCATGTTTTTACTAATTTCAATAAATAAGGCAATGTTTCGCATTTTGGAACATCAAAGAATTGTGCCCTAACTTACGGGGTTTCGGTTCTCTTGTTGGTTCTAAATAGCTAAATATCCTTTTGAGTTTTGAAATGCACGGATTTCCAATTTAAATTAAAAGACGACCTTGTGCTCGGGAATTCATGGTATTGTGTTCTAACTTACGGGATGTGATACTCCGATATCTCGAGATAAGGAAATCTTTAAACAAATCGATTTAAGCTAATTCAAGAATTTTAAAATCAGTATTAATAGAAAAGATCGTATTTCAAGTCCCTTCCCGATTTTTAATTTTCGACATTAAGACACTAACTAATCAATTCGGTACCAATTTTTTGGGCGTGTCGAGGGTGCTAATCCTTCCTCGGACGTAACCGACTCCCGAATCATCCTCTCAAGTTTCGTAGACCAAAGGCCCTGTTTTAGTAAACTAAAATTGATTTATTAAAACAAAGGTGATCCGATCACACCTGATAAAAGATTGGTGGCGACTCCTATTTTAATTTTCACTTTCAAACAAAGTCGATCCCCATTTTCAAAAGAATGGTTTCGACAGCTTGGCGACTCCACTGGGGAATTCAAGAGTCGAGCCTTAAATTGATTATTTTTTTGTCTTTTGTCAAAAATTGAAAATCGATTTTAAATTTACTGCATTGCATGTTGTCTGTTATTTTCGCGACTCTCTTCATAATATGCTTGCTTTAAGTGGTTTAATTCTTTGAGGTATCTTTGCATATCGCATCGCATTATTGGTCAATTTCACCCTCTTAAGTGGAAGTGAAAAACTACTCCTTCGTGAGGTCTTCACCTCCGTATAGGATAGTGGATCGCTTTCGGGATACATTCGTACCTGCGTCTTCGTGGGGTTTTCACCTCCGTATAGCCGTAGGGAAATGTATTCCCCTAAATCGAACTCGGTCTGTATGAACCTATAATGGGTGAGGATCGAGGAATCTGCTGGTTCAAGTACCTTTACTTTAGAACCAAACTACATGTAATGAGCCCTAGGAGCCTACCATAGGTAGAACCACACCAAACCCTAGTGGTTACCTGATTAGGTGCTTATTTACTCACTATTTGCTTTGAATTCTATTCTTTGTATATAATACTAACTTGTTGTATTTTGATCATTTTCGCATGACATTTCATCATAAAAGGGTGTTGATTTACGTTCGGTTACTAATTAGAAGAGTTTAGCATGGAAAAAGGATTTCTTGATAGAATGGAGGATAATGCGGTCGTCCGAGTGTGGTCTGAGAGAACGCAATAAGAGAAAGGAGATAGTTTGACCGAGGGATATGAATCGGAGTTGTGGGATTTTACTCGCATCAGTGTGACTCAGAACGACCTGCAAGAGTTAAGGGATATATGGAATAGTTGGAATGGCGAAGTCAAACAACTCTTTTACTGTAACTACGGCGACCTACCCTATTTGCTCGATGTAAAGGTGGGCAAGTACTTGTTCCGGGCCCTCGCGCAATTTTGGAACCCCGCTTATAGTTGCTTCACTTTCGGATGAGTTGATTTAGTACCTACGGTGGAGGAATACATGGCGTTACTTAATTGCCCGAAGATTCAGGTCGATAGGGCCTATTCAAGACCTGTTAATGTCCCTCCCTTTTTGAAGAAATTGATGAATATCACGGGGATGAGCGAGCAATGGGTTGCGGCCCGCATCAAGCAAAAAGGGGATAGTAAATGTATTCCTTGGAGGAATTTGAGGGATTTTATTCTTGCGCACCTGGATTCGAAGAAAAGGGTTGATGTTTTTGCCTTAAGTCTCTACAGTTTGATCGTCTTTCCTAAAGCACTTGGACACATAGATGAAGCTGTCTCAGATTTATTCGATCGACTTGATAAAGGTACCACACCCGTCCTGGCAATCCTAGCAGAAACTTTCCGATCCTTGAATACATGCCAGAGAGCGGGTGAGGGAAGATTTATTAGTTGCGCACAGCTTCTTTTGGCTTGGTTCCACAGTCATTTTTGGAAGGTGGAGAAGGTCTCCTATCGGGTATTCTCTAAGGATTATTCCCCATTAAGAGAATTAGTGGCCACATCGAGGCGGGACGACATCTCCGAAGAGAGGTGGATAACTATTCTTCAAAATTTACGGACCTAAGACGTTGAATGGAGGGCTCTGTGGTTGATTCCTGACGAGATCTTATATAGGTGCGGTAATTTTGACTGGGTCCCTCTGGCTGGAATATGGGGAGCCATTGGATACGCTCCACTAATGGTGTTAAGGCAGTATCGATCAAGGCAGTTTATACCAGTGACACAAGGGTTGGCACAATGTGAGTTCCCCTATAAAGACAACAATTATAAAAAAAGGGTTCGCGAGATATCAGATGCATGGAACCAAACTCGAAGAATGAAAGGATTCACTACAGGCTCGATGACGACCCCCGAGTATGAATGGTGGTAGGGTAGGAGAGTCAACGACAACATCCCTAGGCAGAATCAAGGGAACACACAATCGATAGAGGAGCATTTACGGGTCATCCCATCCGAGTTAGAGATTATTAAGCAAGATTTTGAGAAAAGAAACTCGGAGTTGGGGAAGAAGATAGAGCAGCTAGAAGAAGATAAAATGAAGTTGGGGTTAGACGTCGATACCCATAAGCTAGAGGCCGAGAAGTTAAGGAAAGGAAAGAACAAAGCCAAGAAAGATTTAGATAGTCTGAAAACCGATTACAAGAAGCTTCATATAACGATAAAAACTGCCGGATTAGGTAAAACGTCGGAGCAATGGCGTCAAGAGATTAAAAAGGAAAAGACTAGAGCCGACCATTGGGAGAAAAGATTTCAAGATGCCCGAGTACGAGAGGACACTTTGAAGAAGAGTTTGTTAGAAACCCAAAACGAAAAGGAGAAGTTACGAGCTTGGGTGGCTGAATTGGAAAGATTACTTCAGTAACATCTTGAGACAATAGAAGAACTCAAGACCGCACTGCGAGATAGTAAGATTCGAGTGGAACTTCGTGAGACAAACAACGACCATTACAGAGAACAGCTTCACCACTCTCAAAACCAGGTTAGAGATAGAGAGTATGTTATAGGCGAAGCTATAGCTCAGGTTCGGGAGATAGCTTATCACTTGCAAACCTTGGCAGTTCAGGCTGATATATTGAGCTTAAAGTACGAGTCGGAATCAGACCGAGGCTGAAGCTTAGCTTGGCTTCTTAGGAAAGTTAAGACTTTGGGCATTAGGGCGAAGTCGTATATGTAATCATCCGTTCTATGTAAAGAAATTTTTCTTCTAGTGAAGTTCTTCTAATGAAATTGAATTAGAATCAACGCCTCTTTTTGCATCCATTCATCCATTCATTACATATACATATCCCATAATCATTCGCTAAGGTTAGAATCATATAATTCGCAGTTGCAACACTTCAAATCTGGAACCACGCCATTCGTATAAAACGCGTCGACAAGCTAGAGCAATGGAGGCTGAGTTCAATGAAAGAATCGAAAGGATGGAAAGAGTCCAGAAGGAATTACAAGAACAACTGGCTAAGTCACAGCAAGAAATGAGGGATTTAATAGTAAGATCTCGAGAGGAATCACTTGAACAAAAGGATCAAATGGCTAGATTGATGGAGATGATATCAGTTTTGGTCAAAGAAAAAGGACCAATACAGAACCCCGACAGTATGGAACCTCAATCAAGAATTAATCATGACCAGGATCCACTCTATCCCCCAGGATTCACTCCACCACATGCCCACGTAGCACAAAGAGGGTATACTCAAGGGGAATCCACAGGCTTGGAACAACGACCTATGCCATTTGCTCATCTAGGGCAAGAAACATTTATGTCAAATCTCGGAGCAACCCCTGCCAATCCTGTAGTTCCAGATTTAGATGATCCAGTCAAAATAGCTAAGTTGAAAATAGATGATCACGAGGCTCAAGAGAAGTATAGGAATTTGAAAGAAAGACTTAAGGCAATAGAAGGCACTGAAGTCTTCTCGGTATTAGGTGCTAAAGAACTCAGTTTGGTACTTGACCTAATCCTGCCACCGAAGTTCAAGATGCCTGATATCGAAAAGTACGATGGGACAAGATGTCCAAAAGTACATATTGTCATGTTTTGCCGAAAAATGACTAGTTACGTGAACGAAAATAAGCTACTTGTACATTGTTTTCAAGACAGTCTAGTAGGATCGGCTCTTTGGTGGTACAACCAGCTCAGTAAGGAAAGGATCCGATCTTGGAAATACTTGGCGTCGGCATTCTGTAAGCAGTACAAGCATGTATCAGATATGGTACCTGATCGGATGACTTTACAAATGATGGAGAAAAAGCCGTCAGAAACTTTTAGACAGTACCCGCAGAGATGGAGGGACGTCTCAGCCTAAGTGGAACCCCCACTAACGAAAACGGAGATAACCGTCCTTTTTATCAACACCTTAGAGACGCCGTTTTATGACAAACTAGTGGGAAGTGCCACGAAGGACTTCGTGGATATTGTAAGATCCGGTGAGCTTATAGAGAACGCCGTCAAGAGCAGTAGAATGGAAGGTCAAGAAAGTTCAAGAAGGGTAGCACCCATGAAGAAGAAAGAACCAGAAGCCCACATGGTGGGAATAGGAAGTTGTTATGCCCCTAATCCATATCCAGACCAACCCCGACCTCGAAGTTATCCACCTCCAAATTTTTATTATCCCCCTCAAACCCCTTACTACCAAGTACCACCTCCTTCCTACCCCGTATACGCCACGAACAACCAAAGACCCGTCACCACATTCCCACAAAACACGGTACCCGCTCAAAGCCAGTCCAGAAACAAACCAAGACCAGCAAGGCCTAATCCTAAGAGATCGCAATTTACTCCTATCACTGTGTCGTATGGGGAATTGTATCCAAAACTTCTGGAGAAACAGCTGATTTCTTCCCATTACATGGTACCCCTTAAACCTTCATACCCAAAGTGGTACGATCCAAACGCTAGTTGTGCATACCACGCAGAGAACCAGGGGCATTCTACGGAGAATTGCCTAGCCTTTAAGAGGAGAGTTCAAGGACTCATTGACGCGGGTATCCTACAGTTCGATAGTGCCAGTAACGCAACTGGGAACCCGTTCCCTAACCATGCTGAAGGGAATGTGAGCACTCTGGGGAAAGAGGACAAATGGAAAGTCAGAATATGTGTTTTGAAAATAAGGACGCATCTGCAGAAAATCTGGGAGGTACTGGTTAAGAAAGGATTACTTTGTCACCCCGATAGAATTCTCGGAGAAGAAGGTCAAAGTTTTTGCAATTTTCATAGAATTGTAGAACACGACATTCAGTCGTGTGAGGAATTTAAAAGGTTACTTCAAGACCGGATGGATAATAAGGAGATTAAGGTCCTTAATAAGAGGGAAGAGACCAACGAAAGAGAAGTATGCACCTCTGACAACCAGTCATCAAGTCTCCCTTATAGCGCGGATTGATCGTTAATAATTTATTACGACGCGACGAAAGAGCCGATGAAACCAAAAATGATAATCGAAGTACCGTCTCTTTTCCCGTATAAGGACGACAAAGCCGTACCATGGAAATATGACATCAATATCGTCACACCGGAAGATGAAAAGCTCAAAGCCATAACTGGAGATGTTGGAGAGGTAGGTCATTTTACCCGAAGTGGAAGATGTTATTTGAAAGAGGTCGAACTAGTGAAGAAGAACGTTGGATCGAAGCAAAAGGGAAAGCGATGATGCATGAGGCCGAAGCCGAGCAAGAAATTCCACCCGTGCAAGAAACTAAAAAGCCTGTGAATGAGGAGGAAGCACAGGAGTTCTTGAAATTTATCAAACACAGTGAATACAATGTGGTGGAACAATTGAATAAGCAACCAAGACGAATCTCGGTTTTATCTCTCTGCTAAATTCGAGCTACACCGAACGCTTTCTTCAAGGTGTTGAATCAACTTACGTGGCAAACAATATATCCGTGGAGAAGCCGGATGATGGGTGAACAACTTGAATGCGGATAATTTCATTTCTTTTAGTGATGACGAAATACCACCTAATGGTAGAGGCTCCGTAAAAGCACTACATGTTACGACTCGTTGCAAGGGCTACATAATACCGAACGTGCTTATCGATAATGGCTCGGCACTCAATGTCATGCTTTTGGCCACGCTTTCTAGAATTCTGATAGATCTGTCCTATTTAAGGCCTTGTCATTCCATGGTAAGGGCATTCGATGGGATAAGGCGTGAAGTTATGGGAAAGATTGATATACCTTTAGAAGTGGGCCCTTACATTTACAATGTCGAGTTCCAAGTCATGGATATCACACCCTCGTATAAATGCCTTCTGGGAAGGCTCTGAATCCATTCTGCTGAAGCAGTTCCATCATCTCTCCATCAAAAAGTAAAGTTCATCATGGATGGTTGTTTGGTCACTGTCGAGGGAAAAGAAGACATTATCGCATCTATCTCTACTGATGCGCCATATCTTAAAGTAAGCAAAGACGCAGTGGAATGTTCCTTCCGATCCCTTGAATTTGTCAATGCCACTTTTGTCGTTGAGGGAAATAAAATTTCGGTGCCAAAACTGTCGAGAAATACCAGAATGGGTGTCAAGTTGACTGTAGGAAGGGGAGCTAGAGCGAGAAGAGGTTTAGAGAGATATCTGTAAGGAATAGTTAGGGCTTTAAAGCCAGTACACCATAAGGCTCGATGCGGTTTAGGGTTCCAGCCGGACATGCATCAAAGAAGAAAGCAGTGAAAGAAAGATCAGGAAAGAAGGATCTCGAGAAAATTAGGCCGAGAACCAAAATGGGAGCCCATGGAGTTCCCTCATTTGTCAAGAACATTTACGTCTGCGGGAATGATATACCCAGGGTAGTACAGTACACAAAACACAATGTTAATGATCGAAGAGGGTTTTTAGAATATCAGTATAAATGTCATTGACAAAGGAGCTGACGCGAGTAAAGACGTCTCAAAGATATGCCCTTGTCCCCTGGGTTTCATGTTGAACAATTGGACTGCCGAGGATCTTCTTGTAGTTTATAAGTCTTCAGAGTAATGCTTAAACGTTAACATTCTGTTATGTCCTTAGATATAATAGAATTCTTTTGTAAGAGCTTGCATTCGCTCTTTATCATTTAAATGAATATTAATGAAGATGCATTTTGTCACGATTTTTTGCATTATCACTAATTCCATAATCATTTCATAGCCTATCTTTACATTTGCCTCATACCATACCATAACATTCAGTTTGTTGGTTTCAATACTTGGATGCCCCTCTATAGTTTCCTTTTTCGTTCAACTTTCAGGTGCTCAGATATCAATTGCATAAACAAACCCGTTACGAGTCCTGAAATCGATTTTGAGAAGGCTATTTGTTTAGGAGAATTCGAAGCCGAAGAAAATGCTGAAGACTATGTCTCATCTCCTGACTTGCTAAGAATGGTGGAACAAGAGGATAAACAGATTTTGCCTCATCAAGAATTTGTTGAAACAATAAACTTGGGAGTTGAAGAAAGGAAGCAAGAAGTGAAGATTGGGACCTCTATTTCAGGGGGCATCAGGCATAATTTGATTGCTTTGCTCTGTGAGTACAAAGATGTATTCGCATGGTCATATCAGGATATGCCAAGATTGGATGAAGATGTAGTGGTCCATAAGCTCCCATTAAAGCCAGAATGCAAACCCATTCAACAAAAGCTAAGACGGATGAGACTTGAGATGTTACTGAAAATAAAAGAGGAAGTCAAGAAGCAATTTGATGCTGGCTTCCTACAAACTTCCAAATATCCAGAGTGAGTGGCCAACATAGTTTCGGTACGAAAGAAAGATGGCAAAGTACGAATGTGCTAGATTATCGTGACCTGAATCGAGCAAGTCCCAAAGATAATTTTCCCTTACCACATATTGATACGTTGGTGGATAACACAGCAAAACATTCATTGTTTTCTTTCATTGATGGATTCTCGGGGTATAATCAGATCAAGATGGCCCCTGAAGATATAGAGAAAACTACCTTCGTAACAATGTGGGGAACATTCTGCTACAAGGTGATGCCATTTGGGTTAAAGAATGCTGGGGCAACATATCAGAGGGCTATGGTGATGTTATTCCATGACATGATGCATAAAGAAATAGAGGTCTATGTCGACAATATGATTGCTAAATTTCGAGGGGAAGAAGAGCATGTAGTGAACCTGAAGAAGTTGTTCGACAGATTGAGAAAGTTTCAGCTAAAGCTCAATCCGACCAAATGTACGTTTGAGGCTACCTCAGGAAAATTGCTTGGCTTCATTGTCAGCGAGAGAGGCATTGAAGTTGATCCAGATAAAATAAAAGCTATTCAAGAGTTACCACCTCCGCACATGCAAGAAGAAGTCAAAGGATTTTTAGGGAGATTAAACTAAATCGCCCGATTTATCGCTCAACTTACCAACCAATGTGACCCAATCTTTCGACTCCTTCGAAAACATAATCCCGGAGAATAGAACGAAGAGTGCCAAGTGGCTTTTAACAAGATAAAACAGTATTTGTCTAGTCCTCCAATGCTAGTACCACCAATGCAGGGAAGACCATTGATATTGTATTTGACTGTATTCGAGAATTCAATGGGTTGCGTACTGGGGCAACATGACGAGTCCGGAAAGAAAGAAAATGCGATCTACTACCTCAGCAAAAAGTTCACTGAATATGAGGCAAGTATTCATCCATAGAAAAATACTGTTGCGCTGTGGTTTGTGTAGCTCGGAGACTCAGGCAATATATGCTGTATCATACGACATGGCTAATTTCAAAGTTAGACCCAATAAAGTACATGATGGAATCACCTGTACTCTCAGGAAGAATGGCACGATGGCAGATCTTACTATCAGAATATGATATCGTCTATGTGAGCCAAAATTCGATAAAAGGGAGTGCAATAGCTGACTTTTTAGTAACTCGAACAACAGAGGAATACGAGCCATTGAGATTTGATTTCCCAGATGAAGACTTGATGTGCATTACAGAAAAAGAATGTGAGTCATCAAAAGAAAAGTCATGGAAGATGAGCTTTGACGGTGTATCGAATGCATTGGGGCATGGGATTGTAGCAGTCTTAGTATCACCAGAAAGAAACCATTACCCACTCACTGCCAGGCTGAACTTTTTCTGTACCAATAACATAGCAGAATATGAGGCTTGTATCATGGGACTTCGTCCAGTAATTGGACGAAACATCAAAACTTTAGAGGTATACGGAGACTCAACCTTGGTGATATACCAAATTCGTGGAGATTGGGAAGTGAGAGATTCAAATCGGTCAAATCTGAGGATCTAGTGGCGAAATGATTAAAGAATTCAAGAAATAACTTTTAATTACCTCCCACGAGAAGAAAACCAATTGGTGATGCCCGCCACTTTGGCTTCAATGTTCAAAGCAAACAGAGAAATGTAAATAATACCTCTTCAAATGAGCATATATGAAGTCTCGCACATTGTTTCAAAGATTGAAAAAGAGCGGATGGACGGCCATGGTTCCATGATATCTTAGAATATGTCAAGAACCAAAAGTATCCCGAACAAACAAATGAGAATGACAAACGAACAATCAGAAGAATGGCAGTGGGATTTGTTCTTGATAGGAACATCCTGTACAAAAGAGGAAAAGATCAAGTACTCTTGAGATGCATAGATGCTGTTGAAGCCAGAAAAATACTTAAAGATATCCACGAGGGAATTTGTGGGACACATGCCAATGGTTTCACTATGGCCAGGAAGATTATGAGACTCGGTTACTACTGGCTGACGATGGAAAGCGACTGCATTAGTTTTGCAAGAAAATGCCACAAATGTCAAATTTATGGCGATAAGATTCATGTAGCCCCTTCGCTCCTTCATATCATGACTTCTCCGTGACCCTTTTCTATGTGGGGCATGGATGTTATAGGGCCAATTTCCCCAAAAGCTTCTAATAGACACCGGTTCATTTTTGTGGTTATTGATTACTTCACAAAATGGATAGAAGCTGATTCGTTTGCCAATGTGACAAAGACTGTAGTTTGCAGATTTTTGAAAAAGGAAATCATTTGTCGATATGGTTTGCCTGAGAGAATCATTTCAGATAACGCATTGAATCTGAACAACAAAATGATGAAAGAAGTGTGTGAGCAGTTTTAAATAAAGCATCATCATTCGTCACCCTATCGCCCGAAAATGAATGGAGCTGTTGAAGCAGCCAACAAGAATATTAAGAAGACTATTGGGAAAATGACTAAAACATATAAAGATTGGCACGAGAAGCTACCATTTGCTTTGTATGCATATCGCACATCTGTACGGACATCTACGGGGGCAACTCATTTCTCTCTGGTCTATGGAATAGAAGCTGTGCTACCTATCGAAGTTGAGATCCCCTCTTTACGAGTATTAATGGATTCGAAACTAGAGGAGGCAGAATGGGTTCGAGCTCGATATGACCAGTTAAACCTAATCGAAGAAAAACGTTTAAAGGTAATTTGTCACGGACAGATGTACCAGAAGAGAATGATCATTGCCCATGAAAAGAAAATACGGCCAAGAGAATTCCACGAAGGAGAACTCGTACTGAGAAAGATTCTTCCAATACAGAAGGACTTGCGAGGAAAATGGGCACCAAATTGGGAAGGACCATATGTCGTAAAGAAGGCATTCTCGGGCGGAGCTTTGATTCTCACTAAGATGGATGGGAATGAGTTACCGAATCCAGTGAATTCAGATGCTGTGAAGAAATATTATACTTAAAAAAGGAAAATCAAGATGAAAACCCGAAAAAGGGCATCTTAAAAAAAAGAGAAAAGAAAAGAAAAAAGAAAAAGAGAGAGGGATCAAGGTGAAAACCCGAAAAAAGGCATCTTAGAAAAAAAAGAGAAAAGAAAAGAAAAAAGAAAAAGAGAGAGGGATCAAGGTGAAAACCCAAAAAGGGCGTCTTGATTAACACAAAAGATTAGGATGAAAACCCTAAAGGGCGTTCTAATGAAGCAAGCACTGGCTTAAAAAGCAAGGCGTTTTGAACGGTGGGTCAAACAGAGAGACTACAGTATTTGAAGCATTTCTGAAAACTCAAAATCTCTTACGTAAGAAAGCCATGCTCGAAAAGATTCTTGATTGAGAAACATGGAAGAGTTCATGCGTTGAATATCTAGAGCATTTGTATTTGTTGAAATGCGATCCACTTTCTCTTTATGACACTTTTTTTACTATCATTGATTAACTTTCTTTGTTTGCTACATTTGAAATGAATAAATGTGAGGTATCCTTTTGTCCCTACCTGACCATTTTCATGCATCTCATTATGTGGTTCATTTACATAATAAATAGTGAAATGACATACTCTAAACAAAAGAAGTGCTAAGCATTACCCGGATAAGAATTTGATAAGTACAAGAGCCTCAAAGCAAGGACAAAGTTCAACCAGGGGCAAAAGAGCGATATCTAAGAAATGCAGATTAGTCGTGAAGCTAGAGGACGGATATAGGGCCTGAAGAGAAAGTCAAGAGTCAAAGCAATGGACGCAGATCATCAAAAATCATGACGGAAAGGGACATATGACAAGCAAGCCCAAGGCGCATAGCATGATCATGTAGGCATAAAGGCATTTAAGGCAAACATGTGCATATCATGATAACATCATGCATGACATATACATGTATTTCAGCAGAACAAGAGGTTTCGATGATAGCTGTACTGAATCAAAGGAAAGGACACCTGAGTTCCACCAGATGACATCTTTTGGTATTTTAATGTTTTTATTTTTGTCTTTCAAAAAAATCAACTCATATTGCGAGAGGTGAGTTGGGCCTCAGGTCACACGCTGAGGTATTTTCAATTTCCGTTTTTTCAATTTATGCTTTTCAAAAAATCAACTTATATTGCAAGAGGTGAGTTAAGCCTCAGGACAAGCTAAGGTAATTTCAATTTATGCTTTTCAAAAATCAACTCATATTGCGAGAGGTGAGCTGAGCCTCGGGGCACGCCGAGCTATTTTTAATTTCTGTTTTTCAATTTCTGCTTTTAATTTCTGTTTTTCAAAAATCAACTCATATTGCGAAAGGTGAGTTGAGCCTCAGGGCACGCTGAGGTATTTTCAATTTCTGTTTTTCAATTTTTGCCTTACAAATTCTGCTTTTCAAATTAACTCATATTGCGAGAGGTGAGTTGAGCCTCAGGACACGCTGAGGTGTTTTCAATTTCCGTTTTTTTAATTTATGTTTCTAAAAAAAATCAACTCATATTGCGAGAAGTGAGTTGAGCCTCAGGACACGCTGAGGTAATTTCAATTTTTGTTTGTCAAAACTCAACTCATATTGCAAGAGGTGAGTTGAGCCTCAAGAAACGTTGAGGTATTTTCAATTTCTGTTTTTCAAAAAAATCAACTCATATTGCGATAGGTGAGTTGAGCCTCAAGACACGCTGAGGTAATTTCAATTTTTGTTTGTCAAAAATCAACTCATATTGCGAGAGGTGAGTTGAGCCTCAAGACACGTTGAGGTATTTTCAATTTCTTTTTTTAAAAAAAAATCAGCTTATATTGCGAGAGGTGAGTTGAACCTCAAGACGCTGAGGTAATTTCAATTTTTTTTTGTCAAAAATCAACTCATATTGCGAGAGGTGAGTTGAGCCTCAAGACACGTTGAGGTATTTTCAATTTCTGTCTTTCAAAAAAATTAGCTCATATTGTGAGAGGTGAGTTGAACCTCAAGACGCTGAGGTGTTTTCCATTTCTGTTCTTCAATTTCTGTTTTTCAAAAACATCAACTCATATTGCGAGAGGTGAGTTGAGCCTCAGGACACGCTGAGGTAATTTCAATTTTTGTTTGTCAAAACTCAACTCATATTGCGAGAGGTGAGTTGAGCCTCAAGACACGCTTGAGGTATTTTCAATTTCTTTTTCAAAAAATCAACTCATATTGCGATAGGTGAGTTGAGCCTCGTGACACGCCGAGGTAATTTCAATTTTGTTTGTCAAAATCAACTCATATTATGAGAGGTGAGTTGAGCATCAAGACACGTTGAGGTATTTTCAATTTCTGTCTTTTAAAAAAATCAGCTCATATTGCGAGAGGTGAGTTGAACCTCAAGACGCTGAGGTAATTTCAATTTTTGTTTGTCAAAAATCAACTCATATTGCGAGAGGTAAGTTGAGCCTCAAGACACGTTGAGTTATTTTCAATTTCTGTCTTTCAAAAAAATCAGCTCATATTGCGAGAGGTAAGTTAAACCTCAAGACGCTGAGGTGTTTTCCATTTCTGTTCTTCAATTTCTGTGTTTGAAAAAAATCAGCTCATATTACGAGTGATGAGTTGAGCCTTGACTCACACGCTGAGGTATTTTCAAATTCTGTTTTTCAAATTCTGTTTTTCCAAAAAATCAACTCATATTGCGAGAGGTGAGTTCAGCCTCAGGACACGTTGAGATATTTTCAATTTCTTTTTTTTCAATTTATGTTTGTCAAAAAAATCAACTCATATTGCGAAAGGTGAGTTGAGCCTCAAATCACACGCCGAGGTATTTTCAATTGATTTTTTTTTCAATTTAATCTTTGCAAAAATCAACTCATATTACGAGAGGTGAGTTGAGCCTCGGGTCACATACCGAGGTATTTTCAAAATCTGTTTTACAAATTTTGTTTTAAAAATCAACTCATATTGCGAAGTGAGTTGAGCCTTGGCTCACGTCTTTGAGCTATTTTCAATTCTGCTTTTAATGCCTAGTTTTAAAGAGTCAATTCATATTACGAGAAATGAGTTAAGCTCAGGATCACATGCCGAGTAAAGAATAAAGATTGGAATTAGTCAAAGACACAGATTTTATATCCCTGAAGTTACAGTGAAGCTAATTGAAGTTGCAGTGGAGCTGATCGATGATATCAGATCTTGCCTTTCTAAAAGTTGCAGAAGAGAAGACCACAAATTTTATCTGACTAAAGTGATGGAAGAGCAGATTGAAGCTGTAGATCTTATCTTTCTGAAGTCACCTTGGAGTAAATCGAAGCTACAAGGCATATATCAGAAGATGCAGTGGATTTGATCAAGACAACAAGATACAGTGGTTTGGAAAGAGACTACTTGGATGATAAGAGCACCAAAGAAGTCCATACTTAGTAAGACCGGGCAAAATTGGCCTTTCTTTATGTCTTTGCTTTATTCCCGTTACACGATAATAAGCAAAGAGGGGCAGCTGTTGTAGGCCAATTTTAACCCATTTACATCAAAACCCAATTTAACCTTACCTAACCCACCAAAATTAAACCCAAAACCCAAAATCTTAACTATCCAAAGCCCAATTTACATCAAAACCCCAATGGCCCAAAACCTAAGCCCAAATTAAAATAAAAAAACCCTAGCCCACAACCTAAATTTTTCTCAACTAAATCCTAGTCTTTGCCACCACCAACTCCACTAGCCACACTTGCTCCACCACCTACTCCATTAGCCACACTTGCTCCACCACCACTTGTACCTACAAATGAAGACATAAACAATAAAAAATATTTAGTAAATGGCTATATAAGCCTTCTCATATTTTGTATTTAAGGGAAGAAGAAGTTTTGGGGGAGAAAGTTATTGTAAAGGATTTTTGAGAGGTTTTTTGAGAGTAATCAAGGAGAAGAGTTATTGTAAAGGCTAGTTTTTGGAGAGGCTAGTTTTTTTTTTGGAGATTAATCAAATATCAAAGCAAAAGAGGTTTCTTGGTCTATTCTCATTTTAAGTTCTTTGTTTGCTTATTGTTTTCCTTTCAGTTTATTTTGTTTCTTTTTATACGAAAGTAAAAATAAAAGGAGGAAGCTTTCCCATTTTTACCGAAAAAGTTTTTTTGAGGTCCCATTGCGTGTCACGGTGGCATCGACGGTGGGTGGAGGCGATCCAATGATCGGATGTCACGGCCGCCTTGTGGTAAAAATCACCCACTCTCTCCCTCTCTTTTATTATTATTATTATATTTTTAATATTATATTATATATATATTCTTTTAATATATTAGGTATATTCTAAATTCTATATTACGTATATATATATTATACTATTTTATGTATATATCTTTAATACTATATTATTTATATTTTTTTTCTACATGTTATCTTATGTATATATTTTAATTATATTATGTATGTATTTTTACACTATATTATGTACATATTTTTTTTCATACATATGTATATATTATATATATCTTAACATTACTAGTTATATTTTCACTATTTTATGTATATACTTCAAATACTATATATAGTATATTTCTAACACTATTATTATTTATAAATATATATATATATTTTACGTACATACTCTTAATATATTTATTATGTATATATTCGTTGTTTTTATTTCACATTGGATACTATTATTACGTTTAATATATCGCATGCATTGTTATTGTTTTAATATTGTTGTCATATTTATTATTTGTTTCAATGTATTTCTAACTCGCTTATTTTTTCTCCGCCTATTTTATATCATTCTCGTTGTTCATTACTTTAAAGATTTTTATTCATGTTTTTACTAATTTCAATAAATAAGGCAATGTTTCGCATTTTGGAACATCAAAGAATTGTACCCTAACTTACGGGGTTTCGGTTCTCTTGTTGGTTCTAAATAGCTAAATATCCTTTTGAGTTTTGAAATGCACGGATTTCCAATTTAAATTAAAAGACGACCTTGTGCTCGGGAATTCATGGTATTGTGTCCTAACTTACGGGATGTGATACTCCGATATCTCGAGATAAGGAAATCTTTAAACAAATCGATTTAAGCTAATTCAAGAATTTTAAAATCAGTATTAATAGAAAAGATCGTATTTCAAGTCCCTTCTCGATTTTTAATTTTCGACATTAAGACACTAACTAATCAATTTGGTACCAATTTTTTGGGCGTGTCGAGGGTGCTAATCCTTCCTCGCACGTAACCAACTCCCGAATCATCCTCTCAAGTTTCGTAGACCAAAGGCCCTGTTTTAGTAAACTAAAATTGATTTATTAAAACAAAGGTGATCCGATCACACCTGATAAAAGATTGGTGGCGACTCCCGTTTTAATTTTCACTTTCAAACAAAGTCGATCCCCGTTTTCAAAAGAATGGTTTCGACAACAACCTTGTATGAATTGCAAATTAGAATTGCGATAAATTAATAAGACAATGAAAGGGAAATAGATTGCATGAATTACTATCCATATTAAATGCATTTTCTCAAAAAGAATAAGAGATGACTTAGAAAGTTAATTTAATTTTTTTGGATTATTATTTGATTGATTGCAATTAAACAATTGAAGTTCAAAATGAAATTTAAATTAATTAGTCATTGCAATTTTACTAAACGAGATAATTAAGTTATTTACGGATAGATTCTAATACGATAAAGTTTTAATAATTTTAATTAATTAGAAATAGATTTAGGTTAAAAAATTTTAATTGAAATATTTATTTTAATTAATTGGATAAATAATATTTTGATAATGAAAACCTGAATATTGGGTTGGAGAATTGTATCTGCTTGATTTAATTTAAATTAAAATTGAACTGTATATATGATTGTACCTAAAAGATGAAAAGGCTTAATGAGCCCATATGAGCGGCACACTATGTATCCTAGTGTGTATGTGCACTAGCCACATTGAGTCCCAAAAGGACTCCGAGTTTTCTATTAAAATAATTTACCCTTTCTTCTTGTTGTAGTAGAATTTGTGTTAAGGATAATAAAAAATATATAGAACTAATTCGTGGATAATTTGTTGAAATTTAGGGAAAACTTTATTTAGCTATAAATAAATTCTAAATTCATTTTTGGTTCCCTTAGATAAAGTGAACTTTCTTCATTGGAAAGTTTTAATTTTTATTTTGTGTTCGATTCATGATAAGAGTATACCTTCTTAACAACTCAGGGTTCAATGTTAGTGAATAAGATCATTTGGTAGAAATCCAAGATTCGACAAGGCTCCTAATCCAAAAACACATTTACTAAATTTGGTAAAATTTATTGTCATAAATAACATAAAAATATTCAGTTTTATGAAAATTTTGAAATTTCACTAAAAATTATTTATATTGTATATCATTTATATTATAATTATGAAAAATATTGTAATAAATTATATTATAATTAATTAATTCATAAATATAATGTATTTATAAGTTTTATAAGATATTAATATTATAAATGAAATATTATTTTAATGTAAGGAAAAATTGTTATTTTCAGTCTATTACTTGCATAGTGTGTAATATTATTTTACGTTATGTGTATTATATTCAACTCTAACAAATTATTGTTATACTTACTTTGTTCTATTACATTCCCATAAACTTATTTCATTATAGTTGTATCACAAATTAAGTAATTAATTTTCAAAACTATGTTGATTACAATAAAGAATCATCAACTTATTTATGTACTAATTCTATAGCTGATAACTGCACTAAAAAACTCTTAACGGATTGGATTAACAAACAATAATAGACATTGACTTAAGTCAAAATTAATTAACTATCAATTTAACACATAAAACTACAAACAATAATAGACATTGACTTAAGTCAAAATTAATTAACTATCAATTTAACACATAAAACAACACTTGTTATCAAGTTGAGACTTGCTAGGTGGGTGTACTTTAAGTGGTCGGAGGATATTTATAAGAACCCTAGTGTGTAGAGTATCAAGCAGCAATGTAAAGAGTATCTGCAAACACCAACTTCTCTAAAATGAAATTTTCTTTTAAAGTTTTTTTTTTTTATAATTTATAGAAGTTTTAAATTAATAATATTTATATTACAATTACACTTTAGTTCTCAAAAATTATAAAATTTAATTTAATTTTTAAAAATTTATAAAGATATAAACTATTAAAATGATAAAATTATATTTTTATTATCTTAAAAATATACAATTTAATCCTACTAAAAAAAATCTTGCTTCACCTTGGTAAGATGGTGAGGGTCACAGCCCCCAAATTCAGCCATTGGTGATGCGGGCTTATTCGGGGTTGGAGACATATCGGTAATGTTTTGTTTTCCTTTTCAAAATTTTATAAGATATGTTGGTGCGATTCTTGCTGAGATGCTAAAGAGGCTGTGGTGATTTATGCTAACTTTGCATGGAGAAACTCCTATTCTAGCATCATTGAGAGTGATTGCATCAATGTAGTGGAGTGGATTACTAACCCAATTAAGGTTGTTAGGAGACTGCATTTTGTGATAGATGCTATAAAGTTTGCAGGTTTAGGTGATAAAAGAGTGATATCTAGTTCATATACCTAGTCTAATTAAGCAAGACCATCAAATCTTAACATTAAATTATTGACTTGAAATTTAATACTTCAACAATTGATTAGCAAAAATTAATAGCTAAACAATGTATATGCAATAAATTAACAAAAATTAACTATTCAAGTTCATGTGCTTAATAGCAATTAAATTAACTTCTCAATTAAAGTAAAGTGTTAAACTTATTATTTTTTATGAAGCAGAGAAATGAAATTTATAATTAAAATATGTAAAAAATGTATTTTAAAAATAATTATATATAATTTACGGTACAAAATATTTATCTTTTTTTTTTATTTTGCGCGGTTCATGATCTAATATAAATTATTATTATAAACCTATTAAATGCCAATTTAAGAAAATGAATGAATAAATCAGTTCACTTAAATTTCATTTTTTTAATTTAAATTACATCCTAAAATTCATAATAACTGATTCAAGGAAAAGTGATTTGGAAGTTAAAAGATCCATAAAATGCACATATTCTTTTATTAAAAATAAAATATTGTGAAACACCTATTGTCTCTTTAGTTAAAATCAGATTTTTATAATATTGGTTGTTTGATTTCTCTTTTAAATTTATTTGAGTTTGAATTATTTTTATATTTATATTAAAATATACTCTAATAATAATTATGACTGTTAAATAAGAATAATCTTTTAATTATTTTCAATTATATTGGTGTTTAATTAATTTGTACCACCAATTAAATTAGATAGATAACTCTTTTATCTTTGAACCAAAGGAGGAGAATTTTTACCTTGTAGAAAACCAATGTTAGTTTTATAGGTAAACTACAAAATAATTATTTATGTTTAGTTATATTTATATTGTGGTCATTAAACTTTTAATTATTATGTAATGATCATGAACGTTATCAATTCATAATAATTTAGTCACTATACTATTACTTAATAATAAGAATATGCAAAAATCATATTTATTCTGTTAAATATTAACATAACTTTCATGTCATCGTCACATAATTTAAATATATTCTTTCATTAAAAAGATAAGAATTTAAAAAAAAATGTTTAAATCACGTGACAAGGACACGAAAGCCACGTCAATTATTTAACGAGTCATTTGTAATTTCCATCACACCCTTATTGTTGAGTAACCACAGAATTATTAAATTGTTATAAATCGACAAAATCCATAACCATTAGGCAGAAGTTTAGCAAGTAAAACGTAAAGTTAAACTAATATATTATGTTAATTTTATTGGTTTCAGCTGGGGCAGTCAGCTTTTCTCTATCTACAGAAAGCAAATAAGAGAGAACCGTGAGGAAAGGTGACTAGCGAGAGGGCGTTGTAATTATGTACATAGTGGAGCATCTCATAGTAAAGTAGTGCCTTGTTTTGAACTTTGTGTTCAACATTTCTTTTGCTATTACCCAAAATAAAATAAAAGGAACTTCAAAGGGTATTGGGCTGTTTGCAATCCTCGAGAATCTCAACCACAAAGAGTGGAAACGTTAGATTTTTAGTTTGACTCATAATCATGGATGAAATTAAAAAATTTTAGGAATCCAATAGTCATGGTGGTCGGCATTATATGAGTCAGTATGGCTCTGCCTCTATATTAAATAATGATTTAATTCTTATATATTTTTCATTTTGATATCTAATTTTTAAATGTAAACAGTTTTTAAATTATTTTTCCAAGTTATTACTTAGGTTAGTTAATTTGTTAAGATAAAAGTTAAATTCATAAATTGATACTAAAATTATGTCTTTTTTTATTCTAGTACTTAAATATTTTTAATAAAAAGTAGTAACTAAAATATTTTTCTAAGATGGTATCTTTGTTGTTAGTTAAATGGTTAAGTCTATTTTAGAAAAAAAAAGAAAGAAAAATAATCAATTAAAAATTATCATGTAGTAAAAAAAAAAGACAAACAAATTTATTTCCTTTATATATATATATATATATTTAAAAATCATAAAAATAAAAATATCTAAAATATAGAAAAAATCGATTGAAATGGTTCAACCGATTTTCATAATTAAATTCAACTAATTTCAACCCCTATTTTGAATCAATTCCCAATTTAATTTGATTCTAAAAATATTAGTTTTGATCAATAAAAAAACTTTTTTAATACTATCAAGTTAAATAGTAATATCATTCATCTGAAATGTCCTAATGAATGAGGAATCGGTATTTGTGATGAGGATATTTAAAATCTCAAAATTTCAATGTCATTTTTACCATGATAATGGAACACAGCCTTTCTTTCCATATCACTAGTGCATTTTGTGTTTGGAAATCAGAAGTTCAACATCGAGAGCAAAATAACAATAGTGAAAAAACGAAAACCTACACAAATCTTCCTACCAAATATAAGCAAAGAAGAAGTAACAGAACATATGCAAAAAAGAAATGAAAGAAAATGAGTAACCTGGATTTGAAGAAAAAAAGCCTCACCATGTTATTTCCTTGTTTTAGGGGACAATTGTTTACTTTTATTATAATATCTCTTGCCAAACTATCCGACACCTATGCCTCAAGGTAAAATTTAATGAAGCTTAGCTTCACTTGACCTTAATCTTAGCCTCACCATGCCAAAACGCGATGTCACGTAAGGTGAGCTTATACAATTTTGAAAAGAAATATAAGAAAAAAACTCTTGCCAATATTTATCAATTCTTAAACATGACGACACAATCTAATCACCTCACATAAATTTCAACAGTGCATCTAACTGACAAATCACTCTACCCTCTGCACACGTGGAGTGGAATGCTCAATGGCATGAGACCCATGCCCAATCCACCTTCCTCTAAGAATATTCTAGCACCAAAGTGAGGGAGACAAACAAGATAGAAGAACTCAACTATCTATAATGCCGTTATAACTACACATCACCTTCATTTTTAATCACTTGCATCATTGAACACCCTATAATAAGTATATTTATTTACAACGAAAGAAGTAACGGTCTCATAGACAAGGCTTCATGAAGTATTGGGTTGAAATCCCAATTTATGCTATTTTTTTCCCTTAATTTGTTCAAGTAAATGATTTCCCAAAATCTAAAATTAACTCAGGAAAATCCTCAAAGGGGATTTTTACTAAACTAGGACAAAAAAAATAAAAAAAATATCAAAATAATACAAATAAAAAGTTATGTACCAAAATGGTACATTTAGGGTGGTGCCGCCTATGGCAGAGGCATGACTACCCCATGTCCAATAAAAAATTACTGTTGTTGTCTGTTAAATTGCGGCACAGAACTGAAATGTAATAATATAATTTATTCAGGGACCTATTATGGAATTGTTCCATTTAGAATGACTGCTGAAAAAAAAAAGGGTAAGGGTGCCGCCTGACAGTGTGGCGGCACCAAACTTAAAATATGACTAATTGTCTTGTTAGCCCTCATTATTTATTATTTTCTTTTTATTTCCCTTCAGTTCACTATATTGTTTTTAAACAAGCCCTTAACCTATTTTTGTAGTTAAATAAGCCCTTAACTTATGGTTTTTACTCATAAAAACCCTTCATTTTAATATTAAAGTAAATATATTTTGAATTTCAAGCTTTTATCTTAATTTTTGTTGATGCAATAAAAATTATATACACTTTAACATCAACATAAAATCTAAAAAGTAATCAAAATTTTTGAAAGAGTAGTTAAGAATATCATGTATATAAGCACTCTTAAGAAATTTTAAAATTTTATTTTTATTTAATAAACTATTCACATCAACATAAAATGTGAATTAGTTTATATTTTTAAATAGCTTTACTTTGGGTAAAGTATATTTACTTTAATATTAAAATGAAGGGCTTTTATGAGTAAAACCATAAGTTAAGGACTTATTTAACTACAAAAATAGGTTAAAGGCTTGTTTAAAAATAATATAGTGAATTGAAGGGAAATAAAAAGAAAATAATAAATAAGGAGAGCTAACAAGGCAATTAGCCATATTTTAAGTTTGGTGCCGCCACACTGTCAGGCGGCACCTTACCCTTTTTTTTTTTCAGCAATCATTCTAAATGGAACAATTTCATAATAAGTCTCTAAATAAATTATATTATTACATTTCAGTCCTGCACCGCAATTTAACAGACAGCAACAGAAATTTTTTATTGGACATGGGTGGTCACGCCTCTGCTATTGTCGGCACCACCCTAAATATACAATTTTGGTACATAACTTTTTGTTTGTGTTATTTTGATATTTTTTTAATTTTTTTGTCCTAGTTTAATAAAAATCCCTCCTCAAAGAAATTGAAGTTGGTAATAAGAGAGATATAGAAAGTCACGGCCATTTATAGGTGGGAGCTTTAGTAATAAAATGCTGAATTGGGAAATGTGAAAAGACTATCGTAAAAAAAAAAAAAATTATACTTCACATTTTACTCACATTAAAGCCAGATTGAGACACTTGCTGTATTTTCAGTTCATCAGTTAGAAAAGGACATACCACTCTTCTCTTATTACAATTACTATTGGAATCCCAATGCCTATATTTCCCAACCAAAGCCAAGACCGCATCATGACTGAAGCCCCCTAACTCCTGCAACCCCACAAACAAACAACATAGACAATCCACCACCTACCCATTTGCTTTGGCTCTTTAAATTTTTAAATTTATATCAAATATATATTTGAATTTTAAGGGTCACTTTTAATATTTAAATTATGTTTTATTTATTCAAATTTAATTTTAAAAATAATATGTATTAATTACTTAAATATATAATTTATATTTTATATTGTTGGGGATAAATTTGTATAAGCAATATAAACAATAACAAAAAGAAAAAAGAAAATTGAACACACAAATATTTACATAAAAAATCTTTTAAGTCAAAAGAAGACTTCACTCATTGAAAAATAATTTAAAAGAATACAAGATAGAGATAATAAAAAAACAAACGTTGAACTCGAAACAAGTTTTATTATATTTTTCACTGCACCTTTTCATAACAAGTTTTTCCAAATGCAATTTTCATCTGCGAGAAATTACAAAGCTAGCCTTAAAACGAAAAGGAGAAAAATATGTTTTTAATAATTGAAACATGTGTTATAATTTAAGTAGAATGTAATATAATAGGTTAAATATTAAATTCCTCAACTTATACTAATAAATGAAATGGTTATTCAAAAATATATAAAATAATTGGAAAATATGTTCATTAATTTATTTTAGTTGAAGTAAAATGAATCAAAATTAATAAAAATTGAAGAGCATTGTAAAAAAAAAAGGAAATTCAAAATTACGGGTGATATTGGGAGTACATTAGTATTTCAAAATTTTGAAAATGTTAGATAGATATAAACATAAAAATTCTATTTCAAAATCTCACGAAAGATTACTGTTGTTGAACTAAATAACAAAAGTTAAGAAAGTGAGTACGGATTTTGCCACTTTCATTTCCAATGTTGATAAAAATTAACATCTTCCCTACTTGGCTTACTCATATACTACTCTACTAAACTTTGTCGGCTCTTTTGAGCCTTTAGCTACGGAACACCATCTTTTCATTTAAAGAAATGTTTTTTTCCTTTAATGCATCAAAAAAGCTTCACACTCACAACTTACTACTGCATTAAACGTGGAAATATTTGTTTAAATACTAACTTAACAAGTGTTTATACGCCAACTAATATATTTTTTCTAACCCATACTCGAAGCTAAAGCCCCCAAAAAACTGTGGCATCAGCAGCACCTACAAGTCACGTGGCCTGAACCCAAAGTGCAGCTTGGTGGAAGCACCAGGCTTGACGGAGAACACCCCATTCCATATCTCCGTGAAAGCTCTAACAATAATCCCATGGTAATGGGGCGAATTCAGCTGCAAGAAACAGTTTAGAAGCTCCCTTAAATCATCTTTCGAATATATCTCTTTCTCCAATATCATTTGCAACATGGAGTGCCGGAAATCCAAATAAGGGTCATCGGAGTCTTTCTCCACCGCTAGGCTTTCCCCTCCGAAGCCGCCAAACCCTTGTACGGTCGCCGTTGAACAGTTTGCGTCTTGGTCTGCGTCGTTGTCTATGTCCCAGTACTGGGGAGTGCCTGTGCTTGGAGAAAAGGAGTTGGCAGTTTCGTATTCAGAGAAAGAACATTGGGTTGTTGTTTTCTTGGATGAGCTTGAAGAAGAGTAGTTATATGGAGAATGGGTTTTATAGTAACGAGATTTTGGTTTGGGTTTTGGGTTGAAAAAACTAGTGAGCTTGGTTTTCTTGCAGCTGCTGCACCCTAAGCTGACTGAAACTGTGTTGAAAATCAGCTTTCTTCTGTTGCTTGACATTTTTGAGACTAAGCTTAAAACAGAGTTAAATCGAAAGAGACTAAATATAAAATTTTCCAACTTTCGATTTTTCGTTCAAAAGGTGAAAGAAAAAGCAACGGTGATGAAGAACAGATTGCCTAAAAATGGTGCTTAAACTTGGCATGGAGTTTGGATGAGGCAACTGAATGAGCACGGCTAAGTTGCCTATAAATATCCTGCATTTGAGCAAGGAAAGGTCACAAGGGGTGATAGAGTGACTGCACCGTGACTTTCAGTTATACCTCTAATTGATCACAATTCACAAATGAATTTATTAAATATTTTACTTTCTATTTTTAACTTTTAGAATTAAATTGATAAATTTTGTTAATATTGAGGGTTAATTTGTTCTTTCAAAAATTAGAAGTAAAATGATAAATTTGTAAACATTAAAAGTTACATTTGTTGAATCTTTTAAATTTAAAATTAAATTGATAAAATGTGTAGACATTAGAGAGTCAAATTTTTATTAGGCTAATAAAAAAGCTCACATCAAGTTTCTATTACTCATTTAACAACAACTAATGAAAAATGATTAAAATATTTAATTTTAAAAATTAAATAACTAAATAAAAAATAATAATTAAATGACTAAAATAGAACTAAAAACATAATTGAGTAACTATTTTTATAATTTATCCATTGAAATTGAAATTAATGGTAGCTAAATCCATTATTTAACTAAAATCATGTACGTTGTGGAGTAAGAAATAACACTAGAATATTGGTAAAGTATTACATTAAACTAAACATCATGGGTTAAAATTGGAGGGTTAGTTGTAAAGTGGGAAAATGGAAAAGAGAACAATGTATGAGCTTTTTGTTCATTCAGTGTAGTTAGAGCTTTTGGGGTTGATATTAGCAAAAGGTTAAAAAGAAAAGAGCTTTAATGTTGACATGTAATAAATGGCCTATGGGACTTCAAACTTAAAGGTGGTAATGTATGGCCCTCCACACAATGGCCATGATTTTGTGTTGGAACTTGAAAACTTACTTTTATTTTTTTCTTTTTTGCCAATATTTATTCTTTTAGTTAGTTGTAGTTATTTTTTAAGGTGTAAATGTGAAAAATTGTTTTGTAAAATAATTGAAGAAAAATCATTTAGTAGAAAATCTTAATTAAATGATATTTTAAAATATAATTTTCTCTTAAATTTTTAATGGGTTGACCGATAATTAACGTGATAAATTTTCTCTTAAATGAGTTGATATAAAAATAATAATGACGAATCATTAATTGATGACGTGATTGTTAATATGGTAATTGATATAAAAAAATAATAATATGGTATTTTGACGTGAAAAAAGTTAAAATTAAAGATTTAATTGATATTTTAATGATTTTACGCCTAAAAATGATTAAAGTATTATTAAAAAACTATAGAAATGTGGAAAAAGTATAGAAATATAGCACAATGGATCAACAACCAGAACTGAATGACCATCCCCGACCTATCAAGTATTTGAAATGGAGTGCCAAATATAGGAACACTTTGACCGCCGAATACTCTTGGGGCAGTCGTACTTAAGGTTATACTACACTTTCAAAAAATTTATCCAATAAGCCTACTGATTCGAAATTAATTGGAAATCCAATTTGAAAAGAAGTGGTATCTTCTGGCCTCTTACTTATCTTAAACAATCCCACCTTTCTCCAACGCTATGCAACATATTGATCCCATCTGATTAGATCTAGTTTTTTCCTTTCTGCTGTAGAACTGCAAGAGTTACCCTACCTACCATAGATAGAAATTAAGCATGCCTATGTTTTCTCAACAATGAACTAATAAGTCTCCTTTTGAACTCTTTTATAATAGAAAGAAACTCCAAGATATTTTCCAAGATCTAAAACCCTTTGGAAGCCCCTCTGTAATGCCATCATTAATCCTTGCATTAATTTTGTGTCCAGAAAAGTAATTTAAAGTGGTCATTAGTGTAAGGATTGGTTCCTATTAAATTGTGTCATATGTAAAGAAAAAGGTGTGAGATATTTTGCCCCTTTCTAGATAATTTAATAGGAACCCAGTCTTTATGCTCAACTACTTGGTTAATCCTATGTACCAGTATTTCCATGCCCATTACAAACAAATACGGTGAAAGAAGGTCCGTGATAGGTTTCTCTTGATGGCAACTTTTCAATTGTTCCCAAATTCCAAACAATCTGTATTCTTGGAAAAATGATGCAATGGAATACCTACATCTAAAAAAGAGTTTTTGATAAAGTTCCATCTAATTTTATCATAAGTGTTTTCGAGATTAACTTTGATAGTCATCCACGTCGTGTGCCCTTTCCAAATACGTATAGTATGAATTACCTCCTATGTTATAATAATATTGCATGTAATGGTTTGACCGACAATAAAGCCTACTTGGTTTAGGCTAATTAGTTTTGACAATGCTAGGCGTAATATATTAATGATGGTTTTCATTAGGATCTTATAAATTATTGAACACTAGTAGATGGGTAGAACTTGTGTGATGGATTCTTGCCCAATCACTTTTGAAATTAAAAGAAGAATAATATTGTTAAGAGACGATTTCATTGGTTCACCTCGATAGATTCTCTACATTGAAATTCTCCATAGTATCCTATTGTTTATCATTGCCAAGCGCATTCAGGGAAAACTTCTCAAAAAGAATCTTTATAGTCTCATCATTCTCAATATCATACTACATTTGTTATACCACCTCTACAGGTAGTTACACATGTCACCTTTGTGTGGACCTCACATTAAGTGAATCTGTAACAGTCCAAATTTCAATGAAATTAGAACAATGGTTTCGGGACCATAAATTCGAGTTTGAAAAATAAAATTATTTAAATTTAGGTAATATGATAGAAAAATTGCATGAAAATTTTACGAATTTTTTTTATCGATTATGTGTCTAATTGCAAAAGGACTAAATTGAATAAAATGTCAAAGTTGGATTCTAATAGCTATAAGGATCAAATAGCTATCGGGTTCAAAATGTGAGGTCCTTATATAGCAATTAGACCATTTATGAAAAACATGTAGATATTTTTGGTGAGTCATCCATGGAAAAATTGAAAAAGGGCAAGGACTAAATTGGAAATTGAATTAATTAATATATGTCAAATGATTAAATAGAATAAAACCCATTTTATATCATCATCATCTCCATAAAATACATGGAAACCTTAGGTGAGAGAAAGGAAACTTTTCAAGCTTGAATTGGTAAGTTCTATGTCCCGATTTTAGTAATTTTTATATTTTTGAAATTGGGAAAGCTTAATTTCTCTATTTGGGGGATTACTTTGAAAAGAAATCAAGGTTTAGAAAATCCTCCATGGATGAATATGCTATAAATTGAAAGATTATGATAGAAAATGAAAGGTTATTGATAGATAAACAACTTTTACAAAGTGATTTTTAGTGAAAACATGTGTAGGGACTAAATTGAAAAGTGATGAAATTATAGCAAAAATTTTGAAATTTATGAGATACATGTGCCGTAAAAGTTATATTAAAATTTTGATTATGCTTAGAATAAGGAGTTAATTGCATGAATTCCAATTTTCGAACCTAGGGATAAAATTGGAATTAAACAACAGTTTGAGGGCAAAATAGTACTTTTTCCTAGAATGTAAAATGGGGTTGATTGAATGTAGAAATCATATAATGATGATTAAATTTATTTATATAGATCCGGAAGTGTCGAACAAATAAGAAGACTAAGGAAAAGAAAAAGTCTCGGATTAGAAGATATGATTAATTGTCGAGGTAAGTTCGTATAACTAATTTAAGTATTAAAATGTATTAATTGTTTATGGATTTGTGTGAATTGTGATATGTGTGAATTATAACAGCCCAAATTATGATATGTATAATTGATGAAAAGGAGTAAAATCCGTTCGAAAATTGATTTCCGATTGGACAGGTGATTACTGTTGTAAATGAGATCCTGCATGCATTGCAATAAAGGTTATCCGAAAGGGTAATTCTTGATCTCATTATGAAAAGGAAATTGACCCGAAAGGGGTAACAACTTGAAAAGGATACATGTACCTAAATGGTACACTTGAAAAGGTTATGTACACTTTGTGTGTACAATTTGAAAAGCCTATGTACACTTTGCGTGTACAACTTGAAAAGAATACATACACTTTGAGTGTACCACTTGAAAAGGGAATGTACACCTCGAGTGTACGACTGGAAAAGGTTATGTCCATCAGAAACTTAGTAATTTAATGGAAATAGTTTAGTAAGTGATATAAGAAGAAATGATATAATGAGCTCATCTATGCATATTAGTGTTTTACACTAACTTATTGAATTGAGTGATTGTGAATAGGAATTATTTGCTAAATTGGCAAGTTGATGGATGATCTATTTATTGTATGATTTATTGCTAAATATGAGTGGTAAGTGTAGTTTTGGTTATATGAACTTACTAAGCATGTAATGCTTACTAGGTTTATTTTTCCTTGTTTAACAGTGCTCGAAGCTCGTGAAAGTTGGATTTGGGTCGGAGCAATCATCACACTATCAACACCTTGATCTTGGTATAAATGATGAATTTATTTTGATATAATGGCATGTATAGGCTGGTTTGATCAAATGATGAATTGATAAGTTGGTTTACAATCTAGCCATTGGCATGGCTAGTAATGTGTATTTTGATGATGATATAGTATGGTATTATATGATAAAAATTATGTGCTTAATAAGTTAATTAACATCTTTCATGACAATATAAATTGTCAAAATATGTAAAGGTAAGTCTAAATGTATGTTTGGAGATAGAAATATATCAAATTGAATGATGGAAATTGGTTGGATTTGGTTGGTAAATGTATGTGAATTTTTGTGTAGGAAAATGGTTAAGATTGGGGTGAAAAATGGGGCTAGGAAATGACCTTATTTTGTCCATACGAGTAAGACACACGGGCGTATGTCTAGGCCGTGTGTCACACACAAGGCCTAAGTACGTGGGCATGTGATCCGATCGTGTGTCTCCTGCACCTTAAGTTAGCAAAACAGAATGCTCAGACTTGGCCACATGGGCTGAGGCACGGCCGTGTGTCTTGGCCGTGTGAGGGACACGATCTTGGAACATGGGCGTGTGTCTTGGCCGTGTAAAATCTGCAGTAATTTTTGGAAAATTAATTTGCCACACGGCCTAAGCACACTGGCGTGTGTCTTGGCCATGTGCCCCTAGTTTGTTAATGACATCATAAACAGAGAGTTACATGGGCAATGGACACGGGTATGTCCTGAGTCACACAGGCGTGTGCGACCACACGGCTTGACCACACGGGCATGTGTGGTACTGTTCATAAGTGAAATTTTGTGAATTTTGTGAAAAATTTTATAAGGTTTCAAATTAGTTCCTATTCGATTTTAATGCTTGTATTGAGCCTAGAGGGTCCAATTAAAGGACATTATACTAAATCTCAGAAAAAGAATAGTAAATTATATGTTTGATCTGTAAATGTTCTGTATTTATAAGTAATACTCTGTAACCCTGTTCCGATAACGGATACGGATTAGAGGTGTTACAGAATCTCCAACATCGAATTACTTCAAGCGAACCCTATAACTAATAACTCTCTGTCGTAGGCTACTCTTGTTAGAAATGCATGGAACCTCGCACCCATTGATTGCTAAGTTGTCTTAAATGTCACAATACCAATCTAAAAGATTACATCAATGTCTCTACAGGAAGGTAAGATGTGACTTTGCCGCCAGTGAGATTCCAACACGTGGCGCATCCTCTATTCAATGTATATAAATTCTCTCACCCCACTAACAACACAGACAAAAAGATGACACAAATGTCATAACCGTCTAATCTTTCCTTCATCCATCCTTCCAACCAGTCTCACCACCATTTCAGCCACTAGAATACGATGACTTTCCACCCTACCAAGTTGAATTTCCACCTTGACTTCTTCTTTCTTTCCCTCGTTGATTCTTGCCATCAACGCAACAAATTAACAAGTTTATTAGATAATTTTGGGAACTTACCTCTAATGGAAAGCTTCCATTGATTGCCCCACCACTTATGTAAAACTTAGTAAAGAAATGAACAGCTTCCAATTTAAGTAAGTGTCTTCTCATCAAAGCATCAGTCTCTATCATCAACTTTAAGTATCTCAATTATGTTTGTTCATATTCTGCCCATTGTTCTATTATGATAATATTTTGTATTTCAATCTCTATCCACAAGTCATCCACAACTAGACTTTTATTGTTGAAAAAATTTTTCGGAGCCAAAGTCGTTTAAGTTCCTCTCTAAAATTGATTTATTAAAAAAATTAACTAATGCTAATTAATTTTAAAAAATTTAAATTTATAACATCAAATTTACTATCTTACATCAACATTTAAGATATTAAAAAAGGTGGAAGAGAATATAAATTTGTCTTATTTCTAGATAGTAAATTACTTCAAGGATTTTGAAAAAAAAACAAAACCAAATTAGAGGGTTAGTGCCTCGACTAATTCTTTGTCTCGACTAAATTATTTCAAAAAGCTTCAAAAGAAACAAAAAAAATGGATCACTCAAAGCATTCTATTTCTAAAAGGAATAATAAAAGAACTTTCAAAAATAAATCGAATTCCATTTTTTGGGTTGAGAGAACCATATGAATTGGGCGAAACTAAAAAGGATTCGATAATCAGTAATAAGATGATTCACAAATAATCCCTTCAAATTTAATCTATGGCATGGACAAATTATTCATTAACAAAAAATAAATAAATAAAAGATCGACTAAGAGAACAAACACAATAAAAATCAAATACAAAAATTCTAATTATAAAAGACAAGAAAAACAAATTTCTAACTCAAGAAATAAATAGTAGTTCTAACAAAATAAGTTATTAGGATAAAATATTAAAATCAACAAAAAATGTTGGCAAATAGTAAAAAGAAGAAATATTCGATTAATTCGAAATTCTATTTTTTTTATAAAATTTTTCACTAAAAAGAGATACATGGATATTTTTCTATATATCATTAATATTCCAAGAACCAATACCCAACTTTTCTTGATTTTAGTATTAGGTAGTGTTTAGCAAGCTACTTAGTAATTGAATTTAGATGTAATTAACGTAATTGCACAAAGGTGACATATTTGGATAACCATTATAACTAGTGAGTCCCATCGAATTGGATGTAATTGGAGCACTCAATTACACTTTTCAATTCTCTATGAGAATTGAATTAATTACTTAGTTAATTACACCCAAATCTAAATTTAAAAAATATTTTATACAAATTTTAAAAATTAGATTATAAGCATGAACATGTATGAATGATTGGGATGGTTATGACAACAAATTTCTTATATTATAAATCATTAAAATTATTTTATAAAAATAATTTGTGTATTTTATAAAGTGATAAAAATATATTATTTAAATCTTATAAAATTTTTAGAGTTATGACCAAAAATTTTATTATAAAAATAATTTACATGTTATAAAAGTGTTATAATATATTTATTTATAAAAAAATTATGGCTAAAAAGTGTGAACATAACTTATTTATGTATTATGTTGTATATTTATAAAAATAATATACTTATTCATAAAAAATGTTATAATTTTTTATTATAGTTTATTTATAAAAATAACTTTTTAAAGTTACTGCGAAAAAATATATTATTTATAAGAAGTGTTATGAAAGTTTTGAACAATTTATAAAACCATAAAGGTTATATATTATAAATTTTATATTATTTTTAATTAATTTATGTAGTATAAAAAGAGATATAACTTAGCATACTTCTTCAAATTAGAGCTATCTATGAGTTGGGCCAAGGCTCAGTCCTAAAAAATTTTCATGCCTAGTCTCTTTTTTGGGCCTACTTGATCCTCCCAAAAGCCTATTTTACTATTCAAAAAATAATAAAATAATAAAATATTAATTGATATTTTATAATTAAATTTAAATTTTAAAAATATTTTTATTATTTAAATTGAATTTGGGCAGAGTCGAGATACAAAAATCATTGTTCAAGCCCGACCTTTGGATAGGTTCACTCCAAATTAAGTTTATATAAATTTTTATAATTAAAGCTATCGACTATTGGATTGTGAACCCAAATAATACAAGGTCGAAGTTATGCAAATAGAAAATGTTTTCTTGTACATATGATGGGGTATAATACCATTTGAGAGAAATATGTCAGATACAAGCACCATAAACAGCTCGTGAACTCTTTAATTTGAAATATTAAAAGCTTTGAAATGTAGTTAAGAAAATATTTGTTGTTCTAAAAAATATTTCCCATACTAACAACATCACGTTAGTATGGTATAAAAAAAAGTTGAATAGTATTACTTAAATCATAAGTGGAATCGATATGATCCATATTATAATTTTAAGTATGTAGATTTAGATCTAGATGATGATGAACTCTGTTAAGAATCGACATAGGATGGTAAGGAGCATATATTAAATATTAAAGAGGAAATATCCTAACAAATTTGCACTAGATCACACTTGGATAAAGTTGCATATGATGCTTATTTTTCCTTTTCTTTTTATTAGTAATCGTATTATCAACAACTTTTTAGACATAATAAATATGATGATTTAATTTTAATTTTTTTACTTGTTTAGAAATTATTTTATTATACTAATAATTTTATAGTAATTAATATATATTTTAAATATAAATTACGTAACTATGTAATTTCAATTTATACTACCAAACATGATATAGAAAATTACGATTTAATTACATTTTGCCAGTCAAACACGTTACAATTATAAAAGAGTGTATTAAACTTTCATTTAATTATACTATGCTATCCAAACATACCCTAATACATTAATATAATTATTATATTGAATTAAAAATTAATCTAACTTCGTGAAGAGTTAAAATTATAATCTTATTTATTGAAGAGTAACCAACAAGCATATTCTACTTATATTTAAAGGTATCATGTTTAGAACATTCATTTATATTTGCAGTTGTTCTGTTTCGTAATAATGTGCAAAATTATTAGGTGCATTTGTAACTATGCAATTAGGCTACTGATTATATAAGAGGCTGGTTGTACTTTAAACATTCACGTGCAATATTAATGCTGAAGCATTGACCATTGACCATTGACCATTGACCATTTAAGACTACATATGTTTTCGAGATTATGGACTCTTTACAATAAAGGATCACATTTGGGGTTCCTAGGTGTATGGGTGTGGTCAGACACCAGTTTCAGGGGGCGAAATACAAGACTAATACTATCAAATAAGTTGATCAGCAACCTGAAAATGCCAATATTAGGTTTTTCCAGTTACAAAAATTACAACATTATCGACGGGAACGACAATTAAAGCCAGCTAAAAATATAAAAAGCATACATAAACATGTTAAGATTTACATAAATGTATATAACACTATAAACACAATGATGGAAAAAATAAATAAATAAACCAACACAACACGCATACTGGGGCATGCATGTGGTGTTGCATGGATACCTGGTTTCCTCTACTCACCATCAATCTAGTACAGCACTGAAGATAATAGAAGCTCAACACTCTTTGTTAAACTAAAAGTAAGTCGAAGCAAGAAGCATCATGATTTATTAGCTGATAAAGCTATTCAAAGGGCAGACCAATTATCATAAACTGTGCAGTCAAGTCATTATTACTGCATAGGAATGCACCAAAAGCAAACCATCCAAGTTGGGAAAAGGTTAGCAACAGCTACAGAAACATGGACCTCTTGTAGTTTTGCAGGCAACCAAAAAAAATAATCAAATATAATCTGGAAGTAGGATGAGGAAAACTTACTTTTTTTTTTAAAAAAAGGACGCATCAAAAGATTCGAAAATTTGAAGGATCTTCAAGAGGTGGGGTGAATTGAGCGAACAATGTTTTACAAATGAGAAAGCTCCCTGACCCCTCGAGAACAGTTAATTTGGGTTCAAGGTTATTAAGAATGTTTAAAACATTAAACTTGTTCTCAAGTTTGCCATTACTAACTGAAGTCTTCCGGTTCCAACTCCAGCAGGTTTATTAAGAATGTTTGAAACATCTCCCTTTCTAATTAAAATGAAAAATATCCTAATGCCTTAAATTTATTACTTAATTTTATTACAAATACTTTCATACAAATTTTTTTCTCCATATATATTTATCACTGTAATTTTTGTGTTTTCCTTCTGTGTGTGGCCTAAACATGCATGTGAGCAAGGTTGCATACATTTGGGTGTGACTGGTACGGTCTTGAAACATGTCCCATATACGGAATAGTTTAGAGGGACCTAGGCTGAAACGTGGTTAAAAATCATAAATTATATCTCAATGTGTAATTCGATATTTTTATTGAAAAGTTAATAAATTTACCTCAATGCATTAAATGAAGGAATAAACTGTTAAAATTATATTGATAAATACGTATTTTATGTCTAATAAATAACATTTAATAAATAAAACAAAACATATATCAACATGATACAAAATACAAAGCAAACCTCACAATTTATATCTCACTAATAATGTGTATACTTAAACCAAATTAATTTTTTTATATCATAATATACATTTAATTTTGAGATATATTCTTAACATAAAATCTCAAAATTTAGTAAAATGCGTATTTGATTCCATTTCAAATACTAAAACCAATATTACAAGCAAATGTGTGGCCGAATTTGTTGTTTATTTGGAATATACCAAGTGTGTGGTTGTTTCTTTTACATTATAATTAAGGTTGATGCTACAAGTCCAAGATCTTCCTACATTTCTGTAGATAGTATTTTTTATTTTTTATTTATTTGTGTTGTTCAACAAAATCAAGCTAAAAAATGTTCACAGCATTAGTTTGTGCTCACCCTTTATTAAATTATATGCTTCAAACGCCGCGGGTTATTTGCATATTAATATCATCTTTAAAACAAAACTTTTTTATGTGCTTAATGAGTTATATTAAAAGTTGCTTAACGGGAAAACATCATTTGATTCAGAACACTCAATTTTAGTTTATAAATAACTTCAACAAAAAGAATCACTTTGATTCATAGCACTCTATAGTCAAATAAACAACAAAGGATATAAATACAATACTTGTTTTGTAAAAAGTTGTATAAAATATAAAACCAATAGTCTATAAAAAACTATTGAAGAAGTGATTGACAAATGAATGATGGAAACGAAACGAGTAAATGAGGAATCCAAGCATTAATGTTTAACTACTTCGATCCGACGGCAAAAGAAAATTGTTTATTCAAGTCCAATTTAAAGGATCGTTAAGACAACGATTGGCTGGCAAGCGGCTATTTGCGAAATGGGAAGCACCAAGCTAAATGTTTGATACAGAGGCGAGAGGACAGGGACGAGCAGTTGTGGAAACACCAACTCGAGGGAACCTTTGATTAGCTCTCATTCGAGGCTATTGCTACTTTGGAAGCACTTCATCTAGTTAAGGAGAAAGGAGCATGGCTTCCCCATATGACTGTTGAGTTCGATTGTTGTTAGCTGGTTAAATTTACTTGCTCTTTGTATACTCATTTTATTGTTGATCAGGTCTATGAACTTTGTGCTAGCCTTGGTTTCATTAATTTCCAGTATGTTGATAGGTCGGATGGGGCTGCGCATATATTAGCCCAATTAGCCCTTGATGAAAACATATATTTCTATTTCGGTTTGGACTATCCAATTGTCATTTACTAACTTGTATTGGATAATACTTTGGTTGCCTAAGATATTTTACTCTTGTGGGCTTTTTCTTTTTTCCTTTTTAAATAAAAAAATTTATAATAATATATATTTTACATGGTTTCAATTCCAATGGAGCTGTTAAAATCACATAAAAAATAACTTAACCCATGAATAATATTAAACCGGACCAAAACTATACGACATGTTTAACTTTAAACCAATTGGAATAAAGTTTTAATTATATTTATTTATCATTGGCCAAAAAACTATGTTTACTTATCTTCATTGCTTGGTTAAGAAGTTAATCACTATAGTATTATAATTAAGGGATTTTTAAAATTGTACTTAGAGTTAAAAAAACTACTACAATTTTCTTAATTTTTATTTTGTAGTACACCTTAAATTATCCTTTCAACCTTGTGAAGTATAAACAATCCACTAATAGTATATTAAATAATTTTACTATATAATTAATTACACTGGGATTAATTAGTTGGTTAAAAAAGTTGGGAATTTGATATTATAATTAATTAAATAAGCAATGATTATATATGTTTAATTAGTTTAAACAAACATTTTGTAAAAAATTGATTAGAATATAGTGGATGAGAAAATATGGGTTCATAGTTGATGACGGTTTGCTCAGAAGTTGAGAATTATAAAGATGGATGATAGGTGGAGGTGTTCCTGAAGTGGGGAGAGGATCTCTCTCCTTCTCTTAGTTTTATCTTGTCTTGAGAATGAGGAGCCCCCCATTCAAGTCATGAGGGGTGACTTATACAACCATCAATTCTTATAGGACAAGTGTGAGGCTTGTAAAGATCATATGAATATCGTGCATAGTCTATATGTCTTTAGCCATGAAGCACTTGACAAGATCTTTATGCGTTGTGGTTGACCTAGCGAGGTCTTCCAAGTGCGGTGGAGACAAAATAATAGCCCCTATTGAAGGGAAGCTTACTTGAGACAAAAAAAGTGTTGAGGAAGTTTTTGTGTTGTTGGTGAGATCTTTTTCACAAGGTGTTGTTGATATAAAGAGATTCTTTTTCATTAGTTTTTAGCCAAAAAAATTTATGCATAATCCTATTTGCAAATTTAGGAAAAGTTATTACGAATATGTCTATAATTTGATTGCTCTTACAAACCTAAAAAAGTAAAGTGAACAGGTGTTGAGCTTGGAGGGCAAGGGAACATGGAAGTATGACAGCCTTGAAAGTAAAACTTCTCTGAAAGCAAGCCAACTCAGAAGGTATAATAATCATGGAGGTAAAGTCGTCTTGTAGGCAAGTGAACTAGGAAAGTATGATAGCCTGGGAGGCTAAGTTGTTTTGTAGGTAAGTGAATCCAAAAAGTATGATATCCTTGGAGGCAAATCCATCTTGTAGGCAAGCTAGAGGAGAAAGTACCATAGCCTTGATGCAAATTTGCTGAAGAAAAAAAGGTATAGTGATGATAACCTTGAATGCAAAGTTGCTTTGTAAGCAAGTGAGCTAGGAAAGTATGATAGCCTTAAAGGCAAATCCACCTTTTGAATTTCAATCCATTTGGAATTTGTCGTTGCCTATGGATCCAACCGCTTTTGGATATTCTACAAACGTACACAATTTTGACCGTGGTTCTAACTCTTTTTCATCATTTGTGAATATGTGTGCTAGGAAACCCAATATCCTTAGATGGTTGAAGTTGGGCGTCCTACTCATTCTACAACTCTTATGGAATCCTAAGTGCAAACTCAGTTAGGAATTTTGCCTAAAATTGTAACACCTCACGCTCGACCCCTCCACCTGATCCGAGTATGAACGTCACAAATGGACCCATACTTAATTTGGCTAACTTAGTTACAATAAATAGTCTAAGGTAAAATAATTTTAAAAAATAAAATTAATAATATAAATTCATACAATCGATGCCTCAACCTCTAAATGCTTTGTCTCTAAACGATCTGTTTATTTATAATGAGACCTTTAAAGTATGACTAATGGCTAGCTAACTCAGTGTCCAGACTCTATGAATGTCATCTAGTTACACCATTATTTATTCTAAGGCGGTGCCTCCAATGGTAACCTCTTTTTTTCCTATATGCATGATTTGACCCATTGACGATCTCTAATCTCATTGTTTCCTTTGGCTTAGTCTCTCCTTGAAGTCTTCGATCAACCTCGCAAGTCCTGCTAACGTCAATCAACTCTGTAAGTTCAAATGAACTTAGTGAGTTCATTCATCCGATTATAAATAAACCCTATCGCACGAGGGTAAACAACATAGATAAATTAAATATAAATACTCCTAGCTTGCCCAAGGCGAATATTTAACATCAGGGTGGCGGACTTCACCCGATCCTTCGAGCTACGCGGCTCATTCTTCAACTTTTCTTTGGTCGGACTCTCCTTTAGACCTTGTTCTGAACACCTCGCTCTATCAGAAGGTCCAATCCTTACTTCTCATTTATCTTTCTTACTCTTTCCCCCTTTTACGAAGTGTTCGTCGACCATTCCTTATTGTTCATCGACTTCCCATTATGAACCCCTTTGGTATTGTTTTCAATTATTCGCCTAAAGATTCTTAGGACACATCTTCCTTGGCGGACTTATTCGTACTAACTCTTGGCAGACTTCTTCTCTATCTGTACTTGAGTATTTAAAGACTCGTTGACATTTTTGGTATTGTGCTGTCATACAGAACCCATCCCTATCCCAACTTGTTGGTAGTAATAATGGGATTAGTTCCAGTAATCATCCTTTTTGCACATAACTAATCTTGAGACCTCACCAATCCCCATAACGAACAACTGCCTTATCGTTTTATGGCTATACGAGCCTACCATCTCACTTACTCATTTTATCCCTATGAACTATCGTCGTCATGGTACACCCACAATAGACTTTTCTTAAAGCGAAGTAGTCTTGACAGACATTTTGTCTCCTTTTATTTTCTCATATTTAGGCCAACTCCCGTGCTGCCTACCTTTCTCCAATTCCTGTTAGGTCCTTCCCTGTGTCTTGTTGGCTTCCATATCTACCCTTACCTCATTCAACAATTTGGTAGATACCTTATGATCTGCTTGCCTTACTTATGCTATCATTTACCCCTCCATCTACGTGGTTTCTCGCGATCGGTGTACTGGCTTATACTCCTCACTTGAAGTCCTGGTGTACTTTCCACATTCGTCCCAAGGCAAACTTTGTGGGCTGTCGTAGCCTAGCTATGTTCTTATACATTTTCTATCTTGTTCCTTTATTCTGCCGGAGCTGCCTATGTTTACTATCCTGGCGGACTTACCTCGAGTTTACTATCTCAGCAGACTTACCTCGTGTTTATCGTCCTAGTAGACTTACCCTGTGGATGTCATGTCATCTTTCATTCATAGTCTTATACCGCTTCGCCATCCTAGTGCATTACCTCATGAAGCTGTGGAGTCTTTCATCCTTGGTCTTACTCATCATACCTGACGGTCATAGCGTCTTTCATCTATGGTTTTACACTGCAGATCTTATACCATTTACCTTGCTGTTATGGCGTCTTTCATCCATAGTCCTATGTCATTACTATTACATCGTAGCATGTATGACTAAAATACCCCTAGGTTAATTAGAGTTTAAGTGAGAAACTAAAATAGAGTTTAATTGAGAGAAAAAAAATCGAGAAACTTGAGTAACACGTTGCCACATTGTGACGTGGCATTCGCGTCATCGAGATGAAGGGGACGTCACTTCGTTGAGACGAAAACTCTCTTCTTGTTGTGACGTCAATTGTTCGTCGAGACAAAAAACACTTCCTTGTTGTGATATCACACATTGTTTGGTCTGAAAATGAGATGCATAACTCCACAATTAAAATTTTATTTTGCAATGTTTACTTACATTCATTGTTTAAAGAAGCGCAAAGATAAATATAATATTATAAAAATTGAATATTAACAAATTTAAAACTAAATAAATTAACTTAACAATTATAGAAAATAAATAAGCTACAATTTTTATTAATAATATTATTTAAATTGTAATAAATTAAATTAATATTTAAGAAGATTTTTTTGTATTGTCTTAATATTAAATATTTATAAAATTAAATAACATTAACATAACCAATTATAAGTTGGTTATATATTTTAAAAATACTTTGACTACATTATTTTTTGGGAAATTTATTAAACTGTTGTATGCGCTTTAGTTATGTCGTATATATATATCAGTTTCATACCATTAGAAATGACAATCTCAAACCAAAACATTCTTTTAATAGGATAAATGTCAATCTAGAAACCATTTCGCTAGTTATGGCGTCATATTTTGTTGAAAATATACATATATGTACCATTTTATATTCTTCAAATTAGAAAATGTTCCAGATAAAGTCAAATTCAATTTTCTAGGTTATAATAATCTACAAACTTACTCCCTAATTTGATATGTAATTTTTTAATGAAATTTTTCAACCCTTAACCAAGAAAAATGAAACACAATAAATATATATGAATTATCAAATTAAAAAGAAATGAAAATTTAAGAAAGAGTTAAATGATATTAAGTTTTAAAATTAATGAAGAAATCAATCACATACTCTTTAATTAAATATTAAATAAGTTTCTGAATCGTCAGAAAGTAAAAGTTGCCTCCAAATATTAAGTAATCTTCAACAAAGTACAACTCCTCTAATTTTCTCAATATTCTGGATTAATGGTTTCTTTTTGTTGATTAGTAACTGAGGCTTGAATTAATAACTTGTCTAAAATAAGATTGGTACAATCATATACCAACAAACAAATGAATATTTTCAATCAAATGAGTTGATACATAATTATGAGCAGGGGCAGTGTTAAGGGCCATAATACTCTATTTAGTCCCTTTTTAATTATTATGAAGTATTCAATTTAAGCTTTTTTATTAGCCCCTAAATTTTTAAATTTTTATTTTGCCTCCACTAATGAATTGCTAACTTCACCCCAATTATAATCATAAGAGTGAAAAAATTTATGTAAAAATATATTAAAATTTAATAAGAGTTTGGTTAAAATGATTAAATTTAAGTTTTAAAGATAATGTGTCCTAAGTTCAAATTTTACTATAGTTATATTTTAGGGTAAACTACACTTAAAGTCACTCAACTATTAATTAGTTTACATTATTGTCACTTAACTTTAAAGAGTTACAAAATAGTCACAGAATCATATGAAAGTTTTTATTTAATTCATTGGTTGTTACGTTTTTTTTCTTTTTGGCTAGCAAGCTCCAAGCAATAATTCAACAATCGATATGGTGGATTATTACCTATCAACGAGTGGAGGAACATACCTTAGATCCAAGTCAATTTGACGGTCAATGTCAGAGATTGAAGAAGAAATTTGTTTGGATTTTGGTTCGCAAATTCATGATATTCAAAATTGTTTCATGAAAAAAAATGAATTATAGAAGAAAAGGGCAATGAGAACTTTCGATTAGTATAGGTGGTGCAAACAAAGAAAGCTATACAACAACGATTTTAATAGTCTAATAACTTAAATGAAAACCTTCGAATAGTTGTGATTATTTTCTAATATTTTAAAGTTGGATGATCAAAATGTAAATTTACTAATAGTTTAGTGACATTGAGTGTTGCTTACTTAATATTTTATAAAAAAAGAACATAGAAAGACAAAAATTTTTTGTATTATATTTGTAATTTTGTAAAAAGAGCATCTTTTAATTATTTCCTGAATTGGTGTCTAATTAACTTATGTACTAATTTGATTAAAAGCTTAAATAATAGTATAGATTAGACTTGTTCATGAGCTAGGCCACCCGGCTCAGCTTGAAGACCTAGTCGAAAAGTGGGAGGGTTTAGGTAAAGATATAAGTTCAAAAAATAGGCTTGGGCAAAAAAAATAAGGCCCGTTTAGAAATCGGGTCAAGCCTCGAGTAAGTTTTTTCCAAGACCCGTCCCGGTCCGAATTTGCAAAAAAATTGTTGTTTTGCTGCTGTTTTCCTGTCATTTCACTATTATGTTGCTGCTATTTTATTGTTATTGTTTGGATATTGTATAACTCTTGTTTTATTGTTAATTTTACTACTATTTTAGAAGTATTTACTTGTTAAGTCGCACTATATTAGTGTTATTTAAGTATAAAAGCTTTTTTGAATTTATTTTCAATTTCTTAGAAAATATTTATTTTAATATTTTTAGCATTTTGATATATTATAATTTTAAAAAAATTTTAATACAAACTGACAAATTCAGATTTTAACATTTTTATTTGAGCCGAACTTAAACAAAATTTTACATCCATTTTTAGGCTTAACCGGACCCAACCTTATCAATCATGCCTAAATTTTTATTAAGGCACGACTCATAAACAACCCTAATATAAATGTAGTATATAAAGTTATATTTACAGTCAATAAAATAAAATAATTGATAAGGTACTGTTGATTTCGCATCATTACTGTTTTAACAAATTGAAGAACGTGATGTGCGTAATATCCTCCTGGAATGGCAAAATTATCCTAAAGAGAAAACTATAACTAAGATCCCAAGAAATGCCTCCGCTACTGAAATGCGTGTAAAATTACAAACAAAGCGTCTCCGTCAAGAAATCCCTCTGCTTTCATTTCTTCTTTATTTTAATTACAATACTATAATCAAACAAAAGCTTTTAAACTATATATATATATATTATTAATAACTGCTTTGATTTCATTCTCCTTTTCCCGGAAAAACATTTTCTTTTATTCTCCTTTGATTTTGATCTCAAGTTTCTAATCCCCAAAAACCCAACTCACTTATCTCTTTCTTTCGTGCAACACAATTCTTTTTCTTTGTATTGTTGCAGAATCGAAGTTATCCTTTATACTGTTTCGGAGGTTTTTAACTTTTTTAACCCCTGAAATTTCATTGTAAAGTATCTTAACTAACTCATCTTTCCTATATTTCTGTTTTACTTTGTTTCTCTGATTCATTTCTTGTTTCTTTTTGCAGGGTTCTTGAATCTTTAAAGGTTCCATTTTGATATCATACATCAGGGAACTTCATTAATTCAATTGGTCTTGGAAACAGGTTTGGAAATTTGGGTTGGCCTTTTCCTTTTTGGTTTTGCCATTGTTGGTTTACTGTTCAGGGAAATTAGCGCGGGAGCTTGTAGATATTAGAATTGAAATTGAAAAAGCAAAAGAAGAATGTTGGGTGAATTCATAATCAGATTGCTCATGTAAGTCATTTTGCAGATGTCTTCTTTCTGATACTTGTTGTTTTGCATTCAAAGTTCTTTAATTGTTAAACTATAATTAAAGAATGTTTATTTTGATTTGATCCTATATATATTCCGGTGATGTTTGTGAGTTCAGGTTGATTCTTGGATATGCATATCCAGCGTTTGAGTGCTTTAAAACGGTGGAGAAAAACAAAGTGGAGATGCAGGAACTCAGATTTTGGTGTCAATATTGGTATCAAATCCAACCCTTTACCTTGCCAATTATCTTGCATTTTCCTTTGAAGCCGTTGACTTTTCTCATGCTTCTGGACAACCTTTGGGCAATTCAAACTCGTGGAATTGGTTTTTTTTTCCTGCTTTGTTTTTCATGTCAAGCTTTGAGTGCTTGACAAATTCAACGGTAGCAAGTTAATAAGACTTAATTTGCTACTTGGCTAGAACTTGGCAAACCTCAGTTGGACTCAAAACAATGTGTCACAACAGCTTTGATTAGAAACCCTTTACCTAAGCCCAACTCAGCCCAGGGACACTTGTATTAGAAACTCATCATGTCACGAGAAACCATTCCTAATTGGCTTGCGTAATTACCTTAACGCGTTAAAAAAGAATGTGTTAAATGATTACTTCAAAAGGGTAATCTACACTGACATTAGTTTGATTAATGAAGTAGCGGATGGTAGATTTAGAACGTAACCGATGAGTCACCATCGAGTTAAATAGGGATATGGGAAACTTGGCTCTATTTATTCCATTATTATTGTCATAAACGATGCACGCATAAAGTTGAAACGAAAACTTGTGTCAGTTGTTCATTTATTCAGCTTTGTATATTAACATGAAATTTGCAGGATCCTTTTGGCCTTCCTGACAGTCTTTGAGAGGATAGGGGACATATTCATTTCATGGTGATTCAATGCTCTCTGACTTATTAATGCTCTTCCAATCTCATTTGCTTACAATCCTAATCTTAGATTTTAACTTTTTCCCCAGGTTGCCAATGTATGGGGAGTTGAAGCTTACGCTCTTAATCTATTTATGGTATCCTAAAACCAAGGTAAAGGCAGAACGTACAAACGAGCAACACATTTGATCTTTTTTTTTGGGGGGGGAAATAAAGGTTTTGACATAAATTTAGGGAAGCGATTATGTATACGATACCTGGTTGCGGCCTTACATGGCAAGACATGGAACAGAAGTAGACAAAAAGGTACAAGACGTGAGAGCTAGAGCATGGGACTTTGCGTTGTATTACTGGCAAAATTGCACTGAATTGGGGCAATCTAAATTCTGGGAAATGCTTCAATCACCCAGCTTAAAACATGGGAATCAGGTAACATTTTCCCCCATTTATTAACTTCTTTCATCCAAAATTTATAATTTCTTCAATGTAATTTCAGAAAAAGAGTAAGAAGACAATCAACCGTTCAACCGCAGAATCAGGCAACTCAGGGTACGAGATTCCAGACTCCCCAAGTCATTCCGGGCTCTACCAAGCTCTTCTAAAGCTTCGTCGTACCAAACCACAAAATTAACCAACGGAATATGTATGAAAAGATCCCCAAAAGTGCATACAGGAAAAAGAAAAGTCTGAAATAAAATTCATTCATTTGTTTTCCTTTGTAATAAACTATGGTTCTACTTTATATAAGAATGTTCGCCCAGTTTCAAAACTGTTGTATATCTCTTGGCTGGTGAAATGGATTCCAACGATTGGAGGTTCCGATCAACCAAAGATTTTGACATATATTTACATTATTCATTATTCTATTTTATTTTTTCTAATGTTTTATGAAATATATAGTTTATTATTGGTTGTCTTATAAAGTATATCACTTTTTCCAATTTTGATATCTAATTTTTTTGGTGCTTATAAGGAACATATTAGTTGAATGACATTAATGGTATAAAACAACATGCTATTTCTTTGTTAATATCTGTTAAAAAATATTTTACATTTTCCTTTTCCTTTTTAAACAAAAATAATTTTCTTTCTTTTCCTCCTCTCTCTCTTCTCGTGTTTTCTTCTTCTTTTCTCCCAAAATAAAACCCCACGCTACGTCGTTTCCCCTACCTCCAAACACCTTCTCGAACCAAATAGTGGGGGAGTTGTCGGACTTCACAAAGGCATCACCTCTTCCAACATAAGCATCAATTTTGGCCTTCAAGCCTCCACTTTTTAAGGGCTTTTTTTTTCTTAATAAAGGGTTCTAAAAAGCTTTTGATTTTACATAATTTGGGTTTTCATGTTGAATTTCGAAAACTTAATTCTAAAATAAAGGTTGCTCGTTAGCGAGGAGTTGATGAGTTTAGAGAGATTGGAAATGAGACATTGTCAATGATGGTGAGGATGTAGAGATAGGTTTAGGGTTAAAAAAAAAAAAACTAAAAACTAAAAGTGAATTGTATTAATATTATTAAAAAAAAAAACAAAGTAATAGGAACTGGAGATAGGAGGATAAAAGAAAGAAGTATGTATTATTTCTTCATCGATCAAATATTTATAATATTTCTCCTAACTTTATATTTATAAGCATAACAAATATGATCCGACATCTTTATAATAAAATATATTTATACTACTCTCCTTTTGATAGATAATGTGCAACCTTACTAAGATGAAAATCATGTAGAAAATAGATTATCAGTGAAGGAAAAATAGTATTTATATATTTAATATGCATAACATATTGTTCTTAAAATCTTATAAAAAATTAATGTAAAAACCCTTAATTAAGAGAGAAAGAGTATAAATGCATATTTGTTCCACTTCATGACAACATGACATATCAAATTTTACGTATTTCAATCTTGAATAGTACCTTTTCAAATGATCACTTGAATGGATTTATTAAGTACTTATATCACTATTTTTTTTTAAAATCATGAGTGATGAGATACATGTTGATCGATCTTCTTTAATATATATCACCCTTTCAACTAAGCTATGCATATAACATTATCTTCATACATTGTCACAGACCTTTTTTTATTTTTTTTATTTATCTAAAGATAGGTCACACATTTAATAGAATGTGTGTTATTACCAAGATGCATCAATACTTTTATAGCACTACGATATAGTACTTCTAGACCAACTAAGATATGGTGCTTCTGGATCAAGGATTTATTTATTCTTCTTTTAAAGACGATAAATTATTTTTATTCATATCTAGCAGTCTTATAACCATAAGGATACTCAATAGATGTGCTTTATCCATATTGAATCTCTTTAAGTCCTTTTAAATATATGTCAATTTATATACAAAAATTTCATATGTTTGATTTGTGAGTGGAGGTAAAACTTTATTTTTCTAAGATCTTTTATTTCAAATTCTTTCTTTAAATAATTTAATTAGTCAAATTTACCACACATGTTCAAATTATATAAATATTATTAATGCAAACATATAAAACAATTTCTCAAGAATTGTCATATGATTCTAGTATTCAAAATCCATCAAGGACTTTAATATAAATTGTTGAGGCAGTTTTTGAGCAGTACCAAGGACAAGTGCCAATTGGTGGTTGACATTTCCAACTAAAAAACTTGCCATGTTTAAGTTGGTAAATTTTGACGTAAAAAATCTTTGAGCTTTGATTCTAGCTAATACTTTGGATGATAGTCAATCCATCTTTGATGTCCAAACTACGTATAACATATCTTGGAGGTTGGATTAGATTTGGATCAACACAATCAATGTCTCAAGTTTGGTGGATCAGATTGAATCGAGCAAAACTTAAAAATATATCTTAGAGATTCAAGACTTATCCCAAGTTGACTGAAGATATTGTTTATGCTTCTTTTCTTACTTGTTTCATGGGAAAATTTGTTTTGTAATTGATATAGTATATTAGCAAGTTCAGATTTTTATAGTCATATCTTAATTTATTTTATGTAATACACATTTTATTTATTTTGTTTTTAACATATTAATTTATTAAATATAGTTTTAATTGAGAATTTATCTTAAATATTGTAGAGTTATACTCACTCATGATTTTAACATCTTATCGTTTCAGTTGCATCTAATTATAGCGAGCTTTAAGTAGAAATATCGTTTCCTGATGATCATGACTTTAGTTTCGTTAGATATCTTATTACCTTGTATATTTATATTTCCAAACGATAATTAGTTAAACACCTGCTTAATTCTACACTCCTTATACAATATCCGTGACAATTATTTGAAAATAGAGTAAATTGTTTATGTATCTTCTTAACACATTTTCGCACTGCGAGCACTTGTCTATTGCAAATATGATGTGCACGATACATTTCTTACAAGTTCATTTCGCCTGTTAGGGAACTGTATTGAGAGGACTTTTGGTTATAGATAAGGAGCGAGGGAGTAATCTGGCACTTTACTATTAACAACCTTGCAATTGGGTTTAAAGAGTGTGTTGGGCATCCAAATGGGTCTTAAGAGTTTAATTTTATGAATTAGCTTGCTTTATATATGGTGAAGCATGTTTTCTTATTATAATTGCTTCTTGCTACCTTGTTTTGTGGGCTTGCACTTCCTGCAGGCCTTACAGTATGTGCAAGAAAATTCAGATGATGTTTCGGCCAGCCCGCAGACAAATCCTTGAACCCATACCCTAAACTCACCCTAAATTACATCACAGAACTCAGGTACCTAAGTAGAAAGCTCAGAGGGGATTTGGGTAACCGAGTTTACCCCTTCTTTTCTTTTTTTGGCTAAATCAGAATAAGTTTTATTAATAAAATGAATGAATGTTAAAATTATATATAAACTTTGATCTATGTATTTCTATATAAGAATTTTGATTTTGTGTAATTTTATATGTGAAATTTTAATTTGATCCAATTCTCATAAATTATGAACACAATTATTGATATAAAATCATATTATGTTTATTTAATATAAAAATAGATTGATAATATATATTTTTTAAATGTGTACGATTGAACCCATAGTCAAAGTTTCATGTATATATTTGAACCACAAACAAATTTTATAGGTATAATTACACCAAATCAAAATTCATATATTAAATTACACATTAAATTATAATACAAAAATTTTTCAAGAAAAACACCAATATAATTTTAATAACTAAGTTGCATTTACGTAAATAGTATTTTTTTCACCCACATTTAACCGATCATCTAAATGAGATATAAATTAATTAATTAATTAATTAATGAGAACCCTAGATAAGGGTTGACTATATCTTTGGCTGACCTCAAAGAATCTTGATGTGGGATTTCACAGATCTAATCATGTTAAGTTATCAAAGGAGCATCAGTTAGATGAACAACCAATCATGTGTCTCAAGTGATGGGTTCATCACAAACATTTCTCCCACAAATTATAAAGGTGGACATTATGAATTTAATTTTATGAGAAGGGAACACTTGTTTTGTTATTGGTTGGTTGTTAAGGCTTCTAAATTAATTTCATTTCATTATCCAAATGATCCAAAGGTGATTTCATTTAACAAATTTTGCAATCATGTTAGCACTTTATTACAACATTAAATATGAAATATCATAGTTACTCAATGAATTCGATGACGACAGGAACAGGATATGGAATTTTGAAGCTTTTTTCAACGCTTTTCAACATATATATCCCCAAAGGAGAAAGGGCTTAGCAACGTGCATCAACCATCACCTAGAAAAATCAATATTTACTTTTTGCCGCTACCCTATATTATGATTGGAGTAATATGGTGAATGGGAGAATTAATTCGAAAAGGTTTAGTTAAAATTATCAAAATCTAAACACTTTTATCTACTAAATTTGTTTTGTAGCTGTAGCGACGTAAAATTTTCGCTTTTGGTCGTTAATTGAGGTAATTTATTGAAAATTTGAAAACCGACTTTCGATTTTATTAAAAAGGGTAGTCGCCATCGATCATTTTTTCCTAGGTGTGATCGGACACCTAATAAATCCTAATATGGTGAATGGGAGAATTAATTCGAAAAGGTTCAGTCAAAATTATCAAAATCTAAACACTTTTATCTACTAAATTTGTTTTGTAGCTGTAGCGACGTAAAATTTTCGCTTTTGAGGCGATTTATTGAAAATTTGAAAACCGACTTTCGATTTTATTAAAAAGGGGAGTCGCCACTGATCCTTTTTTCCTAGGTGTGATCGGACACCTAATAAATCCTCTTTTTTTTTTTTTTAAAAAAAAAAGAAAATTTATTTTTTAAACAAAAAGAAGGCCGAGTTTAGGTCTACGTCAAAAGCCGGAGAAAAAATAAGGTTCAGGAGTCGGTTACGCACGAGGAAGGTAGTAGCACCCTCGCGACGCCCAAAATTGGTATCTCGTTAAACATGTATTGTCTTAATTTTCGAAAATGCGAGTTCAATATAACATTTAATCATGATCCGATCAAAACATGAGAATTTTTATAATAATTTTTTTGGTTTCTTTTGAGAAGGATGTTCCGTTTTTAACATGAGCCGATTAATATTCACCCAACATAGTGATGAAATCGACGACTTAATGTTAAATCGGTACGTTGCCTTATTTGTTGAAATTAATTAAAAAGTATGAGTAAAACATTATTATAATAAGAATTAAGTAAATAATGCAAACAATGATGCAATTAATAATAAAAATATTAAAAACTGAGAATATTAAAACAACAATAACAATATTTACAAGAAAAATAAAAATAATGTACTACTAATATAATAAGAAAAATAATGTATTTATAATAATAATAAAAATAACAATATATACATAAAATATATATATACATATATATATATGTATATACATGTTAATAATGATGAAAAGAATAATAATTATACTAATAATAGTGGTAATGGTGATGATCAAGGAGTAATAAAGTAAGTATAAGTATGTACAAAAGATATATGTATACATAATAATATTAAAATAAAATAATAAGCAACAATAGTGAAAATAATAAGTATGAATATAATGATATATATAAAAATAATATTATATATAAAAGCATATTATATACACGTATACTAAAATATATACTAATATTAATAATAAATATAATAGGGTAAAAATAGATATAATAATAACATGTACATAATACGGTATTAAAAATATATATATAATATAGTTATATTAAAAATATATACATGAGATAATATAAAATAATAATATAGTATTCAAATATATACATGATATATATAAAAGTACAATATTAAAAAGATAAATATACGTAATATATAAAAAATGTATACATAATATGATATTAAAATATCTACATAACATTTACATATTAGAAATAATAATGTTAAAATTACCTATTAATAATATTATATAAATATATACCTATATATATTAAAGATATATACATATAATGATATCAAAAGTATGTACGTAATATAGAGTTAAAAATACATACATAATGTAGTTATTAAAATATATACATAATATAATAAAATATATGAATAATAGGATATAAAAAAATATACATAATATATAAAAAATATAATATTTTAAAAATAATATACATAAAATAAGAGTATTTAAAATAATAAATAAAAAATAATGAAGAAATGAGTAAAAATAATATACATAATAATATAGTAAGGAATTAATCTATTTATAATAAGTACTTAAAACATCTATATGTATATACGTATAATAATGATAAAAAATAATAATAGTGAAAATAATAAATATAATAATAAATATAATAATAGAAAAGATAATACTATATAAAAAGTATATATATACATATATAATAAAATATATACTAATATTAATAATAAATATAATATTATAATACTAATAATAACAATATGAAATTAAACTAAAAATAATACCATGTATAAATATATATATGCATACATGTATAATGAAAACATACACTAATATATAAAAAAATATTGATAATATTAATAATATTAGAAATAATACTAATAATATTTAATAAAGAAACAAAAATAAATAAGAAAGGACTAAAATTGAACTAATAACAAAGTTTTGGGGCAAATTTAAAAGGAAATAAAGGGGAAAGGACTAAATTGCATGCGCAAACAAATAATAGGGACTAGATCAGGCAATAAACCATTCTGCCTAAAACTCACAGCAGCAAAGGGACCAAAATGAAACAAAAACAAAATTTCTGGGCAAAATTAAAAATACAAAAAATTGAATTATAAAGCTATAAAAAAGCGGAAGGGCTAAAAGTGCAATTAGCCATTCCGTCAAAAACACGCGGATCCTAAGCGGGTATGGGTCGGGTCGGACCGGGTCGCATCAAAATGACGTCGTTTTGGGGGTTAATGGCCAACCCCAAAACGACGTCATTTTGGGGCTATAAAAGGCCCTTTTTCTTCAAAAAAAATTCATTTCAACACTTGAAAGGAAAAAAAAAGGAGAGAGAAGGAGAGGGTGGGTGATTTCCCACAAGGCAAATCACCGTCCGGTCATGGGGCCATCACCAACAAGAATACCCAGTACAACAGACACTTGGGTGAAAAATCGAAAAAAGGTATTTTTTTTATTTTTTTGTATTTTTTTTAGTTTAATAATATGTATATTTTATATGTATATTAATAGAAAAATAAAAAAAAAATATGTATGTATATGTATGCGAAAAATAAAAAAAATGAAATAAAAATAAAAAAGTACCCTTTAGCCCGTTGTTTTTTCCTTCTTCGAATGCTTGCTACTATTTTGTATTTTTTGAGACTGTTTTTTTGTTGTTTGAGTATATGATTTTTTTATTTCATGAATTTGCCGAATCCCGTTTACAATCTTCGATTTGGCTTTTATAGCCATATTACAAATTGTTTTCTTCTTTCTCTCTATCTTTTCTTGTTTTAATGCTTTGCAGGTGCTGAGGCGATGCTTGGGCGGTGGATTTGACCCGAGTTGGTGGCCGGTGCATAGGAGGTGTCAAGGGCAAGTGGGGAGATTCAGTGGCTAGCAGCTTTGGGGGGGCTAGGGTTTCTTGTTGTTTGTTTTGTTTTTTCTGATGTTGGGCTAGGTCTAGGTTTAGTTGGGTGTTGGGCTGGTGGTATTTGGGCTAGGTTTAGTTATTGTATTTGGGCTGGGCAAATTTTAGGCTTCTACAGTAGCCAATGAAAATGTTAAGTTTAATGGTGTTGATTTAAGTTCGAATATATTTTAATTATCAAATCAATCATGTAATGTACTTATTTATTCTAATTATAGTTAATTGAATGTGTAACTTCTTCAAAAAATACATAATAAGTTGTTTATATTATATTGTTTTCATTTATATTAAATGTGTTTGTCTCTTCTTTTTTTTTTTTGTTTGAAATTAAGGTATACACCACCGATCAACACATGTTCTCTCTAAAAAAAGTAAACAATTGGCAACAAAATGAACTCTATTTTCATGAGTGAGAATTACACTCTCAATCACATGATTAAAGAATGTTGTGGACAATCATCACGTCACACTTCATGATTTATGTTTATCTTACTTTTGTATTTTATCCATAACTATTTAATATAAGTAGGTATAACTTTTGCATATTGTATTATCATTCAACTTAAGCAAAAGCATAAGCTGTTGCAAAATATTTATCTTTAATTAACCGATATAATATATATATATACTTAAAACTCAAATGCTTAACATTTTGGCCTTTAGGATATCTTTAACATTAGATGAAACTTTTATCATCTTATTCAAGAATGTAAATATTTGAAAATTATAAGATAAGACATTGAGTTTTGAATTCTAAGACGTTAAATATAAATTTTAAAGATAATTGTAGAAATTAATCAAATATCCCTTTATTTGCATACATCAAAATGGGGGTGTAAGTTATCTGTATAATTTCCATATAATAATGACAGAAAATAAGATTGAGAAGATCATGTCCTTTTTGACCACTCATGCCCCAAGTCTTGCATGTAAAAAGGAACAACACTGCATTGTCCCCATATGCCATTGCCCAAAAATGTCTAATTTCCAACCAAGAACATGCATGTGACATATTCTTGTCTAGTCATTAAAATGGAATATCCGAGTTAACATGATTTATGGAACAACAATTGACATCTTTGTTTCATACGGTTTCAATCCTTAAATCTCTTCCTTTTTTTTTTTTTTAGTGAAATACACTTCAATTAATTGATGTATACAACCATGTTCACATGTTTCCATATATTGTCAAATTTTGACTGCATCTATAAAGAGTACTGAAGTTTATTTATTTTTAAAGTGTACTTTCAACTTTATATTTTTAGTTTTTTTATTTACAAATTTGATGAACATTTTATGTATTTTTTCAAATTTTATATTTTTATTAACTTTCTCAAAATCCCACTAGTTGTATATTTACACGTGGCTATGTTCTTCTTTTTCTTTTCTTCTATGTTAATTTTAATAAAGTAAATAATTAATTTGGCTTCAACATTGTCCTCATTATTTTAAATTCTGAATACTATTAAATTACTTCTTATCCTATAATTTATTAATATAAATAACTAAAATTGTCTGTGACCGTCCTTCTTTAATCATTTTATAATAATACAAGAATCAATTTTAAAAGAGATTAAATTACTTTTGATTTTATAGTATAGAAGTATCCTGGGTATTTAATTGGCTAAATAAGACATATATGTCGGGCTTTTCTAATTGGCCTTTTCCATCATAACGGTTGTCGATTGAGACCTCTACGTAAACTTCAACCTATGATCGTACAAAATAAAATAACTCCCGAACCTGACTTCAACAGGATAGGTTTCGAAGGCAATAATCCCATACCGCATCACCAACGACTCAAGAATACCTCGAACCAGAAATTTTATTAGCGACAAAATTCGTTAACATTGAAACGGGGAAAAAACGGAGGGAGAGAAATATTGTAAAGTGGATGGATGGAGGCCGGGAGAGATGATGTTTTACAGATGGAGTACGGAGGGGGATCCCGCTTTTATAGGCGCGGAGGAAGGGTAGGACTGCAAAGGAAAAAATCTCTGTGGTCAAAAACATGTCGTAAGACTAGTGTTTTCATTGAATATCTTCAAAACGTGCTTCAAATCTGGAAAAAAATTCCCTAAGGTCAAGTACTTTTTTTTTTTGCAGACTTTATGAAAATGTTAGTGAAAACTCATGCAACTAAATGAGCTTCTCTGCTGACATGGCAAGAAAGTGCATCTAGCTGAATAGAGGTGCCCTAAAATATGTACATGCGGGAGGGGTAGAAGCCAATTAAATAATAAAAAAATAGACATATATGTCTTAATTTAACCATGTGGTGCTTATGAAAAAAATACGGGATTAGTGACATGAACAGAAATAAGTGTAGTGAACTGACCGGGATGTGGTGTAGACATTGGTGGCGCTTGTTGGGTGACGAACCCGACGGACACCTCTTTCGGACCTATGCTATTGCGCTGCTCGTCATTACCTCTTCTGACAAATTTGTTTACTCCTCACCTCCACCGATAGTAAATATGGCTTGTCTGTAATGACCCGAATTTTTACAATTATCAAAAAAGTACATTTTCGGTATCCGTTTCGAAAAATAGATTTGTAAATATTTATTAAAAATATTTACGAAGTTAAGAGAGTGATTAATTAAAGTTTAATGAAGGAAATTAGCTTAAATAAAGGATAATTAGATAAAAGGATTAAATTGAATGAAGTGTGAAGGTTTAATTATAGGATAAAGAAATTGAAAGGACTAAATAAGTAAATAGGCCAAAGGAGTGCCAAGTGTATGGCAAAAATAAAATACATGTGTAATAAGTATTATACATATATTTGTAATACATGTATATATTTACTTATTATTTAAGTAAATAATTAATGTATTTATTATTATTAAATTGATATTATATGATGAATAGATTAAATAAAGACAAGTGTATGGTAATGATTTGGTACAAATGTATTAATAAAAAATACATATATTTGTAATATATGTATTTGATATTAAATGGATATTTATTATTTAGTGAAAGATATTTATTAAATAAATAATTATATTATAATATATTTATATGATAAATAAATGTAAAATAACAAGTGTATGGTGGGGATAAAATACAAATGTAATAATATATGTGTGCCCAAGTGTAAAATAAATATTTGATATTAAGTAGATATTTAATAAAGTCATTATTATTATTATTGTTATTATATATTATATATATATATAAAGTAAAACAAAAGAAAAAGAAAGAAGAAAGGAAACAGAGAATGAGACGAAACAGGGGAAAGAAAGGAAGGAAAGAAAAATAAAAGGAAAATTGGGGTTTTTGAAGCCTTAAGCTTTACTAGGTAAGTCAATTTGATCCCCTTTTTTGCAATTTTGATGTTTATGAAATTCTAGAGAAGAGTATTATATGAATTATATCAAAAGTTAGGGAGTTAATAAATTTTTATGTGTTGATTAAGTTGAACAAAAAGATGAATTAAGGGCTAAATTGATAGAAATTCAAGTTAGAAATGAAATAAGGATTGAATTGTAAAGTGATTCATAAGTTTTATGCTTTAAGGACTAAATTGAAAGAATTTAGAAATTATGGTTTTATGATGAAAAATAGATAATTATGTCTAAGTTTGGTTAAAAATTGAGTAGAAATAAAGTATGAATTAAGATAGAAAACTAAGTGAATTTAGTTAGGATTAAATTGAAATTAAAGTAGAAAATCAACATTTTGCATTAAGACTGTTTGGGACAGCAGTAGTAGTTTAAGTTTGAAAAATCACCAAAAATTGTATCAATTGAATTAAGAATGAATAAAATATGTAATTAAAGCTTATTGAGTCTAATTTCTTATAGAAGAAACGGTTTAAGCAATTGAATTGTAAATTATAAGATATAATGAGTTTTGTGAGACAAGGTCAGAATGAATTCGGTTTCCCCTGTTCTGACTTTGGAAAATCACCAAAAATTGAAGAAAAATAATTAGAGACTTAAAGTTATATGTTTAGAATTCATAATGAGTCTATTTTCAGGAGAAATCAACGGGAATATTATCCGAGTTCTGTATTGTAAGATAATTAATTTTTAGTAAAGAAGGGTCGGAACTGTCAGACAGCAGAATAGGGTTAAATTTAAAGAATAAACTGTACCTAATGAATAAATTAAAAATTCTGAAAATTTTTATGGTAATAATATATATGAGTCTAGTTTCAGGAAAAATTAACGGATCTTAATTTGGAGTTCCGTATCTCGAGTTATAAATAATTTAGTGACTATGACACAGATGGACAGCTTGAATATTCATAAAAGTAAATAATAAAAATTATAGATAATGTTACTTACAAGTGTGTTATATACACTAAGGATGTGGAATGGAGAGGAGGAAGAGGAAAAATATGTATGAATATTCATCTAACATGGCTAATTTGCATGTTTTAGGCTCAGTGACTAAATTGAATAAAAGTAAAACTTTATGGGTAATTTTGTAAAAATGTCAGAAATGACCAAATTGCATGAAATGGATTATTTTATTATTTAAATTACAAAATTAAATGAAATTATTAATTTAGTTCAAGATCGGGGGAAAACATGTTTTAGGAATTAAATTGAAAAGTGTTGAAATTATGGAAAATTCTGATATTTTATAGAATTCATGGATTTTTATCAATATGGATGAGAATAATATCTACAAATAAGGATTAAATTGCAAGAATTTTATTTTCTTGACCCCAAGGATGAAATCATCATTAATTAAAAGTTTAGGGGCAAAATGGTAATTTTTCCTAGAGCATTAATTAAATGCATTAGAATATGAAATGAATGAAAATGATGATCAAATTTATTTATAAAGATCCGGACGACTCAAATATGAGACTTGATCGTGGAAAATAAAAGATATCGGATTAATGAAATTATAAACACAAACAAGCAATGAGGTAAGTTTGTGTAACTTGAATTGTATTTTAAATACTTGAAATATATGGTTATGTGATGAAAATATGATTTGAATGTTCAATTCATGATAATTGATGAAATATTCCTAATACTCAATATAAATTGAAAATAAAGCCTGGTTTAATGAAAGGAAAATTCGATAGATCTCTGAAAAGGAATTGACGGTAAAAAGGATCTACCCCGGATGGGTGATCCTATTTTGATACAGCCCTCTCGAAGAATACGTGTAAAATGGATTTAGCCCGGACGGGTAATCCGAATTAGGGTCTGAATTTAGCTCGATGGTAATTCAGATCCAAGCTCATTAGAGTAATTGTCATTGCAGGGGATTTAGCCTGGACTGGTAATCCCGACAATACTCTATGAGTTTATATTACAGGTGATTTAGCCTGGACTGGTAATCCCACTGTAAGGATGAGGTTCGCAGGAGTATGCTCTCTGATATGAAATGTGTAAGCCCATGGTTGAAAGATACCATGGCAACCTGATATGAAATGTGTAAGACCATGGTTGAAAGATACCATGGTAACCTGATATAAAATGTATAAGACCATGGTTGAAAGATACCATGGCAACGTGATATGAAATGAATAAGACCATGGTCGAAAGATACCATGGCAACGTGACATGAAATGTAGCACCCCAAACCCGGCCCAGAAGTTATGGCCGGATCCGGCATGCCACATCAAAAACGTTAAAAAAAAAAATTTCCATTCTAAGTCCAGAAAATCGTACTTGATGTTCAAAAGATTAATTCATTAAGGGTTAAAGTGAATGGAAGTCATGCACCGTAGGAAACCGGAAAAGAGGTGGTGAGTCCATCGGATCGCTATACCAAGCTCCCTTCGGATCCAATCCTAGACATGCATACCGCCATTGCCACACCTTAACGTCATGGATATTTCTAGGAAACCGATTTGATTAAGTCATTTTAGGAAAAGTGATTAATCTTGGAAAATACTTTCATTGCGGAAGCTTTGCTTGTTGTCGTGTTATTTTGAAATCAATTGTTGTTTTTGAAAACGCGCCTAAAGCTATCCAATTTCAACAGTTAAAACAAGTATTACCTATCTTAGTAATACATATTAAAACCATCAAAAATAAATAAGCGGCCTTATTACATTTAAAAGCCCAAAACCTCAAACGTAATTAAAAGGATGTCCAGTTCACGGAAGAAAATCAAACTTTCGAACGGGTGGCCACTTGAATTCCCTCACGACTCCAAGCCCACTATGGTTGGGGATTTCTGCGTGGATGAAAATAAAAGGGTAAGTTTGGGAAACTCAGTGTAAGGAAAACCCATTCAAAGCCCAAGTCACTCAAGCCTATTGGGCCTAAACCCATTCAGGTAACAGTGGTACTGGACTAGAACCCTTTTCAGATTACAATAAACTGGGCCTTAGCCCCTTATTCAAATAACAGTATGGCCCATAGGCCCATTTCAAAATACATGCAACATCAATAACATATGCAAGCCCATTTGGGGAGACTACTCAACCCACCAACCACTACACTCCACCCGTACCAGCCATACACTCCATGTGGGGAATAGCTCAACCCACCCAGCCCAACACTCCACAATTGCAGCATTGCTGCTCAATTAACAGTAAATTGAGGCAAAGCCTCTAGTACGTGGACAAGCCACTTTCAGTACTTCCTCCGTCAATATCCCAATCCCATGCATCAGATAATAAAAACATGGCATGCAGTAAATAACAATAGACAAACATGCATTTAGGTCAATTTAACCCTAGGGGTATTTCGGTAATTTATCTACTAGGGGTAAAACTGTAAATTTTCCACTTTTAAAGGTATTTCAGTAATTTATCTATTTTAGGGTTTTTCATGCAAATTCCTACTTTTCACGTACTAACAGAATCACGTACCGAGGGTTCTTACCGAATTAGGCCCGTTGGCCCATCATTCCAATTTTGGCCCATTAAGCCCAAAAATATCGAGGGCACAGAAATCATGCACTTTGCAGTTCAAACATTGTAGCTTACCAAAAACATTAATCGATTTACCTCACGAGCATTCGCACACTCGCAAATCTACAAAATACCAGTTTTCGGCATTTCGGCTTTTCGGCTTTTACCGATCCAGACTAAGAAAGAGGGTGTTAGTTACACACCTGTTTGCGACGATATGCTGACGAGATCCACACACGAACTGCCTACAATTGGATTACTAACACGTTAATCTAACTATTCAAATACAAACTACGTATTAACCACTTACGATATTCGGCCAACCACACCTACAGATCATAGTAAGCTTATAAGAAAACAATAAGTAACTCATTAACAAATTTTTGTCAATGTTTACCACATAATCATAATTTCACTGCAAGCTGTCTTCCTGAACAACAGTCACTAAATCATTTATAACTGGAGCTACGAAACTCCAAATCAAGTTCCGTTAATTTTTCTTGAAAATAGACTCATATATCTTCTATCCATAAAATTTTCAGAATTTTTGGTTTGGCCAATCAATACCAGATTTTTCTCAAAGTTTCGCATGTTTCACTGTTTGACTAATCTGACCACTCTTCATTACGAATCAAATTTCTCATTGTATAGAATTAAAAATATATTCTCGTTTATTTCATTTGAAACTAGACTCAACAAGCTTTAATTACATAATTTATTCAGCTTCTAATTCATCTCCCACAATTTATGGTGATTTTCCAAAGTTACGTTACTGCTGCTGTCCCAAGCAGATTTATTACCAAATCACTCTTTCACACATACCTTGCATGTTATTTAAACATGTATATCACCAATCAATCATCACATATCTATGATTTTACTTAAGTATAATCTCCATTTCATCATTTTAAAGCACAACATGTTAGCTGATTTTTCCCTTTAACATCTAAGGCACATGCATGCTTATTTGTTTGGCTCAACTTCACCTATCTTCCATTTTTCATCAAAAGAACATGAAACAACAACCATTTCCTTCATTTTAATTCATGACTAAATGCTCACAACACAACTAAAAATCAAAATATACTTCAAGAATTAAGGTAGAATCAAGAAGAACTCATGAACCTCAAAATAAAAGCAAGGTACCAAGAACTTACCTTCAATTTTCCTCCTCCTAATGACCGAATACTCAAGAGTTTTCTCCTCTCCTTTCTCTTCTCTAACTTTCAGCTATGATGAACAAAGATGGACAAAACTTTGTTCTTTTCACCCCTTTTTCTTTTAATAAAACTTCATATTTCATCTATTTAATTCTTTAATACAAAAGACATGAAATTCTTATCATGAAACATTTACCTAACCAATTATCATGAAACATTTACCTAACCTATTATCATGGAACATTTACCTAACCTATTATCATGGAACATTTACCTAACCTATTATCATGGAACATTTACCTAACCTATTATCAATTTGTATCAATTTGTACCATAAATTATGGATATCAAGTGTACATTTTGTCTACAACAACATGATGGCTGGCCACTTCATGTAAAATGGGAGGTTTGTCATGCAAATCCTCCTATTTTGCACTCCTATTTATTTGGCCACTTCAATTTAGCCTATAGCATTTTCAAACATTTTCACATAGGTCCTATTTTCATAATTTCACTCCATTTTTCTTATGGAACAAAAATTAACTAAAATTACTGGGTTCTATCTTAAGCTTGGGCTTTCTAGAGGCCCACTAACATAATTAAACCTATGCCAACATTCACAGGATTTCTGAAAATTGGGGCGTTACATGAAAAGAATAAGACCATGGTTGAAAGATACCATGGCAACATGACAGAAAATGAATGAGTAAGACCATAGTTGAAAGACACTATGGCATCATGTCAAAGATAAATAAGACCGTGGATGGGAGACGCTATGACATCTATTGAACAATTGATATTCAGGTAATACTTATCAGATGACGAATGGTTATATGAAATGGTTGTGTGAAATGTTTACAAGAACTGGTCATATGGAAATATATGTACAAAATAGTTGTATGAAATAATTATGAAGATAAATAAACGAAATAAGTATAAGTACATGGAATATAATTTATGTCAAGTTCGATATAAACTATTACCGGAATAAATATACATAAAATATATGGAAATGATGGAGCATGAAATATTGATATAATGAAATGAATGATATATGCTTATGAAGAAACGACAAGAGCATGATATGTTTCATGACATGTATATATATGATTATCTTTGATATGTTGATACAAGGAAATTATGTAAGTTGAGAGTATTATTAAACTCAAGTGCGATATGTAGAGAAAATAAGTACATCAATGTTGAATTTAGATGAAATGTGTGCAAGTATACTAACAATGATGTTGTTTGACGCTTAGACAAGTGCCAAACTATTGATTGAACGGTAACATGTTTAATTATAAGGAGCATTGAAATAGTAAGTACTTAGATGAAAATAAAATTTAAGATTTTGCGAAATTTTTTTAATCTCGATTTAATTCCGGTTGGTTTCAATGTATGTTTGGGGCTTCGAGGGCCCAATAGAGAGACGTTATGATTATTTCTAAAATATGAATAATAAATGTCTCAGAATTATCTGAAAATGTTCAGTAAACTCCGATAATGCCTCGTACCCTATTCCGGCAATGGATACGGGTAGGGAGTGTTACATTGTCGGTGACTCTAAACTAGGGCATGTACTCATAACAGGTCGTCGTGTTCGATGAGAAAAATGGGTTTGCGAATGAGTAAGAATTTCATCCTAAGATCCTAAATGTCGATGTACTCGTGGTAATCTTGCCAATTCTTGTTAGTCTTTCCGCGCAGATCTAGCTTTTGCATTGCTTTCATGTCTCATAGTGGCGACAAAATTTGTTGCCTCTACCCGAACTGTCACATCACTCGATTTGATTCGTGCATTTTCACTGTCACATACACTATCAACGAAACATTTGTGTCCCACATACTGCAAATGGGTAAAAATTTCAACAGGACTCATTTTATGATATCTAGCTCGACGTATGACATCTATTCAAACTACAGTGCACGATTGTAAACTATGTTATGTATAGAATTTTATTTCACAAATCATTGCATAATTATTATAGGTTTGAAAAAAATAAGTAACTAACCTCAACTTCCAAGCGTTGATTTAACAACAACCAAATATCTTCGAGCTACTCGGGTAGTCCCACGTAACTTGACCCATGGTTTCACCTATTCAAGCGATATGTTAATTCAAACATATAATAAATAAACAACATTTACTATACAAACTACATATTTATTAACAAATGATTTTTATCTTGTCACCAATGGGAACATATATGGGTCATTCACTTGGAGACGTAGAAATGGTAGCCGCCACCAGACCCATGACTGCAGCAGGAGCAAGCAACCACTGATTGACATCTTATTCGGTTTCGTCGTTCGACACAACTCCCGATACAACGTGGCCAACACTGTTGATCCCCAACTCAATCGTATGATTTCTTTGAAGTCGACTAGGTGTAGTAGCCACCTTATGCGTACCAAATTTTGAGATTTATTAGGCATTAGAATGCCCCCGATTAACCTCAAGATGAATGATCGGGTGTTTTGTTCTTTAATGACATTGGGTGCGTCCTTAGGAAGATCTTTGAAATTGGTTTCCAACAATTTCATATTTATTCGATGACTGTAAAACTTATTCGACACTTTCCCCAAAAATGTCTTGCAAAGGTCCTCTTTACTACGAACGACCGTTGACCTTGTGACGGCTGAATCATCCACTGATAAACCGAGTTTTAAAGCTACGTCATTGAGTGTGATTGTACACTCGCCGCATAGAAGATGATAAGTATGTGTCTTAGGCTTCCATCTTTTCACCAACATGTTGATTAGTGTAGGATCGAGTTTGTAGCCCCCAAGCATACGAGACACATGCAAGAATTTCGTGTCTTGCAAGTAACCATGAATTTCGGCACTTGGGCTCTTTGACAGGTTATGTATGAACCCCTCCAAAACACGATCATCCGCCTATTTATATCAACAAAAAAATAATTTAAAATATTTAAAAAATAAAAAAGACTACAAATTTAACTTAAATAAAAATAATGAAAGGTGAAAATGTGTTTATCGTCGAAATGAATTAAAGAAATGTCATTTGTGAAAATTTAATCGAAACAAATAATATACGAAATAAGTAAACAAACGTATCAGAAAATTTAAAATAAAACTTGAGTAAAATTGAGAGAATTGAGAGTTTTAAAAAAATTAGATTTAAATAAATAAAAAATAACGGTCGGGATCCTTAAAAATTTTAACGTTACGAACATTAAAAGAACAGCCTAAAAAACCAATTAAATAAAAAGAAAACCACATATATGCCTTATTTAACCGTGTCTATTCCTAAATTAAGTCATAGTGTCGAAATTTTTAAAAAAAAAAAAATGGGAATTGGAAAATTACAGAATAGTGCGACTATAGACTTTTTTTATAACAAGTGGGCCCAATTTCACATCTTGCTTTTATGACAGCTATCCAATAAAACATGCAAACTTTTTATTTATTCCCGAATTATTGAACTGTCCTTCCTTTTCATGTACGAGGGAGTCTGTCTTGTATTCCTTATCACAATAATGACTCTTTTATTTGAGAATTACGCACACACTCTTCATCAGATACGCCTCTTTTATACAAATGCCCCCTCCCCATTAATTATGAACTCATCACAATAATCAATGACACCAAAAGTAATTCATCATTATGTCATCCTTTTTCTTTCTCTCTGGTTTTTGGTGTGTCAAAATCTACATATTTATCTGGCTTTTAACAAGTAACCACCATTAGTCTCATGGAAGTTGATGGTGTCCCCTTCGACCTCATCCACCAATTGTGGGTGGTGATCTGATCTTGATGCTGTTGGATGTCATGTAAACCTTTGTTTGGAGAAGACGTGGGTAGTAGGTGATGATGGGTTTTACCCGGCCATGGACGACTTGAAAGAAATGTTTCAACTGGTTGCTTCGTTGATGGGGGACTTGGCAGGACATTCTCGTGTTATGAATAAGCAATCGAGGTTACAAGAGAGAGTCTCCTCTCGCACCCATGGAAAAAACAAATCTGACGTGGTTAAGAGCGACAGTTATTTGAGCTAGCTATGTTTGTTCCTATTCTGTCTGTTTCGAGCTTAGTATCGCTGGTCTTCACTTGTATAATTAACCTTTGCCTTGTACCATGATATCAAACCCGATCTGCTGGTATTTTTTTTTTTTCTTAGGAAAAGAAAATTATGTCCAAAAAAACCTTCATCCAAAGATAGAAATTAATTGTAAAATGTTATTAAACTCTGTGAACAAAAACACCCTTGCATGTCTATTTGACACCCATAAAACTGAGATTAGGCTGCTTTCTTTTTGGTAATATTATTATTTATTCACTATGTTTTAGTATATAAATTAACAATAAAATTATTTTAATTGATGATTTTTAAGTCACTCACATGGCTTGTTTTGAAATTTTAAAAAATTTATTATTTCTTACAAGAATTTTTACTAATTTTTTAATTTCAAATTTAAATTTTTATTAATTATTCTTTATTTTATATCTAACTATTCATTAACGTTAAAACAATATAATTAGTGGGCCTCTTAAGCCCTTTCTCTTCCTTCTCCACCGAGGACAGCGGCATGGCGATCAATTCTTTCACTATCTCAGATCACTAAATCAAACTTGATAAATATAACTCTACTTCAACGTGTGTTTTCTAAATCATCATTAGATCAACCCTTCCATTATTGCCATAACCATGAAAATGACTTATGATACGTTTTGATCCAATCTGATGTTAGCATGTAAATAAATGGGCAGTAAGGGTAAAAGTGATGAAATTGTAGTAGTTTATGGAAATATAAGGGTGTCAATTTGCTTTTTTCCAGTCAAGGAATAAAAGATTAAATACAAAGAATATTCCACTCACATTACATCTTAATGACTAATATTATTTAATTTCATATATGGGAGCCAACTTAACCAAATACTACTCATTTGTTTTGTATGGCAACATCCATCCTTTGCTTAGATTGACTAATACTGAGAACCTTAAAAGAATTTATAGCTATGAACAATACTAGAATTAGATAAAGATCTGAATGTGACGATTTCTTCACAAGCTTTCACAACTAGCTAGAGGGAAAGTGACACTACATCTTTTCTCCATGGACCTGCATATCAGACTTTTTTGAAACACTTGAGTTGGCTGGCAAAATTCCAAAAATTCCATCAAAATGTTCAATTACTGTCCTTTGGTTGGACAGTATTGATCTGACCGTATATACTTAGTAGGTAGAACCCCAAAACGAGAAAAATGTAGCCGATGTCGATGGATCATGTGGCAACTCTGGATCCCGGCACGAAATTAAGTTTATCAACTTCATCCCATACTAGCTTTGATGCTATTTCGTCGCACTCCGGAACATATTCCTGTTTAGTAAAGAAAACTACCTTAGTCAAGTCAATTTTCATCAATCATTGCTTGAACAAGGAATGGTTTATGAAAGGGGAATTAAGGTACATATAATTCAAACATCCTATTCATGCTCATAAAACCGTTTGTATTTGCTCTTAATTGAACATATTTAGGCCAGCTTTACCTCTAGTTGTCTGACCAATTGCTTAGCAGTTGGGGCAGACAAGATAATGCGACGGGCAGTTGGCGAAATGAAGCCTTCATCAACGGCCTTATCAATGAAAGACAACAAAGAATTGTAATATCCATCCACATTCAATAGACCCACCTGCAAAAAGGGATAAATCTCTTTTTAAATTATTGGAGTAAAATATAATATCCAAATGGATTTGTATCAACTTATAATATTAAATTATTGGGTTCTCAAGTGACCTAAGACGCAACAACAGATTGACCAACATTTTTGTATTGTTTTTTGTTTCAAGTTTTGAATAGTGGGTAAGAACCCCTTTCTCCCATTGGAAAGGAGATCTTGCAATCAATTCCCAAAATCTTATGCTATCTTTCCATGTGATGAATTCAATTGAAGCGCCACATGCATTGATTCTTAAGTTTTTCTTTCTAATCCATCACAATTTTTATCAGAAAATAAAACTAAATATCACGTCAACTTTTACCAAAAATACCTAACAAAACATTTACTACTCAAGGAACACGACAAATCAAACTCCTACCATCTTGCTTGCTGATATGATACAAATATAAATTAACGTAAAACCAGTCAATCAAAGCTGAGTTCTACAAAATACAAAAACATGCATGACATCGAGAGAAAATAGGACTGGCTCACACTAATATATCTTAATCAAAGAGTTATTATTATTAGAGACTAAACTCTTATCTGTCTTCCACCAAATCATTAAATTCAATGATTGAGATAACTAAACAAACCGATTTGTATTTCGTACAGGCTTACGATGGATCCCAAGTTGCGCCCATGTAATAACTTCCAGAAGTTCTTCAAGGGTGCCATAGCCACCTGAAATTTAATTATAGGAAAGATTACATATTTTCATGTAACCATAAACTGCGGTTCTAATTGCATTTCTAATAAACTATACATATGTTATGATGTCGAAATCGATGGATTAACCAATAACAAGTAATACCAGGAAGCGCAATGAAGGCGTCAGCCTGTCGTGCCATTTCGGCTTTCCTTTGGTGCATATCAGATACAGCTCTTACTTCTCCAACACTCTCACCAGTAATCTGCAGCAAACTTGTGTAAATGAATGAATGCTTTCATTGGAACTTATTAGCAGATACTCGGATGTAATTGCAAACAACTCGGAACAAGTTGAAGATTAGATCCAAGGCTAAAAAAACATACCACTGTGGGCATCAAAGTTCTTGGAATAACACTGCAAGCAAAATCCAACAACCATGGATGAGTATCATTCCAGAGACTAAAATATAGTAAATCTTACAACAAAAATTAATGTTTTTACAAGCGACACCAAAGTCGATTTTTTAATGTAAGAAATGCATTTTAGTTATGTTAAAAGAGGCGGCTCTCCACTCCAGTCTAGTGACTGCAAATTAAAAAAGTTACAAAGACTGTAGAGTGTACAACTTTAAAACGAAATATAAGTGAAAGTTGGTGTACAACTGTAAGGATCAAAAGAGATTCACTTTTCCCAAACCGCCAAAGCTTATGAAAAAGGCAGCCTTTGTAAGAACTTTAAGTAAAGGCACTTTTAGATTCTTGCAGGATGTACGAGATAAACCATGTTCCTTTCTGCACAAATCCATTTTGGCCACTTAAAACTTTTTTATTTTTTCAATTAACAAAGAGGATAAATCAATTCTTTTCTCTCTGCTCTGGACTGGACCAGCATTTGATCCCATGATGTCTGCCTTTGTTAAGAAACCCACTGCCGTAGAGAATTTAGAGAAAAATTTGCATGGTTCAAGGGGAAAAAGACTCTTAAAATATCAACACTGAAACCCCATTTCGAAGCCCGCAAAAAAAAAAAAAAAACACAAATTTCATTACCAATGATGTTTAGTAAGAGAGATAGAGAAAACAAACCCTAGAACATGGCGCCCACCATCATGAACTGCCTGAGAAACAAGACCCATCAATCCCACGCTTCCACCTCCATAAACCAAATCAATCCTTCTCTCCACCTTCATAATCCAAAACAACAACAATTTTCACTTAATAAATTGAAAAACAACCCCCCATAAACACGTGTCACGATGACATAAACGTTAATTTTTTTATTTATTTGTCCATACAAGAATTAAGGATGGGAACTAGGAAGCATTAAGACATTGAAAAAACAAATATAAAAGGTTGAGTGGAAAGAGGGAATGATATATTTTCATGGAACCCCATAAACAAAAATCATGGAGGTTTTCTTGTAGAAATGCCAAAGAGAAGAACACGCTCAAGGAGTCATTATATCAAAGCAAGCACGTTTGTTTCCCTTGGGAAAAGCAGCAGACTATGATTATTTATTATTAATATTATTTTTTTCTTATGCTTATTAATGTTGCTGTATTCTTTTCATCTTCATATGGTTCTTAAGAAAGTGAAATGAAAGAGAAGGATCATGCAAGAAGGCTGCTCAACTGACAGGCAGGTTACAGCGAGCAATGCCTATTTCTCTCTCTCTCTCTCTCTCATGCCAAACATAAACCCTAAACCTCCTCTCCTTGGACAGCTAATCCCCCATCTACAATCATAAGCGCACGTCGAAGGCTTGATTGTTTCAACTACTAACACTCAAAGAAAGAGAATAGCAAACAATTGATATAAGAAATTTTCATTTTTGGCATTCAAAAAAAATATTCTAGCTTAAGATATTTACGGTTTTCCACTAATGAAGAAGAAACCGGTATGTTAAAAGCAAAACTTCCATTGAATCAGATTTTGTAGTAAACAAAGAAATAATTCCATGTTGGAATTAATATCTAAGTTTGAGATGGAAAAATATTGGAATATGGTTTTAAAAAAAATGGTCCCAAATCGAAGTTGTGTTAAATTTTCAGGAAATGTACTTCCTCAGAAGCTGTTGAACTTTAGAAACGAAACTAAAAAAGAAGAAGAAGATAAGATTAAATATCCCAGAGGCAGAAAGAAGAGGAAACAAAGTAAGAAATTTTTGATAGTTTTATAAATTACCAGTTCCTTGCCTAACTCCACAGCAGCTTCTTGGTAGCTAGCTTTCTTCCCTGAACTGCTTCCACAAAACACACAAATCCTTTTAAACCTGGACTTTGACTCTTCCATCTTCCCTTCTTTCGCTTAACTCTCTTCTTTTTTCTAACAATGTGAAGGATGTCCTTTGAAGAAGGTTGGGAAATGAGAACAAGGTGAGTATTTGTTTATATAGACAAGGGAGGAAAATGGAAATATGTTCCCAAAAATGCCGCATTCGATTATATATTTTCAGTTTCTTCTAGAAAATAATATAAAAAATAAATAAAAAGTATTTTCAGTCATCACGTATAAACACCATTTAATCAATTTCTGTTTACTTTAGGGGTTTCTTTTTTAATTATTTGGAAGGTAGAAATTATTATTTTTATTATGGAGAGCGACAGGGATCATTATTGTATTAATACAACAAAATAAACTCAAAGTGGGAACTTAATTAGAAATTTGACATTATTATATCTCAGTTTCACACTGTTACCCAACTAGTTTTCAAAGAATGCCATTTTTGTGGCTTGGTTTGGTTCATCAACCAACAATTTTATATGGAATAATGGATGATTTATATCACATTAACATACAATCATTCATTAGTTCCATAATAACACAAAACTTATTTTATATTTAACTTTTCAATTTAATTCTCATTCAAACAATACTAAATACTACAAGTTTAGAATTAAATAAAGGCAAATTTGTTGTAAATTAAGAATATAGGTTGAAATTTTAATTATTTAAAAAATAGATCCATTTTTCGGAGATGTAGTAAAAACTCATATTAGGAAATACGTTTTTTTTTTTAAATGTTAATTTCTTTAGCTAGATGGTTGACTACTATTATTTTCATCCTTAAGTCCCAAGTTAGATTACTATCTCAAGTATATATATATATATATTTCATGTTGTTGTTTCAAGCTTTTATTTTTTATTTTTAATTAATATACATATTGTTTTCAAGTTTTTATTTTAATTCATCTTTTAATTAATAATTTTTTATTTATATAAATAAAATAATAAATATCTAATTATAAAATAAAATATATTTTTATATTTATCATTATGTTAAATATATTTTATTTTTAAAAACACCAACTAATTTTTTATATATTTTTCTTTATGTATAATTTTATATGTCAAATATTTATTTTCTCCACTTATATTGTGGGTATGGTATTTTTAATATTATAAAATTAAATAATTATTTTAAATATCATTATTATTTTTATATATAAATTATTTCAAATATCATTATATTTTTACCTACATTGTGGGTATGATAAATTATAATATTATAAAATCAATTAATTATTCCAAATATCATTATTTTTAATAAATATAATTTTTATATGTGAAATATTTATTTTTCAATCCATATTATGGATATGGTAAATTTTAGTATTATATATTTTTGTATGTGTATTTGAAATAATTATTATTTTTATAATATTAGAATTTACCATTCCCCAATGGGGAAAATAAATATAAAAATATAAATTAATTGATGTCTTTTAAAAAATAAAATATATTTAACATAATAATAAATAAAAATATATATTTATTATATAATTGCAAATTTATTAATTTATTTATATAAATAAAAGAATTATTAATTATGAAATATTTTTAACATAATGGTATACATAAAATATATTTTTTTATTATTTTAGAATTACATGTTTGTTATTTTATTTATATAAGTAAAAGAGTTATTAATTAAAAAGATGAATTATAAATAAAATAAAATAACTTGAAAACATATTTATTAATTAAAATATTAATTAAATATTAAAATTAACAAAAGAAATTTAAAACAATATGAAATAAAAAAATAGCTTAAGATAGAAATCAAACTTGAGACTTTTAAGTATGAAAATAATAATATCTGACCATCCAAAGGAACTAATATATTAAAAGAAAGCATTTATTGCAAAATGTGTTTTCTAATGCTACCTCTACGAAAAGTCAGTCTATTTCTCTAAATAATCAAATTTTGACCTATATCTTTATTTTTTTTTCTGAAATCGGCAAATACTCTTAATTTTTCCTTACTAAGATTTTTTTTATCTTTTTATATATCACTTGAAGTCTTAAAAAGAAAATTGCACTAAATTGAGTTCTCAATGACTAAAAACAAGTACGACATTTTATTAATGAAACTGTCATCGATCATTTGATCATTAATTGAGGATGACGTGACTGACAAAAGGGATAGAAAGTTACCATGTAAGATTCCACATGGATAAGTAAGTTAATATGGTATGTGATACCATATTATATATTTTAAAATTAAAAAATTCTTTAAAAATTATTAAAATCATTAAAAAGTGTAAATTTAAAATAATTTTGGATAAAAATAAAGGTCAGACTTCATTTGAATGTGAACACCAAGTCGTTCAGATTCATTCTGTAATTTAGAAATTTATAAAAATTATTAAAAATTAAAATATTCAATTTCATAAATAGGTATTCATGGGCAGAATGAAACCCAATTCCAAAATATTTTGCTAAGCCCAAGCCCGATCTAGGCCGCCCAAATGACCCATTTCACCATTCAAAAGTAATAAAAATATTTTTTATTTAACTTAATTATAAAATATATAAATATTAAAATAAGATAATTTTTATATCTTTTATTATTTAAACAATAAATTAGATAATGTCATGCGTTAACTTCTCGTTACTTCTGCCAGATATGTTGGCACTCGTTAATGGTCAAATTGGTATACTTTTTTAATTTTTCTCCAAGAGTTTAATTAATCTTTTTTATTCTTTACTAAGATTTTTAAATTTTTTTAACTAACTATGAGGTATGATGTGGTGGTTACTCACCTCATCCCTAATAACGTGGTTAGGGGTTTGATTTCCGCTCATAAAAATAGAACATATTAGTTACCTCTTTGAAAAGTATTTTCGACTAAGAGACTAGTTATTACTACCGATGATGGATACCTTAATTCAGATATAATAAAGCATGAAATGAGAGCAAATCATACAATAAAATTAGAATATAAAATAAATAAGTTGCTGAATAATTTTAATGTTTTTGTTTCTACAATAATGTATGTGTTGTTTAATTACAAAAGCATGCAGATCACATGTAAAAAGTTCCTTAATATTTCAACTAATTAAATATTCCACATTAAATTGACAACTGTAGTTAAGTTTTAATTCACATGTTAATTAAATATTGTAGTGATTTATGAAGAAGGTGTTATTCATGCCAAGTATGAGGGAGAATAACTAATTTATAATAAATCCCTGCTTCTTGTATGAAAAATTATGAAGTTGTTTTGGTGGGTTGTAGCGGTGTTGACGGTCAAAAAATTCATTAAATCTCGTGGGCGGGTAGTATAGTGATATGCAAGCTTCATTTTCTTCCCTCAAAAGTCTTCAAACTCTTTTACCTTTTAAAGGGTGGATTTCTTGAAATTAAATTATTTTAATAATAATTTACTTGGAAGTTGTACACTTGATTTGATGAATAGAAAACTTAAAGTCCATATCACCTCAATGAGTTGCACACCTTTTGAAAGTCCAACTTATCAAATTTTAACTCAATTTTCCTCTCCACAATTATATTTCTCAACTAAAACAATTAAAGATAGTTCTTTTAAAATGAAAAATATTTAATGAAATCCTTTAAAATTAAAGTTAATATATTTTTTATTAAAATAATAAGTGCCTTAATTAAAGTTTTTAAGGATCTTTGATTAGTGATTCTAATAATATTTTTATTGACACGATTCCCTTACCTATTCGGGAGGATATGAAAGTTTGGGAATTGGTGTCTGTAGATGGAAGGATTGCTAGCAGCTTCTGATGCTAACAGAGTTTTTAAACTTCCTATTTTAATGCCGGATTGTTACACTGAAAAGAAATTATCAATAGTTATAGAAGAACAAAGAAATCAATGATGTTGTGAACTACCTCATTATATTATTCGTCGACCAGAACTTTAAATAAGCAAAGAAAAACAACAATGTGCTAAAAATAAAAGCACAAATAGTTAAAAATGAAATTAATTAATACCACTAACAATACAATCCCTAAAAACAAAGTCTGAAAATCCCACAAATGACACGTAAACTCAACAAATCCTCCCTTAAACCAAATATTTTATAAATATTGGTTTAAAAGGAATATCAAAGTAAATATTCTAAAGCGCAAATTCCAAGCAACATCCTCAACTTCTGAAATGTAGCTCTCTTTAGAGATTCGGTAAAGATATAAGCAATTTGGTCTTCACTTCTGCAGAAAACTAGATCAACGACTCCATTATTTGTGAGATCTCTCAGATAATGAAATTTTACATCTATATGCTTGCTTCTTCCATGTAACATTGGATTTTTAGAAAGTTTAGTTGTTGAATTATTATCACAAAAGATCGTTGTTGCTCCTTGCTATAAAAAAATGTAGTTCTTCAATAATATTTCTCAACCAAATAGCTTGGGAGGCACAAGCTGTAGCAACTACAAACTCAGCTTTTGTAGTGGACAAAGTGACTATTGGTTGCTTCTTTGAAGACCATGAAACAACCCCTGTACCCAACATAAAAGCATAACCAGAAGTACTCTTTCTATAATCAAAATTGCCAGCATAATCACTGTCAGTGAAGCCAAACAAATTTGTCTTTTCACCCTTTTTGTAGAACAATCCGAAATTAGCCATGCCTTTCAAATACCAAAGTATTTTTTTTGCAGCTAAGAGATGCATCTCCTTTGGGCACTCCATAAGCCTGCTAATTAAACGGAACCATGGGGAGTACTGCCTAGTCATTTCTACGAATTTAAAGCCCCAATTAGTATTCTTTTTATGTTATCCAGAAGTCTCTTTTTATATAATTTACATCAAGCTTCCCACTATTTGCTTATAAGAGGTGTTGTTAATCTCTTTTCCTTCAAGATTTCGAACAAGCTTTAAACCAACTTAAGTCAGTGTGCAAACAAGATTGTAGTTCTTCATCCCAAACCTGTCCAAAATCTCTTGCACATACTTTTTCTGAAAAATGAAAATTCCAACTGTAGATTGTATCACTTTAATACCCAAAAAATAATGTAACATTCCAAGGTCAGTCATATCAAATTCAACCATCATGGAATTTTTAAAATCATCAAACAGGGCAACATCACTCCCAGTAAATATAGTATTATCAACATAGAGGCAAACAATAATAATCTTACCTCCTTCACCAACCTTGGTAAAAAGTGTATGCTCGTATGGACATTTCTAGAAACTTTCTTTTAAAAAATAAATTTCGATGTGACTATACCAAGCCCTCGGAGCTTGTTTCAATCCGTACAACGCCTTTTTTAATTTGTACACCTTGTTCTCGTTTCCAAGTTTCACATATCTAGGAGGTTAATTATGTAACGCCCCCACGCCCGAGACCATTGCCGGAGTCGAGCTTGAGGGGTTACCGAACAATATTTATCAAATTAAGAACTTCAAATCATTTATTTCTTCATTCACAGCTTTTTAACTACCCGCGTCACAGTTACAAGAAAAATCATATCTCGAATCACTTTCACCTTTTCTTCGGTTTCTTTTATTAAATCAACTCCATAAATCTGACTTTCCTTGAGTTCAGTCCAATACAATGGCGTCTGACATTTACGACCATATAATGCTTCATAAGGTGCCATCTTCAAACTTGTCTGATAACTATTATTATAAGCAAATTCTACCAATGGTAAGTACCTTTCCCAACTATCTTGAAATTCCAATACGCAACATCTAAGCATGTCTTCAAGAATCTGAATTACTCTCTCTGATTGTCCATCAGTTTGTGGATGAAAGGCAGTGCTGAAATTTAACTTTGTACCTAATGCTTCTTGCAACTTTTTCCAAAATCGTGAGGTAAACCTCGGATCTCTATCCGAAATGATTGACAAAGGTATCCCATAAAGTCTAACAATCTCTCAGATATACAATTCAGCTAACTTATTAAGAGAATAATCTATACGTACCGGAATAAAATGAGCCGATTTAGTCAGTCTGTCAACTATTGCCCAGATGGCATTTTTCTTCCCTGGAGTTAACGGCAACCCTGATATAAAATCCATAGTAATCCGATCCCATTTCCATTCAGAACCATAATAGGTGAAGTAATCCAGAAGGTACTTGGTGTTCAAATTTTCACTTGTTGACAAACTAAGCACTTTGATACAAACTCGAAATATCTCTTTTCATTCCACTCCACCAAGACATTTTCTTCAAGTCATTATACATCTTCGTACTGCCCGGATGAACCGCTAAACAACTATTATGTGCTTCATGCAAAATCTTTTGAAACAACTTATCATTTTTCTGTACACAAATCCGATTTTTAAACATCAAACAACCATCAGAACCGATTTTGAAATTTGGTCCCGTATCAGCTTCACACTGTTTTCTTTTGGCTAGCAAATCTTGATCATTTTTTTGAGCTTCAGAAATCTCTTGTAAAAACATCGGTCTTGCTCTTAACTCTGCTAAAATCGAACCATCATCTGAAATTTTCAACTGAGTCTTCATAACTCTCAAAGCAAACAACAACTTTCTGCTTAAAGCATCGGCAACCACATTCGCTTTTCCCGGATGATAATCGATAACAAGCTCGTAATCTTTCAATAACTCTAACCATCTTCGCTGTCTCAAATTCAAGTCTTTTTGTGACATCAAGTATTTAAGACTTTTGTGATCGGTATATACTCGCACTTTTCACCATACAAATAATGTCGCCAAATCTTCAAAGCAAATACCACCGTAGCCAATTCCAAATCGTGAGTAGGATAATTCTTCTCATGAGGTTTTAACTGTCTCGAAGCATAAGCCATCACTTTTCCTTTTTGCATGAGTACACACCCCAAACCATTTAGAGAAGCATCACTATACACCACAAATTCTTTACCCGATTCGGGTTGTATCAACACCGGTGCTTCATTAATAATTTTTCAATTCTTCAAACTCGTTGACATTCTTCCGTCCATTCAAATTTAACATCCTTTGAGTAGTCTAGTCATAGGAGCAGCAATTATAGAAAATCCATTTACGAACCGCCGATAATACCCAGCTAGCCCCAAGAAACTTCTAACTTCGCCACGTTTTTCGGTGGTTTCCAATCAACAATGGCTGAAATTTTACTAGGATCAACCCGTATACCATCACTTGAAACAATATGACCCAAAAATCTAACTTCCCGGAGCCAAAGTTCACTTTTACTAAACTTAGCATACAGCTGCTTATCTCTCAAAGTTTGCAAAACTATCCTCAAATGCTCAAGATGCTCGTCTCATCTTTTGAATAAATTAAAATATCATCTATAAACACCACAACAAATCTGTCGGTATGGCCGAAATATGCGATTCATTAAGTCCATAAACACAAGAGAGCATTTGTCAACCCGAACGGCATAACTAAAATTCATAATGACCGTACCTTGTTCTAAAAGCAGTTTTAGGCACATCTGGCTCTTTTACTCGCAGCTGATAATACCCAGATCTCAAGTCAATCTTTGAAAACCATGTCGCTCATTTTAGCTGATCTTACAAATCATCAATTCTCGGCAACGGATACTTGTTTTTGATTGTCACCTTGTTTAACCGCCGATAATCAACACATAATCTCATAGAACCATCCTTCTTTTCACAAATAACACGGAGCACCCCAAGGTAAAAACTCGATCTCACAAAGCCTTTATCACCAACTCTTGCAATCTGCGACTTTAATTCTTTCAACTCGTTCGTGCCATTCTATATGGAGCAATCGAGATCGGAGTGTTCCGTATCAAATCTATACCAAATTCTACTTCCTCGATCGGAGGCAAACCCAGTAATTCTTCCGAAATACGTCCGCAAATTCACACACAACCCAAGACTGATTCAACTTTCTTTTCAACTTCTTTTGTATTAATTACATACGCCAAATAAGCTTCATAACCCTTTCTCAAATATCTCGAGCCGACATCAAGAAATCATACTAGATAATGCCTCGATTTGTCCGGCTCAACCCGCAAATTTCACCACTTTCACACTTTAATTCTATAACCTTTTCTTTGCAATTTATTATAGCATCATGCAATGTCAACCAATCCATACCCAAAATAACATCAAATTCATCAAACGGCAACAACATCAAGTCGGCCGAAAAGTAATGACCCCGAATCATTAAAGGGCATTTCTTACTTACTTTATCAACTATCACGCATTTGTCTAGTGGTTCGACACTCTAATCATAAGTTCTGTGTTTCGGATTCTACCTTTTTCTTTTCCTTCAGTAGTTCTTCAGCCTTACAAGCTCGATCAACCAGTACTACCATTTCTTTTAGTTCAAGGATCCTGACAAATTAACAAACACTTGTTCTTTCAAATCACCATGTAAAAACGCTGATTTCACATCTAATTGGAAAATAGGCCATGAATTTTGGGCAGCAAGAGAAATCACCAACCTAATTGTATCATGCCGAGCAAAAGGAGCACAAACTTCTTTATAGTCAATGTCGAACTCTTGCTTGTAGCCTTTAGCAACTAAGTGTGCTTTGTACTTGTCAACTTCGCCATTCTCTTTCAGCTTCGTCTGTACACCCACTTCATACCAATGGATTTTTGTCCTTATGGAAGATCTGTCAATTCCTATGTGTTGTTTCTTTCAATAGAAACGATTTCATCATCAATGGCGTTTCGCCATTTTGAATCTTTGACAGCATCTTCAAATACCGTAGGATCACAGTCTGAAAATAGAGAAAAATGAGTGAGAATATCTTCACTTTGATCAAATCCTTGTACCTCATAATCTTCCATCCATACAGGTCGCCGTTGAATTCGTTGAGGTCAATCATCTCCTATGACAGAGGCTGTAAATCTTTGAATGTCTGCTGATTGTTGCACATTTTGTAAAGGTTGTGCATTCTCCAAAGGCTGCTGCTCTTATTCTCCATTTTCACCATCAAAATCTGCCAGGATTTGACCTTGGTTATTGTTTTCATCACCAAACCAAAATTGTTCTTCATCAAAGAACACGTCACGACTAATGACAATTTTTTTCGTGATAGGATTGTACAATTTGTACGCTTTTGACTGTTCACTAACACAAAAAAACACCCTTTTTCAGCTTTGTCATCAAGTTTAGTCCTCTTTTGATTGGGAATGTGCGCATATGCAATGCAACCAAATATTCTGAAATGCTCAACACTCGGACGTTTTCCACTCCATGTTTCTTCAGGCGTCATATTTTGAACAATTATGGTAGGACTTTTGTTCAACACATGAATACTCCAATTGATAACTTCGGGCCAAAAACTTTTTGGAATAACGCACTTGTAAAACCCCCTAACCCCAAACCGTCGCCGGAATGAGATTATGAAGCATTATCGGACATATCAGACAACTTACGAATAATTTACAATTAATATAACTTTCATAGTATAATATAATAATTAAGTCCCTATATTGGACTCTCGAAGTTCAAACACGTATTAAAAGTAAAACGGGACTTGTTCGAGTGTTCCGGAATTTTTTATTATTTTTTTTATAAAAATTTCGGCAGCATTTCTGCTTATTTTTACCTAAAACCCCCTGCAAATTCAAACCAAAACAACCAACACCAATGTTTCACATTCATATAACTAATATTTATATCATTAACATAATTTTTTTTAACTTAATGTATACATATAATTTATATGTAACTACCTAGTACATGCCACTTAACCAAAGGAAGAAATACATCACCAAAATCTTTTTGTTGGAGTCGGGTTTGTTTTGGATGCTAGACCGGATCTGAAACTCTAATAACCTGCGCACGGAAACAACCGTACGCTGAGTATTTCATACTTAGTGGTATTACTATAAATCAAGACTATTTAACATTAATAAATTACAAACATCAACCATAAATTTTATAATTATTTAAACTAATTTATATATAATTATTTTACTTCATAAATCTTAAATTCATAATTCATTTTTCTCATACCAACTCAATTTATATTTTAGTTCATACATTCTTTATTCATATTTTAGTTCATACATTCTTTCTCATACTTTTCAATAGTGCCAAAACAAATAATCTTATTTTCAAAATTTCATTTCAATTATTTACCCTATTAACAAGGCTCGGACTCTGACAGATACGCGGATTCCACCCAAACACACCAGAATGTCCAACCCAAACACACCCAGAATATTATAAATCCTCCATAACACACCAGTAAGGCATTAAGTGCCTCTTCGGATAAACCGAAGTATATAATAATAGAAACATCTTCTCGGCCGAACTACAATCTTTTCATCACATCACAAATCCAATGGCATGCCATTTGTATCAAATCTAGTCCGACAAGTTAATAGGGTATTATTTTACTTTTTCTAATTTCAATTTCATTTACACAAAATTTTCAATACTCAATCAATTCAAATATCTATTATTTTAATTCATATACAAATTAATTTTCACACATACTTATATTTAAATTTAAATATAATACTTACTTTATCTTAATTATTCCATAACTATAAATTCAATATACATTTAATAAATAGTTTGAGTTATAGTAATACAAATCCGAAACACGAGTTTACTCCTCAACGATCTTTTCTTTTCCTTTGGATGTTGATGCCTTGTTTTCCTTGTTAGCTACTTAAAAAAAATAATAACAATTTACATTATTAATTATAGCATTAATTTAATAATTAATTAAATTTTATTTAATTTATTCCCTAATTCTCATTTAATCCTAATTAACTCTTTTATTTGTTTAACTTAATTTATACTTCATTTCTACTCAATTTCCTTCCATGTTCACCTAACAATCTAATGTTCATTATAAAACCCCAATTTAAATTTTATTTCAATTTAATTTCCTAAAACATAAAACTTATAGCTTCTTTTACAATTTAATCCCTTTTTCAATTTCTAACTTAAAATTCATTCAATTAAATCCCTAATTCTTCTTTTTCTTCAACATGAACTTTGTTTAAAAGCTTTTAAACTTTCAAACTATCAAATTAATTTCATCAAAACCTTGTTTTAAGACTTCTAAAACATCAAATTTAAGAGAAAAGGACTAAATTTAGCTTACCAAACAAATTTAAAGCTTCAAACTCCCAATTTTTCCCTTTTCTTTTCTTTCCCTTTTCTTCCCCTGTTTTTCGAATGCTCTCTGTTTCTTACTCTTTTTGTTTCTTTTTATTTCATTCTTTTATTCTTTTATTTACTTTATTTTTTTTAATTAACATATATTATAATATATTTATTTTAAATATCTATTAAGCATTTAATTATATACACACAAGTGTACACCATCAATACCATACATTTGTCACCATTTATTTTTTTTTCACACAATTATTTAATAATTTAATTATTTAATTAACAAATATCTTTTACTTTAATATTAAGTAACTTAATTATTTTATTACAAGTGTACATGTATCTATTTATTACAAATGTACCAATATTTTTATTACAATTGTCATTATTCAATTTGTTTGTCAAACAAAATTTTCATAAATTAATAAATTAATTATTTAATTAACAAATATCTTTTTACTTAAATTATATGTAATTTAGTATTTAAATTACAAATGTACCAATATAATTTTTACACATGTATATTTTATTACCATATATTTAACAACTATTTAATTTATTTAAAATATAATATTCATTAAATAATCATAATAATTATAAAACCATAATAATAATTTTAATATATATAATACATACATTCAAGAAAAATCTTGATTTTTCTTCCATTTGCCGCCTCAATTTATGTAAATGGCTTAATTGCCATTTTGATCCTTTTTATTTTCTATTACTTTAGAATTAAACTTTTACCCCTTTTTCAATTTAGTTCTTTTTGCTAATTATTCTAAATTAAGATAATTTCACCTAATTAAATCCTAATTAGACATACCACTAGGCTCATAAATATTTTTAATAATTATTTTCGAACTTATTTCACTAAGACGGAGGCCCTATAACTCACTTTTCCGGTGCCCGTGAATTTTGGGTCATTACATTTCTCCCCCCTTAATAAATTTCGTCCTCGAAATTTACTGAGAAGAGATGAGGATATTGCACTCTCATAGTTTCCTCTGGTTCCCAAGTCGCTTCTTCAACATTATGATTTCTCCATAGGACTTTCACTAAAGGAACCTTTTTATTTCTTAATTCTTTCACTTCCCGTGCTAAAATTTGAACCGGCTCTTCTTCATATGATAGATCAGGTCGAACTTCAATATCTTCTGTAGAAATTATATGAGAAGGATCTGATCTATATTTCCGTAGCATCGAAACATGAAAAACATCATGAATCCTTTGTAATTCAGAAGGTAAAGCCAATCGATATGCAACTGGTCCAATTTTTTCCACTATTTCATACGGCCCAATAAAACGTGGGGTCAATTTACCTTTCCGACCAAATCTCAAAACTTTTTTCCAAGGAGAAACCTTAAGAAATACTTTGTCTCCAACTGAATACTCAATGTCTCGACGTTTCAACTCGGCATAAGACTTTTGTCTGTCAAAAGCTACCTTTAATCTATCTTTGATCTTTTTGACTGTTTCTTTTGTTTCTTGAATTAATTCCGGCCCAATTACTTTTCTTTCATTCAACACCGTCCAACACACTGGTGATCTACATTTTCGACCATATAACGCTTCATACGGAGTCATCTGAATACTAGATTGGAAACTATTATTATAAACAAACTCAGCTAGTGGCAAATATCGCTCCCAACCTGCTTCAAAATCAATAATACAAGCTCGAAGCATATCTTCTATTACCTGAATTACCCGTTCGGACTGTCCGTCAGTTTGGGGATGAAAAGCTAACTGAAACTAAGTCTAGTACCCAACGACTCATGTAACTGTCTCCAAAATTTTGATGTGAACCGGGATCTCGATCTGAAATTATTGATATCGGAATGCCATGTAATCTAACAATTTCTCAAATATACACGTCTGCAAGCTTCTGCAACGACCAATCAGTCCTGACTGCTATAAGATGTACTGACTTGGTAAGTCTATCAACTATCACCCGAATAGCATTCTTTTTGCTTGCTGACAACGGTAATCCCGTAATAAAATCCATCGTGATGCGATCCCATTTCCATTCAGGAATATTAATAGGCTGAAGCAATCTAGTAGGAACCTGATGTTCTGCCTTTACCCGCTGACAAGTCAAACATTTACTTACAAATTCTACTATGTCTCTTTTCATCCCTGGCCACCAGTATAATTCTCTTAAATCTCGATACATTTTCGTGCCTCCGGGGTGCATAGCAAATGAACTATCATGAGCTTCCTGTAGAATCAACTTTTTAAGCTCAAAAGTATTTGAAATACAAATCCGATTTTGAAACCTCAAGCATCCACAATCATCAATACTAAAATTTTCTGCTGTGCCATTCTATACCATCTCTCTTTTCTTCAATAATTTGTCATCTTCCAACTGAGCTGATCTAATCTGATCAAACATTACCGGTTTTACTCTCAATTCGGCCAAAAGACTCCCATCATCATGCCACAAGATTATTTTCTTTTCACTTCATCCTATACATGCCACATAAACCATAAGGTACTTTGTAAAATCTACCGGAGAAAATCTGGATAGTGTGGCCCGATATGTTGATCTGATCCTTCGAACTCTTGTTAAACTACACAGAACATTAAACACACATGAGTAAGCTTATGAAAGCTTAGTAAGTTCATAGGCTTTAAAATAAATCTTACCGAATAAATATTAACAAAACATTAAACAAAGCTTTTCATTAATATTCCCTGTCAATCACAATCTCAAATGTTGAATTTATTTGATTGAGCTCAATATCACAACTGATTATATTCTTTCACTTTCATTCATATAACACTTACCAACACTTTTCAAATTATAGAACGTCTTATTGATTTGAGTACATCGTTTGTTCAATGCCATAGTCCAATTATGGTCTTTCACTAATATTGTCATGGCGCTGCCATATTCTTTCACTCATGATGCCATAACCCGGTTATGGTCTTATACATGTACACTTACTGCCATGGTTCAACCATGGTCTTACGTACACTATGCTATAATTCAATTATGGACTTTTCACTAAAATGCCATAGCCCAGCTATGTTCTTACATTCCACACTTTGCTATGGTTATACCATGATTTTACCCGTCAATTCATCACTTGTCACTTCATTTGTTACTAAACGATTGTACTCAATTCAGCGTTTTACTCAATTTGAACATTCTATTCACTATTCATATTCTTTCAACAATCATAATTCAATGACAACATATAAAATAATACCTTATATCATTTCTAAATTAACAAATAATCATAAAGTTCAACCTTATGAACTTACCTGGACCAATTTGTAGAAGTTGTAGGGACTCAGGGACTAATCGGTAATTTTCTCTTTTTCACATTTATCTTCTGATTCTTGATCTATAATGTAAAATTTTTCATTCATTAGCATATAAATTAATTCTAATTCACTTCACAATTTATGCCCTTCAATTTTCAAAATTACACTTTTACCTTAAAATTTTACAATTTTTACAATTTAGTCCCTAATCAATTAACCCATCAATTAATTTTATTTGTCCCTAATCAATTAACCCATCAATTAATTTTATTTGTCTCAGTTAACAATTTATTCTATCATTATAAGCTACTATATACCCTTTAGTATTCAAAATTTTAACATCAAACCCTAATTCTAAACTTTTTCACAATTAGGTCCTAAAATTCAATTTCTATTAAAATCACTTAATAAATTCATCATATAATGCATTCAAAGCTTTAAATATATGATAATTTATCATAAACATACAGAAATCATCCATGGAAACTTTCAATATCACCCATAGAATAAAAAACTAATGAATTCAATAGGTGGACCTTATTGTAAAAGTCACAAAAACATAAAAATTACAAAGAAAAAGTAAGAATTGAACTCACATGGTGCAAAAATATGAAAAAACATCTTAGGAGGTCTGCTATGGCATTTTTAGATGAAGAAAAATGATGAAATCTCTAGAGTTTTCAATTAAATCCTTTTTAACTAATAAATTTTAGGTTTTTTTCCAATTTTTCCCCTTGTTCACATTATTTTCTTACTTATTTCATTCCCCAAACAGTCCAGCCCATTTAATTTAGGTCTAATTGCCTTTTAAATCCTTCCTTATTAAACATTTAAACTATTTAATCACTTTAACAAGTTTTGCACCTTTTATAATTTAGTCCTTTTTAATTAATTAACTATCAAAAAGTTAGAATTTTCTAACGAAACTTTAATACTAACTCAATAACACTCCATAATTATTTTTATGGCTCGATTTATGAATTTGAGGTCTCGATACCTCATTTTCGACCCATTTGACCTAATAAATTCTTTTAATTCACAAAATTCACTAATTCAAGTATATTTCTAATGTCACACTTGACTTATAAATATTAATTTACTAAAATTTTCAAACTTACTCGTCGGATTTAGTGATCTCGAATCACTGTTTTTGACACCACTAAAAATTAGGCTGTTGTAGTTGTCATGTTTACTTAATCAATTAAGCCCAATTTTTCATCTTGAATGCGACAAACTCCATCTTTGATAAAAATCACATATCCTTTCTCTTGAAGCTGACCAATACTGAGCAGATTAGTTTTCAAATTAGGAACAAAGAAAACATTAGAAATAACCTGAGTAGTATTCTCCTTGGTGTGGATTTTCACATTGTATTTACCCAAGACAAAAACTTTAGAATTGTCTCTAAATGAAACAGTGCTTCAGAATGCTTCATCTAATTCAAAAAACATCATCTTATCTCCACACATATGATTGTTGCAGCCTGTGTCTAAATACCACAGATTCTGGTGAATTTCTTCCTTCACATGACATGCCATCAAGAGAGAAATTTCTTCTTCCTTTTATTTTTCCGCAAAATTTGATTTCACACCACAATTTCTATTAAGATTAGTTCTACACTCTGATTTGTAATGACCATACCTGTGACATCTGTAATATTCAATATTTGACTTGTCTACAGACTTTTGCTTGTAACCATATGAATAGTTATTGTCACGGCCTTTTGTTTTTCCTTTAGAATGAGTAGAATAATCCTCATCTACGTTGTGGTGCTCCTTCTTGTCCTTCCATATCAGTTTTCCACCCCCAGGACGTTTTGGATTGATTGTCACCTTCAACGCCTGTTCTTCTTTATCTTGCTGAACAATCTTTTGTTCATGAACCAGCAAAAAACTTTGTAGCTCATCAAGTGTAAGGGAACCGACATCTCTTGATTCTTCTATCGAACAAACAATAAAGTTAAATTTTACTGTCATCGATCTAAGAATCTTCTCAATAATGACAATATCCTCTATTCTTTCTCCATAGATTCTCATCTTGTTGGCGATTACCATCGTTCTTGATAAAAAAATCAGTAACCAACTCCCTGGACTTCATTCTTAAGTTTTCAAATTCAGTCCGAAAACCTTGCAACTGTACAAACTTTGACCTTGCATTCCCTTGATGCTTTCTCTTCATTGAGTTCTATATATGTTTGGATGTATCTTTGAAAAGAATCGTTTCCAAAGTGGCTCGATCAATGGCTTGAAAGAGATAGTTCTTGGCTTTGAGATCCTTCAACTTTAATGCTTCTAATTCTGCTTTCTGTGTATCTATCATTGCAACACCTTGTTCCGGTTCTATCACTCCAGATTCAACAACATGCCAATACTCTTTAGACCTTAAGAATTTTCCATTATCATGCTCCAATAGTCATAGTAACCATCAAAACGAGGAATAGCAGGCTGGACGAAGTTTTCTGCTGCCATCATATATGCTTATGACCTGGCTTTGATACCACTGTTATAATGAAAAGAAATTATCAATAATGATAGAAGAACAGAAAAATCAATGATGCTGTGAACTACCTCACTATATTATCAACCAGAGCTTTTGAAACTAACTAATATCAATAACAATACAATCCCTAAAAACAAGGTCTGTAAACCCCACAAATAACATGTAAACTCAACATGGATATCTATGTGTGGCATTATAACTCGAATGTCAGCTTATGTTATTACTCACTTTTTATATGCTTGTTATAACAATCATCTTGTAGAGGAAGTGACGGGGTATGATATCCGTCGGGTTCCGCAGGTGAGGAAAGATCTCCTTCCTTACGTGTAAGATTTTAATGCCGCCAAAAACAGAAAATAGAGCAAGCTACCTCTGTTGAAGGACCAAAGGTGCAAATGAAAATTGGCCCCCATGAGCCAACTTCAGTGTAGAGCATGGTATATTGTGATTGCTGTCAAATGAAAATTATAGATTCCATCCATGTGTTTCTCTGATTAATTTTTTTTCTTTAGAAAAAATTTAATTGATTTTGAAATTTGTAATTTTGAGGAATTTAGAAACTCATTTTACATTAATATTGTTCTTTAATAAATTATTTTAGTATTAAAAGATTAATTAAAGCTCAACTTTTAATTCTTATCATTATAAAGATTTAGGATAAATTATGCTTCTAATCCTTGGACTTTTTGTACATTTAGAACTTAATCTTTTACTTTTTCACATTTTAAAATTCAAGTTCAACAATGTTAAACTTATTCTATTATATTCATTAGTGTGATATTTTGAAATTAAAAAATGACATTGTATTTAACTTAAACTTAACAAAATAATTTTAACGATGTTGGCAATTAGACTTGGAGCAGATTAATTATTTATTGTTGGAGTAACATTAATCTTTAATAAAAATGTTATGTTCTTGACATAAGAAATGTGCGGACTACTACATTTACCTATTAACTAAGTTCTAATGTTTCATGTGATTTTAAACTTCGATCTCATTAAAAATCTTGATACAATCTTCAAAAATGGACTACTAAAAGTCCTCAAATATAAGCAATTAAAAGTTCCAAACAGTTTTAAATTAAATATGCCAACCAAATAAGGCAAGTTGCAGTGGCCTATTAGATGATCCTTAAGTTACAATTGACATTCTTGCTAACCTTTGTAATTGACACTAACAAAAATAAATTTATATATTATAATTATAATAAGTCAAGAAAAATAATTGCATCATGAATCATAATTTATAAATCATAAGTATAATAAATAAGATAATTATAATTTTAAAGTATGACATCTATTGTTTTACTATTAAGAAATTAGATATCTTGCTTTTAATTAGACTTAAATTTATTTAGGAAAAAAGACAAAACTGATTATAATGATAAAAAGAAATGGTAATTTCTTTTCAAAATTTCATATTATGCCCATAATTTTAAATAATCTAAAAATATGTGATCTTAAGATTACTGCTTATAATCTAACATCTTAATACTATTTGAGAATGAAAAATTACATAAATCCAAGTAAAATAATTGTAATTTGGAATGTGAATTTATAGATGTAATATGAGATAGCGTGAATAAAATGTAAACTCAAATTTTTTTTTTTTTCCTTTCTGGTTTTAGTTTGAGATAAAAAAGATATTGATAAAATTGGAGCTTTAAACTTAATATTTTAGAAGTAATGGCACGAAGCAGCTAAACCATACATCAAGCAAGCCTGCGTGTTCATTAATTGATGAAGGCTCTTTGATAATTATTACTAGAACCTAGTATGTTGTTTAATTTACATTTGTTAGTGGAATAATATGTTTAAAAAATATATATATAGTGATAACTTTGAAGCGGTTAAAGCCATTTAAGAGAGATCTATAGAAGGATTCAATTTAATTTTTTGACTAGAAAGTTCATTATTTGTTGGTGTAACTTGATTATTGGAGTATTTTGTATATTTTTAGATTTGGCTAAATTGACATAATTTGTGGGTTTTTGAAACATTCCTGATTAGAGGAACCGGGCTAACTTATGTAAATGTATTTTCTTTCTTTTTCACCAAATATATTAACATATTAAAGAAATTTATCTATTTTTGTCTTAATTTATTGATATCCCTAATATTATATATAAAAAAAATATTTACTCTGATACTATATAACACCTGATTAGTGGGAAACGGGGGATCTCAACTAAATTTAAGGAGGCTCATTAATTTGTATGGTGTTTCAAGTTGGAAATGGCAAACGGTTGACCAAATCTTTTTGAGTAGATGCTCCGTCAATCTATTTGCTTTCTGTACATTGTATTGAGGCAGGATTGAGTTCCTCTAAAATTGTGCATGAATATAATTTAATTCTCTCTTCCAAAAGCAGAAATTAAACATGATCTGCATAAAAAAAAAAAAAAAAAGATTTTGTTTGGATACGGTAAGAATATCTTAGGTTTGCTTTACTATCTTCCCAAAATCATCATCTATTAATTTATTTATTTGAAGAAAATTATGGAGTTAAAAAAGTTAATGAAAATTCCCGAGATTTGGTGTTATCTGGACATGATCTTGAAGAAACTGTCAAAGCTTAAGTTGTGATTAAATTAAAATAGTTTTCTTCCTTAGATTCCTTAGGCAACACAAGTTCTCATTTTTCCAGGATTTGATTTGGCGAACATGGTGTCTAGGGCCAAAGCAATTGGGCTGTCATTTCTCATTACAACTCAATATTGATCCATTGATGAATATTATTGTTTCCATTTCATTAGGAATGGCTAAATGATGGTCTTACTATGCTTTCTTTTTCTCAGGTCTAAACCATATACTTTTGAACATAAATGGTTTAATTGATTTTGGACCTGAAATTGGCAATGGTTTTTATTCTGGGTCTTAACTTCTTTTTTTGTTCATCTTAGTCTTTAAATTTGTAATTGTTCTTACATGGGTTTCCCACTTTGGGTTGAACTTTCTTTTCGTACAAGTTAGTCCATTCCTATATATGATAATATAATATTAAATAAATTAAATTAAATTAAATTAATTGAAAATATTATTCTTTTAAGTGATAAGTAACTCTTATCTACTTATTATTTTTCATAGTTTTTTGTAGAAAATTTTTATCAGATTAATTTTATTTTGGATTATCAAACATGTGAAAAAAAGTAAATCATTCAAAATATTATTTTTTAATTGATTTATTTTTTTCAACTATTTATCCAACAATGCCTAACTTGGACCCATAAAAAATTCAAGTTTCAATTCAAAAGCAATTGCCAAGTTCATGAACTAATTCAGACAATAAAGTTCAAGCCCCGACCTGGAAACACTTGTCTAGTTCAAACCACAAATTAAGGATGAGTAAAACTCGATTTGATTAAAAAATCCAAATTTGCTTTGAATTTCGAATTAATTGAATTTAATTATTCTAATTATTTGGTTTTTTTAAATCAACTCGAATAAACGATTCAATTTTTAGCGTTTAAGTTAGTTGAATTTGAATAACTCAAATGACAAATTGATGTCAATACCCTTGAGTTTGTGATAGTTTTGTAAATATGTAAATTGATCCCTCTCAAAAAATTATAAAATATTCAAAATGTTTATAAAATATGTTTCCCAAAATTTTAAATGTATATAGATTATAAATTCTATAAAATTATTGAAAATACTAAAAATTATATAATAATGCTAAATTATATTGTTTTTAAATTCCAAAATCATAAACTTGTGTCCTAAGGAAATTATAAATCAAGTTTAATATTCTAATTTTTATCTTATTTTGTTTTTAAAATAGTTCTTAAATATATATATATATATATATATATATATATATATATATTTATGCTTTTAACTTCAAATTTAGTCATATTATCAATATATAAGATTTCAATATGTTTAGTTAAAAAATTATTTGACTTGAATAAATTTATTCGACTTAATTTAAATTTCATTTCACTCAATTCAATTAAAAAGTTTTCAAGTTAAGTTAAGATGATAAAACAGAATTCTTCAATTCAACTGACTCAAAATTTTCACGTGATTTGATTGAATGCTAACCCCTACACCAAATAATACATTAACCCAAATAAAACCTATTTGTTTTTATCATTTCCTTGGTTTGAGTAGGAGAAAAGGAAATATTATTCCATGAACTTTTAAGAAAAATGTCTAAATAACCCCCAAACCATTTTTAAAAAAAATCAATTAAGCCCCTCATAACCTTGTGCATTCAATTGAACATTCAAATTGGTAAAATTCATCGAAAAAACCCTTTGATCGCCATTGACCGTTTACTCATTGATGTGGCTATTAACGACCCTAAGGTAGTAGCGATAGTTGCTGATATGGCATTGCTATGAGAACCGCCACATTAGAAAAAAATAAAAATTTTTAATTTTTACTAGAATGAACTGGGACATATGGTTGTTCAAGTTCATTTGGACCAAAACAACTATTTGTCCAAGTTCATTTCAAACTTAATTTTTTTAAATAATAATTTTTTTAAAAAAATTATAAAATTTAAAAGATATTATTAAAAGTTATCAGTTCTACTTATTTTAAAAAAAAAAATAACTTGATTCGATCTAATGCTTATCCTTTCCCCGATTTTAACCCTGGTCTAAGATTTATTAGTACAATCCAGGCACCAAGTTAAGCCATTTTCCAGAAAGGCTGTTGGGCAAAAGCCTTCAAATATGAGCTTCTCAACCGCTTTGGGGCTATTAGATATGTTTAGGGTCCAATAGTTAATTTAAGAAGATTTATCTTTCACTTCACTGCCATGAGTTTTGGACATTGGTACGGATGAAGAAGTTGATGAATCAATAATGATTTATTGAAAAAAGGAAAGAGGACATGTGTACCGAGACATTTGTAGGCACAATATGACATAAAAGGTTGGGGTTGGGGGTTTCCTCTTTCACACTGTGACAAAATCATGAGTGTGACACCCCATTCACATGCATTCCCTTTTATCTTCCTATCTTCATCGCCTAGTCTACCCCCACCACCACATGCAACTCATGTCTCTCTATCAATTTTTATGACATCATCATTACGTAAAATAGTTTTGGCCGTGAAAAAGTAAAATTGTCTCAAGGGTTTGTCGATGATTTTAAGGGTACATGTTTTTCACTGTGGAAATGGAAAATACCTTGGGTTGCCTCAAACCAATCGTTTGCATAACATTTAATGAAAATGAGATGCCAGAATGTTAGCCCAAGTATTATAAAATCTCAGTTGAGTTGTGGAAATGGATTTGTTGTAAAGAGAAAGGCATGTTTGATTTTGGTATGATTTAAGGGTGTGAATTCCTACTTTTTAACCTTTGAAATTATTCATACCAAAAAGTTCACTCAATACTAACGGTCCCATGAAAGCTGCTGTGTCAACGGTTTCAACGGCTAATGAATTCTTTTCCTTTTTTTTTTTTTTTACTTCACCACTAATTTAAATTTTTAATAAATTTATCTTATAGATGGACAAAACTACACTGATGCCTTTTCAACAGTTGAATGTAGAATTTATGAGGAATCGAATTAGCATCATTTTATGTTGATATATTATATAGGTAATTAATTATATTAATTCAATAACAAAATAAATTTATGTATTTATTTTTCAAATGTGTAAAATAAAATTAAAATCAAAATTTTATATATACATATGAATTACAATTTAAATTTTATTTGTACAATATTAAATTACACATTAAATAAAAAATCATATATAATGTAATTATTACGAATGAAAAAGGAGAACTAGTGTTACTTGGATATCAAACAATAACAAATATTGTAAATAGTTTTTATTTAATAAATGGAAGGTATATACTGTAAATCAATCAAAGGATATGAGATCATTAAAAATTACATCAAATATGATCGCACTTTAAAATAGTTTGTCATGTTTGTTGGGGGACGGTGCTTTTGTGGTGCATTCCTTCTTTAATTCAATTTAAGAGACATTTTTAATTGACTTGTAGGTAGTTGGATTCTTAACCAAAGATATATTGATATTCCCAAGCTAAGGCACTCATTTATTTTAATTTTTTTTTTAAAATGCATGTCCAACTATAATTATTATTAACTTAATACAAAAAAATAGCATATTAAAATTAGAATATATTTAAATTTAAATAATGTGAAATTTAAACCTAGAGAAACCCAAACAAATAAAAATATTGAAATAATTATAATTTTTAGAGAAAAGAAATCTCGTCAGACTAAAAAACAAAAAGTTAGTAGTGATTGATTTGAGCTTTCATTTTTATTTTCTCTATATCAATCTGCTTCTGAAACAATTTAAGCTTGGAAACATGGGTGTACTGTAGAAGCCTGCCCTCCATAAGGTGTCACGTAAATTATTTTCTTTGATATAATAATTTTTTCATCCTCAATTTTTATAAAAAAATATATTATTTTAATTATTTATTCTTTTATTTTTTAAATTTGTATTTTTTGTCAAATTACTCTAAAATGGATTAAAAGTTAATATTTTTAACTTTGCTAATGTGGCATAATGTGGATTGTTACGTTGATGACATGTTAATATTTAATTAATTTTAAAGTTAAAAATATATAATTATTTTAATAATTTAATATTTTTAAAAATTAATTAAATATTATCCATGTGATAATTCATATATGTCACATTAATAAAATTAATAAATATTAATTTTCATTCATTCTGAATTATTTGACAAAAACTGCAAGTTTAAAAATTAAAATAGATAAAAAATTTAAATGAATAGTTCATTTAGAGGGCCAAAAATTTTATTACAGAAAAGATTGTACGAAACTGTGATTCCACGTCGTCTTTATCTCTTTTCAATAGAAGAATAACAAATCAAATTTTTAACATTTTTAGTTGAATTTGAATTTTTTCAAGAGAAAAAATTTGATCTGTCATTCTACTATTGAAAAATGATAGGGATGACATGTAATCACGGTTTCATACAATCCTTTCTCAATATATTTTAGTTTTGGAGCCGTAAATGAAGGGTAATAGGGAAAAGAAAGAAAAGAGAGAAATGAGGAGATAGGGAAAGAATGATAGAGAAAAGCCTTCTTTCTTTTTCTTTTTCTTTTTTGTATTTTAAATATTATATATGGAAATTTTATTTGATTTTTAAATTATATATTTAAAGTAATTAATACGCATATATACTAAATAATTACTTAAATTACGGACCAATTTTGGTATTTTTAAATGGTATATTTAAAGAAGAATTATTATTATTAGAAAAAATTCATCACCTGATACTACCCATATTTAAAATTTTTAATCAATATATCCACTTCCAAATTAATTTGAGATAAACTACAATTTGCTAGTGAAAAGTTTATATATATTATTGTTCCAAGATCATTTTTAAATCTGTTTAATATCAATAACCAACCAAGTAATGCACCTAAATTATTATCATAAAATTAAATTTTATAATTAAAACTTTAATATATTAATAATTATTTAAAAGAAATTATAAAACAAATTACCATCTACTATCTAGTCTTCGTTAATTTCTTTCTTTCTTTTTTCTTCAATTTTAATCAACTAGCCAAATAATATAACCCTTTCTTCTTTTATGTCTATCATTTTCTCCTCTTCTATATTACTCTATCCAACATATCTTAAGAATTCTTAATGGTGTTACTGATCACATGACTAAATGTGCTGATACAAGTAGTTCTTTGATACGTTTATTTAGATCCCTACCAACTTCAGTTATGAACTTATTGAAAAGAGATCGCAATATATCTATTTTCTCTTGATCATGATTTTATCTACTATAATCGCTTAATGATATCCTTTTCTATTAAAAAAAAAGTTTAACATATTCAATTGTTTTTTTTTCCTCTCCACAATGTTAAATTGTTCCATTTATTTGAAAAATATACTAAATTGCTCTTGCCATTATAGTATCAAGACCATTGAGTTATTATTTCATTTGTTCCATTTATTTTAATGTAATTTTATAATTCCCTAATAATACTATTTTTAATTTTAATATAAAATTGGCTAAACCGGTGGGAAAACAGTTGAAATACATTTAATATTCTTTATTACATGTATTTAAAATACATAACTTTGTTACACTTTATTGTAATTACATACATATGCATATGTTGTATTATTATTATTTTCAAAACATATGTTTTATCTTTAGATTACTTAGTACCATTTATGTATTGATAAAAATATTTTTCCCACGTGAGACGCGTGTGATGGCTATATTAATATTTATAAAATTAATTAATAGATTGTTAATTAAATAAATATAATGAAGATAAAATTAATTGATGAGACTTTTGAAATATAAGCCTATAAGTATTTTTTTTAATAGTGACAATATAATTTATATTGGATTGAATTCTGCATTAGCCTCTATTCTCTGTGTAAGTTGTGAATTTAGTCCTTATATTTTAAATTAATTTATTTTAGTCCATGTACTTTTTTGAAATTTAAAAATTAAGTCTTTACTCAAATGTTAGCAGTTAAATCAAGTAGTTAAATTATGCCATTAGTCTTGTAATATACGTAAATTTGTAGATTTAGTCTATTCTCTCCAATTAAATCATTCTTAATCCTTAATACTTTTTCAAATTTCTATCTCGATGTAGAAGACAACCATTAAATCTATTAAATTGCCTTTGTTTAAGTGGTATGTGAAAATAATAAATTGATATGACATTACAAATATGGTAATATATGTTAAGATCACCAATTACAGGGACAAAAAATGATTATGGACTAAATCCACAACTTGCTCATGTTAGATGAAGTAATAGCAGAATTTAACCTTTATAGTATTGTCGGGGTGATTGAAGTGGCATAAAGGATAATTCAGTGTTTTACAATGTCAAAATAGCGTCACCGTAATCGAACATGATACCTTGGTCCAGTTGTGCTGTCTACCGTTGGTATAGTATTTCTACCCTTTCTCTATAAAGAAACAACGGGACAAACATCACCCCCACCGCTATGCCTATTCCCCCACTCAAATTCATTTCACTTTTAAATATATTACTTACACTTCCCCTTTACAAATAGATAATCCAAAAGCAGAGCAAAAACAGAGATAACCATTTCTTTTCTTTTGTTGTTGTTGTTGTCATGGCTTCTCTGCCTTTCATCTTCTTCTTATCTTTCTTTATAATCTCCACAACATTGACGTCAGCCGGCGCCGCCGCCGCCACCATCAAACTCTCCCTCTCTCCCTTCCCTCACCCTTCTTCCTCCCATCCTTACCAAATTCTCAACAACTTAGTCACTTCTTCTGTTGCAAGAGCCCACCACCTCAAACATCCCAAAGCCAAGGCCGATAATACTACCTCTTCTCTTCTCAGGGCTCCCCTATTTTCTCACAGTTATGGGGGCTACACTATCTCCCTCAAATTTGGAACTCCGCCTCAAACCCTTCCTTTCATCATGGACACCGGGAGCAGCCTCTCCTGGTTCCCTTGCACCTCTCGTTACCTTTGTTCCCAATGCGCATTCCCCAATGTTGACCCTGCAAAAATCCCCACTTTTGCCCCTAAACTTTCATCTTCCAGTAAGCTCGTAGGTTGCAGAAACCCCAAGTGTAGTTGGCTTTTTGGCCCCGACGTTGAGTCTCGTTGCCAAGACTGTGAACCCACTTCCGAAAACTGCACTCAAACCTGCCCTCCTTACATAATTCAATACGGTTTAGGTTCCACTGCTGGGCTTCTATTAGTAGAAAACCTTGCTTTCCCCCAGAAAACCTTCCAAGATTTCCTTGTCGGATGCTCCATCCTCTCCAACCGACAGCCCGCTGGAATAGCCGGGTTCGGTCGGAGCGCTGAGTCTATACCCTCCCAATTAGGCCTCAAGAAATTCTCTTACTGTCTCGTTTCTCGCCGGTTCGATGACACTGGCGTCAGCAGCAACATGTTGTTGGAAACCGGGTCGGGTTCCGGTGATGCCAAGACCCCAGGCCTTAGCTACACACCGTTTTACAGGAACCAAGTGGCTTCAAACCCAGTTTTCAAAGAGTTCTACTACGTAACTCTACGTAAAATTCTGGTGGGCGATAAGCACGTCAAAGTTCCGTACAGTTATTTGGTCCCAGGATCGGACGGTAACGGTGGCACCATCGTGGACTCGGGATCAACATTCACTTTTATGGAGAGACCAGTGTTCGAGGTAGTCTCGAAAGAGTTCGAGAAACAAATGGGAAATTATAGAAGAGTGCGTGAAATAGAAAACAGATCGGGTTTAGCCCCATGCTTCAACACTTCGGGCTATACTTCAATAGAAATCCCCGAATTGAGTTTCCAGTTCAAAGGAGGAGCCAAAATGGCATTGCCTTTGGTTAACTATTTCTCATTTGACGGTGATGATAAGGTTGTGTGTTTGATGATCGTTTCAGACAATGTGGTCGGCCAAGGCTCACACAGCGGTCCTGCAATAATACTAGGGAGCTTTCAGCAGCAGAATTATTACATCGAATTTGATATCGCAAACAATAGGTTTGGATGGGCTGAACGAAGCTGTGCGTGAGCTGCACTTTGTTATTTTGTGTTTTGGCCATGAATATGAAAGTCATCTTTTTCTTTTGCTTCTATTTTTAATGGAATGGTGACAAAAGGGTTATTAGCTTCTTTTTTCTGTCATTTTTAATCAAAAAGTTTGATTATATTGAAAATTTTAATGCATCAATATACTATTATAACAATAATAGTGGCATCTGAGTTAGCAGCTTCCTAGTGATTTTCTTCCAAATTAAGTATTCTTTTCTTTCAAAGGTCTCATCATCTTCCTTTTGGGCATCTTTCCCTTTTTCTCTTTATTTCATAAAATGGGGGCAACAGCACCTTCTTTATTACCTTCCTTTTAGGTGATTTCCTTCATGTTCAACTTTTCCGTGAAATATCATTATTTGGGTAAAGTTGCTTCCCAAAATTTACCCCGATTTTGAAACAAATATCCATTCCCAGCTGAGCTGATTTATAGTTTAATTCATTGAACTGTTTATTAAACCCATTCTCTTCTTGTACAACTGTTTCACTTTAAAAGTAATTCAGTTGGAATCTTTTATGTATGTATGTGTCAAAAGAGAATTTTTATTTTTCTTTTTGTAAGTGGAGAGAGCAGGGATTGAACTCTATTTCAACCAAAGATTTGAACCTTTCACTATTATTTGAGTTTTAAAAGAATAGTTGCTAGGGTAAGACGACCATGAAAAATAGCAACACAACAACCAAATCATCTGAAATTCTTACAAAAAGTTATCTTAACACGTTGATGTCCACCTATCTACAAAACAAGCGAAGCTGTGGGGTTCAAACTTGGAAGCGATACATAGAATAGGTAGATTGTCTACAAAATGAAAATTAAATTACATGAAAACCAGCAGTAGTAGTAGGACCACTTTGGTTGATAGTCTAGTGTTTCAAATGGGGTTTACAGCCATCCAATTCTCATCTTCTCCACCTATCCAATTTTAGTTTACAACAACACATATTATACCCTTTTCCCTTTTTCAAATACTCTTGAGTGTCTCTATTATAATTGCCTCAACAAACATGAATTCATGAACGACTTTTCTTCGTTGATTATCAACGGAAAACAAATATATATACTCAACAGATGAACTCCAAATTCATGTTAACAATGACTCTGAATAGGAATGATATAACTTAAAAAGTTATAAATAAAAAAATAAAAAAAAGATTTGGTGTGTGAATCACATGGATCATCAAACTTTAAGGTAGTTTGTGGCTTTTTTGGGGGCTTCTTCCGGAGTATGGTCGGCCTATACTTTACTACAATGGGGGAGTTTTGCTAGTGGGGGGCTTCTTACATAATTGTTTTATCTTTCATTAGACACTTGCACATTTTCTAAGGCTTCCTTTGGATGACCAGTTAGCTCCATTTTAATATGTTTGAACCACTTTTTTAGTTCAATCTTATTGGTGAAGTATTTGGATAATACCTCCAGTTGTCTAGTGGATTGATCCTCACTGTGCTGCACCTCCAATTGTTCACTGATGGTTTTTGCTGCAGTACGTTCAACACAATCCTTTTTTCTAATTTTACCCATGGCCCTTTTAATGTCTAAAGTTGAGAAGCCCAAGCAACTTATCTCTAGATTAGGTTGGATAAATACATATATTATATAATAAATTAATAAATATTATAATTTATAGGATAATAAGTAAATAACAATTAAGGGTTTTAATGTTATAACTATCATTTAAATAAATACAAATATGATAATTTATAGGATAATAAATAAAATATCAAAAGATACATTTCAATATTTTATTAAATGAATTTATAAATTCACATATTTTAATAATTTTATAAAAATAAAATAATTTTAAAAACTTTTGATATATATTAATTCTAATCTGATGTCCTTAAAAGTTATTTTCTATTCTCATTTCACCGCTACAGCTACGTTTGAATCCAAACACACAATCTACCGTTATTTCTAATCTCACCGCTATAGTATCCAATTTTACTGCTACAATATCTAATCTCACCGCTATCATTGTTTTTAACCTCACCAGAGATAAACATACCGCGCATCCAAACTAAGCCTAAGTCAATTTTGCACATGTTGTTTAATAAAAGTGAAATTTCATAAATCTAAATTTGGTTTCTACAGTATGACTAATCTTTATCTTACTCCTAAATATTGATTTCCTTGCGTTTTTTCCACCAACCCAAAGAAAAAAGAAAAAATTGAACTTTTGTTGATTGAAGGACTATAATGATATATAAAAACAAATTATTCTTAAGTATTTATTTAATCTTAATTTCGAATTTGATGATTATATAACTTTCAACCCTTCTTTTTTAGAAACATATAAATTAAAACTCTGATTAGGAAAGGGTATGCGTTTTGTTTTCCAGTTTTAGTCAATTTTACCCTTTCGTAATCATGGAATTGGAAAAAGAAAAAAAGAAAAAACAAGGTAACCAGTAAAAACACTTTAGGAAAAATGTGTTGATGAAGACGTCGTGAATTATCCCTAAATTCTTGTCGGTAGTAAAAGGCAATACAACATATATGCCCATGGCGATTCATCCGCATTTACCATACAAACGCTGAAACTAGGCGATGGGAATTTGTAAAACCATATAAATGCTGACACTTTATGCCCAGCCTCTAGGTAGATTCTTCCATTTTGTTTTAAGAATTCCTTATATTAGAAATTAAATTATATTTTATTCTTATAATTTTAAAAATAAATATAAAATTAATTTTTTTTGTTAAAAATTTTATTTATTTTTAATAGTAAAATTAGATTATATGTCAAGGGCTGATTTTTAACAAAAGGACCAGTTTTCTTTTTTATCTAATGTACAATCACTATATGGACCAATCCAATCAATATAAAATTTGATATAAAAAAAAAACCTAAATTCAAAAAAGTCCAAACTCAACAAAATCTAAATCCTAAAATTTTTTAATATTAAATAATCCGAGCTTTATTAAAAAAAAAAATTTGAAATTTAAAATAAGTGGAAGAATCCAAACCCAGCCTCTAATCTTTTCCCTCGCTGAATAGGTGATATTAGATTGGATGTAACACTTTTATCATTCAAATCCTTCTAACTTAAAAGTTGTATTCCTTCCTTTGCACGTAAATAAAAAAGCAGAAAGAAGCGTTAGGCCTAGCAAACATGTGGAAGTTAAGGTCTATTTCTCTTTTGCTACATAGGGTTTGATCCTATTGAAATTAATTTGTTTTTAACTAATTTTCAATTTTAGTTGGCATTAAATTGGATTTATTTTAACTTTTCAAAATTTTAATTACATAAAAAGTTGTCCCTCTCATCAGCCTTAATTCAATTAATTAATTAGTAATTGAATAATTAATTACATAAAATTGTCTCTCTCGTGTTTTAAATTGTAATCTTTAACTCCTTCAAAATTTTAATTACATCTAACTTAGTTGATGTTATTTTCTAACTCAAACTATTTTTAAAAATATGAACACTCAGATGCAATTTAATTATATTTCATTTATTTACAAATTAAAATTTAATTAAAATCAATGCAATTTGGTTTTTAATATCTAAGACAACTATGTTATTAATATACTAAAACTTGCATCAATTTAAAAATATAAAACATATTTAAATATATTATTAAAAATATAGTAATTAAAAATCAAATCAATTAAAATTTTAATAATTTTATTGTTTATAAAAGTTGTAAAATAATGAGAAACATTATTAAAAATCCTTTAAAGAAATTAAATTAAACCAATTAATAAATTAAAAACACTTTGCTATACATAATACATACATTAAAAAAATGGAGGGTGATTTTTTGGCGTAGTTTTGATAAGTATATTATAATAAAAGTATGATTTTTTTATTTTCTATTTTCTTTTATTCAAAACTTTCTTAAAATTTGCAAAGAGATTTTAAAAGCCCAAGTACAAATTTAATCAAAAAGCCCAAAGCCGACCCTTAATTCTCTTTGTTCAGTTAACCTCACTTACCCATTTTCTTTTATCATTTAACGTCCCTATAAATGTATTTCTTTATAAACTAAACATAAATTTATTACTATATTTTAACTCTATTTTGAATTTTTTGCTTTATTTTTATTTTATTTAAATTTTTCTATTCAATTTTACTTTAAAAATTTTAAAAAATATTAAAATTAAATAAAAATGGTCATTTTAAAATTTTTTTTCTTTTATGATATATTTATTTTTATTTTTCAAATTACTTTATTTCATTGAATAGGAATTCTAATTTAATTTATTATTTTTAATATTCATAATTTAAATTGTTTTAATTATTAAAATAAAATATTTGAAATATTTTTGTTATTAGATTTTATGTTTTAAATCATCAAAACGATATTGAACAGTAAGATTTAATTAAAAATTTTAATAAAATTCAAAGCTTAGTAGTAAAATTAATTCACATAAGAGTTTAATCATTTTTTTATACAATATAAGAGTTTGGAATAGAGTAATGCGATTCGAACCGTGCTAAATAGACAAAAGTCTTAATCATCACTAATATAAATGTTAATAAATTCTTAACTTAACTGGAATTAATATTGTTGAAAACTTTTGAGATCAAAGATTTAAATAAATATAAATACGTAATGTGAATAATTTATTAGGAGTTTAAAGGAGATTTGAAGATAATTTTAAAAATTATAAAAAAATATTAGTATAAAGAAATAAATAAAAGGAAATATGTATGCTAGTATAGTAAAACAATTCTAAGGAAATGTCAAGACTATTTAGGTTCTAAAAAACTCGAAACCTCAATTTCTTAAGTTTTAATGGATTTAAAATACCTCAATTTCTTGAGTTTTAATGGATTTAAAATTTAAGTTTTGCATTTAAAATTTGTGTTAGTATTCTGTAGATAGTATAATTTTTATTTCACAATTAGTTTTAAAAATTGATAATTTAATTTTTACTATATCATATAACACACATGTCAATCCTTCATCTGTTTGTGGAGTTTAAAACTCCACTAACGATATATAAGATAACATCCTTAAAATTTTAGTTGACATAAATTGTTTATCTTGTGTAAAATGAGTTTGATTATATATATCAATTAATATATATTAGATTATGACACTCATAATATGAGTGAAAACATTCATATGATACATTTATAAAAAAACTTGATATAAAAATCAAATATCCTTTGGTTGAACTATTAAAGTTGAAACAGCGAGTTGCATGATGTTTTAGGTTCAAATTCTGTAATTATGTGCATTTTTTTTTGTACAAAAAAGGAGAGAAATCCTCTAAACTTAAACTATCCTTGGCTTAGCCAAGCCAAGATTGTCATCATGAACATGGTTTAACACTTCCTCTGATGGTTGCATAAAGGAATGAACACCCATGAGTAAAGATAAGCCATAAAAGCTAAGCCATCTGTGACTTTGTTCCCTTCTCCATATGTATGCGACACCTTAATGTTTCAACGCTGTTGTAAAATCATAATAATAACTTGAAGAATTGCTGAGTGATGTCGAACTGCCAACCTATTTCTAATCAACAGAGTCACAATCAAACTGTCAGTTTTCAAAATAATACGATGTAGACCAAGATCTCATGCTAGCTTGTGACCATCTAACACACCCCATAATTCTACTTTCACAACAAAACATCGACCAATATTTCTACAAAAACCCAACATCCTTCATGGTCTTGGATTATCTTGCTTGCTTTAGCTACAACATTATCATCTCTATGCGCGCCATCGATGTTAACATTATACCACCCATTTTCCAGTTTTTCCCATGTAACAAATTGCAAACACCACTCCTTCCACTAGGACTAAGTTGATACTTCATTTGTTGCATCAAAATAATACCAATATCACATTCTCACACTCCTTGCCAATATGCTTTCCCCTTTAATAAAGTCGACATTGAATACGTACTTGTTCCTTCAACTCCACAAGTTCCATATAAAGTATGATAGGTTTGACAGATTAACCGAATTTACCCTTTCATATTCAATGTCAAGAATTCATGCATCATTCCTGTAACAGTCCGAATTTGACCCTAATCGGAACGGTAGTTTCGGGACAACGAATCAGAGTCAAAAAAATATTTAAATATCATTTTCTATGTTTTGAATGTATGAATTTAGGTGTGCTAAATTTTCGTGTTTAGATTCGATGATTTGAGTGCTTGATTATTAAAAAGGATTAAATTGCATCAATTGATTAATAAGCATGCTATCATGAAAATGTTAAAGTGTTATGTCTTTAGAATATTGAGGTTTTGAATGGCAATTATATCATTAATAAATATATGGATGGTAATGGCTTAATGCATGATGTCTTTATATGTTTATTTTAAAGTTATTTGTGAGATAATTATTTTTATAAGTATTATAAAACATAAAATGGAAAGCCATGCATGTTTGTATCTTTAGGGCCGAATTGAAGTTGTTTTTGTAAGTTGAAGTATTTGTGATGATATTTAACCTTAGACAATTGATATGGACGGTATGGGACATAAAAAAAAATAAAGCTATGTTATTTTTTTCAAAGGTTAAACTAGTAAATTATTATTAAGAGAAGTTTTAATAAAACAAAGCATAAAAAAAAAAAAAAAGAGAACATGCATGTAGTTCATCTTGGAGGCCGAACAAAGGAGAAAGAAAATAAAATTTGTGGCTTTGAAGCTTCGGCCATTTGAAAGCAAAAATTCAAGCTCAAGATCAAAAGAGAGCTGATTTGGATCGAGGGAAGTCGAAGCTAGTCGAGTAATCATTTTTATCAAAAGCTAATAACCAAGGTAACTTTTTAAGTAATTAAGTCAAATTGAATTTATTGTTAATGAGGTTTATGAATTTATTGAAAGTATATATATATATATAAAGGCTATTATTATAGTCGAATGTGATATTTAGGTGAATGTCTTATAATCGAATGTGATAGATACATGGATTGATATACTTGAATATGATATATATATATATATATATATATATATATATATATTTGACATAACTAAGTGTGTATATATGTGTAGTTGGATAAAGTTGAATGTCTATATATGTGTGATTGGATATAACCGAATGTGTATCTAGGTGTAGTTTGATATAGCCGATTGATGTATACATATATATATGTGTGAGTTTAATATATCTGAATGAGATATTGAATAGGGAGATGAATAAGTTAATATGTGGTTGATGTTTAAGCTTATTGTGTATATGATTAAATGAGTAATAAGTTTGAGGGATGCACTAAGTGTGCGAATTTGATACTGAGCACTAAGTGTGCGAGTTGGATTTAAGCACTATGTGTGTGAATTAATTTCTGAGCACTAAGTGTGTGAGTTGGATTTAAGCACTATGTGTGTGAATTAATTTATGAGCACTAAGTGTGCGAAATCAGATATTGAGCATTAAGGGAGTGAATTAATTTCATGCTAAAAAATTGAGTTTGGTAAGTCCTTAAGCTATGTTATGTACTAAATTTAAATAAATGTTAAATATAAGTGCCGAATTGAATTGTTAGAAATTGTTATACCACTGCCGAATGATTTTGTAAGGTGAATGATATTATTATGGTGTAAAAGTGAATGCCGAAGGTGATCTAAAGTGATGAATGGTTTTAATGGATCTATATTGAGGTATTCAAATATGATTTATAATGTGAAAAATATATATGCTATGTTTCAATGTGAAAGTCGAATGTGTCTTATGATATGAAGGATATTTGTTCTGTTTCAATGTGAATGCCGAATGTGATTTATAAGGGTGAATAATATTGTGATGAGTTAAATATGATGGCCCGATGTGATTTTGAGTTGGAAATGATAATTCAAAGACTTTGATAGTGTTCTGTTAATGATCGATAGCGTAAGACATGTGATTGAGATATTCAGGCTTTGAGCCTAGCAGGCCTTGTGCCGGTGGATTCATTCAAGCTAAAAGTCTAGCAAGTCTTGTGTTAAGTTTATTTGGGCTTTATGCCTAGCAGGCCTATTGCCGGTGATTAAATATCAGACATTGAGTCTAGCAGGCCTAGTGCCAGTGTAAGATTTCAGGTTATAATCCTAGCAGGCTTCGTGCCAGTGAATAAAATCGGGCTTCGTGCCTAGCAGGCCTTGAGCCGGTGAATTGTATTAAGTTATAAGTCTAGAAGGCTATACACCGATGTGAGATCAAATGTGGTAAACGAGCCCTAAAGGTTTGGAGAAATTGGATTATTAATTATCTGAAATAAGGTACGTATGTGTTTCGATATTTATTGTCAAAATGTGTATATTTGTGAAATAAGTATGTATATGAATTCGATTGTCAATGAACATTTGGTATAATTGGTTATATGTGATTTTAAAGTGATTTGGCATATGTGATTAGGTATGAACTTATAATGAAGTGACATATTCGATTGTATATATATACATGAGATTATACAGGGTTTGTATACTCGGCCTTGTGAAATAATCTATTGAAGTGAATTATTAAATGTCATGTGATGATATATTGAATTTATACATGTATACCTATTCATCATTTCGGGATATAAACAATGTAGTGAATTTTATACATTTGATCTTATGAGTAAGAAATCATGTGATGTTGAAATTAGCTAAGTAGATTCAACCAAGTTCACTTAGCTAAGATTAAGTATGTTCCCAATGGTATTTTTCGGCCAATTAAGTGATGATTGTATATGAAGTTAAATCTTGTCTTGTGAGCTTGCATAAATAAGTGGAATTATAGTTGAATGTATAATGACATTTACATGATTTGGTATCATCGACCATGTAGGCTATGTATACATATGAGTGATATTATACTATGAATTTTGGATTTGTTTATACGGATAAATGTATGTATGATGATTATGATTATTTGGATTGGAAGTGGATATGATTATGATTATATAATATATGGTCTATGTGAAAATGAGATGTGATTAATGGCAAGTGACTATAATCAAATAAATTATATAGGAAACGTGATATGGTAACCGTGTTCGTAAATATATGATTTTGGTACATGTGAATTATCTTTAAAACTCAAAAATGTAAAGTGATTATGTATTTAATAATGATATGTGAAACATGTTACCATGAATGAATGAAAGGTACACAGATGAATATATGATATATGTGCTTGCTATATAGCCTGTGGTCCCATGATTTGAACATGGGAAATATGAAATAAGAAAAATGGTTTTGAGATATGACTAGGTCTTAATTTGAAATCTGGACATGAAATGGATATTAAGATGATGATATTATGATGCATGGTTTTTATATTTATAAATTCAGTTTAGTGTTATGGAATTATAATTATCATTGAAATGATTTATTTGCTTATGGCTTACTAAGCTTTCAAAGCTTACTCTGTGTGTTTTTCCTATGTCTATAGAGCTTCGGAGATTTGCTCGGGTTGAAAGTCTGGGAGACGTCTTCACACTATCCAGTTTTCGTTTCGGTAAATAAGTGTTTTGAGAATTGGTTATGTGGCATGTATAGGCTAGTTTCGATACGATTCATTTGATTTGTACACATATAAGCCATGCGAAAATGGCTTGTTTATTATGTCAAATTAGTTTAGTACTTTGATTAAATGAGGTTACAGATGTTGAGGAATCAACCAAAGTATATTATAAGTCTGGACTATGCTTGATATTTTGTTTGTGGTTTTGATGTTTTGGATATTTCAAGTAGTAATGTTCATGTGTCGAATAGGGTTAGATAAAGATGATGCATATTCGATTATGTATGTTTTTATAAGATTCATTAATGAGATCTTTGATTGATTTAAGAGTTTAAGAAAATGATTACTTATGATTGATATGAATATATGCGTATTTTCGGTAATGCCTCGTAACCCTTCCGGCGAAGAATTCGGGTTAGGGGTGTTACAATTCCCGCTTTCACAACTTGTTCCTAAATTGCTCTAGCTGGTATACAATGTCTCAAAATATGGCTAATACTCTATATGGAATCCCTACAAAACTTACAACGTGCACATGCAACTATATGTTGTTGCATTCAACGCTCATTTGTTAGCAAATTGTTTGACACTACCAACTAGAGAAATACTCCAAATCCTATGCAGCACAAGAAAATGCCAAATTAGCTTCCAAGTCCTGTCCCTCACAGCATCAATCATACCAATAAAAAATGCATAGGCTGACTTAACTGAAAATGCCTCGTAGAATCAAATATCCATCCTGAAAAATCCACTATATCGTTAAAATCAGAAGGTTTATGAGCCACAGTACACAATATTGCACTTGGTGAGATCATATGTTCAAACTCCGTCCATCTCCACTCTCCCTCCAATGTCACCATAACTATAGTAGGGCACATGGCCATTATAACTTACGATAATTGGGTACAACTATGAATCAAAAGTCCACCATCCTGAAGCCAATTAACATGCCAAAAATCCACCTTCATGCCACTTTTTACATTCCAAAGAATTCCACTCCTAAATTCATCCCCTGACTCCACACAACCCTTTCAAAAAATGATAAGTATTGAAAGATGTTAGGATTACTCCTTGCCATTTATATTTTGTCTTTAGCACCTGTACCCATAATTGGTCCAGTTTATTAATCAAATTAAATATGATCTTCATAAGTAAGACATTATTTTGACACTTTATCTTTTTAAAGCCAACACCTCATTGTCTTGTATTTTTACACAAATCTTCCCAACTTATAAGGTGTATATCTCTCCTCTTCTCAGGATGACCCTATAAAAACCTCTATATAAATTTCTTCGTCTCATGGAAAACACCCCAAGGGATAACCGTTGATGCACCGAAATTGCTACTAGTATTGCCTTAACAAGGGTAGTACGACTAGCTAGGGAGAGCATTTTCACCTTCCAACTAGTTAGTTGTTGTCGCATGTTTTGAACAATGTACTGGTAGGTAACCTTATTGACCCTTTGATGATGTAAAGGGACACCAAGGTACTTTCTTAAATCTTAAACTTGTGAATACCCAAGGCTATTGCTAATAGCCTATCACAGATGAGGAGAGACATTCTTAGAGAAAAAAAATTTGTGTTTTTTCCACACTTACTAATGTCGTGAACTAGCAAAAAATATATCCAATGCTCTCTTTATAAGTTTCATTTGCTCAGTTGACGCCTTTGATAATAAAATAAATCATTTGCAAAGAACAAGTGAGAGATACTCAACCCACTCCGCACAAGCTTAATAGGCTTCCGATACCCATTCTTAACTTTTTCAGTAATCAATTGAGCAAATCTCTCAATACAAAGAACAAACATATAAGGAGAGAAAAGATCGCCTTGACGGATACCTCGAGATGGTGTAAAAACTCTAGATAACTCTCCATTCCAAATAACCTGCATAGTCGAAAAGGTAACATAATTTGTGATAACATGTATCAATTGAGTGGGAAGCCCAATATATGACAAAATGTCTTCAATGAATCCCCAATCGAGCCTGTCATAAGTCTTCTCTAAATCAAATTTAACAACCATCCACCTTTATTGGATTTTTTATACATAGAGTGAATAATTTCTTACGTTATAATAATATTGTCCGTTATATTCTAGCCTAGTACGAAACTTGATTGATTGGGAAGAACCCATATTGGCATTAGCAATTTCCTAATAGATTTATCAAAAAACATAAAGATATAAATACCATCAAAATGATACATATTTGTTGCTTTGCAAAAGAAATGAGCCTTTAGTAATTTCCTAATAGAGTTGAAATCCAATTAATAGCTAGCACCAACTCAATTAGCCCCTCAATATATAGTATAGATTATATTTATTCTTAAAAAATATTATAAATTTGTGATGTTTCATAAGAATATATGTTTATCATAAAGATAAGAATCTTTATAGTTCAATTCGATCAATTTAAGTTAATAATAAAAATTAATATTTAAAATAAAGGTTGAGTTAATTATTATTTATAGCAATAAATTCAAAATTAATTAACGATGAAATGTTATTTAAAAATTTTAAAGGGAAAACAACAGTTGATTGTCAGCCTGAAAATGTGCAGAAGCTCATGATATGAGAATGTAGAAGCTCATGACATGGTTTGAATTTGTGGCGGTTGTGTTCTTTTCCACCTTTTTTTTCTAAATCATATGTTTTTTTGGATATAACTTAGATTTTCAATCATGCGTTCATACTTTTTGATTTGTATTTCTTTGAACTTTATTATCTCTGAGTTGCAATTTTATTCTTCTTTTCTGTGTAAAGATTTGAAAATTGATTAGGCCAATGAATCTCTAAAAAATATAAATATGATTTTTATCTGTATTTATAAAAGTGTGATAAACCTCAAAATATATATAAATATTGATTTAATATGTAAATTTTAATTTTTATAATTTTATATATAAAATTTAATTTAATTTATTTTTCATAAATTGTTTTATATTTTATATTTTATAATGTATACATAAATAATTATATTTATTTTATATAAAATTAATTTAATGTATTTATTTTTTAGTAAAATCAAAATTCGAAAAAAAATTAAGAAACATTTGTTGTTAATAAAATAATTTCTATTTTAGGAAAAAAAAAAAGAAGAAGAAGAAGATTTCGATTTGGTTATAGGTTCCAGTAGTAAAGTTGACGTGAAATTTAAAAAACGTTGAACGTTAGTTGGCACGAGCAGGACACGGCATTTATACCAAAACCAAAGCAAAAGCCTCACTCCACTTCCCATGCCGCGCGGACCCAACTCAACCGTAAAATCTCATCTTCCAGTAAGCCAAAATTTGTTCCCCCTCTGCAATTTCTCTTCTTCTATTCCTCGAGGGTTTCTTTCCTCTCTAGAATAATAATAATAATAATAATAATAATAATAATAATAATAATAGAAAAACAAGATCTCTCTCATTTTTCACGATGTGGCGCTCGCTTTGGCGATCCATCGATCGCTTCTCTCTTCAGCATTTCAAGTAATTCCTCTCTCTCCCTCTCAAATATTTTATTATGCTTACACAAGTTCAAACTCTAATTAAGTGTATTCCATTAAATTACAATGTGGTGCTGATTTTTCTTCTTTTGAATTTTGTTAATGTTTCTCGTAATTGTGATTATTTTAATTAGGTTTCAGCAGTTACTTTTTCCTCACATTATCGTATCGATTCTTCGTCGATTGTCATTGCGATGATTATTATTTTAACGATTTTAAAAAAAAAATTCTTGTTCGTGGATATAGATCTGTAATTACCGAATTGCGGCAGATCAAAGTTGTCAATGCGCAGAACAGGGTAACTTCTTTTACTTTTAAAGAATTTTATGGTAGTGCTATTTCAGAGTGTTATTCTTTGTATATAGTGACGGTGAAGGTTGAAAACTCCATGAGTAGGTTCATATGTTCTCCACGTATCTGTTTAATTATAAATAAGGACGTCAAATTTCAACTGATTAAGTTCGGATATATAGTTAAATGGGCAAGTGACTACTGAACCCGCTTGTGGAGTTTTTGAATTTTAGTGTCTTGGTGTATTGGATAATATTCATAATGATTAGTATATGAACTTCTTCCCAAAATATCCCTCTTTGTTCTTTCTCTTGTGCAGGATACAGTGGTAGATCTTCTACAAACGATTGTAGAGATAGTGACATATGGTGACAGACAAGATCCATTAATATTTGAGTATGCCTTACTCAGGAAACGTCTTCTCTTGTAATGATAATGTCTCTCGGTATATTTGTGAATAAATCTGAGTTCCATCAATTTGTTGTAGATGTTTCATGGAATACCAAGTTTTAGCAGAGTTTGTACGGGTACTAAAGATCAGTACAAGTTCAACAATTGAGGCTCCATTGCTTCAATATCTAAGCATAATGATCCAAAACATGGATAGTGAACATGCAATTTGTAAGATGCTTAGTGCCATAGATATGTATGTTAAAACTTCTTGGTTGTTTTTCTCTCTGTCTTTCTATTTGCATGTTTCCAGAAATGATATCAAATATAAATGTTGACATTCCATGTGTAGACAATTGCATTTAAATTTTCTGCCTGTTTGTCTTGTCTCTGAAATTATTTCTCTCTTATGCCTGCTCTTGCAACTTTGGTGATGCATACAATTTTTTGATGCAGACTATTGTTTAAGCAATGACTATGTCAACAACATTGTAGCACATCCATATAACTTCGATGCAGGAGATCTTGCTCTTTATTATGTGTCTTTTTTAAGGTTGTGTTATTATTCTTTTTCCTTTATATTTCTGAAGCATAGCAATATATCTTTTATTTATTGAAATAGAATTTTCCACTGATTTCTTTTTCTTGCTGAAAATATCGCCTGACTTGATTATTAAAGATGGAAACAAAATATTATCTTCATGGTTTTCATATCTTATTTTTTTTCTGTTAAACCAGAGCAGTGAGTAGCAAAATAAGCAGAGATACACTTTGCCTTCTTGTTAAGGTTCATGGGGTAAGTTAAAGCTTTTCAACTAGAGTTCAATAGCTCATTTCTAAAGGACTTCATTTTAAGTTTTACTATGTCTGTGCTCAGTGGTTGATGTAACTTGGAATATTTTTATAATCTCTTTATCCATATAATTCATGCTTATAGAATGCTCAAACAATTAAATTTTTAGCTTAAACAAGAAACCTTGATGCGGTCAATGCTATATAATGGCATTGTTTAAGTGATGCCTTTAACCTTTATTCCCTTCTCTACCTGCAATTATATATAGGCCTGCTGCCTTTAATAGAGTTGTTGATGTTGACCATTTGCAAAGTGGTATATTTTGCTCTTAGACAGAGCAGATGAAGAAAGAGGAATTTCTTCCTGTTGAAGCTTTTGTTAGGTCTATTGAATAGGCTTGTGCATTTTTTGGTTGTTCAATCAGAAAAAAGAAAAATAACTCATGGATTTTGGTTGAGCCTATAAGGCATGGTTGCCATTCACTGTTTGAGACTCCTAAGTTCATCTTCACACCTACCTGAATTGCCTTTTATCATTTAATGTTAAGATAGGGAGATTGTAGAATAGCCCAAAAGAAATACAAAATATGTTTGACAACTTTCTTATATATAGATGACAAAATGCGATCTATTGTGTGTTACAACTTTCTTATATATAGATGATAAAATGCGATCTATTGTGTGTTTTATGGGTGCATTTCATTTAGGTGCCAATATTCAGGTTAAAATTATTTAGCAGAATTTCTTTTATATATTTGCTTGTGCTTGTGTCTATTTCCTAACTAGCCAGGATATGTTGTCTTCACCTTCCTTGCATTTACTTCTGTGAATGGAACACTCTTTCTTCTCTCTTTAATGTCTTGATTTTATTTTTTAAATATATATATTATTTTCAGTTTTTTAGCCGCTAGGCATTTTTTTCCTAAACTTGCATGATTTATCTTCAATTTTCTATATTGGTTGTTAAATTAATTAAATTGAGTTTTTCTCCTGTTGTTTCACCTTTTTGAACCCTTTGTAATTGCAGGATGTAGTGGTCTCCTTTCCCATGTACACTGAAGCTCTTAAATTTGCTCAACATGAGGAAAAGATGATTCAAACAGCTATACGAGCATTAACTCTCAACATATACAATAGTACTAATCAACTGTTGTCTCCTTAAATGATGAAAGAGATTCAATTCCTTGTCCATAACTTTTTGGTATCTTAAAATGGCTACTTTATTGAATTTCTGGTATCTTAAAAATTAAAATGTTTGCTTTATTGTTATCTTGGTTTATGCAGTCTGTGATGATAATGTCTATCAGTTTATAACAACTCCTCCAGCCTCGATTTACTTCTCAGACTTGGTTTCTAGTTTAAGGAAGCAATGTCTACAACTAGATGCCCTTGTCAATTCCTCAGAGTATGTTCCTTTCAATTTGTTAGAGAATTGTTTCATAATTAATTCTCTTGTTAATTTTTAAAGCCTTAACTTTAAAGGCAAAAACTACAATGGGCAGGGATAAATGCACTCATCAAAGGAACAAGGACATATTTCTGAAAACCGATAAAATTGTAGACGATCTTTTCTACTTCAAGGACATGCTTTCTGTTGGCGAATCTCGTCTAAGTCGAGTTGTCACCCAAAACCTTCAGAGTTTACTTATACTCCCCTTGTTGCTTCCACTACTGAAGTTAGGAGAGAATAAAGTAAGTTTATGATTCTTTTTGTTCTTGGTTTTGTACTTCTAATTCTAAAGAAATTTACAAATGCTTTAAAAGAATAGAGGTATCTGGTGTGTGACAATTAAATTTCTGATAGATCTGCTTCTTGCTTATTTACATGTTGGGGTTTGTATTTTTGGAATAATATCTCGAAACTCTTTCATGATGTCCAAATTCAAGCTGTCTGGTTCTTTTAGTTTCATGCTTTGATTATCATTATTGGACCAATCATTACTTTTTACTTTGTCATGTTTTAAATAGTCAGGCAGTGCTCTGCCATTATGAGCAGAATACAGAGGCAAGGGGATGAGAATATTATTTTCCTTGGATGTTCTTAGATTTGGTCTTGGACTTATCTTCTTTCCTCTTGGTTTTTAAATTTTGTCCACCACCTGCAAATGAGGTAGAATAGTATTCCGTGACTGTACTGTAGGCTTGGTTTTTGGTCCATACGCCATATTTAACGTTTCATCCTTTCCTCTGAAAGGAAAAAAAGATAGGAATACAAAGAAAACAATGGAAAGGATATGAGACGACACAAATTGGAACAAAGAAATAGAGAGGAAAAATACCGCATCAAAGTAGAATTTTTTTGGTGGAATATATAATTTTATCTTTACACCTGTATGTGAGCTGTGGTAATGCTAGTGATATTTGAAATCTGTTATTCTGAGATTTCTTCACATGGAACATTCATTCATCAAATAATTTTCTGTTTCAGGGTAGCTACAACATCTCAGCAGTCACTTCTTTGTACATAGTTTCTCGCCTTCTTCAAGTTGTTGGTGGAAAACACTTGATAAATGGAGTGGCTGGTCTTCTTTTGTATCATTATATGGCATTATGTCAGAGAGATGCTATTGCTACAAATGGGGATATTGCTGGTAGCATAGGTGATGCAAGTCCTCTTCTCCACTCGTTGAATGATATAAACATCAAGGTATCTGATCATGAGGCTGAAGGAGAAAAAGAAATCAATATAAACTATCTACTTCAACATTTAAATGTGCAAACATCCTCAAATTCTCATTTTGATGGCAGCCCTAAGGATGATAATGTGTATATAGAGAGGTTGGTATCTTTCTATTCTGATGTCATATTTGATCTTGAGTTTTTTACAGTGTCAATAAACTATTTTAAGTCTCATAAAGAAGGGGATATTGATAAATTCTTTCTTATGGTTTTATTTTCTTTCTTAAGAAGTAATGCAGAGATTAATGTGTATACTTAGGTCTACTGGCAGTATTTTGTTTCACCACTAAGCTGACTCCAACTAAAAATAAAATTGTATTTGTGTTACAACTTGGGGATGGCTTCACCAGTCTGGAGGCTTAGTTCATTCTCAAAAGAGTTAACCATTACTTGGTGGCATTAGATATTCATTTGCTGCCTTAAACATTTGACCATTACTTGGGAAATAGAAATCACAGACAACTATTTAGGCACTCTCATAACTGAAAATATATGGAAAGCAACTATATATGTGATGAATACGTAGGTGATGCAACATTTTTTTATATAGTTACTTTTTCCTACTATGGTTGCAAGATTGCAGTGAATTATAATTTGTATTGATTCTTTGAAATTATTGTTGGTGCAGGTTTGGGATATTTGCGTATTTGTTTTCAGACAATCATAGTATATCATTAGCATCTTTATTTCTATTGCTCACTCTTGCCGAAAACAAAGGTATCTTATATTTTTAGTCCTTTCACTATATATATCACAGTATTCTTCTTTGGATATAAGACATAAATCCTTGCATCAATGTTTTTTGTTTTTTTTTTATTTCTTTCACTGCACCTTTTTATTTTAATGTTTAATTTTTACAAAAAGGGAATATTATAATTTTGGCTTATCCTATAGATCTGGAGCATTTTCCAGCATCACTGCTTGGAATGAGTCAAAGTCAGGGCTTGATGGTAAGAATGGATCTCATATATGTCTGAATAGATTTATTATGTCTGAAACTGAATAGATTTATTATGTCTGAAACTATATACTAGATCAAGCTTGTCTAATAATTATTTGGATGGATGACCACCTGTTCTTCCTTGAGCTATCATGTTATTCCTTTTTCTTATTCTCATTGGTCTGAAGGGTATAAAAATTACTTTTCCTGATGAGAATTGCTGTTGCAGTACTAGAGGGATTGCATCAAGTTCTTTCTGTTGGGATTTCTATATTTAGTAGTTGTTTTATAATTCCTATTTCGAAACAAACAAACAAACAAACAAAAAAATTATCATTAGCTAAGTGGTATGTTAGCAATGTTCAACTCTGAAGTCGCCAAAAATTATACATTTATTGTCTTGAGGTGATTTCTTTTTCTTTTCCTATGCATGTCTCTCTTCCTTTTGGATGATATTTTATTTCTTATTTAATGCATAAATTATTTTGAGAATGCTTACTTTTTCAAGTATAGGGAATAAGAATTATCTAGTTATGGTTAGTATCTGAAAATATGATGTCACTTAAAAGTTTTTGTCTTGGAAAATGATATTTTGCTGGTTTACTCTCTCAGAACAACTGTGAGTCAGCTTTTCTGAAAGTGGATGGAAGTATTCTTGTGGGACTTATGCCTCAGGTAGTGCATTAACTGGGTACTGTTACTTTTCTTCCACTCCTCACCGTTTTCTCTGCACTTTACATTCATTTGTTGATTGACGTTTCCTGGATTTTGGTGCTCTCGTTCATGGTTGTCACCTTTCTATATTATATGACTTCTCTCTATTCTTTTCCTTCTTTTTAAAATAGATTTTGAAGACATTATTGAAGGTTTTAGCATGCCAACCACCGGTTTCCCCACCAATGCAGTGGCATACAGGGTGGTTTTTGAGAAAGCTACTTCAATGTCAAGGAAATAAGCTCACTGATGACAATATCCACCTATTCAATGTAAGCATCCTACCGATTTGCCATGCTTGCTATAAATTAATACTGCCAATGGAAGTATTGCTGCTTCCAACATTTTCATATTAGAACAAATTGGATGAGATTTTCTTGTTTATGCATGGTGAGATGTTGAAACCTTTACTTAGTCGTAGCCTGATATTATTACAAAGTATAAACCATCTTTAGCAGGTTGGATTTCTCAAAAAATTTGTGTTATGTGAAAATTTTCTAAAGTTTTATATTTTCTAGTTATTGTCGACAGACTTCATATGAGCAGTCCCGTGAATGTCTTCAAAAGGAACTTGATGGATGCTGGTTTGATCATATCCCAGATACCATAGGACATGAGTGGGGAAGCTGTAAAAAAGGTATCAATTACAGTGATCCAATTCATGTTTGTACTTCATCTTCTTAAACAAAAGGTGAAAATTTTGCAAGATATGGATTTAGAGGGATGTGGTGAGTACACATCTTCTGCAAAATGGAATTAAAATTGATCTTATCTTTTGTAATTTCATACAGCACTTGAACTACAATTCCATGTTAAGGATCCCTTATTTACACTGGAGCTTGAAATCTGCCAGCAAGCAATTGATGGTATTGGGCCTTTCTCCCCTTCTCTTTACTTCTCATTTATTGATGCATGTGCAATTTGTGTGTTAAAGCTTAATAGAAAGTTCTTCTCACGTGATTCTTCATAAAATTCTTACGCGTATTGCTTTATATCATTTATACATTGCAGGCACTTTTAACTCTTGCTTTGCTTGGGAGAGGATGGTTGATGCAGTGAAGGTTTTTTATAACTCCATATATATAGTTTTTGAATTAATTTTTATTTAGTGGCTCATGCATTGTGTTCCCAGCCTTATTAGAGTTCCTAGCTATTGAGTTGCCTTTGTTGTCAATTGTGGACATATGCATACAATGTATCTAAAAAGGAAGTCAAGTTAGTGTTTGTGTTCAAAATGCTGCTTACATACAAGAAACTTAGAATAAGAATATGGTTTTGTGCTCGTGTAGGATTGAAATAATTATTCCTTTGAGTGTCTACATGACTGAACTATGAGTTTTGTTACTAGCAGTTTGACTTTCAATTATACAGTTATGTGCTTTGAGATATAATTTCTGTTGTTTTATGTATCTGAACATATTCCCTACAAGTTTGCCTTTTTAGCGCTCACTGTTGTTTTCCCATTAATGATCTCACAGAACTTAATAAATGTAGGTTTTCATTCTCCATCTTCAACTCAAGGCACTTATTTTCATGGGATGTTTACTTGAAAAACCCTCACTAGAGTCACCAAGTGACAGTGATTTGGGTAAAACTTATAGCAGAGATATTTCATCTGCCAGCTTTGGGTCAGAGGTCTCTTTAGGTTGGACATTGAATCATGTTCTGTCTGCTATCCATGATATCTTCTATAACCATATATATCCTCATTCTTCCCTTTTATTTAACTTTTGTAGGATCAGGAATCCCTTGCAGGATTGCTTTCTCGTATGCTGGAGTCAGGGATATTTACCTAGTAGCCTTGGCCCGTGGAATTTCTGGAAAATTGATTCTTGCTGAGAAGCATCCATTCCGGAGTCAACGTGGCATTGTGATTGCCATTGCTCCACTGGCAGGGTTAAGTGTGAGTCAGAATTTTGCTGATTTTCTTTTCCTCTTTTCCAATTACTGTGATTCTAATGAGGACAATTGAAGATTTGTTTCCTATGACCACTTACTTGGGCATGTTCTTTTCTAATCAAAATGACAAGCATAATAAAGAAATAAACATGTGTTTCTTGGATAGCTTCTAAGATTTCCTAATACATCTCTTTACTGACTCCTTTCTAAGTTAGTGCTGTCCTGTATTTGATCTATTATTCATCATAAAGTTGGTGCACCTGAAAGGCTATGCTTCTTGCAAAACAAAGACTAATATTGTTAGTGACCCAGTCAATCCTTATACTTTCATATCGTTACTATATCAGATATATCTCGTCTTAAAAGGTCAATTGCTGGAAAATTACAAGTAGAGCTGAAGATTGTGAACTGTAAAAGTTATCATTGAAACGAAGGAATGAGCTCTGGTGTATATAGAGGGTCTTGTCATTTAATATGCTTCCTCTTCCTTCTTATTTTCTCAATACCTTTCTATCCATACAATTTATTTTTTCAAGGTAAAACAAAACGCCTAGTAAAAATGCAAAATCATGGTCGAGACAGTTATAGGGCAAAGTCATTTGAATTTTCATGTACTTAGGAAGAATCTGTTTTATTATTAATAAATCATAGTGATATGTAATGGACAGCTTCTGTGCCTTGTGTACTAATTGTGTTGTTTGAAATATTTGATGAAAAGGCTTTGATTTACTTAGAGACTTGAAGCTTGAATTAATTAATTGATTCTCTGATAAATTAACAATGTTGTTTCTTTCCCTGTTCACTTGAAGCAGCTTCTGTGCCTTGTGTACTAATTGTGTTGTTTGAAATATGCAATTGATGAAAAGGCTTTGTTTTACTTAGAGACTTGAAGCTTGAATTAATTCCTCTGATTAATTAGCAATGTTGTTTCTTTCCCTGTTCACTTGAAGCAGCCAAGGATAGATGAGGACCACCCAACATGGTTACATCTTCAGATAAGAGAATTCGAACCAAATTTCGTTAAAGCTAAAGGCAGCGAATCTAAGGTTTCCACTCCACCTGCTGATGGGAGATGGACACTTGGTTTTCATAGTGCTAAGGCTTGTGAGACTGCTCGGTTATTGATTCTTGAAGAGACTTGTAAGCAGAGGTCCTCCGTTGAGAGCATGCTTGCTCCACTGCTTCGGGAAGATTATCTAGTAAATGTTTTGGATAGACAAGGCGATTAAAGCTCCAGCCCTAGTTCTAGGTTTGCTTATTAACTAAAGAGAATGGATTTTCATTTTGCAGCGGGTTGGTTCACCGAAGAATTCTGTACAATTTTGCAAAGGAATAGGTGTTTACTGTGGTGTTCTTTTTTTCCCCTTTTAAAATCTAATTCACGTAACTCTGTCAAGGGATCTTATTTTGTTCTTCAGGCATTATTCTGTTGTCAGTGTGTAAAAGAAGAATTTGTAGTTGACATGTTTTATGAAATATATGTAGACATAAGTTAAAATGACATTGCGAATTTGAAAATTAGCTGCACCCATTTACTCTTTTGTTGTTTTCCTTGCCCTCTGAACACATACTTCATTAAGAAATGAGAAACCCTTTCTTCTATCTTATCTCATGATTTTGATGTATGCTCGAATAGATTATCCATATGATCTGTTTTTTTTTTTTCGTGAAACTCAGGGGACGCATATATTCAAATCTTGCAGATTTGGTGTTGTAACTTATTGATTTCCAATCTTCTATTTTTGGTGTGGCTTACTGGCTTGTACGAAGCATCTCATGTAAAAATCCATTTGCTGTCTTATCATATTCAGGAGTGCAGCTATGGTGCCCCTGCCTTCCTGTCTGAAGTTTTGCATGTGCACGGTGCGTCAACTTCTCTCTCCCCCTCTCTCTTCCCTTATCCTTGCACTGCATTCCAGCCCTGCATGAATAGTCAAAATTGGACTATGTGAAATCTTCTGTTCATATATCTAAATTCATCATTTATGAGAGAGTCTTAAATTTTGCGTGTGGTTATTTGTATGAAGTTTACTTAAGAAATAAGTTTAAGAACAATCACATATTCTACTTATTTAGCCTATGTCTATCTCAATGATGTGTGTAACACGTACACATTTATTTGATTATATGATTGATGTAAGTAATTATTTGGGCAACACACCATGGATGTAGAATATATGCACCGGGAGGGGATGCGGAATGTCATCCTCCATTGTACGAGATTTTCTTTTCATATGTTCATTTCAGGCAAGGACACAAATAAATTCCATATGCACATCAAGAAGCAGCAGGAATTTGTTCCATTCATGCTCATTAGTGCAGAGAATAAAAAACTAAATAAAAGAATTAGGGGGTATTTTGATGGAAATAAATGCAGTTACAAAAGTTAATTTTTAATATATATATATATACACCTAATAAGCAGATATGAGTGATTATAAAATAATGGAAACTTTTTAGAAAAGGAGTGTGTGGTACGTAATACCATCACCTTTTACATTAACAAGGCTGTCATGTCAAAATTAGGGTAACTTTTGTTAGCAATGTTAAAAACATTTAAAAAGTCTGGGCGGCCACCCAAAAAACACTATTTAGGAATTCCCTTTCTCTTTTAGAGGGTTCTGTTCCCTCTCTTGGATATTGCTTTCCTCCACATGGCCACCTATAGACCAAAAGATGCTCATTTGAAGCTTAAAAGCATAAAAATGAGCGTCCCTTTTTAGTAGATAATGCCATATTTTACTTTTAATATTTGCTTTTATGAGAGAGTGCTTTACTTTAAGCAAAAGAAGAAACGAAAATTATGTATATATTTATATATGTAATTAGGAGCTCCAATACAATGTGTTGGTTCCGTTGGGAAAAATTAAAGGATTGGAGAAGGAAAGAATAGAAAAGATAACCTGCCCTCTTAACTTTCACTTTTGAGACCCATCTCATCTCTTTTAGTCTTCCAAACAAAGATTAGCATGAAACAGTAGGGGTTTGGCTTTTGTTGTATATTTATGCTTAGCTTCTTTAAACAAAACTTTTAACGGTTATAGGTAGCTAGCTGGGCCTGGGGTATGGCCTAAGAAACTGCATATATTCCCATCTCTCTTTCTTTCAAACACTCCTTTTCTAGCATTTCAGAATTGCTTTGCATTGCATTCAAATAATTTAGTGCCCCCCCTCTCCCCTTTGTTTGTCTTTTTAGGCCAACAAAGGTGCAGACGAAGCTTTTTGACTGCAGAAAAATACTCACTGGGGAAAAGAATAAACAGTTGAGAGTTTTGGATTATTTGTTGTAAGCAATTCCTTGGGTCCTACTTCTCTCCTATTCCTTTCTCTACACCCCTCACATACTATTAGCTATTATGCAATTGCATCATCAACATTTTTTTTTCTTATGTCAACTTTTCATATTCATTTTTAACATATGTATATTTGGGTATCAGTACTTCAAAATAAAATGAAGAGAAGATAAATATTGTATGTAATGTGACCGTCTCAACAGCATCGAGAATATTATGTAGTATTCAATAAGCTCTGTTGATATGTATCAAGATCCTTGAAGAATGGATATTCATGTCAATAAATGGTTACATCACTAAAACCATATGATGTTTTGCTTTGGATTTTAACCAATCTCCTACGGTTTCACAAAAAAAAAAAATTATCTCTATATAGTTTGAAAATATATTTATTTACCCCGAAAATTATTTACTAAGTAATTTTTATTTATAAAAGAGATGCTTATATCCTTGTTTTTACTAACCATGTATTTTATACTTATTGTTATTCTTTCTTCATTTTAATTACGAAATAAAACTACATTGAATTACTATAAAACTAAATTTTAATCTAGCTATATTTTAAGTAAAATTTAAAATTACATTTATTAATTTAATTGTATATATTATTAACTTAGGATGGATTCATTAAATTATTTTTATTCAAAATAATCATTAAAATTTATAAGGTTTGATGGTAAAAAATTTATTAAAATAACAACAAAAAACAAAGGAAAAGAAAAAAATAAAATATTTCTATTGGAATTTAATTTGATTATTAAAATATCATTTTAATTTTTGAGGATAAAATATTATTTTATATGTTTTCCTTATTTTGGTTTTAACTAATTTTTATCATCAAAACTTTAAATATGTTTAGTTATTACATTTAAAAATTAAATAGTTTAATGAATTCATGTCACATTTAATATATAATTTAATTAAAGTTTAAATGTTTAATATTTATTTGAATAAAATTCTATTTAAACAAATAAATAAAGAAGAAGAAAAAATACCAATAAATGGTTAGGGCAATGGTAAAAATACCCAAAAAAAATGAACAAAAATTAAATACAATTAATTATCATTCTAGAAATTTTATTCAAAAATACATGAACTGAATTGAAAAACACATTATATTTAAATATACTAGTATTAGAATATAATATTATAATAATTTAATTTAATAATTATTAAAATAAACTAATTAAAATAAGAAAAATAAATTAAATAATAGTATTTAATAAGGGCGGCTTTATTAAATTCACATTTAAAATATATATTTTACAACGATACTCAAAATGTGTTTTATCTTTAAACATTAAAGCTAGTTTTCAAGAATATAAGAACGGTACCCAAAGAAACCACGACAAACCTTGGCAGGTATGTCATCATGTCAACTCATTTAAAATGCTAAATACCTTCTTGGGCTTTCAATACAAAAGGACATTCTTCTAGTTTTTCTTCTGGGGGTTCTTTATATCGGCAGCTATGAAGTTTTCATTAACAAACCATGTGAGCCTAATATCTTTCTTATCAGACTGCAAATATTGAACGGTTTGACAAAGAATGTTTTGCATTTCTGCAAAAAAAAAAAAAAAGAGAGAGAGAATGTTGTGCATTAAAAAAAAAAAGGAGAAGAGTTCGAATTAGAATTAGATGATTGAGGAATGAAAGGGAGATCTCTCGTTTTCTGTGCAACAAAAATATGCTTTGATATTAGTTATATATATGTATATGAGAATTCCAAGATATACATAGTGGTGTGAGTGTATCTCTTCTTTCCATGTAATGGCACGCTGTCACTCAGGAATATAAGAGCAGTAGTAAATTAAGATGGTCCAAACCAAAAGCCTATATCTCCCACTCACCCACCCTTTTATAACTTGTATTTTGCATGGCTCATAATAATATATATTCACATGTTGTTATAGCAGAATCATATATGAACCCCATTTTCTCTTCTTTAATGGAAGCCATTAATCAAACGTATATGATTTAGTGGAACATATGTTCCAATTCATGCAAATTAAGTCTGAGAGTTTTAAAAAAAAAAAACTCATTTATTTAATCTTTTTATGTAATATATATATCAAAAACTTATAGTAAAATCAATCTTTTAGTACAATCACCACAACTGCCTTGTTTCCAAATGATTTGGTACCATGTAATTGGATATGGTAAAAAGAAACCATACTCATAAAAAAAGAAAAAAAAATTGCCCGGACTTTGGAACTTCCTCATCATATGATTTTCTTTTTAAATTTTGCTTTTATAACTTGATGATTTGTTCATTTTTCCCCCTAATTTTGAACTAAAGAGAGGGTCCAAAAGCTCCCCTAACTTTACGAAATAATGAAGAGAGAGAGAGAGTTGTGCTTTGGAGTTGTGTATATTTCTTAATAATCCCAATGAAAAATATGTAATATTTGCATTTTAAGGCTATAAATCAAGAAACGAAATTATGCAATTTATTAAGGCTAAACCCCACTCTCTTCTGGGTTTTGAGGGATTGAAATTCACTGCAAAAGCTTCCTTTCTTCTCTCTCAGCCTCACTTTAGAGCCACCAGTTTGCTTCTCCACAATTCCACATTTGCCCACGCTTTTTATATACTTAAATCATTTCATACTACAAGGCCTCTTTTGTCCTTTTACATTAATTCCTCAACCATGTAATTGCTACATCACATACTTTCACTTGGCTGATTTCATGTTAATAAAAAAGAGTCTGTTTGAGCTACGTTATTAATTAAAAAGGTTGTAAGATTGTGTAGGCTTCAAGGTTACAAAATCGAAATGATTATGTCTAGATTTTGTTGGTGTGCACTGCACTCGAAAGATAAAGGAGTCGTTTGTTGATCATTTTTAGGGTAAATATACCATAATGTTAATTTACTTACTATATTTATATATTGCATAAAAGAGAGAGACCCACTTAGGTTAGCAATACCATATAATATATATAATATGGAAAAATGAGATAGAAAAAGAGAGTAAGCAAAGCTGAGTTGCCTTTGATACTGCTGCATCCGTCCTGCTTGTCAGCACATGCATTCCACTTTCCACTACAAAATCGACTTTGGACCCCAAAATTTAACCTCACCTACAAGAAAAGCATAGCCCACCATCTCATATATTTCACTCTCTCTCACCACCACCCCCCAAAATCTAAATCTCTCATCCTACACACTACACTACCTTACATAACTCCCTTCTCCCACCTTTCACCCACTGCACTACCTCTTGTTTTCTGCTGCCGCCCTAACCCCTATCATCCTATCTCATGATTTCCCTCATCTTTTCCTTCTGTTCATGCTGCAGCATCCATGAAACTTGAACTTCTCCAACTTTCCTTCATCTAATCATTTGTTCCTAAGCGTCCTTTCACCACATACTTTTGTATAAAAAAAGGGTTTTGGGAGAGACAGCAACATGAGAGCTGGGGGTTGCACAGTGCAGCAAGCTCTAACAAATGAGGCTGCTAACGTCGTAAAGCAAGCTGTTAATCTTGCTAGACGGCGTGGCCATGCCCAAGTGACTCCCCTCCATGTAGCAAGCACCATGCTGTCAGCTGCTACTGGTTTGCTCCGCACGGCTTGCATTCAATCCCACTCCCATCCCCTTCAGTGTAGAGCCTTAGAGCTTTGTTTCAATGTTGCCCTCAATCGCCTCCCCGCTTCGTCATCCAGTCCCATGTTGGGAGCCCATTCCCAGTATCCTTCAATCTCTAATGCCTTGGTTGCTGCCTTCAAGCGTGCTCAGGCTCACCAAAGACGTGGATCCATTGAAAACCAGCAACAACCACTGTTAGCAGTTAAGATAGAGCTGGAGCAGCTTATAATATCTATATTAGACGATCCTAGCGTAAGTAGAGTGATGAGAGAAGCGGGGTTCTCTAGTACACAAGTCAAAAGCAACGTGGAACAAGCTGTGTCCTTAGAAATCTGTTCCCAAAACGCTCCTTCCACAAACAGTAAATCCAAGGAAAGTAGCAATGGAAATTTAGTCCTCTCTCAATCTCCTACAGCTTCTCAGGTTGGGAGTAGTAAAGTGGAGAAACAAAGAGGATCAGATCCTATAATTAGGAACGAAGATGTGATGTTTGTGATAGAGAATTTGATGAAGGAAAAGAGAAGAAGTTTTGTGGTGGTAGGAGAGTGTATTTCAAGCGTACAAGGTGTAGTTAGAGCTGTGATTGACAAAGTTGACAAAGGAGATGCTCCTCAGTCTTTAAGAGATACCAAGTTTGTAAACCTACCCTTCTCATGTTTTGGGCATCTAAACAAAGTAGAGGTTGAGCAAAAACTTGAAGAGTTAAAGAGCCAGGTTAGGAGCTGTTTAGGCACAGGGATTGTTTTGAATTTAGGAGATCTCAAATGGGCTGTGGAGTACAGGACAAGTTCAAGTGAGCAAAGTAGGGGATATTACTGTCCAGTGGAGCATATGATCATGGAGCTTGGGAATTTGTTGGGGGAGAGTGGAAGGAGGTTGAGGCTCCTGGGGGTTTCTACCTTCCAAACTTACATGAGGTACAAATCTGGCAATCCATCCCTCGAAACTGTTTGGGGTCTTCATCCTCTAACCCTTCCTGCTGATAGCTTACGCTTGACTCTCATCACTGACTGGTAATTAATTTCATCTTTTCATAAATCAATTAATAAGATTTATTACGGCCTTATTCAATCTTTTATAGCTTTTTTTAAAATTAAAAAAAAATTCTTGTTCAGTGATGCGCAAAGTCAGGTCACAAGCAAGAAAGTAGAAAACGGGTCAAGCTGGTGGATTTCGCTTGATAATGGAGGGGATGAGAATAAGCAACAGCTGACTTGCTGTGGTGATTGCTCCACCAAGTTCGAAAATGAAGTTGGAAGCTTACAAAGCAGCAGTGCATGCAATAGTGAGTCCACCACCACTTCAAGTCTCCCTCCATGGTTTAAACAATACAAGGAAGATAGCAGAGGAGTTGGTGCCAATGATAAGGTTATAATCACATTCCCCAGGATAATCTTCAAACCAAATTATTGTGTCCAAACCATATCCATATACAAAGTTGAAAACTAACTTTTTCCTTTTGTTTTTATTTTTTCTCTACCTCCCAGGACTCTGCCCTAGTCAGACAACTTTGCAAAAAGTGGAATTCGTTTTGCAATTCAGTCCATAAGTTACAGCCATATCCCATATCCGAAACAACCCAAACATTCTCTTCTGTTTCTCCTCCTTCCTCTACTTGTTTCTTTTCAAATGACAAGCACCATGACTGGCCTGCGCTTGAACCTAGACAGGCTTGGAGAGACCACCCTTTATGGATTTCTGAAACACTTGAAAAGACTGCTGAACCCACCAGTGCTAGTTTGAGATTATATATTCCAGAACATAATTACAAGGACCCCAAACAACTCTTAACCCCAAACCCTAATTCCACCCCCAACTCAGCTTCTTCCAGTGATGTGATGGAGATGGAATATGTTCACAAGTTCAAGGAGCTAAATGCGGAGAACTTGACCACCCTTTGCACTGCATTGGAAAAGAAGGTGCCATGGCAGAAAGATATAGTTCCTGAGATCGTGAGCACAATCTTAAAATGCAGGTCAGGGATGTTGCGAAGGAAAGGCAAGTTGAGAGACGGTGAGTGTAAAGAAGAAACTTGGTTGTTTTTCCAAGGTGTTGACGTTCAAGCTAAGGAGAAGATAGCCAAAGAGTTGGCAAGGCTTGTTTTTGGTTCACAAAACAACTTCGTCACCATTGAATTAAGCAGCTTCTCATCCACAAGAGCAGATTCGACTGAAGATAGTCGAAGCAAGAGATCAAGAGATGAACAAAGTTGCAGTTACATGGAGAGATTTGCTGAAGCAGTTTCCAGCAACCCACATCGAGTGTTCTTCATTGAAGATGTTGAGCAATCAGATTATTGCTCTCAAATGGGTTTCAAAAGAGCTATTGAAAGAGGAAGAATAAGCAAAGCAAATGGAGAAGAAGCTGTCCTTAGCGATGCTATCATCATTTTGAGCTGTGAAAGCTTCAGCTCAAGATCAAGAGCTTGCTCCCCTCCTGCCAAGCTAAAATCCGATGAAGAAAAAGTGGGTGCATTGGCATTGGAGGACACAACAAGTCCTTGTGGGTCATTGGATTTGAATATGTCCATTGATGATGATAGTCTCCAAGAGGAATCAATCCATGATATTGGGCTTCTTGAATCTGTTGACAGGAAGATCGTTTTCAAAATTCAGGAATTATAAAATTTAAAAAAAAAAAATCCTGTAAACCCTTTCAAGTAATTTCCTTTTTTTTTTTTTTTTGTGAAAATTCTCTTTGTTCAAATAGTCTTTAGATTCTTAGACATTTCTTAGGGCTGGATTAATACAAGAAAAACCAACTTGCCTGTTTTTGTAAAATTACTTTACGTGCATCACTTAAGCTTCTACTCTATTATTTACATACAAATTAGTTATCTGATAAAAATAAAATATAATAATTTATCATGGATAGCAAAAAGTTGAGTACCCATCCACGTTAATTTATTAACATGTACACCACTAAATATTAATGTAATAAAATGCCATGGCATGGTCAATTCATGAAGTGATGAGATGCCATTGCCAACTAGGGTTCTTTTCTAATTCAGGGATGTTCTAATTGTGATAGGCATTAAACGATTACAATATTTGAAAGGAGATAATTTTGATTGCACAATATCAATATATATATACCTTTGATTACAAGGAAGTTTGATGGAGGGAAACAACTTGGAAATACGACCACTGGGCAAAGTGCCCTTTTTTTTCATTTCTATATTTTGAAGAATAATGGTGTCAATTAAATATATTATTCAAACAAGCCATAATCTCTGCATGTATTTATTTTATTTCTAAATTTAGAGATATTGGTTACTGAAAGTTGTTTCTCAAATAGCCTTCTTCCACAGTTTCAGTTTAGACAATCATATGCTTCATAGTCTCATAGACAATCAACCATTGCACCTTTTTTTTATTTCTATATCTTCTTTGGGTTTTTAGAAATGGGTCCCTAACTTCGTCTAAAAGGAAAAAAAAAATGGGTCCCTAACTCCCTATATCTTTTTTATTAAATTATTTTTCTTGAATGATTCAACCAGAGGACAGCATTATGGAAATATTTTGGTAACAAAATATTGGATGCTTCCAATAAGTACATATATATATATAAAGTGATAAGAATCATTTCTATTTCCTTGCAAAAGCAAATCAGAAAGATTATAGGGTTTGAAAAACCTTACAAATGAAAATCTTTTGACATCCAATTTTTTTCTTGTGTTGTATCAATTGATATTATTATTGTTATCTGCGTAACAGGATATAAGTTCAAATACTTTAAAACTTGTTTATCCTTTTATTTTCGAGTTGAAAAAGGATTATAAATAATTCTAAATATTATCTATTAAATTTAAGATAAATTTTAATAATTAAATGAATTACACTCTAGTTACTATCTTAATAATAAAATATAAATCTATAATTAATTTGAAATATTTAATATAAATATCCAAATCAAATCAGATTCATGACCCGCCTCTATTTAGATATCATGACTTCGTTGTGATCTTTTCTCTGTATTATTCCTATATTACCTAAAAATATAAATATGTCTATAACAATATTAATATTTATTAAATTTTGTGAGCGTTAGTCAATGTCAAGATATCAATATCAATGTCTACCAAATGTAACTACACTTTAATTAATGGCCTAGTCAACTTCAATGGGGAAATTTAAGGGCATCTCTCTATTAAATTCTCTTCATTACCTTAATCTCTATTCCTTTAAAACCAAGTGGTTTTTGAACTCCATATGATGATTTGATAGTTAAGGGTATTCATCACCTCAGATGTGGTTTGAATTAGAGTCGTATTAATCGCATTTTTTGTTCGGACTTTACCCTATTATTATAATTCACAAAAAAAAAAGACAATAACTTTTATCATGCTTTAGTACGTCTTATTTTAAATGACACAGATTTGATTCTTACTCATCTCTAACACTCTACTTATCATAAAAGTGGATGAAGTATAGCAACATTCAACTGAACATTCATTATTTGGTAGAGTATGAAAATGAAAGGAAAGAAAATAAAACATTTAAAAAATTCATAATTTTGATCTAATAAACAGTTCTTTCTCATTTTCTTTTCTCAATTTTTATACATTAAAATGAAAAATAATTATTTCTCTTATTATTTTTCCTACCAAGCACACTCAAAAATTTATTTTCTTTTCATATTTTCATTCCGTCGTATCACTCAAATTTTATTCATCCAAGGCCCAAGCACACCCTAACTTTTAAAACTGATATTTTACAAAATGTTGAGGAAATATGTTTTTTTTTTAATTTATAATTATAACAATAAAAGATTAGATTAAAAAATTGAAAAATGAATGCGGGTATGTTAAGCAGAAATGCAATTGGAAGGATTAATTTAGTGTATATTTAATAAAATGAGAAGCAGAAAAGAATATATGGCGTGTAGCTTAGGCTTAGAAAATGGAGCTGCTTTAAGATGGAAACTTATTGCTTTTGACTTGAACTGAAAGTGAAGTTGCCCTTCTGTCGTGCTTATTAACTACATTCCTATTTTTCACTAGCGTTTAATTCCTGTTGTTTGACTTGATCCAATACTAAATGCAGCCTATTTTCTGACAATCAAGATAATAATAAAAAATTAATGAATAAATCTTTTGCATTTCTTTTAGGGTGAATGAATGAATGAATCTTTGATCAGAAGTTTGATTTTCTTTTTGTAGAATTAATGAACAAATCTTGAAAGATGTATAATAAGAAAAACAGCAATAAAACTTGTATATAATGGTTTGGATATATACCAAGAATAGCATATATATGTATATAAAAATTAAGGAATTGAATATTAGTATATTCTGCATAAATACTAGAAGTGGAGGAGTTAGTCGTGTCACACATATGATATAGGTGCTAAAAATAATTTATATTAAATATAAATTGGAGTTGAAAATATTGTTGGTAAAATATGCTTTAAAGTCCTGTATTTTTTTTTGTATATTTAGAATATAATTTTTTATTTTTAAATTTTAAAATTTTAAGATATTCTTTAACGTTCATGTAACGAAAAATTGACGAACTTAAATTTAACTGGACTTATATTTTTGAATTTAAAAATAAAGAAAATAAATTACTTAAAAGAAAAATAGAATAACTAAATTCTAAAGACACGAATGGGAGCATATTTTAAGGTTAAGGGTATAATCCAAAACGTAAGGGTTGTGCAAAGGAGGAGCAACTTTTTTATTTCTGCTTTAGGCTTTTGGAATTAAAATGGAGAAAAGCAAAATCTTCACTGATATGAAAAAGAGAAAAGAGATGAGCACTTCTTTTTATGCTTAATTTCTGATGCGTTTTGTTTTCTAAAAGAATATATAACTTTTTTCTTTAATTATTTTCGCAAACCCCAAACATTCTCTCTTCTTTGGGGGAAGTAACTATATCTATATTTTACTACTATTAACAGTGAAACAAAAGGTGATTTTAAATTAAGATTAGAAAAAGAAAATAGCAATTTAATTTTTAAAACAGGGAAAATTAATATATTATTCCCTTAATTAAAATGTATTAAGTGAAGGAAAGAGTAAAAAATTGAAATGGTATATTTAGATAAGCATCTCTTTCTTTAAACCTTAAAGATGTTCCTACTTTAGAATCACAAAAAGATATTATTATCTGATGACACCTTTAATTTAGACATAAGAAGGGAATTTGTCGTTTTTTGCTTTTTTAAAAGATTAGGGTAATAGGAATTAGTGCTATTCAGGTTCCATACCTCTCTTTCTTCTTCTTTTAACTAATCCAACTTAATGCTGATTTTATATTCTAATTAATCAACTCTTTTCTTCCTTTATTATTTTCCCTTTCTAAAAGATACAACCCTCCATTTAAGACTGCCTTTTCTCTTTACCTTCTTAATTCTTCTTCTCCCCCTTTTTTTTTTTTTTTTTTTTTTTTTTTCTTTCAACTTTTCACCTTTTTCTTCCCATTTTTCATTGCTTAATGAGGTGGCAACATTCTCTAACCTCTGATTACTTCTTCCATATTAATGCCTTTTCAATTGCTTCATCTTTTCTACTTTCTTACTCAAATTTTTATTATACCCCCTTACAACGCAACACACAATTCTTACTATGTTTATTTTTATTCATAATCTCTCTCAATTCTTAAATCGGATAAAAATCAGATTGATAAGTGCTAAAATTAACATGTTTAAACCTCATTCTTAACGCATTTTTAGGTGATTATCCAATGTTAATTATGAATTTTATGCTCTCAATTTATTAAATTCATGTTTTGATGCTTAATAGAGTACTTGGAAGCAAAAAAGAGCGAAAATCGAAACATCGAAGCAAGCTAAAAGAGCCATACAGGCTGAATCATTCCACACGATCACATGGTAGGTCGTGTCAATTTCATAAGATTGCACACCAAACTGCAAAAAATCATGATTTTTAGGTTTTTCTAACATTCTAATACATATATATGATAAAAAATTAAAAGATACGAATGAGCCGTCAAAGAATATCTAAGAAAATAACTCGAAAAACACCATTGAACTCGACTTGAAAGCAAATTTCCGTCAAAATTAAAGATTCCCAGTTGATTCCTTGAGAAGTTATCATTAGTTTTTTTTTATTTCTTTTAGTTATATTGTGTTTTGGATGTTTTTATTTTCAAGTATGAATTAATTTTCTAAATACATAGGGGTGATGAACCCTATGATTGATTTTGTCGTTTGATTTTTATTTTACGCAATAAATATTTAGTTTCTTGTTCTCAATTATGTGTGCTTAATTTTTACTTTAATATTTCTAGATTATTGATTCATGTTTGATGTGCATAAATCAACGGTTGAATGAACTATGTTTAATATTAGATCTTGCATAATTGAGTGGAATTGTATGCAATCCTAAAAATAGGGTAACATAAATCTACCGGATTAGAGTCAAATCTAATAGGGGAATCCATAACACTAGTTAATGCGATAATAGATTTTTAATTGGAAAGAAATTTCAATTAATCAACTAAAGCCAATTGTTCTTTTGCTCAAAAGAGATATTTGCATAATTTAGAGATTTCTACGGATCAAGGTGCTAAGTAAAGAAATTGTGTAATTTAGATTGAGTGTGACATGAAATCTGGGTGGATTCTGTTTTAGGCATTGTTTCGCTTCTTGATTGAAATATACGTACATAGTTTCATTTCTTATTTTAGAGCGAAAAATCATATAAAAGAAGAATAATTATTTTATTTATTGTTATTGGAGAAAGAATGGTAAGAAATTGTGATTCCACATAATCTTTATCTTTTCTAATAAAAAATGATAAATTAATTTTTTTCCTATTTTTAGTTGTCAGTGAAGTAAAAAAAATATAAACGAGTTTAAATAATTAAAAAGATATTTAACATCATTTTAAATGAATGATAATTATTCATAAAAAGATGTAACTAAGTTTAATGTACATAAAAAATATGTGGGTAGATATCTTGTAGAAAAGAGTGTTATCTTAATAATTAAGATACAAACGATTGTGGAATCTATTTTCTCCCTCAAAAGCAGGAAGGAAAGAAGGAAAATAAAGCTGAGATGGATTTAAGAATAAAGAGAAAAAAAAAAAAGAAAGAAAGAAAAACAATGTACAAAATGTTAATTAAACCTACAGAAAGTGGGTGTCCCTTTAAAAGCAAAAGCTCTTCTCTCTTTTTTTATATTGTTTTATTTTAAACCCTCTCCTGGTTGGAATTGAATACTTCCTTGCAGGGGCAAATCTATTCATCATTTTCTGTACCTTCACTTTTCTTTTTTTTCTTTTTTTTTTTATCACTCAGCGAGAGGCGTCGCAATTACATTAATGGGAGAAAAAGGTGAACCATCTTCGCTCAATGAACAATGTGTTTTAGAGTGGGAAAAAGTTGACAGAGATTTGAGATGTGGACAAATTTCATTGATTTCTTTATATATATTGACGATGATCCTCGATCGGACGGAAGTTTAGAAAATTAAAATTATAAAAATTTTAATAAAATTTTAATTTAAGTAGAGTAAAGAAATAATTTTATACTTTTGATGGTACAAGTCCAAATTTTAACATTTATAATATTTTTATTGTTTTCGAAATAAAAATATATAAATATATTTTATAATAATATAATTTATTTAAAAGTATGTAGGATTATTTTAATAATTTCTGAACACTAACTTAGTTACACAAATAATACTATAGACAAAAAAAAAATTTGTCTAAAATAGTTTGTGGCTTTTGAAGTACACCCACACATTATTTATGTTTAAGAAGTTAGTTTATAAAATAATATTAGTATTTTAATTTTAATTTTAAAACATATTAAATCTAATTTTATTTTATTTTATTAATCTTGTTTAAATAATTTGAAGTTTTTATTAATGAGAGATAATTTTCATATATTTTAACTTATTAAATATTTAATTAAGTTACATAGTATTTATTAAAATTATTTATACTGCTTTTAATTAAATTATATGGTATTTATTATTAATTATTTATAGTGGTCAAGGATCAACGGATGATAACAATGAATGTCTGTTTAATGTTACAAAAGGAATAACCCAAAAATATGGAAGCTAAAGTAATTAAATAAAATTTTGTAGGACGTTTATTTTTTTTTCTTTTTAATTTTAGTATATTCTTATTCTCGAATACTTTCTTAAACTAATATATTACGTACAATGGTTTGATTTTAAGCTTTATATATGTTTAGAAAATTTATTTCAAGTATTATTCATAATTTTTAAAATAATTAATATTCCTCCGTCCTACTAAATTTATCACATTTTAAATTTTTACTAATAAAATATTTTAACTTTTACCTATTTTTCTTTAAAATTTAATATGGATAAAAGTTTTCAAAAATTTATTATAAAAATCTCAATGAAATATTTTTAAATATATTTTTATAGAATTTAATTGATTAAAATATTAAAATACTTGATGTCAAATTTTAAAAGTTTGACATGGTGACATTTTATTGGGACAAAGTAAGTAATATTTTTATTTAGAATTTAAAATCGTATATTAATGTGTGATGTAATTACATTTTGTTAGTCAAATAATATAAGAAATTAAAAATTTTTAATTACAAGAAAATGTAATTAATTTGTAATAAAAATATAATTATTATCCTATTAATTACACTTTTATCACTCTAAAATATTAGAGATTGTATGAAACATGGCGTCACGTCATCATGTCCCTTTCAATAGTTTTATGCTACATCAGTATTCTTATCCTAAATTTTAGGATTTTATCTTGAAAAAAATTAAATTTAAATTAAAATACTGAAATTCAAGATAAGAATACTGATGTGGCATAAAACTATTGGAAATGAATATAGACGACGTGATGTCACAGTTTCATACAATCATTTCTCTGGATAGCAAGTAGTGATCCTAAAATTAAAGTTTATAAAGAAGTTTACCAAGTTACCATCTAAAAAAAGAAGGAACTTTACCCTGTTTTTCTTCTTTTGAGATTAAGTAATAGAAAAATATATGGCAAATATGAAAAGGTATAAGTGGAAGTAGTTTTTTTGTCAGAGAATAGGAATCTAATCAAATTAAAGGAGATCAACTTTATCCTTAACCTAACCTAACTCTTTTAACTTTCTTTCCGTTAGCCAATAGCCAATATAAATAAAACAACCATGTTGACGAACAAATGAAATTCAAAGGTTTCGACCAGCCTGGAGAGGGCTGGGGCTGCGGCTGTGGCTACCACGTAAACATCAGTTATGGCTATCCCTATCCACCCCAATTTCGTAATTAAAGATTGTTTTAGGTGTTGAAACTTTAGATGAATTGATTAAAAAGAAATTGAAGTTTTTCCCCTTGAAGGGCTATAGATTTTAATAGTCTCCATGACCTACCTTCTACTTCTCTCAAACCAACGACTAATTATAATTTATTTCCTATATATGTAGTACTCCACTCCTTTGGATCAAATAAAGCCTGCGAAGTTGAATTTTGCAGATGCTTGGGGTTTTGATGTTGCATCATCATTTGGATATCAGCAGGATATTCTGGTTCTTGAATATATATATATAGTTTACATACAAATATCTCTATATGAAAATTCATCACATTTATTGTGGGTATCTTATTATTTTTAAGAAAAAGGAAAAGACATAACCCTATCTAAATTTCACTTGAAACGTTTCACCATCAATATGTGAAATATCCAACTGAAGAGCTTTTAAATAGGGAATAAACATGTCCCTTTCTTTTGAAACATAAGTAAAATTATATCAGTTTTATGAGTCCAAAAATTCCCTCACACTGACGAATATAAGGACTAAAATTTGGCCCATCAAAATGGGTGGAGCCCCTTAATTGTCCCTCTCTTCCAAAATGAAAATCCAGTATTTTGTCCCAGAAAAGGGATCAATTTAAGGGTCCTTTTTCTTCTAAATATTAATATACAATACATTATTCATAGTGGCGGGTCTAAAACTTGAGCCAAAAGCCTTACCAGGATAACAGACATACTCATTAAGGCAACAACCCTTCTTTGCTTTTTTGGAAGCCAATTAAGCTTATTCCTTAACCTTAGCTTTTACTTTTCCAGGTGCCCTTGGTTTATTTATCTATCTTTTCCTTTCATTTGGAAACCTTTTTCTAACAACCATTACAATTAATAATTCATAACTAAATAACTTTTTGGGGAACTCTCTTTCTTCATTTCATATATAGTTTTTTCTTTCTGCCTTATATTCAAATCATGGTGCTCTTTTATCATAAAGCTTTCATATATATTCTTTTAAGACCCTTGAAGCATATATTGCTTTTACAACTAGCATCAAAGGACAACTTATTTAATTATTTATTATGAAATAATAATGGTGAGAGGGTTGCTGTCCCTGAATTCAGACTGTTTAATCCTCCCACCATAAAACATCATTTTGTGTAAATTAATATCATTGATTGTCTATAAAGGAAGGGTTCAAACACACACATACATACATGCATACATACAACTTGGGAACAGAAACCACCTTTCAATTCTGAAACAAAGTAATATTTGGATTGGCTACAACTTATAACTCTAACATCTCTTACCAAATGAATTCAAAAGCATTTCCCAAGAGACAAGATTGAAACAAAGAGGGGGCGAGGGGGGGGGCAATGCAGTAATTTGCATGGAATTCCAGGTTTTATGAACAAACAAAAGAGAAGAGAAGAGAAGGGGAAAGGCCCCATCTTTAAAGACCCACCAATGAAGTGTTGGCATCTACAAAAGACAACATAAGCATGGAGACAAAGTTTCCACACACCTTAAACCCCCCCCTCTTTTGCAGACTTTAAGAAAAGGGGAGCTAACGTATGGGTCTTTCCATAAGGGTCACTCGCTGTCCCCAATTCCCTTCTTTTTTTGAAATTATGATGAGGGAGGAGGGAGAGTCTTGCATTGCATGAAAGTAAGGGAAATCTGGGATCCCTAAAGTCTCATTCATAACAATCCATGCATAGATATTCCCATAATTCCCACCCACACCCAGTTATTTGTATTCATTGCTTCTTTTTCCATCTTTTTTAATCTTTTGGGGGTTGAGGGGGAGAAGTGTTGCTTTTGTATGGGTTTTTTTTTTTTTTTATCATTTGAAAGTGATGAGAATTGAGGGATCCAAGGAGTGAGGTGAGGGAGAGAATAAAGAGATGCCATATAGTACTTCATGTGCTGCTGTTTTCTGTTATAGTTTTTTGCCCTTTTGGTCAAAAAGATAGTTCTGGGACAACATAACACGCCTATATATAAAATCAACAATAAAACCCCCTCTACCATTTTGATGCTGCTTTTCATGATGATTGTTGGGTCGTTTTCTTAATCCATTTTTTGGGACAAGTGAGAGAGGATCTTCATCATACACATCAACACTATTAATCTTCTTCTGGCCTCGAATGTTTCATACAGTCCATTATATTGGGAAAGGAATTGCTATGTTGAGCCCATCTTCACAAAACCAGCTGGCATCATTGGGCCTGTTCTACACGTTGGGAAGCTTGCTTAGACCATCACCATACATTCCAAATTTACCAACCCATATGATTTCTTTTCATTTCCTTGGTAATCGTGTTTTTTATTATTGGGTGAACTCTTAAAAATGAAGCTAAAGTCAAAAATCTTGCTTAAAATATATACTTTCTCAAATATTTAGAAGTTAATCCCTATACTTTTATTTTTTAAAAATTTTGTAACACTTCAAAACTCTATTCAAAAGTTTCGACTAGATTCAGAAGGTCATATTAACTACTGAAGTGACCCAAAAACAAATTACTAATCGAAATTTTAAATTCCTTTTTGAAAATCATTTTCTTCCCATGTTTAATGAATCCGATAAAACTTAACTTATGTTTTGTAAACAGTGATTTAATTGTCGCTAAAATTTTAAAAAAAAAAGAAGTTAAAATTCCTTGTTCGGCTTGGAAACACTTCAAATTTTGCTAATTGTTAACCGATATTTCAAAATCAATGTAGCACCGGAAAACACATTATTTTACTATTACTCGAAATTCATAAAAATAATACTTTCATATATTGATCGTTTATTAAATCATCACAGTCTCAAAAATCCATGTTTCTATTTTTATAATAATCATGCATGGAAACACCCGTTTAGTTCCAATACGAAAACCCATATCTTTCAAAGTCCAAGTTTAATTCACACCAAACATCAACTTACAAGTCCGAATGAAACTTATACCACAGCCCATAAAATTTATTTAAAGTCTGTATGAAAACAATTTATCAAAGTTTACGAAAAATTTATTAAAAACCAAACCGAATTGAATAAAAAATTCTGAGACCTCCGATACGCCGAGTCCAACACCTAAACATGAAGGTTACCTGAAAAGAAGAAATTAGGGGAGTGAGATACAAAAGCTTAGTTTGAATCTTAAGCAAACGTAATTGCACAGAGCCGAATAGTTCACTAAATATTACAAAATAACTAAATCGAATCATTAACAGAAATCTTATCAAATTGGCATATCGCATTTTTATAACACTTAGCAGTTAAGTAAAAACGCATGCATTTTCAAATATCACATCGAATTCAATGCATGATTTCACACTATCCTTAGACAAACATGCAAATTGCATTCAAATGCAAAATGTCAAAAAAATCCCACCTATCCAGTCTCTACACATCATCTCCAATCAACCGTCACACACCAAAAATAGGATTTTTTTTTTCTAAACCCTTCCATCATCTACACACCACTATCGGGTTATGGTGGACCAGTCCATCCAATTCACACCATGAAGTGGTCGTATGCCACTTATGCGGAAATACCGCTAAAAATATAAAGATGTAGGGAAACTGCTAATACGAACTTCCTTCACTTCAAAACCATTTTCCAATCACAAATGCAAATGCAAATGGTATTATACATGCAGATATACAGAATTGAACATTCTCATATTCAGTTACCAACGGCTCTCAAAACATATTTATAACCAACACCGATTAGTCGAATCATCGACATACGTAAATTTTGTTTAACACTCCTAATCAATCTCATATTACAAAATTATTATAACAAGTGATTAAGAAAGAAAGCATAAATGAATTCATGAGAAGCAGTTTTGAGTGTGACATTAAAGACAATTAATCCACATAAAATACAAAGATAACTTGTAAATAAAAATGAGGAACCAACATTACTAATAACTAAACAGCCTAATGCAGGATCTAAAGCGGTCAAGAATTGGATGCATGAAAAATCCTTGTGTTGATGATAATAAATGAGTATTTTGTAATATAAGAAATGATAAAAAGAAAAGAAAACTAAAATTAGCTAATAGTGGGAAACCATAAGAAATGAATAACTCCAAGAATACAGAATAGTTCGTTTGTGGTTCGCACACCATAGAGTAGATGAGTGCTAACGGGTAGGTCTTAAGTCTATCAAAATAGTTATGCAGGTTGTAAGTCAAGTTAAAAATAAAATAAAATAACCTGACAATACACTTGCAAGAAAGGTGAAACTGAAAATTACAAATTGTAAAATGCTGAAAAATCTGCAAACATAGGACCACACCAACCCTTACTGCAAAGCATGAAATTAAACCACAATATTCATTCGCAATTACGAGTATTAATGTGCTCCCAAACACTAACAAACGACTGATTTGCCACCACAATACTAATTCGATAAAACTTTGATGCCAACAATGAAAAAAAAAAAGAAAACGAATGAACTCCAATGAAATGACAATCAACAATTATATTGAAACAAAAAAAAGTGGCTCAAAATTATTAGAGCTTTGGAGAAAAAACAACAAATAAATAAAATCGGTAAACTAAAGGAATGGTGAATCAAAGAAAAGAATAAAAAAATAAAAATAAAAACGATGGCAAAAGGAGCACATGACAGAAAAATTTGGGATTTTCTTTTTTTTCTTTCTTTCTATTCAAAAATTAAAATAAGTTAAAATAAAACTAACCTTTTAGAAATTATCATTTTCTTATAACAGAATTAAAATTCAAAAAAATTAACCTCCTCTAACTTCCACGAGAACTCAAACACGAGATTTAAGAGTAAACTAACAAGCATTTTATCACTAAACCAGTAAGCTCATTCTGTCTTTAAAACACGAAAACAAATTTAAAAGTACCATCACACCCAGTGACTCATCCTACAAATATTGATTCTTTTAACCCTAAATTCGAGGCATCACAAATTTAATCCCTCTACTTTTTAAATTTCATACCCAACTGTTAATACTCTTAACCTTTTTTGTTTTTAAATTTATTGGTGTGACATTTTGAAAAAAAAAATACTCATTTGATAGTCATGTAATTAAAAATTTAACAAAAAAAAATAGTGTTAACAGTTGAATCTAAATTTTAAAACCTAAAAAGTAGAGAACAGAACTCTTAAAAAAATATAAAAATTAAATTCTAAAGTACAAATACTTAAAAAAACATATTTAACCAATTTTTTTGAAGTAAAGCTATAATATGGGAGGGCAAGCACTATTTATGTACCTTAAAACTTATTTTTGTGATTCATATAACCTTAATAGAGTTCCTTGTTGTATGGACAAGAAGTCACCACATTAATACAGACCGCAAGTTCTATTTGTAAAAAGTATATAAGCATTCACAGGAACTAGCCCGGTTCACGTGCTCATTTCACCAACTTTACTTATATTTTATATCATATATATAAAAGAATATATATGAAATTTTTAAGTTTTGGGATAGTGTTTTGAGTTCTAAAATAGATTTTTAGTTATATTTAAACTGTATCTCATTTTTAATATTAAGTTTTAAATGTGGCTTTTTACCATTAATAATAAATAACTTTAAATATAATGCATTAAATTATAATTAGAATTAGAATTTAAAATTAGAATTCCACAATAATATAATTGCATCAATTATCATATAGATCATATATCAAATCATATATATAGGCTTATATATTAAAAAGGTCTTAACAAAATGTAAATAATAATAATAATAATTAAGTCCTCAGTATTAAATTTGCACTCAATTAATTTATTGTCATTAACTAAAATAATCAATTAAGCCCCTCCGTTAACCGTTTTCATCTTTGACCACATTGACCTTTAAAATTTCAAAATTGACTAGGGTATCGCAACCAACGCAGCACCAATCACTCAAGGCTCGTTTAGGGGCAATTTTGGCAACAAAAATTCATTAGCCATCAACCTAAAATAACCAATTTTAGTCGAGGAGAAAGGTGATACACACATTAGTTTAGTTTTAGTCTTAGTTTCTCTAGGTTTTCTCTTAGTTTTTCTGTAACTTTTTCTAAGGTTTATATTTTCTCTTCTCCTTTCTTAGTTTTAAAGTTTATTTTACTGCACTTTCTTCTTGTTCTTGGTGTTCTTATAGTTAGTTAAGTTAGTTATCACTGTAGCCTAGGTTTATATAGACTTTCAGTCCCTGTATTTTGGTTGTAATGACATTTCTAACTTTAGTTTAATGTATTTCAATTTCTTTTACTTTAAATCTATTAAAGTTTGTTCCTTTTATATTTATTGCTTTAGATTTTCTTATTGAATGCTTTTTGTTTCGTGTTTTTTAAGCTTTCTTGTATAAAAATCTCAACTTTTATATTGTTTTTAAGCTTTACTTTAATGACTTCTTTACTTTTCATTTCTATGGTTGTTAGTTGTAGTTCCAACATGAATAGCTAAACCTTTAAGGGGGCTGGTTGATGCAGATGCTGTGAGCTGATTTTTGGATAAAGGACCAAATCATAATAAATTGGATTAATTAGAATTAACCTAAAAGCTTAGGATTGATGCCCCTAAGGGAACATCTAAACAAGTGAGATCGAGAGGTAATCTTCTTGTGCACCAATTCATTAGTCCCGAGTTACCCGATGAGATCGAGAGATAAATCGAACTAATTTGTCTAATTTGGTAAAATTGAGACCGAAAGATAAAATTGAACCACCTTAGTAATTTAAGCAATTTAAGTTTCTCATTCGAAGATCGACGAACCACATCAAAGTCAACCGATCACCGTTAGTCATTTATTGGTTAATTTTGTAGTTTTATACTCTTTATAGTTTAGTCCGTAGAGTAGCATATTTAATTTCTTTGCAATATTTTCTTGTTATGATTGTTGTACTATAAAATCGTACCAGTAGCCGCTTAGACTCTATAATGCACGCTATTTATTACTCAATTGTCATCTCCTCTGGGTTCAATCCCTTGGAATACTCTGTGTTCCATCGGAACTATAAATATTACAACTGACACTATATGCTTGCAGTTAAAATCACTCTTCAAATCATGCACAAATAATTGCAATACATGAGGCAAGCCCATAGTGTGTTTGCCTAAGGTTGTTGAACTAATATATTGAGAAGATATGTGATTTGTCTCTACAGGAAAAGATACCAACAATCTTATATGAAGATAATGCATCATGTATAGCTCAATTAAAGGATGATTACATCAAATGTGACAAAACGGAATATATTTCACTAAAATTATTATTCACTCATAATCTTGAGAAAAAAAAAAGTAAAGAAGTTTAACAATTTTGTTCTAGTGATAATTTGATTATTTTTTACCAAGGCATTACCAACCACAAAGACTAGCATACAAGATTGGAATGCGTTTTCTCAAAGATGTAATGTGATGTTATTAAGGGGAGTCTAAAACACATTGTACTCTTTTCCTTTAACCAACGTTTTATCTTACTAGGTTTTCCTAGTAAATATTTTTAACGAGGCAATTTGTAATAGGAGGCTATGTACTTTTTTTCCTTCATTATGTTTCTATCCCACAGGGTTTCCCTAACAAGATATTAACATCCAATAAGGAATGTTGCAAATCTAAATGAATGTCCATATAAATCTTAACCCCCCTCCCCCTTAAAGAATTTATAGGATACTACAATTATCTTTATTATATGTTTGTAACCTATGGTGATTGAGGCCCCATAAATAGAGGGCATGTACAAGCTTTTCGATATCCAAGTGATAGTTGGATCATCCTTTCATTTTTCTATTATTCTTTCTTGTTTATTCTATATTTCTCTTACTTTATAATATTTCCGTTATTTTCTCTTCTTGTTCTCAATTCTTCTCATATTTTACATAATTTGTGATGGATAAATTCATATATTTAAGAATTAATACAGAATAAATATTAAAATCACACATGAACTTTGATTTTAATTTAGTTACATAATTTATCTTTTAATCTAAAAGTTTTAAATTTGGTTTTGGGTTTTGGTCGGATCAATATTTATTTCACAAATTCTAATTGTAAGTATGTATTGTTTTGGCATAATTGCAAAAAAAAAAAAAAAAACCTCAATGTTTGGGAGCTTTTGGGTTTAAGCCTTTAACCTTTTTTTTTTTATTGACACCCTCAAAGTTACAATTTTTGAAAAAATCGGTCCAATTTCACAAACAATCCTAGACTCCTTCCATCCCCATTGTTTTACAAAGGCTCAAATACATCAACTTTTACCCTTTCAGATCCCAACAACCCTTTACTTCCACCACCACCACTGCCAAAATCCCATATTCCGACGCCGATTTCCATCTCTTTTCAATAACAAACCAATGAAACTGAAACCACACCTGAACCAGTCCCAACCCACATTGATAGATCTCCTTCTATTTTGCAAATGCTTAAGCCTATAAACCTCCTTAGCTCACAAATAACCATGAGTATCTTAAGCAAAATTGATATTTTGTGGGGGTATTTAGATCTGGGTATCTTAGGATATCATTTTTTTTTATATTTCGTTAATCATCTTGAAAGTAAATTTACTTTTTTTTTTGCATTGTTGTTATTGGTGATAGAAACAGATCCATCGAAGTAACTCAGAAGAGGGTTAGATGTGAACCGTCTATTGTTGGTGGTGGTGGCAGATGAAGGCGACTATGTCGATGGATTTTGGGACTAGAAATGTAAGCAGAAGAGGCGAAATGGAAAGAAAATGAAAAAAAAAAAAAGAATTTTGTTAAATAGATATTACTGTCATCTATGATGTCGTGTGCTTATATGGCATGCCACGTAGGCTACTATGTTAACCTACAGTTTGATTAACGGTCAACATACATTGACTGTTAAAATTAGACCAATTTTAAAAAAAATCATAACGTTGAGAATATTAATAAAAAAAAGTTAAGGGCTCAAACCTCAAAATGTTGAGGGTTCTTTTTTACAATTATATAATTATATGTTCTAAGACTATTTAAGCATAACTTAAATTCTTTAATAATAACACACCTATTGTACACTGCTAAATAAAAATAATTATTAAATACAATCAAACCCATTTCATGATTAAAAAAACTAATTCTTAAACATATGATACACAATAGCGTTTGGACATTTAGTAGAAGAATGTAACTTCCAATGGCCTAGCTAATTCGAAAAGTCTTTTAAAGTTAAAATCCCAAAAAAGAAAAGGCCACGTCACTAGCTTCTCTACTTCCACGTCATTACTCACTCTTACTTTTTCCCCGTACATTTTCCCAGAAAAAACCCACATCATTTTCATCCCTAAGAAAATAATAAAAAGTTATCATTTTTCCTTCCCCCACCTCAGTTGACTCTTTTTCATTAAACATACTGCTAAAACTGTGAGTCGCCATGAATGCTCCGAGCAAGCTTGGAATAGCCCTTATCGTTATCTTCGCTACATGTCTTTTAGCTCTTTTCCTAGAACTGGTTTACGTCCTTTGGAGTAAACGAAGGTTTCGTCAACGCAGCATCGTCAGCGGCGGCGCACGTTCCATTGACTCCGAGTTTTCGGATTCACCTTTTTACTCTGCTGCTCCCTCTAAGGAACTTCTTTACTTCTTCTGCTGGAAAAACCAACCAGCTCGTGTGGAACCTTCCTCTGGGGTGGTGTCTCCATCGCCGACGGAGGCTGCCACGGCGCCGGATTCAGAGGCAGCCGGTACAGATGATGACGACGAGCTAGCGAAGTGGCAGGCGTTGTACGGGCAGTCGAGGGTGTTGTATACGATAACAGAAGAGGAAAGAGAAGGAAACGACAGCGTCGAGAACTCCGCTGATCAGAGTGAAGCGAAAACCCAGAAGCGGGCTTGTTTCTCGGGCGGGACAGAATCAGCTGGTGACGTGGAGACTCCATTTTCGACGCCGTGCGCATCGCCTCCTTACTTCACACCCTCGCCTTCTCCTGATCGTGATATTGGGGTTCTGATCTTTTCACCGGGAATTGACGAAGTAAGCTCGCCGGAAAATGATGTGTTGTCAGATGGAAAACTTGGGTTTGTGAGTTTAAGAATTGAAGGGTAGTGAGGTAAAAGTCAGCCATTTTTAGTGTTATAAAATATAATATATTTAGCATGTAATATATTCTAATTGACTCGTAATTTTCTACTTGTAAGATTGAACAAGTTTTGTGAATCTATATCATTTTAACTAATACACACCATCAACATTTTGCAAATATAAAATCCCGTTATTAAAGGCAAAAAGAAAAGTAGGTGAAGGAACTAAAATAGGAGAGGTGAACATTAAAAGTGGGTACGATTTGATTTTAAGACACTGCAAGGGCACATCGGTAAGGTAACCGTTGCTTGTGGGCCTCCGTCTAGGCATCTGAGTTTCTAAAACCCACCACCATCTTTATTTTGTATTTAAAATCTCTTTCACACTTTTTAACTTTTTATCCCAAAATAATCCTACAATTACATTTATTCTATTTTTGTTTTTGGGTAAGTAGTGTATTTTTTAAAAACACAAGTTATTTTATTGTTTCTGTAGTGAACTTTTATCCAGCACCTATAAAGAGTTTAATACGTCTATTTTAATATATTATAAAATTGTAATTAGTTTGTGAATCACAATGAGACGAATTTCAAAATTATGCAAGACTATATAAGTATTATATGAAAGTCTAGAATAATTGATTGATTATTGTCATAATATCTCTTATCTTAAAACATTATATCACCGTCATTATTAAAGATATTAAATCAGATTTTTACGTCAATTGTCTTAAGATATGTAACTAAATTTATTTCCCATTATAAAAGAGTCATGCATATAACTCATGTGCTGATTTTATCAATCTCTCACTGAATCTCTAAACTTTTTCTATGAAATCACAATTTCCTCCAACCTTCATACTCCTTTCTTCATCAAACCATCATTTTTTCCCCTTTGTTCACCTCATTGATTATTAGTTTCTATTCTTTTTTCTTTGAATTGAACCCCACAAATTTATTTGAATTTAAGAAAGCGGAAAATCTATATTTTCTTTGGGCTACCTACTCCTATATATATATTTGGGTCATCTAAAGCAAATTTTCCAACATGCATATTCCTGTGAGATTAATCCTAAATAAATATAATTAGCTGAGAAACTATTACATTTTTACAGTAAAATACTTAAGACTTCACAAAGACACGTTTTTTTAGAGTATAATGAAAATTTTAAAATTAATAAAAAATAAAAATATGATTATTTCTTAATTTGGATGTGAAAATAAAAATTGTTACTCTCAATCTAGCAAAAAAAAAAAAAAAACACAATATTCAAATATGAAGCATAGCTTTTAAGTTGTTAATAAAAATTTAAAAAAATAAAACATTGATCTGATTTCTTTTCTCTTGAATAAAAATTCAAAATAAATTTGATCTAGAAATACCTCAATCTTTAGAATTTAAATATTTCCATTCAAAAGTATCTGTTTTAAATTTTAACAACAAAAACAATTATTATTAACCCCTAAATGTGCATACATTTATTTATCTTAACATTGAAACAAAATATTTTAGATTCAATATTCATAATTATGTTTTAAAATTATTATTATACATCAAAATCATAATTCTAATATTCAAAGAAAATTCAACTTCCTTTACATTCAAAATTCTTAAATCTCATATAACATAAAATGTTTTTATCATAATTATCTATTAAATTTATTATTATCTATCAAAATATTTGCATTCCCCCAATTGCATGACTATTAACAATTCAAACATGATTGTTTCCAAGTAATTTTTAACAGAAATGAATTAAGTTAAAAATTTCTTAACAATTTTAAATTACCAAATTTAAATATCTAAAAGTTATTTTTACCATATTAAAATATTTTAATTAACTCATACATCCCACATATAGGAAAATTAATTACATATATGAATAAAAATGACAGTTATAATTACATATAGTGGAATTTGAATACAATAATGAAGGTGTTTAAGTGGTATTTAATGCAATCAAAAGAGATTTGACTTTCTCCAAAGTTGAAAACAAAGTTGCCTACCATCTGATCATATTAGTTAAGAAGAAAGTTCAACCGTTGATTAGTCTTATAATTGTATATTTGGATTTTAAAATTGATATGATATTTACATTATATCAGTGGGGAACATATATTCAATAGATAAATGAATTAATTAAAATACATATTTGAGTCTCGCATTCTATAAAAGTATACGTTGGTTAGTTTAGTTATTTATATTACTACTTTTAATAATTAATTTTGATTAAAATTATGACATTATACATACATTAATATATTTGTCGCATCAAGTTTTTAAAATAGTAAAATTTAATTTAATGAATTTATTATAATGACCAAAATTTTAAATTTTTAAAATAAATTAATTAAAATTAATCTAAGTAAAGTATAAAGATTAAATTAATAACTTTTGCAAAATACATAAATTAATAGTAAAATTTAACCGGCATAAAACATGAAATGTAATTATGAAATTAAATCATTATAAAAATTACAATAATATAAAGAAGGAAAATAAAATTAAAGGCGAGTGATGATATGGACTCGCAAAGGCCATTAGTTTATTAGGGGTAAAAAAATTCACCTTTAGGCTGCGGGCCTGCTCTGGGCGTAATGTGTATGCTATTGCTATTTTATATTGTTTTGCATAATGATTAAATTTAGAGAGAAATGTGTTTTGCATGATTCAGGTCATGTTTCATCTTGTATATCAATGCATCTTACGGTTTTTCTTCGTAATTTTTTTATTAATTTAAATTAAAAATAATATATTTGTGTGTTGTTCATATTATGAGTTTTGTTTAAATTACTAGATTATATAAAAAAAAATTTATTTATGGTTATCATATTTATATTATTTTTCTAACTTAACACGTTTTATTTATTTAAAATATCTTAAAATTAACCAAATTTTGGTTCAAAATTTAAATCGATTTTCTCAGGGGTAAGGAGGAGAATAGTAGATATAAGAAATTTCCAAGAACCAACCGTTTTCTACTCAATTATCTTTGCTCCTTTCGCCACGTTTTCATCTCCATTTTGCTAGAAAATGACTGTTCAAGCTTTTTTTTTTTTTAAATTTACTTTTTTTTTTATATGAGTGTAGCATCACGATTCTTAATCTTTAATTTTTTATATAGTGTCTAAAATTATCTATAACCCCTCTTCAACCCTTAAATAAGAGGTTAATATATTTCAATACACTTGAACTCACGTCCTCTTATACTGATAATAGTACCGATATCAACTAAAACTCAATCGGTAAAGTTTGTTTTTTTACTTAAAGATAATGTTAAAAAATTATTCTAATTAAATTCAATAAAATATCATGTTTTAACCTTTTATTTAGTTGAAGATTAACAATAATTTGGATCAAAAAGACATATTAAATTATCTTTTACTTAAACTCAATCCAAATTGTATCTATCAAGATGAGTGGACCATCAACCGATCTTAAAAAAATCTGTGTGGGCAAAGCTGAATTGGCCCATTGGATGGAGTGAGAAAAGAAGTAGAAAAAGAAATTTACAAAAAAGGAAAAAGAAACCCTTAAATACTCATTTGGTCCTGGATTTTGGTAGGCTTTTTTCAATTTGATACTTATGTTTGTTTTTTTCCAATTTGATATCAATTCTATTTTCCTTTTTAACACTTTTTTGTAACGGCCTAAGTTTGTGACACGTGTAAATGAAGTTACCATCATCTAAAATTTAAATATATATTAAATTTTTTAAAATATATAATTTTTAAATATAAAAAGTTTAATTTATGATTTGACTTTAGAAATATACTATTTTTTCATTAGTGTCTAAATTTTTTAAGTTCAAATTCACACCTAATGTATAATACTTGCTTCCAAATATGGTACCTAAAGACTAAGTATGCTCCCGTTATATATTTTTAATTCATTTTTAATAGAGGTTAAAGCAAAAAGGGTAGTGGCCAAATCACATAACATAATGTGGTGTCCTTTTTGTAAAAGAGTAAGTATTTTCATTTACCGAATCAATTTTTATTTTGAATTTTTATATATTTATTTTCTTATATTAAAAGATTTGTCAAAGTTCAGATACCAAATATACCATTATCCCTAGATTATATATATTTGAATTTTCTTTATATATTTATTTCTATTTTATATTTTTTATATTTATATACATATGATAAAAGAAAAATACTTGCTGTTTACAAAACGATGACACATGGTGCCATGTGATTGGGATCAATGTTTTTAATGTCTATTAAAAATTAGACTAGAAAAATATAATAGAGACATATTTTAGGAATCAAATTAAGAAGAGAGTGTAATTTAAGTATTAAATTAAGAAAAAAGTTAATATCAAAATGAGAAAATAAATACACTTAAAAGAGCGAAATAGTAAATAACTTATAAAAAATAAAAAATAAAAATCAGTAAGCCGCCATTCTGGAATTCAATCTTAAGAACCCCACAAAATTATCCATCCAATTTAGGAAACTCTAAGGTTTCCGTCGAATTCATCAAGCTCTAAAAAGTGAAGGTAAAAGATGTGTTATTGGAAATAGGGTAATGAGGAACAAAATTGAGTGGGTTTGAGGTAGGGAAAGATTTTGTTTGTACCAATTCCCAGAAGTATTTTCTTCTCTATATTATAATCCATATGTTTTGAGTACCCCGGAACCTTTAATAATCAATATTTTTAGTTTATGAGGTAGCAGATTGATGAAACAAATAAAATAGGAACAACTATTTTTCAATGGGAAGCTCAATATACCGTTCCCCATGGTGCCTTTTACTTTTTCAAAGGTTGAAATTATTCTTCTAATTCCAAATATCACTTTGGATTAAGATAAAAGAAAGTAGGCACCATCAACTCATCATCATCAAGCTAGAAAAGGTAAACATAAAAAAGAGTCACTAAAACTCATTATTTATTCACACAAACGTAACAAAATGGAAGGCCATGAAATGAAAACAAAAATGAAGAATATAATCAAAACAAAATATAATCATCAGTGCATGTATCTCCTAAAGGAATACCACTGGTTTACATATCAAGGTACAAAAGAATAAAGTGTGTGAATCCCAAAATGGAAATATCCAATCAAAAGACTCGATATAGATCATGAATCAGAAATCCCAATCGCACTTGGTGGTGGAAAAGGTAGCATTGGCTGCGTTCAATGGAACCTTCAAGTCACAAGAAACCTTGGGCCTGAACCTGCCAGTCCTCACGCTTCCAACCTTGAACCTTATCCTCAAATGCAGCTTCACATCAATGCTGTAAATATTACTAGCCCTCTCTTCATTGAACTCCGCAGTTTCATCCGCACCAAGGATAACCAGATGCTCGCCCTTGAATACAGGGTTCAAGAAACTAGTGTTCTTGTGTCCTTGATAAAACGAGGGCAAAGTTTGGGTATTGAAACGTTGGTCCTCGTAGTAAGCCCTAGCCTCGATCCGATCATAGTGTACTCCGATTCTCCTGTTTGGGTTGCGCACTGTGATATTGACAGCAAGGTCGTAACGCAAGGTGTTGTTACCGTCGAGGTTGAACTCGTTGAGCGAGACGTCAGTCACATGGAACTTGACCTCGTTGGGGCGGAAGATGAGCCAGAAGATGAGAACTGCAAGGCCAATAATGATGACAAGGGTGATTATGATTTTCAACAGTAGCTTCAGGAGACAGCAGCCGCATCCGCAACCCGAGCTACGACGATGGCTGCGGTAATTCGCGGGAGCTGGTGGAACTGAGGGGCCATAGTAGGCTCCATTGAGATGAGCTTGTTTCTCTGCCATGTAAACTACAAAACCCCGAGAAAATCTGCTTGTTTTGGAAGCTGAGCTGAGAGAAGAAATGAATGGAAGAATATGAAAGATAGAGGAAGGTATTTATAGAGAGGCAAAGGGTGGGAACTAGGAATAGGAAGCGTAATGAAAAAGAGGGCAATGAAAAATTGGGAAAGGCCGCGTGGTCAATCGATGAGACGCGGTTGCTTTGTCAAGTCTGGGCGCATTAAGACTTTGAAGGGCAAAGTCTCACACCCTAGGTTTTACGGGATTTATGTAATAAAATACAATGCCCCGCAACTTCCTTTTCAATCTTGTGTGTAATATATAAGCTTTGGGTTGGGGATGCTTGGAAACTTCCAACTTCCTTGTCTTTGACTTTAATGCTCCTGTTTAGAGGGTCAGGTAATTGTGGTGTTGAATAATAAGGGTATCTGAGATTGACGTGTACGGATTAAATTCTTTTTGTAATGCCAAATAGTTTGAATAAGTCATTTAAGTGTTGGGTTTGGGAGGGTAGGTTACGTAGTCTAAAGATGGGAAAGTTGAGAGCTGAGGTTGAATAAAACCCATCTTCCTGAATTCAAATCCCACATTAGGTGAAGAAATTTCTTACTTGTTTTGGGTACTAATTTATCAACTCTACTTGTGAAAATTACCATCTCAGATTGACATATTACTCAAACCAACATTCTAATTTAATTTCAGATAGCTTATTTGTTTCAATATTGATATTTACAATTAATTAATACTTTAAAACTTTAAAATTACCACTTAATCAATACTTTATTTTAATTTAAACACATATATATTCTAAATATGTAATTTTCACATACATATGTGTATGTTAAAATTTCTAATTTACGTTATAATTTTTTATAATCATCACTGATAGCATCAAACATTATAAGATTATGAATACCCTTTCAGATATTTTTTATCCCAAACATTAAGAAAATATCTCTTTCTAAGCCATGCTAGCAAGACAGTGTGTAACTTTATTTCTTTTATCTCCGTACAAAGAGAAAAGATATACACTCGAAATAAGACACAAGCACATGCACAGGGGTGAAGCCAAAACAATTTTATAAAGGGGGCTGAATGAAATTTTAATTTTTTTATAATCTATATCTTTATGATTTTTAAAGGATTAAATTAAATTTTTATAATTTTAGTTTATAATTTTAGGGGGCAAAGTGTAATTTTATCTTTACTAATTTAAATTTTTTTAAAAAAATTAAGGGCTTAAATAATAATTTTCCATTTTAGGGGGCAGAGCCCCTACCAGCCCCACTAGATTCGCCTTTGCACATGCATCTTACTTTTTTAAAAAATTTTACCTAATACAAAATAGTCTAAAGGCTCGTTCTCTATTACTGTTGCAATTGAAATATGCATTTCAAAAGTGTTTTTGGAAGAAGTGTGGTAAAAAAATACCATGAAAAAGTGTGGTTTGTTAATTTTAGTAATCTCCATTATTGTCTAAAATTACAATTGAAAGTTAAAATATCCTTTTAGATATGATAATAAATAATAAAAAATTAATTAAGTTAGATGATATTTAAGTAATTTCTTCTAATGATGCATGGAATATAAATTTAAAATAGTAATTAATATAAATTTTATAAAAATAATTAATATAAATTATTTTTAAAATTAATGCTATATAAAATATTTTAAAGTTTTAAATATAATAAATAAAATTTAAATAATTTAATATAAAGAGATATGAAATATTTAAATAATTTAATATAATGATACATAAAATATAGAATTAATCTAATTTTTATACACTTATTAAATAGTTAATATAAATAAGAATATTTTTGATAATTTTATTTTTATGGGTAAACTATATTCATGGTCGCTTTTGTTTACTTTAGGTTACATTTCAATCACTTATGTTTTAAACGTTACGCTTTAGTCACTTACGTTATTGTGTTGTAACATTTGAGTCACGTAGCTGTTAATTGTCATTAACGGTGTAATGGTGAGCTGACGTGGCACGTTAAATAATCATTTCAAGTAAAAAATTTGGTTAAATTGTATAATTAGTCCCCATATCTTTTCGTTTTGAGCAATTTAATTTTTATCTTTTATGTTCTTTTAACTTCGTTTTTTTCTTTATTTTCTATTCTTTTTTTCTCTTCTCTCTCTGTGTTTTCCTACCTTCTGAATTTCTTTGAACATAGCAAAAGGTCAAATTAGTAGTGAAGAAAGAAGCACGGTATGGGTTTTGGTTATAGGCAATGATGGCTTTTGACTTCCTACTTTCTTCACAGGCAATTTGACTTCCTGATATGTTAAAAGAAATGGAAAATGTAGGAAAACAAAAGGAGAAACAGAAGAGAATAGGAAAAAAAAGAAAAAAAGAAAAAGAAAGTTTAAATAACATAAAAGAAAAAAAAAATTACTCAAAAAAAAAAAGGGGGACTGATTGTATCATTGAACTTAAAAATTTTGTTTGAAATGATAATTTATAACGTGCTACATCAGCTTATTGTTACACCGTTAACAACAATAACGACTCAGTGACTAAAATGTTACAACACGATAACGCAAGTGACTAAAATATAATATTTCAAAAATAAATGACTAAAATGTAATTTGCAGTAAACAAAAGCAATCATAGATGTAGTTTATTTTAAGTTTATATGCAAAAGCTAAAAACATTTAACTCTTTAACTTTTATATTTGAGTGAAAAATACTTTTTTGACCATATTTTATCTCTTAAAATCAAGTATTTTTAATTTTATGACCGCAACGGAGAACGCACCCGGATTGATCGAAAGCTTGGTGATGATTGTGGCCCAATCACTTTCTTGAACTTATTGCGGTGGCCGTTGTTGCGGGCATGTTCGATAGCAGCTACTGTTGCCAGTTGCGCACTTGCAAGACCATCAACCTGTAATGTGTCTCCACCCATCACTAACCCTTCATAATTCGCGCAGTTGGTACGTAATAAGGGTCGTTCTAGCCCTTTTTGGGTTCTGTCCCTTAGTATTTTAGTTGGAGCATTTTATCGTATTTGGGCCTAATTTGATTTCAGTTTGTCAACTTAAAACTCGGTTTTAAGCATAGAGTATGGAAGTGGCGTAGCCCAATGAGACTTGTTCCAAACGAAATCAAACTGTAACTTCCTAATTAGATTTGAATGAAATTATTTATCTTTATATAAGAATGCTATATTTGGGTTGTAATTGTATTTGATGAGTTCTATCAATTGGGTGTAATTAAAGTACTCTAATTACATTTTTCAATTCTTAAGAGGAAGGTAAGAATTGGAGCAATTATACATGTAATTACACTCAAATCTAATTTTAAAAATATATATTTTATACAAGTTTTAAAAATTATATTATAAGCATGAATATGTATGAGTGTTTTGAATAGTTATGGTAAAAAATTCTTATATTATAAAAATAATTTATGTATTTTATAAAATTATAAAAAGTTATATTATTTAAATCCTAAAAAATTTCTAAAATTATGAAAATATAGTTTATTCTAAAAAGTAATTTACATGTTATAAAAGTGTTATAATATATTTATATATATAAAAAATAACTTTCTATAGTTATGACAAAAAAATCTATTATTTATAAGAAGTGTTATGAAAGTTAGTGGGCATTTTATAAAATTGTATTTATAAAGGTTATTTATTATAAATTATATATTATGTTTTACTTAATTTACATATAATAAAAGATATACAACCAAACATTAGTTTTTCTCCAAATTAAGTTTATATAAATTTTTATAATTAAAGTTATATATTATTTGGATTGTGAACTCAAATATCTTAAGGTTGATACTAATTATGCAAATAGAAAATATTTTCTTGCATCATATCGTACAGTATGATACCATTTATAAGAATGGTGTCAGACAAAAGCATCATAGGTATCTTGTGAACTCTTTAATTTGAGACATTTGAGACTATGAAATGTGATTGAGAATATATTTGTTTTTCTAAAAAAATATTTCTCATATTAACATCACATTAGTATAGCTTAAAAACAAGGTCGATTGTACTAGCGTGTTGCATATATCATAACTTTAATCATAGATAGAATAAGATATCCATACTTGAAGAATATATGAAAAATGAGATCTTAATAATTTTAAAGATGCAAATTCAAATTTACATGATAATGAACTCGATCAAGAATCAACAATTGATGATAATGAGCATATGTTAAATAGTAAATAGGAAATAACTCAAAAATATGCACTAGAACAATTAGATAAAATTGCATATGCTTATTTTTCTTATTATTTTTTTAGTAATCGTATTATCAATTACTTTTTAGACTAACATATGATAAATATAATGATTTAATTTTAATTTTTGTTACTTGTTTAGAAATTATTTTTTCATACTAATATTTTTATAGTAATTAATATTTAAAAAACATAAATTATTTTATTGTGTAAATAAAATTTGTAATATCAAACATGACAGGTAATTACGATGTAATTACGCGTTGTTAACAAAAATGTCTAGGAAATTACAATTTTGTAATTACAAAAGAGTGTAATTACTACCCTAATAATTACACTTTCATTCGGTTACTCTATGTTGTCCAAACAAACCATAAGTAATGGTATTACCGGTGATTGAAAGCTTTGTTTAATTAAAGTATTTTTCTACTAAACAATCATAAAATTAAGTTAAAAATTATATATGTTAAGATTTGAACTTAAAAGTTATTAAATGTTACATTTTAAAATTATTTTTATGAATTAATTGAGTAAAATTGATTTTAAAATTTAAATTAATTTTTAAGTTTTTGAGTAAAAATAATTAGTTCAAGTTAGATAATAAATGTACAATTTTGGTTTTTGAATAACTCAAATAATTTAAATAATTAAATATAATTCAACCTTCATGTGTATAGTTTTTTTTTTTTTTTAAATAAAACAGACAAATAAAATTAACCACACAAGAATTCTTTGAGCAAGAGTGTCACTTGCTTGAATAATAGGAGAAAGTATTAGCACCTCCCTTGCAATCTCCTCAAATATCTTTAGTCCTTGGTTTGTCTCAAATGTCATTTTGGCTAAGCAATTAGCATTTTTATTGAGGTCCCTAAGAGAATCTTGAATGACCAAAAATCACGCATTCATCAAAAGGTGATGAATATGTTTAATGAGAGCAAAGTTCAAACTTGTCATAGAGGAATTTTGAATGGCCTTGACCGCCTCCAAACTATCTGTTTGAATCAGCACACCATCATATCATTTGTCTTGAAAGAGAGCCAATCCATCAAGAATACCCCACAATTCAACATCAAAGACTGAGCATTTGTCCAAATATTTGTTATATCCCATAATTCACTCCACGTTTCTATTTTTTATGACTCCCCTAGCTGCAACATTTCCAGAAACAACCTGAGCAGCCCCATTAGTGTAGAGATTGATCCAATTTTCTGGTACCTTAGCTACTGAAATTAGATCTTTTTGTCTAGACACGTCCCTGTGAAAACAAGCAAATTGTTTTGCCCATATATATATATATGATTACATAGTTGAATATTAAATTTATTATTTGGTATTGATTTAAAATACACATGAACATAAAAATGGATATATTTTACTTAAATTCATTAGTGAAGTTTAAGCTATCCATAACAATAAAAATTTTGAATATTCAGATTGAACGTCTAGCTATATATTGAATAGCAGTAATAAAAAATGAATGAAATTTATTAAATCATTTGAAAACTATAATGATGTAAAATTTCGTTTAATAAAAGTAAAATTATAATTTTAAAATAAAAATATATTGATTTAGCCATTAATTAATATTTTAGAGAAAATATTTAGTACACTATTAGTGAAGTTTTAGACTCCATAAAGAATTAGGGGTTGACAATTATTGTATAAGAGTATAGTAAAATATTAGAAAAAATAAATATTTAAAAAAAAAAAAGAGGCATGACAATTTTTAAAGATAGTTGCGAAATAATAAAAAAAACATTGCAAATATATTAAATACTAACTCATATTTTTATTTATATTATTATGGTTTATAATATTATTTAATATATAATTTCTAATGAAAAATTCCAAGCGAAAGCGGAAGAATCATACTTGTTATAATACAAAACACGCCTAATCTCCAAAATCAGTTAAAAACAAGTGAAATTTTTTATTTGACAATTATAGTAATTAATTTTATCGTCATTATTATTTTTAACTTTATAAAAGAAAACACATTACCCATCTAAAAACATATTCAATTTTAGCCCGTCAAAATTAAACCCAAAAATAAATTATTTAAATTCAAACTTCGCCTAACTCAGAACACAAAAACACTTATAATCCTAATATTCGGTAGTTAGGTGTTGGTGAAAGCAAGTGTTGTTCCAGCTCTGCAAAGATGGCGGTGCATGAACTGCATGTTATTCACCTTAAAATTCCTTAATAAACTATCCTCTCCTTGCATAAAAATATTGGGCACATTAAACAATTCAAACCCCTCCATATGCTCTGCTTGCTTACCCCTTTCGTTTTCTCATTCTACTCTACTCTTATCCTTAAATGAAAATATGATTTCATCGGAGTAGAGTTGTATAAATAATCCTACGTGGTTTTATCTTTTTTTATAAAACATCAGTTTTAATTTTTTATTTTATATAAAATTTTATAAATATTATTTTATATAATTTTTCATCCATAGAAAGCGACGCCACTACAGTAACATGGGGAAAGACCCATTTCCCAAACACGTAATTATTAGTACTTGGAATAATAATAATAATAAGGGGGAATTCAGTTAAAATTGAGATATATTACGAAAACTAAGCAGGCACTATTTTATTTTCTTGGATGAATGCTAAATTTGTAGTAACCCCGATTCAAGTGAAGAATATTCAACCTTTGTGAATTCTAAGGCCAGACAGCACAACCGTTTGATGTTGACCTCCACATTCAATCACTATTTTCTTGCCTTTTTGTTTATTTTGTAATGTTTAGCAAATTTCCAGTGAACTTTTGGTTTGGTAGTAGAAAAGATTGAATTGCATTTGAGATTAGGACCCTACGATATTGGTTCTTTGTAAATATTTCAAACATTTTCCAAATACTTAATGGAAAACGGATATGGTAAGCTTTGATTAGTTTTTGTGAATAATGGAGCTCACCAAATTTACCAACAACTCGGGTTAATGTATAAAAGGAAATGCATTGGATTCACACATTCAACAAATCAGGGTTCATGTTGATATTATTATTATTATGATTATTTGTGAATTTAAATATGTTAAAATATATTTATTATTTTATTTAAAAATTAAAAAGAAATTAAACACCGCCCTCTATATGTCCTTTTCCTATTTCTCATCTAAACTCATCACGACTTTTCAACATTTTGTTGAATGAAATTATTTTCAAACAGCGAACCAAATTTTAAAATAATTTTTGTAAAAAATACATCCGGTGTATAATCATGTGCATGGATCCAATCATATCAAATTAAAATTATGGATTTATGAATAGAAACGACACCCTAATTAAGGTTGAAATTATTCTTTTTTTTTTTTATTTTTTTAAAAAAAACTTTGAAGATCCACGACTAGAAAAGAAGAAAAACAAGTCACTTCTAAATGAAAAAGACTGCACAACCTCCACAAACTGCTTGATTCTTATTAATCACACTTGGGTTTTTTCTTTTGGTTTTAGAAAATAAAAATTTCTACTACTTTTTTACTATCAATTTCTGCTTTCAATTTTTTTCTCCATTTATTGTATAGCAAAGTGTACAATTCCCTTACAAAAAAAAAAAAAAAAAACTAAAAACGAAGGGATAGACGATATATTAAGATTGAAAAAAAAACAAATAGTACTTGACGTCCTTAGTTCTTTCTTCTTCCTCAATCCTCAGTCTGTTCAAACTTCAGACACTGACGCTGCATCTAGTCACAAACTGAAACTTAACAGCGTTTTGTGCGACAATAACACCGTTAAATTTGCTTCCAAAAGTAATTATTGCCGGACATCGAACGTAAAGATGGTATCTCCCGGACACGAAAGCTCCAACTTTCCATCTCACCCGCCCATCAATCTTAATGGTAAGAAAAACCGACCCGGAAGCCTGTTCCGAACTTAAAGACGTGGAAAAGTCCGGGGAGATAGGTATCATGTTCCCGTTTATGAAAGGCGACCAAACGTTGACATCCTTGTGACCCTGGTAAGTGGGAGGGAGTGAAGTCCGGGGTGTGATCTGTTGGTTCCTGTAGGTGGCGTAGAGGTCGAGCCTGTCGTAGTATATTCCTATTCTGTCATTGGGGTTTCGAGACGATACGGTGACTTGGAAACTGGAAGTAAGGAAATTGGGGACGGAGGCGTTGAAACCGTAGACGGTGGTGTCCTGGAGAATGAATCTGGGCTTGCTGGGACGAAGGATTGCCCAAATGAGAAGGATTGTGATCAGAACAATTAGGATGAAGAACAGAATGCCGAAGAGGAGTCTTCGGCGGAATTTATTGTGGCCTTTGCCATGGTGGCCGCATTCCTTTGCCGACATGGTAGATAGAAAGTGTGAGTGAAAATTAAAGAGGGAGGGGGGGGGGGTTGAAACAGAGTGAGGACCTCTCTGCTTTGGTTTGTGTAATGAGATACAGATGTTGCCTGTGTTGATATATATAATTACATATAGGGTACCATCTCTATAATATAAAATGAGAGTTTATTATTATTGCATGGTGGAAAAAAAATCATTTATAGTATAGATATTATGAATTCATCTCGATGCATTTATATATTAGTTTTAAGTGTTGGATTAATATTTATTTATCAATTCATGTATAAAATTATAAAAAATCAGTTATTTTATAAAATAATAAACATTATTTATTAGGGATGGGTAATTTTATTTTTATGTAAAATCTAGAAAATATAATCTCAAGATTTAATTATTTTCACTTTTTCACTTTTATCATTTAATTAAAACCTCAATTATTTTTATATTATATCCTAAATATGTCGTAATCTAATTAATAGTTATAACTTTTTCAAAGACATGGAAAAGAAAATACTCAAATGATTGGTCTCCACCCTTTATTTTATCCTTCTTTGATTTTCTTTTGCTGGATTGTCATGCATGTTACAACAAAATTTTGTCAATATTTTTTGTTTTCATTAATGAAAAATAAAAATTAAATGAAAAAGAATAAAAAATTAAAATGGTTAAAACCTTATCATTTGATTCATTAATGCGATATAATTTTATGTAATATTAATGAATCAAATTATATATATCATATTATAAGAATAATGTTAATTAAAGCTAGTTTTAAAATATTTTTAGTGATGGCGTGCATAAAATTATACACCATTAATATATTAAATATAAAATTTTAAAATATATTATTTTTAATACTTAGTACGTGCATGAAATTAACAAGTCAGTAATAATGAAAAAAGAAAAGAAAAGTAGGATAATTGAAAAATTAAAATGAAAACTGAACATACAGCTTTTAAAAATAATAATTAAATTACTAGTATAATATTTTAAAAATATTTTATTTGATTCTTTTAATAGTTTTCACTAAATTAATGAAATCAAATTTTGTCAAAAACATTATTAGTGTCAGGTTACGAGACACTTATATGGGTAAAAAGATAAATTTCATATGAAAGCATTGGTATTGTTGATTAAAGCAATCGACATGATCAGTTGTTTATCTTTTTGAAGAATATTCATATTGAGAAGATTAGTTATTGCTATTGACAGTGAACATCTTGATTTGGACAAAATAAAAAGCAGAGGTCTTAGGTTTTTAAATATCTATATTCGCGTTTTACCATTCACAATTACAATATGTGAATCTTAAATCTCAACATGCTAAAAATATTTTTTAAAAAGATAGTTAAAATTTTATTTTGTAAAGAGATATTTTTCTCTGAAGTAATTAATGTTATTTAGATATTTATAAAATGAAAATCCTTAGTTTTTCTCCATTTAATATATCTTGATATATTAACAACCATTTGAAATGAATAATGAAGTCAAGAAGGGAAGCTTACCCTTATCGTTTTAAAATAATAAAATGGTAAAGGTGGATCGAATGAAAAGATTAACCAGTTAGGTCTATTATAAAATATTAAGATTGGATTAAAAAAGATGGATGAGTTTAATCAAGTATTAGATGCGTATTGTATTTTTAATGAAAATTTTATGTATTTTTAAATGATATTATTGAGAATATTAGTTATTAACTAAAATTTAATTTAATTTCCATATCATATATTGGTTAAAAAAGAAGAAGAAGAGGAAGTCCAAGTAACACGTATCCATGGGATTCCCGGCCAGCCAGCCAGCCAACCAGCGGGGCCCTACCCTCTTTTTGGAGGTTCCATATGTATATCCAGCCAAGCCACGGCCACCCACTATAGAATATACACCCACATCTCTCTTCAGCCATCCCAGGCTTAAGAGTGGGAGGAGGGCAAGGAATCAATGACTCCATTCCCCGCTTGCTTTTGTATTTCTATGGATTGAAAAGGTTTTAAAGTGGTTTCCCTTTCATATATACGAATATCCTCTTTTTCTTGATACCATATTTTTATGCTTTTCTTGATGATACAGCAGGTGGGGGAATCCATTTATTTACGCCCTCTAGCACCTCCTTTACGACAAATCAATCACAATAATCCTAACCTTATTTTATATTTTAGATTCTATCACACATTTTCTTTTTTGTTTTGATCCATCGAGAGTGAGTTTTTTAATGTCTTTCTCTAGCTAAATTATTGTTTGCTACTTGACGTTTGACCAACCAATGTTATTTTAATTAACAAGCTCACAAATCGCCTCAACTGTTATCAGCATTACTAATAATTGAGTCCGGTTAACAATTACATTTTATAGTATTTTCATTGATTTAAAGAAAAAAAATACAAATTATATATCATTTAAGCTAATAGCACTTGAGCATTGTTAACATTTACACCTCCAAATTTAGGGTACTCGTCCATGTAAAGAGTAAAAGTCAACAAACTTAAAGGTTGCTTGGAAATTTCAGAATGAACCCTTCTTGTCTGATATGTTCCCTTGGTAAATTAGTCTTCGAAGCTCATGACTTAGGAATGTGAAAACCAGATGAATCCACCCCCCAAAATAAAATAATTAGAAAGCAAAGCAAAAAAGACTTCTTCCCTTGGAGCACAAAAGACAGAAGAGAATGGAACCCACTGTATGTAAGGATTGAAATTGTGGAAAATGTAAAAGCTCTAACTAACACAAGAAAACAAGGCAAACCAAAGTGTTCTTTTTGTACCCCTAGCCTGAATTTTCAATGCTTGAAATAACGATATCTTAACAAAACCTTCAATATCTTATTTCATAATTCATATGCTTGTAACTTTGTTTTCCCAGGAATTTATTCCCATTGACAATTGAATGTGGCACAAAAAAGCATCTCAAATTTTTGAATTTCTTTTTTTTTATATATCAAAGGTTTGGAAGGGTGGTTGAAACAACAATGTTTACAAAAAAATTTAATTAACAGCTGTCTAGATTTTTCTTACAAGTATAAATGAATACAACCATTATAAATGTATTAGAGTAATTAAAAAGTAGAATTAAACTAATATAAATATAGAAGGACGATGAATCGAATACAATCTTCATATTGTAACTGTGTATGGTGAGATTTGAGAACCACACATGAGAGTTACATAGAGTAGAATTCAAACCTGGGTACTAAAAGACCTAAGATGTTAGTCTTTGCCATTAATGTTAAATTCTCTTTGGGCTAGAATTAATTAAGTGGGCACAAGAAACTAAGTTGGATATATTAGTTAATTCAACCTTAGCTCAATTAATACCGTTGTTATTATAATAACAATGAAGATATGGATCCAAATGTATTTAAGCGTGTAATTTTTCTAATTTAAGAATTTAAAAGAATTATAAGTAAAAATAAATATTGTATAAAAACTTGAATATATCTAAATAAAACATTGGACCTTATTTACTCATAACAGAAACATTGGATAGAAGTTTGCCGATCTGGAGAAGCTTCACCTACGATGAGCTTCTATGGTAAGTAATAGATTATCAAATATCAATAATACAAATTTTATTTTATTTAGTGCAAAGTACAGTTTAAATTAATAAGTGAGTATATATAAAACAAATGTTTGAACGACACATTTATGCATTTTTGTGCATAGGAGAAATAGAAGAATTTTAATAATATAATTTCTTAAAAGTAATTTTCACAAATCTTTTAAATTAAACCCAAAATCATGTGTGTAATTTTCATTTATTGAGGTTTTTTAAAGTTATTTATACAAGTATAATTACAATTGCAGATATAAATAATACATATTTAAAATTGTAAAATTCGATAAGATTAATAATTAAATTAGAATAAATTTAAATATAATTCATACATGTAAGATTTAAAATAAATTAAAATTAAAATTAAAATTTACACATAATTTATATAAAATAAAAATTTAGAATTAAAAATTCTCAAAACTTTAAATTTACCATTAAGTCAAAATTACATTAAATTAATTTACTGAATTAAATTTAAGACTCTCGTGTTCAAGATAAAACTTTTCGAAATAAAATTATAAAAAGAAATATAAAAATTGATTTGATCAAAGTGAAAAAGGAAGGACAAGATAAGCATAGTGAAATAGAAAAATGAGTAGCAGAAGGCAAGGATATATACCCTTTGGATCGAGCTGTGGGTTCGTGGGTAGGGATATTAGGATCCCCAAAAGTCAGCTTTTTGGGCACAGAAATTTAAGTTGATTCCCACCCTACACATTGTTTGATTGTACCAAGTGCCCACCACACATCTTCTTTCAACCTCAAAACTTTTAATTCTACCCTTTGAATTTTTTTTATAGTATTATTTTCCCAATTCTTCTTATTTATTTATTTATTTATTTCTTGCATTCAGATTTTTTTTTTGGCTTAACTTGAAATTTCATGCTTAAATTATACTTTTTTTTCAAAAAGATTTTATTATTTTCTTCTTTTGTATATATATATATATATATTTTTTTTTTTTCTTTAGAACTATATCAATGGTTGAGCCTGTCAGGCTACCCATTCTCCGTTTGACCAACTCGTATGGTTCAATCAAATAAATTATTAGAAATACATAAAATAAAAAATATTTAAAAACAGAGAAAATGGTTCCACTGGTTTTTTTTAGCTTGGTTCAATCAATTGTATTGGTTTGTTAGTTAATTGACCTGTCCTTGTCCCTGGACCAATATCTCGACCGGTTCTAAAAATATAATTTTGATCGATAAAATAATTTTTTTGATCTCGTCAAGTAGAGCATGTAAGTTGTGAAGTCCAAAATCAAAATTAATCACCAACATCTAGATCTTGGAAGGGTAGCTTTTAAGCAATTATTGTCAAACATTATAAAGGAAGAAGGAAAAAAAAAAGGAAAAAAGAAAAAAAAAAGAGAGAGAAATAATGTAAAATAAAAAAAAGAATTTTAAAAATATAATTTTTATTTTTAAGTTTATATGATATAGCAGTTTATTATTGACATTTTTTTATAATGAATATAATATTTTAGCATAAAATGGGTAACAAAAGAATAGTTTAAATACCACTTGTGACAAAAAAAAAGAAGTTTAGATAGCAACTTAGACAAAAGGGAATAGTTTAGGTATGCGAGTTAAGCCTTTTTTATAATAGATTTAATGAGTTAACTAACGGAGGTATCAACTTGGGAAAAAAAGTAGTTTAGGTACAAATTGTGATAAAAAAAAGTTTAGGTACCAAGATGGTGAAAAGGGTATAGTTTAGGTACCAATGTGTGAATTATAAGCCTTTTTTTTTAATCTCTCTCTCTCTCTCTCTCTCTCTCTCTCTCTCTCTCTCTCTCTCTCTCTCTCTCTCTCTCTCTCTCTGGATAAATCTCAAATCTATGTATAAACTTCGATTTAATGTGCAATTGTATATGTCGAAACCATTTTTATTTTGAAAAATGGGGATCGACTTTAAAACGAGGTATGGAGTCGCCACCAATCCTTTTTGTTCAAGTGTGATCGGGTCACCCTGTGATCGATCATTTTAATAAAGCATTTTGGTTTATTAAAACAACGTTTTTTAGTCTGTGAAAAACTAGAAAATGGATTCGGGAGTCGGTTACGCACGAGGAAAGATCAGCACCCTTGCAATGCCCAAAGTTCATACCGTACTGATCAATTAACTTCCTAATGTTGAAATTTTGAAAAAGATTTTAAAATGCGATTCCTTTAAAAACGTTTAGGTTGAAAGTCGAGATCCTCTCGTTCAGAAGGAATAAAATATCATATCTAGCATGATTGGATACAACATTTCAAACCCTCAATACAAGATTACCTCATAATTTTCGAAACTCATGTATTTGAAATTTAAAAAGGATATTTGGCTATTTGGCCAAACGATAAATCGAAACCCAGCACGATTGGGCACGATTTATCGATTTTCCAAATACGGAATATTGCCTCATTTTAATTTAAAAAAACATAGATGAAATTTCAAATGGATATTCTGTACTTTTGTCGAATGAAAAATTGAAACCCAGCATGATTGGGCACGATCTTTCAAACTCCCAAACACAAAATATTACCTTGTTTTAATTTAAGAAAACGTAGGCGAAATTTCACAAGGGTATTCCATATTTCAGTTGAATGAAAAAAAAATCGGAACCCAGCACGATTGGGCCGGATCTCTCAAACTTCCAAACATGAAATATTTCCTTATGTTGAGAGGGTTTTTTTTTTTAAAACGCAAGCGGTTATAAAATGAATAAAAATAAAATATAGAAAATACTAATTGATGAGAGTGCTTAAAAATATGGAAAAATAGGGTTTTAAAAGAAACAGATGGTATATAAGTAAATTCTTAAGAAAATACAAATATGAAATAACATGAGATTTATAATGTATGTAGATAAAGCTAATATAAATTTTGTGTATGTAATAATACATAAAGGTGACCTAATTAAATATCATACATAATTTTAAGAACACATCATATGATAAATTTTTTAAAACAATAAGAATAACGAAAATATAATAATATTAAAGAAACACTTTAGTATAAAAAATGATAGTAAAATAATAATAGGAAAAAATTAGTAAAAGTGATAATAACAGAAATAGTAATAATAATAATGTAAATAGTAATAAGAATAATAACGAAAATAGTAATGATAATAATAATATCTGATAGTTTCGATAATAGCAATAATATATGATAGCAAGAATAATCTTAATAATAATAATATATTAGCAATCCAATGTTGAAAAGCATGTAAAAACGAAATAGTAAACAAAAACAAAATAATAATAATGGAAGTAATGCGATAAGTAATAAAATATTTAATAAGCACAACAAAAAATGAAAATAATTGGAGTTATAAAAGGTTTGGGATTTAATCATAATCAAAATGAAACATGGGGTGCAAGTCGTAAAATACCAAGAAATACCAAATCATGAATTGGGACCAAAGTAGGCGCACGTGCAAAGGGGAAGGACCGATAGGAAAAATATTCCAAGCCCACAAAATGCAGCGTTCAGGCGTGGATTAAAATGAGTTTATGCGCAACATCCAGGGGCAATTTAAAAACAAATAGGATTCAAATAGGGCCAAATTAAAAAATAGTGCAAATGGGAAGGACTGGTAGCGAAAATTACCCATTCAAGGTAAAAATGCGCGGACCCAGCCTATTAATCGGGTCACTACGCGGGCTTCTTTCTCCCCCCCCCAAATATTGCTATTTCAAATTTAAAAAAAAACATTTATTTTATATATATATTTTTAAAACATTTAAGAAGCTTTTAGAAAACCCTAAAAGTTTCTTATTATTTTCTCCATTCCCTCACTCTCATTGTTTCCCAGTCGAAAGGCTAGTGTTCAGGCCTTCAACCCCCCTTGTAACCGGCGAAGCAAGGTCCTCCAACGGTGCAAGCACAACGCACGGTAAGCCTCTTCTCCTCTCTCCGATTATTCGTATATGCTGTGGATCTAAATGAAAAAAAGAAAAAGGAAAAATAGAACAAAATTGCAGTAAATAATCACCTTAGAAATATTCTTGGTCGCTTTTCTACTGATTTTCATGTGTATCTTATATTATATTTCGTATTCTATTTCTCTTGTATATTTTTTGAAAAAAATCGATCCCTTTTTACAAATGTTTTCGAAAGCTTTTATAGCCTTTTTTACAACTATTTCTTGCTTGTTTACAGGTGCGTGATCGAGCACGACTCCGACGTGGTGTGGTGGAGTGGCGCACGTTGCGGGGTGATGGCGTTCGGCGCGCGAGGGAGGTGGCCTGCTAGAACGACGCAAGAAAGGGTTGGGGTTGGGGTTTGTTTTGGGTTTAGGTCTGATGGGTTTAGGGTTTGGGTAGTGGTTTAGTTTTCTATTTTTTTGTATTTTCGGCTTAAAAATTGGACTGTTTTGGTCTCTTTTTTGTTTATTGTTTATGGGTCTTGGGCCGAACAATTTTGGCTGATTACAGTATACATACATTTTGATTTTGTGCAATTTTATATATAAAAATTTGATTTGATTTAATTCTCATAAATTATTAACACAATTATTGATATAATATAGTTTTATATTTCTATATTGCATATAGAAATAATTATATTAAAGACACAACAAATTGAATAATTTATTTATATAAATATGTATAATTGAATCAAATTAAATTTACATGTATACATTTGAATCACAGCTAAAGTTTCACAATCAAAGTTTTGTGTATAATTGTACTTCCACATCAAGTGGAGAGTATAGAACAAAAAAAAGTGGATGTCGGTACCAAAGTTGCTGATTAAGCTGTTACTGCAATTCTTTATTTTATATAGGATCAAACTCTTCTATTGACTATGATTGGGCCTATAACGAAAGTGGTAGAACCTCGTGAACCAGGCGTATTATACTTCTTTTTTACTTTCTTCTCTTATGATATTTCTAGGGGAACATGAAGAATTATGCTATAGCCTCTACTAAAATAAAATTGATTATCAAATTACACATTAAATTAAAATTTATATATAATTTTTAGATTTATTTTATTTTTACTATTTTGATTATTTGTCATATAATCAACATTTCAGAGCGTGTAATACACGTCCTATTAGACTGTTAACTATGAAGAAAACAGCTTGCCCCCATCATCAAAAAATTGATGGCTTAAGCTGAAAAATTAAGGAAATAGAAAAAGGGAAAGAGGAAGGAGGGAACTCTTGATTAATAGGGAATTATCTTGGCTGCAGAAAAATCCAAGCTACAAAAGTAGAGGAAAAGATGGAAAATGAGAATTTAAAGGGAAGAAAAGGATTTATTTTTTGGGAAAGAAAGTCATATGTAGGATTTGATAAACGAAGTCAATGAAGTTTTATTTGTATTAGTAAGTTTGGGGATTTGCAATTTTAAGTAATCAAGTTTAATTTTCACTCTATGTGTAAATTTTATTTAAATTTATCTGAACTTAAGTTTAATCACATCTACCTAAATGAAGAATGAAAATCCCATATATATCTATCAAAGTTTTTAAAAGAATGATATTTTAGAATTAATATATTAAAAAGTATTAAATATAATTGCATCACTTAGACAAATACTTTAAGAAAGAATTTTCCAAAATTGGAATTTAATAAAATAATTATAATAGAGAATTATAATATTAAAATATATAGAATAAGAAAAATATACAATATGAATGTCATTATCTATAATATATATATAAAGGTATGAGCTTGAAGAAATTTTTGAATTGATAAGAATACTTTTTATTGTTTATCGTATTTTAAATTAGTTTTAAAATTAAATATAATTTATTTTAAAATTATTAGTTAAAAGAAATTGTGCTAATTTTAAAATAGAGTTATTACTTGAAAATATAACTCTAAGCATAAAATATATAAAACAATTATGATAATTATAATTTAATTTATAATTATTTGTTAAAATTTTGAAGTAAAAAAGTTGTGCTCACTTTAAAAAAAATTATGCTAACTTAATTGATGTAAAATAGAGTTATTACTCGAATAAAATTATAAGCATTGTAATTATCACTTAATTAATACTATGTATCAATTAAAATTTAAGTTATAGCATCCAATAATTAAACATATTCAATTAAATGGCATCTAAAAAATTACTAATAAAAAATTGAAATTATTAGCATTAAATTATTCTAATTTTATTATTACATTTCATGTCCAAATAAACCATATCATTTATCTCTAATAATTATACTACATTTTCAATTTAAAAAATTGAAGTTGTAATTTATCTTTGTACATACATACTAAGTCTTTGAATTTCCTTTTTTTTTATAATAGTTTCATTTCAATATTTTATAAATTAAGAAAAATCAATATGGACTCTAAAATTAAATTAAGTTTTTAACTAAATATGGGTAGTGAAATTTCATTTTGTCTATTATTTTACTAAGAAGTTGTCATTGGAATTTAAGAAGTTTTAAGAGTTTTTAAATTAGTTTAATTTATATTAAAATTGAATAAGTTTTATTTATTTCTCTTCCTTTTATATTAAACCTCAACAACTTCTTAAATCGTGGCATTAAAAAGATTTACCCAGCGAAAGAGAAAATGTTGAATATACAAAAATAAACAATAATTGAAAAAAATTGCAGTGATTAGTTGAAGAGAAGAGGAAATGAAGGTGGCATTCCTTCTTGGATGGACCAACTTCCTTCATGACCTTGGTTGGGTAGAGAAAAGAAAAAAAAAGAAGGTATTGTAACTATTTCTAATAAAATAGAAATTGAAATAGGAGGAAAATGAAAACATAATCACCCCATGCACCCCTCCCCCAAAAAAAAAAAAAAGCAGAGAAAAAGGAAAGTTACATCTCTTAAAAATCATATGACATTTTGCAGGTCTTGTTGATACAAAAACATGAAATTGAATGAGCAAGATACTAGTCTATTAACATAACTATCCCAAAGCAACCCACTTCATAGATGCAGGAAAGGATGTATTGCATATAAATTTAAAAGTAAAAGAATAGAGGATTCATTCAGGTGCTAACATAGCAATCTTCACGGTCTTTAATATATTCCAAAGTTCCTTCCCTTGAGGAATTCCCGAAATTAACCTTCAAATCATCACATTCAACATTGAGTATCAAGCTCCTCCTGAACCACAACCACATCCCACTTTTCAAGGTGGCCCAGACCTTAATTTTCAACACAAAATTGACGCCCCCATTCTTTTGATCTTTGCCCATGTCTTGGGCTATCCAAATGGGGACGGCGTGATGAGCCGACTCCCCTGTGTTAATCACAACTTGCATCGAGGTTTTGTTCTTGCTTTCCATGAACATGGGGTTGATCCAAGTAAACCCCACGTCGTATTTGTCGTTGTAATTCATAAAAACCTCCATTCCATCCACATAAAGATACAATTTAGTGTTGGGGTTTTCAATTCTAATCTCCGTCTCCCACCTTGCCGTGAAAGGATTTGCGTCGGTATTGAAATTTGTGACATGCATGTTCTCTACGTGGAAAACTGGGAATCGTGGCAGAAGAGTTGCCCAGATGATCAGCTTTGTTAGCAGCAAAATCACAATTACCAGAATCAAAAATACCAAAAAGCAACGACAAGCTCCCGAACAACGATGACGGTGCTCTGATTGTATGTAACCCTGTCCATAATATGGCCCCGGTGGCGGGTAAGGGTAAGGGTAAGGGTAAGGGCCGTATCCGCCGCGGGGAGGAAGTGCATTGTAGCCATGGAATTGGGCATTGGGAGGCACAATTGCTGGAGGATAACAGACCTGCGGAGGATGACTTTGTGGCGGCCATTGGATTGGAGGTCCTTGTTGTTGTTGTTGTTGTGATGATGTGGGTGTTGTATTTTTATCTGTCGTCTGCTCATTTGGTTTTCCTACATGATCAGATGCCATTCTCTTTTTTGGGTTGCAATCTTTGTTTTTCTCTCTCACGTAAAATAGAGAGAGAAAAGGTTAAAGAAGTGAACCTTAAAAACGAGTGGGGAGCGTGTCTTATATTTTGGATACAAACCTATTTTTAACTTCATAATTTTATTTTCATTTTCATATAAACCTCAATTTGGTAACCGACAGACAATCATCTCATTTCATTCCTACTCCCTTCAAACTTCTTCTGAAACATCTATTACTTTGTACCCATCATAAAAACCTATTTATGTTTGAATTATGTAGAGAGATATGTCAAAAATAGGTTAACTCAATTGCTTTTTCGATATAATTATTCAATTTTATAATTTATTTTTATTTTAATTTCCAGAATAAATCGATTTCTTTTTAACTCATAGCTATACTCAACCTCTAATAATTACATATCAAATAAGCTATATCCAATATACACCTATCCCAACTAAACTCAAACATAAATCCAATTACCCAAATAATCTAATTAAAATAAATAACTTACAACCTAAAATTACAATTAAATTAAAGGTTAAATATAAAATTGGTAACCAAACTTCTCCACTTCTCCCAAATTGGTACTTATGATTTTTTTTTGTCTCAAGTTGGTATCCAAATTTTTTTCTGTCTACTATATTAATACATTAGCCTAATGCTATCAGTTTTAATATGGGAAAAATGTCAGACTAAAATAAATTAATTAAATGTCTAAAATTTTTAAATTTTCACAATAAAAGGCTTCATCTCTTAGAGCCCCCTAAACTTTTAAGCTTTTATTATATTACATTCTATAATTTTTTTTTTAAAGGGCCCCTTCTCCTAGAGCCTCAAAAATTACAAAAATGGGCTTGCCGCCATTTGACATCCTCTTGTACACTTTTTCTTTTTCTTTTCTTTTTCATTTCCTTCATTTTCTCTTGTTTTTAAACCGTTTCTCAGCCATTATCACTTAATTTTATTATTAACTTTAAAAACTAAATAAATCATATTACTCTTCTAACTAAACCAATTATTAAGCAAAATAAAATACTAAACCCTCTCAACCTCTAATCTCTTAGCCGTATCTTTGTTCTACCGACGCGGTGAATTTCCAGCTTACTGTTCCCTTTCGAAATGAGGACAAAATGACCAACCGCCGACGTCAAAAGCGGCTATGAAAGCAATGTCGATGGTGGAAATAAACGAAACCCATATCGACGATGAACTATGTTGCACCGTTTGTAAGGAGCGATGTTTACTACCACTGTGTTTACGATTACTAGCTAAAGCACAATTTAACACCCATTTAAAGAGAACCATGAAAAGGAAAAAATTTGGGAGGGGATTTTTAAAAAAAAAAAAAAACCTCATTCAAAGTAAAATGTTGAAAACCCAGAACTTGAAATACCGAAAATTAATATTTTTTCTTAAAAAGTCAAGAAAAAAAAACCCAAGAATCTAGCGTTGGTTCTTTGTTGCAGTTGTCCCTTAAACTAGAAGATGAAGAACAGTGAAGAAGACAAGGGTAGGAAAAAGAAAAGTAAAGAAGAAAAAAAGAAAGGGAGAAAATGAGGGAAATGAAAAAGAAAAAGAAAAAGATGTACAAGAGGATGCCATGAGGCTACGTGTGATTGGATAGTGTTGACATGTCAATAAAAAGCTAACGACATTAGGCTTTTTTTACTAATATAGTGGACGGAAAAAAAGTTTAGGTATTAATTTAGAAAAAAAAATTCATAAATATCAATTTAGGAGAAATAGATAAGTTTAGGTACTAATTTTATATTTAACTCTTAAATTAATTAACACCCCCAAAACTAAAAGTTGTAAGGTAAAATAATTTTGAAAAATCACATACCCCTACGAAGTAAATAATTTTGAAAAATAACAACACATAAGGGTGATCAAACGGTCAATTCGATTAATATTCAAACCGAATTATCATTATCGAATTAACCAAAATCATAAAAGTTTTAACTATTAACAAAATAAAAAAATTTACATATTTTTTTTTTTTGTTTTGCTCAAATAAGTTTGAAATATAAAAAATACCATTGCAATGTTATTTTTCTTTATTTCTAATTTTAAAAAAGTAAGCAAAAACAACAAATAACACAATAACAACACTAATTTAAAACCATCATAACAAACACTGCGTTAAAAACAAGAATGTCTAAGACTTAAGTGATGAAATCAAAAAAAGTTTGAAAATGCAAAAAATATATATATATTCGAAGAAGTCGAGAAGAATAAAAGATGCTCTAGTGTCAAGTAGCGCCCACCGAGACTTTGTTTTGAGTTTGACAATGGAAAGAAAAAAAAATTAAGGCTCCTTTCTTTTATTTTTCACTTTTTATATATATTTTTAGTTTAAAGATGTATAAATCTATTATGATTTTAAGTAAATTATAATAATTTGTATAAATCCAATTAGTTTTAAGCTTATTATTTAATTTGGGCTTACTTAATTTATTAGACTTATAAAATATATTAGGCTTATAATATTTTATTATTATTAATTTTGATTAATTAGTTAATTTAATTATTTACCAAATTACGAGTCGAATTAATTGTTAATTGAAATTTAAAAAAACTCTTAATTGATATGATGAAATTAGATTCTGAAAATAATTTAATTCCATCGATTAATTCAGTATTAATTGCACACCCGCAGCGCAACCTTCCCCAATTCCACTTGGTTCCTAGCCCCCACTCCCATTGTATTGACAAGACTATCAATTTTGTTTCGTCACTTTCTAGCCCTTGTAAAGGAATGGAAAACCAATATTACGGTCACCATTTTTCATCCAATTAGCATGTGCCTTCTGCTCCCAATACAACTCTTGCTTACCTGATTCAAGATTAAGAGCCAGTTTCACCTGCCTAAAACAGAGTCATCCGGATCCAAACTATTCAAATTATCAAGCGTTGTTGCAAAGTAGTAGTAAACCGCCGCCAATTCAACCTAGTATTCTTCAACCAATTTTGAAAATAAGCTCCCAATTGAGATAATTTAACCGGCAAACTACCGACACTACCACTCCAACTAGCTCGATTGACCTCCTCACAAGAATCCTAAGACCCAACAATTTTCAAATCGACACTGATGTGCCACAAAATCATTGGATTGAACTGCAGTACTTAACAACAAAGGATAATGATCCGATACACTGTGCGGCAAATGTTTCACTGCATAATGCGAAAAAAAATCAATCCAATCAGCCGACGCCAAACATCTATCAAGCCTTTCCCATTTATTATTAGCAGCAAGAAGCCGACGGTCCTAAGTAAACCAGGATCCATAGTACCCAGTATCAGCAAGATTACAATCATCCCACACTTGACGGAAGGCTACCATTTGTCGCTCATCCTGGACTTGCCCACCGGATATCCCAAACGAGTATGCAATCTCATTAAAATCTCTTGCAACCAACCACCGTCCTGTGGACTGCGAAGAAAGCTGCCGTAAAAGATCCCAAGATGTCGATCGAGACTTCTCGTCTGGGGATCCATAAAAACCAGTAAACCTCCACGGCATCCCACCATCATCGTCAACACATCCTTATCAATTTACTGCTGCAAGTAAGACCGCAACCAAATATCAATCCCGAGTTTCTAACCAATCGAAAATCCACCTCTAAATCCGAAAGAACCAACATCAATACCATTTAAAAAGCCAAGCTTACGATGAATACCATCCATTTTACGATATATTAATTTAGTTTCTATGAAAAAAAACTATGTGGGATTATGTTTTCTCAGTACTGACTGAAAGCGTTGAACGGCATGCGGGTTCCCCAATCCACGGACGTTCTAGCATAACAACTTCATTGGGCCCGACTGGCATAACTCACAATCTTCTGATACAGGATGATCAACAGACATGACATGATCGATGCCAAAAACGCTCGAATCCACTGTGTCAGAAGCAGACGTTGCTCCCAATGCCACACGAGCTCGCTTCTTACCATCATCCACCTCCCCAGGTCGGTCCTCCAAATTATGCTTTGAGAACATGACACGGCTCAACTCACCCTGATCATTCAACTTTTGACCCATCAACCCCACATTTGAACTACCCGCCAACTTCCAAATTAAGGCTAATATATTGTACAAAAGTAGAACTTGTGAAAACCTCCCCCACATCCTCAAACCCTTTATTCTTCACCCCCAAATTAGCAAGAGGAACCCTGTGATCCCCACGTAACCAACAACTATTCACCACTGGCCCCCGGCGAGGCCCTGCTCGCAATGTCACATCCCAATCCTGGGCACGTCCGCTGCAAAAGCTCTCCCCATGGCCCAACTGGCCACACAAGAAGCAGAAAACCGAGAGCCGCTCATATTGGAAGCGTACACAAGTGGTGCTTTTCATTGTGACCGCTTCATGAACTTCTATTACAACATCTATAGTTGACGCTTTTTAACTTATATTGTACAGAAAAACTCATCCCATTTCATCTATAAATTTTACATTTTTGAAAATGATTGAGAGTGTTGGAAATAATTTTAATAGGATTGATTAAATAATGATTTTGAGGAGAAGAGATTTGGTTTGAGCAAAAAGCGTGTGAATTAGACATCACATGCCCATGCCGACCAAAGGGTTACTGAACTAAGTTTAAATATATTAAATTTTCATTACTCTTTACCTAACAAAAATAAATTCAATACTTAATTTTCATAAAAAAAAATCTAAATTAAGTTTTACCAAGTACACAGTTAATTAGTGATAATATATCACTACATTTTTCATTAATGACGCTACACCAAAAAACACTTGGAATGTGAACAAAAAAAAAAAAAAAACAGAATATCTGTGACTAAGATGCACAACCTTTTTAATTTATCTGGACATTTATTAACTTAATATTGAAATTTGAAATCAAACTCTCAGTTTCATTTTTTCCCTCTCCCCTTCACAGAACTGTACAAAACTCACTCAGATGAAAAAGACACAAGAAGAACAAAGCAAGCCTTGCAGAAAAAAATACACACAACCTCGTCATTCTACAATGATTAGTTGAAAGCTCCATTTCATCAGTATCTAAATTTCTTAACAGATTCTCACCAGCATTTGCCTTTTTGTTTTTTATCGCTTTTGTTCGACGCACGTCTTACCTTCAAAGAACTCACTTAGCATTCGTTCAAGGTCCTCGGGCTTGTATTTAATATACTTGCAAGGGCTTTTCCCACTCTCGGCCATAGGCCTGTGGTGTTGTTAATTCAAGCACAAGAAACCAAAACAACAGAGTTAGTGTTAAATGATGAGATTGAGAGAGGTGAAAAGGAAGAAAAGAAGCCACAAAAAAAATTATAAACAGAACTTGCCCGAAACGTTTATGGAAGGATCTATAGGCAGGCAAGAGTACTTCTGCAACAGCAAGCCTCAAGGACTCGCGCAATTCACTGTCTGGGACATTCCATTGGCACTGCCTCATATGAAGATCCTCAAACTGGGCATTGAAATTCTTAAACCTGTCTTTTACCATTGCTCTTGATATTCCACTGCCGGAATCACCTCCCAATATTCCACCACCACCAGTTGGTGCAGCCCCTTGAATGGTGACACACTGAAGGACCTGCACGACTAAAAGAGAACCACTTAGCATGTTATTTTAGCTATATGAATGCATAGTATAAGTGGGGCAAACAGAACCTTTGCCCAAGAAATCCTTTTATACTGATTTGCATGCTGCTGAACAATCCGTCTGTGGATTTGAACCCAATCATCTCCCAACAAATCCTTGGCTTCTGACCTGTCAATGAAATATTAAAGAGTTTATTTTTGAATCATCCCAACGAAACACAGTAAAAACATAAAACACACCTTCGCACAGATCTCACTATGTAGTGCATGTTGTTCATCAGAAATAGTTGTGTCAGTGCAGGGTCCTTATACTGCTTGGATTTCCCATCAAGGTTAGTCTGTAGGGCATCCATTATCCTTGTAGTTAAAGTCTTCAACTGAGCTTCCGTATCACTCTCCTCAAACTCTTGAAAGAGTTGCTCCAGTGTTGTTTTGTAGCTGCACCACTCAACAACCACAATCAAATGTGATTGACCAAGCAAATATTACTTGTAGCACACAATCCAAATATACAGTGATACAGCAATAACAACTAAAATCCAGCAGCAGTTGGAAGTGGAAAAAATACAACTTACTCGAATAGAAACTTCACATAATTTATCACATAGCTAGTCAAAGGATGGACAGTTCCATCAAGAACTGCGGTTTTGGTGGCATCTTTCGCAACTGCTTCCTCAAAATCCCCAAATGTCTCTTGCGCTGTCTGAGCTAGCCGCTTTGTCAAACTTTGAGCAGATTCCCGCATTTCCGTGCAAGATTTTGTTCCAAAGAGATAATCAATCTGTCCACATTCCCCCAGAGAGAGAGAAGGATTAAGTGTCAGCTTATAAAATCATGTGAATCAATATGCATTTGTCCCTACAATGCATGTTGTACTTTTATCAAAGTGCATAGTTAAATGGACAATAAAGCAATGCTAGTTAATCTCACTACGGAAATATTTTGTTTCACTCTGTAACTTTGTCATTTTAATGCATAAAAAAATCTTAGCAGTTAACTACATAAATGCATGTTCACAATAATGTTTTAGATAAACTTGTATCTGACCCTAAACCTTTTCCAATTGAGTTGCAATTTATGCATGAATTGAATGGATTAAGAACAAAAAAGAACATAAAGTAATCATGGTGTGCTTCTCATTCATATGATTATCACAAATAAAAGGAATAAACTGACACTGTTTCAAAAAAAGAAAATTCATCATATTGTAATGGTTATGCTGCAAGAAAAAATTAATGATACCTCTGACTGTAGTTCTCTCATTATCTCGTACATATCCAGAAGAACAAATAATTTTTCGGGTGATCTCTTGCTTTTGGCAATAGCTTCTCCAAAACTAAGAAGTACGGATACACTGTTTGCAGTGATTTCAGCATAACATTGATCCCTGAGAGAATCAATGCCTGCAAGTATCTGATCGCAGATTTTCTTTTCTCCGGCAAAGAGCAGTTTGACCTGTTCAAGCATTATTATGACAAGGGTTGGCGAAAAGAACCAGAAGTAGAACACTACCACTGAAGAGAATTTTACACGAATCCTTACAGCAATACGCATGTAATGTATCCAATTCCCGATCTTAGCCTCCAAAACCTCCCACTGCATTTTCTGGACATCATCTTTACTAAGTCTCTCTACCCCCAATTTCCTCAGACTCTGTTCCAAGACCGAAGCACGAGTATCCCTAGCATTTAGAAATATCATATCATTTGCAACAATTATTCAAGATTCCAGAGCACCAAAAGGTGAAGCCCAAACAAAGATCAAAGTTTTTCCAAAATCCAAAAAAATAAGAGATGCTCTATATATGCAAAAATCTAATATGAAATTTTGGTCATAAAGTAATTTATCATGCCAAGTTCTAGTGCTCTAGAATCTTGATGTATCATTACTTAAGCTACTTGCCAGTCTCAAATAGTACCAAGACCTTATTAAATTAAAAAAAAAAAAAGATTTTAAACTTTCGACTCGACCAGCAGAGAAGAGTTAATAATATAATTCTTCACATATTTCTCACAACACATAAATTTTGAAACCAATTAGCGGCGAAGGTTAAAAGCTATAATCACTAAGGAGAAACATAAACATATTAGTATCAGATCATGAAAAACAGGTGTCACCTATAAATCCTGAACAACTGTTGCTGGTGACCAGCTTGAACCATTTGTTGGGCTAAATTATGCAGCAAAGGTAGAACCCTGGGCGGTATAAGAGTCGGAGGTGTGTAAACAGCATTTTCTGAGTTCTTTTGGTTATCAGAATCTTTCTTGCTATCATTTCGCTTTCCAGGTGATGTTGCTGATGGTCGCAATGAATCTGGTAGACCATCGAAAAGGCGATCAGGTTCCACCACCTTGCTGAAGTTCAAAGAACGCGTAGAACACTTTAATATTTCCCATTCTAAAAGAATCATCCAAGCATATTAGCATAATGCAGAAAATCTTAAAACCAACCTGTAATTTGTTAATAGGTTTCTAAACTCATCCTCTAATTTCGAGATAGCTTTTGTCAGCAAATTATTGGCATGAGTAATTATACCAGATGTACTTTTAAAACATTTGTGGGTAGTGAAATACTGAAGATTGCTTCTCAGCTGATCAATTGCTTCAAGATAGCTCTCAAGATCCTCATGTGGCCCTCTCAGAATCTTTGCTTCCGCCTAAATTACGTATGTATAAGTACAAATATCAGCATTAACAATACAAACGACATCATATTTCCAAACTATATGGTATAATTGGGAGAATGGTGACAAAATTCCAAAACAAGTTCTGTTTGGCTGCGGGAAACTACTAAAACATAAATCACGTTTTAAAATTGAACTTCGTCTTCTAGCTCAACACAGCGTTCGAATTATAGTTTTGACCAATTAATTTCCTTTGCTGAATAAAATATTATATCTATCCTGAGCGCCAAATGGATCCAATAAACAAAAAATAATTACGTTTCCTTAATCTCAGATTAGTTAATAAAATAAACAAAAGAGCGATAAATCAGAGAAAACCAGAAAAACGAAAAACCTTGCGCGTGAGATCGAATCGCCCCAAAATAGCTTCAGCTGCTTTAAGTGTCTTATCAATATTCTCATGCGCTCTCCTGATGGAATGCGTTCGTATCTACGTAAAAACAAAGAAAGTAAATCACTATTGGAATCAAAACCTAACAGTTCTCTCAATAATAATAATAATAATAAATCACTTAATTCCTCCATCAAACAAAAAATTGAAAAAGAAAAGAGAGGTTGTGGTAATTGAAGGAAATATAGAGAAGAGACCTGAGTGGGGCGCATGGCAGTCTCAAGAGAGGAGAGACGGTGATCGAAAGAACCGAGAATGGAGACCATGCTTTCCGTTATGGTTTGGCTCTTCTGCAAGGACTCTCTTACGAGCGCTGCTTTGTCCCGCAAAGCAGCCATTGCCTGCGGCACCCCCATTTTCCTCTCACGATGCCCGACGACAGTGCTTCTTCTATTTTTTCCCCTGGTGGGGCGTGATTTGATTTCAGACGTAAGCTTTTAATTTTGAAAATGATTTTCCATTTTAATTTGAGAGATTAGATTTGAGTGAGGGTTACCGTGTCACTATTTTTCGGTTTTTCTGTCTCTCGTTGAGTTCGACGACAAAATATGAAGTAGTTATGAAGGAAAACGGGCCGGCGGGTGGGGTCCAGGCCCATTTTTAAATAGTTTATTCCACGTCAGCTAATTATTGCGCAATGCCATGCATGAACTGAATACGGTTTATAGTATGCATGAATTTATTTATTGCAACTAAGATTTTTGAGAGGGATGTTTGGTTGTGGTTGTTATGAAATGTTCTTTGAGCTTTCTCAAGAAACAATCAGGACTAAATTTATAAAAATTATTATAAAAATTAAATGTAGCTTTAATTGAAATGATAATGTTAATATTGTGGAATATATGATATCATGAGTTCAAATTTTATAATTCTTGTTATATGTATATGTCTTTTAGATTTATTAAAATAAAAAAATATAAATACCTTCAAAATAATATATCTCACCTTGTAAAAAAATTAAAACTAAGTTGAAATTATTTTCATTTTCATTAATATATATATTACCTTGTATAGATAATACTTTCATTTTGATTAAAACTTTATATTTATGTTACGCTTTCCATGGTTAACGGATAAATAAAAAATATTTTTCAATAATAAATATAAATAAATTATAAAATTTGAAGATAATAAATTCATTTTTCAACGTTGATGTCTATTATTCCTTTGGACTATTGTTTTCAATCACAATTCAGTAGCTATCAATAAGATTCTTATATTTAAAACAAAGAAAATTTTAATTTATTTAAAAGTTAAAAAATACTCATCACTAAATTAAATGTTGGAAAAGTTTTTGTAACTTATTTTGATATGTTATTTTGAGTTTTTTATTTATAATGTTGTTAAATCTCAATTTTTTTATTTAAATATTGTTATTTTGAGATTATTTTTCATAATAAACTTCTATAGAGTAACTTCGAGATCCTTGGTGTCAAGGCCTATGGGGTTTTAATTTTCAACGATTATAAGTATACTTATCTGTCACACCCTTATTTGGCGAGGTAGCATTGTTTGAGAGACTTTGAGAGACTACGCTAGTAAAGACCACCTAAGTCGCGAGACTTAGACGTAATAAGATTGGTAACTTCGTGGCAAAATACTTTACTGAATTTCGTCGATACTGCAGAGTTCTACTTCAAGGATTAACGAGTTCCTTGTTGTGGCGAGAACCTTATTAAACGAACTTTCCCACTAATAAATTTGAAAATCGTGTTTTTGTGTCATTGTTAAATGGAAGTGTAGTGATTAGTGGGACACATTTAAGTCATCTAACATCTTAGTGGAGGTAACATGTGAGTAAACAGGACACTTAGAGAGCCTCATAGGATGTGATTAATTCACTACAAGAAAATAGGCTTTTAGCGGCTTTTGAACAAAAAACGCCGCAAAGATTATACATTAACGCCGCAAAAAACTTAACAATAACGGCGTTTTTGGCCTAAATGCCACTAAAAACTGTTCAATAGCGGCGTTTTTAGCTAAAACGCCACTAAAAATTGATCAATAGCTGCGTTTTTATCTAAAACGCCACTAAAAACTAAGAAATAGCGGCGTTTTTGGTCCAAATGCCACTAATACTGATCAATAGCAGCGTTTTTTGTCCAAACGCCGAAAAAAGTTGAGTAACCATTTTTGAGTAGGGTAACCGTCACTCATTTTGATTTGATTTGATTTAATTTTCATATTATTTTCTTATTTTTTTAATTCGATTTAATTATTTTGGTATTTGAAACTAACTTTATAAAAAAATATAAACTACACCATTCACTTAGCTATGAGAAAGTTTCATTTTAGTTACTTAATTATGAAAAGTTACAAATTGATAACTAAACTATTTAGAAGTTTTCATTTAAGTTACCAAGCTGTTAAAATCGACGTTGTATGGCTTTCTCTGAACCCTTAAATCCTAAACCTTAAACCTTAAATCCTAAATTTTAAAAACATAAACCCTAAACACTAATCCATAAACTCTAAAACCCTAAACCCTTAAAAAAATTCATATGGATTTTGATGTGTATATACATCGATATTAATGTAAAAGCTTATGTTTATAATAAATTGGGAAGCAGTACTTAATATTAATTAAATTTATTTTTGGGTTTAGGGTTTAATATTTAAGGTTTAAGGCCTATGGTTTAGGGTTCAAATGGTAGTATATATTTTAAGTTTATAGTTTAGGGTTCAATGGTAGTATGTTAAGTTTATGGTTTGGGGTTTGTTATTTTGGTTTTGGAGTATAGTGTTTTAAATTAGTTTGTTGTTTGGGGTTTGGTGTTTTAAAGTGTTGGGGTTTAGGGTCTTAGTATTCAAGGTTTTAAGGGTTAGGGTATTAGGGTTTAAAGGTTAGTTGATTAAATGATGCTCTGGTTGAATCTAGGTTTTGGAGTGCTCGGAGTGTGGTTTAATTAAATATTAGATCTCATGTTTATACATATATTTATTATGTATATATGTTTATATTCCCAGATAATTACGCAAGATTTAGTATTACGAAATTTGATGAGGTGGTTCCTAAAATTATTGAATATATACGAAATGTTAACATGAAATTCTCAAACTTGAATCAATTTTAAAAATAAAATAAAATAAATTTAGTATTTTTATTTTTAAATTAAATTCACTTAATTATAAAATTCATACACACTTTAAAATTTATAGCCTCATGATTAAATATTGAATTTGAATTTATAATTTCAAAATCTAAAAATAATATGTGTTTAATAAGGTATCAATTTCCGAGTATTACAAGATGCTATAACTTTCTTTGCATGTAATCGATTCTCAAATTAAACTTGCCTTACTTTAATTTTAAGATGCAGATAATAATGATCTCTTAAAAGAATTTTTTAAAATTTTATTTTATGAAAGGTAATTTTATAAGTATTGGTCACACCTAGTTAAAAATATCAATGACAACTCTTGTATTTTTAATAAAAACCTAATGTTTTAAAAATTTTCATTTTTTCTCAATGTTGTTAAGTTCATTTTTATCAAAAATGGTTTTGAAAATATATTTTTTATCTCAATTCATTTCATGTTTTAAATAATTATTAGAAATTATTTTAAATTGATTTTACCTAAAATTTAAATATTAAATATTTAAATAATAATTATTAAATATAATTAAAATTTTTCAAATTAGATATATTGTTTGAAAGAAAACAAACTTAGTCTAAAAGGAATTTAAGAAATAATTAAACTATTAAAATTTATTACTATCAAATGCATTGCGTCTCCAAAGGAATTAGCGGTGCTTTTTTGAAAAACGCCGCTAAAGATCAAGAATTAGCGGCGCTTTTGTAAAAATGTTGTAAAAGATCTAGTTTTAGTGGCACTTTTTTCCGCAAAAGATCGAGTTTTAGCTGCGCTTTTTTTAAAAATGCCGCTAAAAGTTTAATTAAAATGACGTCGTTTCTTTTGCGATTTAGTGACATCATTATGTTTAACAAAAAGGCGCCACTTTTTGTTTCATCCATTTCATCCCCAATACAAACCCGAAACCTTTATTTTCCCCCAAATCAAAATTTCCCTTAAACCCTAAATTTTCCCCAAATCAAGCCCATTTGTCGTCTTCTTTCTCTTTTGGTTCGACAGGTTTCATTTCATTTTGATTTCAAATCAAACCCGAAGCTCCTTGTTTCATTTTGATTTCATTTCTATTATTTTTTATGTGGGTTACACTTCTGTTTTATTTTTGCAGCAAGCAGAAAGGTTAAGGGATTTCATTTCGAAATCAAACCCGACTGAAGGCTAGCTTTTGAGAGTCCAACAGATCTAGGTACTCTCATTTAGTTGTTATTTTGAACCCTAGACTTTAGGCTAACATTGGTAATCTTAGATTGTTGTGCTTATCTCTCTTTTCGGGGTTTTGAAGATGTTTGGGTTTCTTGAAATTTTGAAATTTGATTTAGGGCTTTTGTTTTACTTCTGCCATTGATCATTTAGTGAATGTATAGGGTTTATTCAAAATAGGGCTTCTTAATGAATTTGTAGTACGAAATCCTTGAATAATCTATAGTTATTTTTCTGTTTGGTACTCTAATTTTTTTTTTTTGGTAATTTAGTCTACTCATTACAATGAAGTTAACTATTGCTGTTTATAATCTTGTGGTTATATATACATATATCAATATTTAAAATTTATTAAATTATGGCATGGCACTTATGTACATACTGAGGGCCTTAAGTGTATGGTGTTCGGTTGGATGCAATTTTAATTAAATTCAATGAATGGTGTTTGGTTGAAATGTTCAGTATTCAAAACTTATTTCATTAACATTGCTAAGGGCTAAACATCTAAACTTTATAATAAAAAAAAGTGAAGTGACTAGATAAGTGTTATGTGAACCTTAAATATTATATGACTTTGAGAAGTAATGTTTTGAATTATAAAGTGCTTAACAAATATGATGTGATGTGATTAAGTGAACTTATGAATGAATTATTGGAATGTACTATATGTGTATGAGTTATGTTAATATTGACTTATTGTGCTTATTATGCATATTGAACTGACTCAATTGGTTTGTGTGATAGCTATAACATTGCATTCTTACTTTTCTTGAGTCATGGATAATATCTCATTGGATCAAGGTAGGCTTAATGAATTTTCCATTAGATCTTACTAAGCACTATTACGCATTGTTGTTTTTGTGTGGAGATTTTGAGACTTGGCTTATCCTTTGGGACATCACATCATTGTGAGGCTAGAAGAGTATGAAACTAACTTATTTATGATCAATGACTCTAATGGCACATATTAAAAACTCAATATACTTTGTAAATATGTCAGTTTCATGCCTACTTGAAAACTTGCCTTATGGTGTAATTGATGATTTGGTCCTCGTGATTGTAATGTGTGTCTATATATATATCAATATGCATATATATACATATATCAATATGCATACATCTTGGGTTGTTTATTTGATCTGGAACTCATATATATTTGTTAATATTGACATTTGGTTAAGAATTCTGGGTTTACGTCTGCTGCATCGCCTTCGGTAATCTTTCGCATTGTCGTCGGCAGCCCTCTGCTACATCTCCGTCGGCATCCCTCTGCTACATCTCCGTCGGCATCCCTCTGCTGCTTCTCCAATTTTCTGCCATCCAATTTGCTTAGCTTCAATCCACATTGACTTAGGTAAGGCTTTGGGTCCTCCATTGTGGTAATTGCGATGACCATGACTTTCTCCTTTCTTCTTAGATAGTGTAGTAGCATAGCTGCTCTGCCTCCAATGCTTGCCTCTTCTAGCAATGCATGTTTCAATACTTGAACACCATACAAAAATGCAATCAAAATCGTAAATGTGAGACTTCTGAAGTTGGTGTTTATATAGTATAATTATATTATACTTTATCTTATCAAGCACATGTTTCTTCTATTTTTTTACAAAATGGTGATTGATTGGTTAACCATTATGGTTGTATCAAAATTTTATGTTATAATTATATTATACTTTATCAGTTGAAAAATTATATACAATTTTTATAATTATTTATATAACTCTTAATAAATGTTCATCTTAGTTTATAAATTTTCAAGTTTATTACTGTACATTTTGAACTTGTGCGGTTTTTTTTTTGCAATCAATTAGTTGCACCATTTGAATGTAATTTTGCTATTTAAATATTAACATAATTTTTCAATATTTTGACTAAAAATATTAATTTATTATATGATTAAATACTATCTTCTTTACTAAAAGTATATATTTAATACTAATTAATTTGTGCTATTAATAATGTTTGATTTTAATATTTAATATTTTTAAATGTTTTTAAAACTTATAAATATTTTTTATCAATATAATAATATTGATCATTATTTAAATTTATTTAATATAAAAATCAAATTACTATTCTTTTTTCCAAAAAAATGATTTAAAAGCTTTTAAAATGAAAAGTTACTTTTTGTTACTCATCAAATTATATCCCATGCCTTGTATATATTTCTAATAATAAGCAAAACTGTCAAAGTAATACATCATATTGATTAATTTTTATATTAATAATGTTTGATTTTAATATTTAATATTTTAAATCTTTTAAAACTTATAAATATTTTTATCAATATAATAATATTGATCATTATTTAAATTTATTTTAATATAAAATCAAATTACTATTTTTTTCTAAAAAATATTGTAATAAGGTTGGGTTTCATCCATTTCCTCATTTGCAAGTTCAATGTAATTAGTTAAACAAAGTTTCAATTTAGGTTCGTCATTACAAAATAGTTTATACTTTAGTTGCAATATTATCCAATTCTCATCTCAAGATAAGTTTTTAAATATTATTTAATTAAAATAAATTGTTTAAAGGAAATAATATTTATCTTAATGTTAAATATATATCATATCATAACTTACATAATACATAAATATATATCATACCATAACTTACATAACTTACATAACTTACATAAATATATATCATATCATAACTTACATAATACTTAAATATTTATCATATCATATCTTACATAACTTACGAACTTACTTAACTTACATAATACATAAATATATACTTGAAAATCCCACAACTTACGAATTAGTTTACACCCATTAGATACTTGATACTTGATATGTATTATCTATTTTAGTACAATGACATGGTTTAAATCAATTGAGAACATTTAAGTAACTGTAATATATTGTCAACTTTAGATTTCAAGAACTACGAAATGGATAGGAGTTGGATGAATTTATCAAGGGTAAGCAACGCCTATCGAAATGGAGTACAAACTTTTCTAAATTTTGCATTTCAAAATGCAAGCCAAGAGAATATGATTCTTTGCCCGTGTAAGAAGTGTGGCAACATCAATTGACATTTTCTTGAAGTTGTCTACGAACATCTAATTGTTGATGGCATAATTCGGGGGTATAAAAAATGAATTTTCTATGGAGAGTGTATAAAAAATGGATTTTCTATGGATAGTGTATATCTAGTGGAACTTCTTCAATGATTAATCCGACTTATCTTGATACTGCTTACCATCAGTATGTTTGACAAGATGACATGGAAGGTATGTTGCGGGATGCATTTAATATGCACAGTCATGGTGAGCAATCGTTTGCACCAGACTTTATTGCATCTGATGATTGTAATATTGGTGGAAATGTTTTTTGAGAAACGGGAACAAGCGCACATGATGAGGAGCCAAATGAAGAAGCAGCAAAGTTCTACAATTTACTTAATGAAATGAACGAAGTCAAAATATTCGAAATTGTCCTTCTGCATTCGTCTATTTCATTTAAAATGTTTGGGAGGGTGGACCGAAAACTCTTTTACAATGCTGCTAGAGTTTCTGAGAGTGATGTTTTCGTTTGCAAAAATCCCCCAGTCTTATCAAGATATGAAGAGACTAATAAAAGATTTGAGCCTTGGGTACGATAAAATTCATAATTGCCCAAATGACTGCATGTTGTACTGGGGTGATCAGAAAAACCAACAGTCTTCTCATGTTTGCGGTAAGTCTCGTTGGATGAATAGAAATATAGAAGATGTGAATGCAGATGAAGGTGGGGCACAGTTAAGAAAGAAGACAGTCAAGGTTTTGCGATATTTTCCTCTAATACCAAGACTTTAAAGGCTTTTCATGTCATCAAAGACAGCCGATTCTATGAGGTGGCACAATGATCAACGAACCGATGATAGATTATTAAGGAATCCTGCTGATTCTTTAGCTTGAAAATCATTTGACAGTAAATTTCCAAGCTTTGCAAGCGATCCTCGGAATGTGAGGCTTGGGCTAGCAGCTGATGACTTTAATCCTTTTAAAATCATGAGTACTTCGTACAGTACTTGGCCTGTAGTGATTGTTCCTTACAATTTGCCTCCATGGATTTACATGAAGCAATCTTCTTTTATATTATCTATGATTATCCCTGGAGAGAAAGGTCCTGGAAATGATATCGACATTTATTTGCAGCCACTTATTGAAGAGTTAAAACAGTTATGGTCGGGTGTTGAGACATATGATGTATTGAGAAAGGAGAACTTCAATTTACGTGCAGCTTTGTTGTGGACAATTAATGATTTCCCGGCTTATGCCAATTTATCTAGTTGGAGTACCAAAGGACGTTATGCTTGTCCTTGTATAATGGGAAGAAGTTCTCTTATATGGGGCATCGTCGGTGGTTTGATGGAAATCATAAATTTAGATTTCAGAGGACTTTATTTGACGGTACTGAAGAGTTTATAGAAGCTCCTGAGCAGACCATTGGATCTAAAATCTTGTTCATGTTAAAAGATATGGATTTCAGTTATGGGAAGATGAATCAATCATCCAACATACAAACAAAGAGAAGATCGAGGGACGAATCTGATGATGAATCTGATTAAGAGGATGATCCTAATGAGGAGGACTTATGGAAAAAAATAAGTATTTTTTTTAGTTGCCTTATTGGGAGCATCACATTTTACGACACAATCTTGATTGAGAAGAATGTTTGCGAGAACATCATCGGGACAATTTTGAATATCGATGGAAAATCAAAAGATAATTTTCAGAGTCGACTTAATTTAGTATGGGAATTCGGCGTGATCTTCATCCCCAAGTACTTTCGAATGGGAAATATCGGTTGCCGCCTTCAATTTTTGCAATGTCGAAGGAAGAGAAAGAAGTGTTCTGCTCGGTTTTGAAGGATATTGTAACGTCCCCCTACCCGAGATCGTTGCCGGAGTCGAGCAGGAGACATTACAAAACTTATCTTAGCACTTAAACAGTTTTCGTAGTAAACTATTCATCTGCATCACGGTCGCTAAAAAAATAATATCTCGAGTTACAAAACTCGAAATCCAATTCCGTAAATTTTTCCTGAAACTAGACTCATATATCTACTTACTAATTTTTTTCTAGAATTTTTGGTCAGGCCAATTAGTACAGTTTATTAGAAAAAGTCTCCCCTGTTTCAGGGTTTGGCTACTCTGACCCTTGTGCAATACGAATCAAATTTCTTCCTGTACATAAATCAAATGACTATGCCATTTATTTCAATTAAAAATAGACTCAATAAGGAATCCATACATATAAAGTTTGAGTCCTAATTCTTAATACACAATTTATGGTGAATTTCTAAAGTGAAAATAGGGAATCCAGAAATTGCTCTAACCCTGTTTCACCAAAACGTAAATATCTCATAAAATACAACTTTATTACCTATTTTGTTTCTTCCATATAAAAATAGATTCATTAAGCTTCAATTAAATATTTTATTCATCATCTAATTCACTTTATACTATTTTTGGTATATTTTCAAAGTTGGACTACTGTTACTGTCCAAATCTGTTTTAGTATAAAATGTTGATAACTAAGTTTATAACATCTTCATTTCTTCTCTCTACAATATTTACCAACAGTTAAGTTTATAACATCTTCATTTCTTCTCTCTACAATATTTACCAACAGTTCCTCTTATTACTCTTCACTAACATATCAAAACATACCATACTTAAGGTTTTGGTAACATTTACAAAACATACCAAAATATCACTTAACAACTTAGATACTTTCAAAATGACCAAAAGACATCCTAGGTACAATGCCATTTTCCAAAAAGATAGAAACTTCACCAATTTGAGTTCGGGGATCGGCTTGTATGCTGAGTCCTTATACTTTCGTACCTAGCCTGTGCACGGAAACAAACCGTACGCTGAGAATACTCTCAATGGTATTTCTATAAGCAATAGCTTAATCAACTTTAAAACATGGTAATTCAAACACATTATTGCTATTATTCAATATCAATCAGTACTTTAATAATCTTTACTTTATTTACCCTTATTAACATAACTCGGACACTAACGGATACACAGATCCAACCCACACTCTGGGATAAGCACATAGTGCTTCATAGGAACAAATCCGGAACTTTAACATTATAGTACACAAAGTACTTCATCGGAACAAATCCAGAACTTTAACAGTAGTCGACACATAGTGTCTCATCGACTCAATGTCGAAATATCCCAATACTTCCAATTCCTATGACATGTCAACTATATCCGACTAGCCCGACACTGTTAATAGGGTATTCAAAATCACATTCATTTTAATATAGTAAAAATACTTACCTCATTCACATTTTCATACAATATAAATATCAAATATAGCAATAACGATTAAGCTCGGTTTATAGAAATACAAACCACTATTTATCGAATTTAATCGATATCTTCGCTTACTTTCTCTTTTCCTTCTTTGATGACGATCCGTGCTACATTTGCTACTAACAATCATACAATTAAAAATCATTAATATACTAATTCATAAAACACATTTTCACTTTCTATCAAACTTTTACAAAATTCCAATTTCATCCTTTTTCCATTACTAATCTTTTTCTTTAACTTAAGCTTCATATTCTCTTTTAATCAACTCTTTAACAATTTCTAACTCATAAAATTCATTATAAAACATAAATTTTGAGCTCTATTCAACTTAATCCCTATTTAAACCTAACTTAGAATTCTTTTCATATTTACATTTTAATCCCTCAAATTTTAAGTATTTACTCTTGGGCCATAAACTTTTCTCACTTTTACAATTTAGTCCTTTCTTAAATCAGTATATCATAATATACTTCCCAGTGACATAACTCAAATTTTCCTCTTCTTGTCACTTTATTTCCTTATTTTACTATATTAAGGATAATATCTTACTGTAGAAATTTTCAAGGTGTTACAACCCGTGTGACATAAACAGAGGGCCACACGGCCTGAGCATACGCCCATGTGCCTTGGCTGTGTGAAAATATGATTTTTGACCATTTTTATGCTATTTTCACTTGCTAAACACATCTAATTCTTGCCCAAACATTTACTGATAATTCTTAAACCAAATATCATACATTATGCCACTTAAACCTAGCAAATATTCATTCATTCACTTCAAAACCTCTTAAGGATCATTTACCACAATTCATAACAAAATTTACAACATTATCATACTAGTCAAACTCATATAAATTTAATTTCCAACAGATACACATTTCCTACCATGCTTCAACAACTTTCATGTTTGTTCACTATTATGTACAAAATAACACTTTAACAACCTAGATACATGCCATTTTACCAAAAGAAAAGTATTCACCACTTTAAGTCCGGGATTGGCTTGGATGCTGAGTCCTTAACTTTCTTTCGTACCTAGACCTGTGCACGGAAACATACCGTACGCTGAGTATACACTCAGTGGTATTTCTATAAACTAATACTTAAAACAATAATAAGCTATGTATATACATTGTAACATAACTTTTTATTTCATAATCTTATTAGCTTCATCACTTACCTTTAACTTATAGCTCTTAAATGTATTTAAACAATTCTTTTTATACTTTTCATATCATTCAATATCTTTCAATACTTGTATAACAGTCACATAATCAATAGCAGTCAGTCTTTGTCTTTAATACTTTCAATTACCCCTATTAACATAACTCGGACCTGGATGGGTACACGGATCCAACCCACACACCGGGGATAATGTACAGTGTTTCATCGGTCGAAACCGGAATACACCGTAGGTTAACAATAACAATAGCGATAAATCATAGTCGACATGAGTACCTCTTCGAATGAATCCGAATATCACAAGAGTCGACACATATAGTGTCTCATCGACACACAGTCGGAATATCCCTAAACACTTCCAATCCTATGGCATGCCAATTATATCCAACTAGCCCGACACTGTTAATAGGGTATTCAAATCATATCATTATAATACAGAAACAGTAACATTTTCCATCATATCATTCAGTATACATTCTAACTACTAAGAATAGCAATTACATTGTATTAAATCATTAAGCACAGTTTATAGAAATACAAACCGAATTTCTTGAGTTTACTCGATATCCTCGTTCACTTTTTCCTTTCCCTTTTTCGATGATGTTTTCGGTGCTACGTTGGCTACATAAAATTTAACATTTAAAATTATCAATATATATTATTTAATAACACACTCTTGTATTTCCATGTATCTTTTACTTAAATTCCAATTTAGTCTTTCCACCATAACCATTCTTTTTCTTCAAAATAAATCCTATATTTGCATTCAATTATCATTTTAAACTATTCCAACTCCTAAATTTACAACATAAAACATTAATTATAACATCTTCTCAATTCAATCCCTATTATTACAAGACCTATATTTTCTTTTACAATTTAATCCTTCTCCCACTTCTAACCTGAATTTCCATCAAATTAACACTTAATTCTTCCATTTATTCAACTTAAGCAACATCTAAAAATTCAATAACTTTCTAAATTTCAACATAACTCAAGTAGTATTCTTTCCTAGGATTCCATAGACATCAAAATTGCAAGAAAAGGGATTAAATTGACTTACCAATTAAGCTTGAAACCTTAAAGCCCTAATTTTTCCTTTTCTTTTTCTTTCTTTCTTTCCCTGCTTTGTTTTGGCCCTTTCTCCTTTCTTTTTCTTTATGTTTTATTCATTTTATTTTCTTTATTCTATTATTATTATAACATATATATTATTATATTATTAATTTATTATAGTTATTATTTTTTATTTAATAAGTAAATACTTATTTATACATATATTTGTACCAATTAAAATAATACAAATGTATTCATACATACCACACACTTGTCTCCTAAGGCTTATTTGCTAATTTAGTCCCTTGAATTTTCTATAGTTTATAATTAAACTTTTACACTATATTCAGTCTAGTCCAATCCCTAAATTAGCCTTGATTAAGCTAAATTCACTTATTTAAAATCTAATTAACCTCTCACTTAACTTCGTAAATATTTCTAACAAATATTTACGAATCTAATTTCTAAAATCGAAGACCCAAAAACTCACTTTTTCGATGACCTAAAAATTTGGGTCATTACAGCATTATAGCACGAAATGCCAATATGTTGCCCATCAACTACGAATCATGACATCACATGTTTGATAGCAACAAAAATCAAGCTATCGATAATATTAAGGTAACAAAATGTGAATGTTGTCGAATCCTCTTTTTTTTTTTTAAAAAAAAGGCAAAGGTTATTTTGAAAACGGGAGTCGCCACCAACATTTTTAGGTGTAATTGGATCACCTCATAAAACGTTTTGGTCTACGTAAAACCGGAAAATGGGTTCGGGAGTCAGTTATGTGTAAGGAAGGGTTAGCACCCTCACAATGCCCAAAATTGGTACCAATTTGAATTGTTTTCTGTCTTACTGTCGAAGTTTGAAATAATTCAAAATAAGATCCTTTTTTTTTTAAAATCGGAACAGTTTGAGTTTAAAAACCGAGAATCCTTCGTTCCAAAAGAACACGAACATCACATCCAGCATGATAGGACACGATATTCTCAAACTTTTGTACTGAAATCACCTCGTAATTTAAAAAAATTATTTAGAAGGATACTTTAGGCATTTAGACAAACGGGAAATCGCAACCCAGCAGGTTAGGGCACTATTTCCCGAATTCCTAAATACAAAAAGTATTACTTCAAAGAAAAAAAATCCTTTTGGGTATAAATTTCTTTAAAACAGTGATGCATTTAACAGGTTACAAGATATCAAAAATAATAAAAATCATATACGCTTTAATACAAATATAACCTAAAAGCTAACATCACAACATACATTAATATTTTATAATCGTAAATCTTTATACATTAATATTTCATGCAAGAATACAACATAGTAAACAATGAGGATAAGATATATAATCATACTTCACTAAAATATAACTTACATAAATAAATAATTTTCATGCAAACATATAAAATCAATGATGACAAATAACTCGTAATGAATTTACATATTTAAACAATTAACACAAATATATTAATAACATATGAACATATATAAAAAAATAAAACTTAGGAAGAATCACATATTTGGCACAATGAATAATAAAGGAAATTTTAAAGTGCTTAATACATACTAAAAACGATGTATAATATATATATAAAATAATAGAACTTTATAATAACATACATACTACATGTTTAATACACATAAATATAATGCTTAATAATAATTTATAAATTTCATAATAGTGTAATACTATATTAATAATATAAATATATATATATAATAAAATAACATATAAAATATAAAAGAATAAAATAATGTAATGATAAATGAATTTTAAATATTTAATAATAATATATATAAAAAACATAATGTAGCGACGTAAAAAAAATTTAGTTTCGTTTGGTCGCTAATTGTGGCGATTTATTAAACATTTGAAAACCAACTTTCGATTTTATTAACAAAGGGAGTCGCCACCAATCCTTTTTTATAGCTGTGATCGGACACCTAATAAAATTATTTTAAAACAAAAAGAAGGCAAAATTTAGGTCTACATGAAAGTCCAGAGAAAAATTGAGGTTCGGGAGCCAGTTACGCGTGAGGAAGGTATTAGCACCCTCGCGACGCCCAAAATTGGTATCTCATAAACATGTGTTGACTTGATTTTCAAAAATACGAGTTCAATATAATATTTAATCGTGATCCGATTGAAAAATGAGAATTTTTAGTTTTCGATTTTTTTTTTAGAAAGGGTGTCCTTTTTTAACACAAGTTTAATTTAATTTCACCCAACATAGCGATGAAATCGATGGCTTAATATTAAATCAGTACATTGCCTTATTTTTGAAATTAATTAAAACATGAAAAGAATATTCTGAAGTGAGAAATTAAAAATAGATAAAGGACGCAAAAAATGATATCATTAATGAAAAATATTAACATGGAATACTAGAATATTAGAATAACAATAATAATGATATTTACAAAATAAAAACAAATCATGTACTAATAATAAAATAGAAAAAATGATATATTTGGTAATAATAATATAAAATAATAATATGTACATAAAAATACATATATATATGCATATAATAAAAGTATGTAATAATAATAATAATATCTACAATAAAAGAAAATATTAGGAAACGTACATAAAAAATATATACATAAAAATTTACAACAATAATATAAAATAATGATATGTGCAAAATATATATATATATATACATATGTACATAAAATATACACTAATATAATAATAGTTATAATAATACTAGCAATAGTAATAATTTGTAATAATAATATATACACAATATGGTATTTAAAAATATATATATATATGTATATAATAGTATTTAAGAATATATACATAAGAAATATATAACTAATGGCATTAAAAATATATACATAATATATATAAAATACCTAAAAAAAAAGGGGAAAGAAGAGAGAAGGGAGGGGGAGGGGGAAGGAAATCCGCCAAGGGGGCCGGTCACCGTCGATCGTCGGTCGCCTCGTCGTCGGCCATCACGCCACCACCATACGATGGCGGAAAAGATAAAATTTTTAATAATATATGTATATATAAAGAAAGAAAAAACAACACAAAAAAAGAAAAAAAGATTCAAAAGAAGAGGAAAAAGAAAAAGATGCAACCTTTTATTGATGTTTCTTTTGTGTTCAAAATTTGAAGGATTTTTGTGTTTTTTTTCAATCTTTGTAAAATCCTCCCTTACATGATTTTTGAATGGCTTTTATAGCCATCTTTTACATGATTTTCTATTATTTCTTTTTCTATTTTGTAGGTGATGGTGGTAGACAATGGATATCAAAATGGGAGGAAAAATGGGGCAAGTGGGAAAGTGGCTAGGTGGCTAGGGTTTCTTGGTTTTTTTTGGGGGATAGGTTTTTTTGGGGGCTTAATGGGCTTTTGAATTGGGTTTAATATTTGGGTTTTGTAATAGGTTTGAGTAGATGTAAATGGGTCATGGTTAAGGGTTTTAGTGGGTTTAGAGATTTGGTTGGGTTTTGATGTAATCAGGCCCGGGCAATTTGGGCTTCTACACATAATGTTTAATAATAATTTATAAAATTTTAAAATTATACATGATAATATGTAATAAGATATAAATATATGATAAAATATAAAATAAAATAATATAATATAATATAATATATAATGTATATTAAAACATAAGATAATATAATATATATAATAATATAAAATATAAAATAATATATATTAATAAATAATATAATATATAAATATACTTGAAAATAAAAAAAATAATATACAAATAAATAAATTTTTATATGTATAAAAAATAACAAATAATATTTAAAATAAATAAATTTAAAAAATGATTAAAATTAGCAATGATCAAAACTTTAGGGCTAATTTAAAAATAAAAAAAAATGAATTTTGGGCCTTTTGGAACGCGCATTAAAAGTTGAGGGACTCATTGGGAAATTAGCCCTTATCCCCGAAATGACATCTTTCCCAGAATAGGCCTTAAAGGAGCTATTGGGACTAAATTGAAATAAAATCAAAATGTTAGGGCCAAATTAAAATAAAATAAAATGAAATTGCAAATACAGAAAACACGGAAGGACCAATTGGGAAATTATCCTATTTTACGAAAACACGCGGATCCTCCCCGGGTAATCGGGTCAACACGCAGATCCTAAGCCTCGAAACGACGTCGTTTTGTGCTTATTGAGTTAAGCCAAAACGACACCGTTTTAGTAAGGATATATAAGCCAAATATTAAGCTTGAAATCATTTTGAAACCTTGTTTTAAAAAAGAAGAAGAAAGAAACCCTCTGAGAGGGTTGGGGGAGATGTTCTCGGAGTTCTATCGAGACTCCATCTGAGGCTTGCATGCTCTCACGCATCCCCGCCAACGCCACCACTTACGGCGATTGGAAATTGGAAAGTTTCCTTTTACAACGTGGATTAAATCGGTACGTTTCTGTTCTTTTATTTTTTATTATCATATGTATTTAGAGAAAAAAAAAAGAATAAAATAATCACCTCTGTACTCTTCAGTCGACTGTTGGTTTCTTTTAGTGTAAAATGTATTCTGTTTTTATTGAATCGCTGTATAAAAAATGTGTATACAAATTTAAAAAAAAAGTGGGGTTTTATAAGCCCCGGTTACATTTTTGGGAAAAAATCTTTCGATTTCTTTCCTTGTTTGCCTCTTTTCTGTCGTAGTTCTTTCCTTCTTTTGCAGGTGACGACGAGAATTCCTGCAGTGGCCATGCGGGCGGACTAATTGCGGCGTGAGACGAGGGGTCGTTGACTATGGCATGACGCTTGGGATCATGCTTGCGGCGCTAGTGCTTCTGGAAACCCTAGGGTTTCTTGATTCAGTTTAGGTTTTGGGCCTTCCTGGGCTTCGCTGCTTTGGGTCTACTTGGGCCATCCATTTGTGGGTTGGGTGTAACCGGGTATTGGGTAGTTTTAAGTATTCAGTTGGGCTACAAGTGTAATGGGTTTTGGGCTTATCAGGCTTTGAGGCCTGTTTATTGTAAATGGACTGTAAATGAACACTTTATTTCATGGGCCCGGGCGAATTTGGGCTGTTACAGCTGCCCCTCTTTGCTTGTTACTGTGTAAGAGGAATAGAGCAAAGATTACAAAAGGACCAAATTTGCCCGGCCTGGCCAAATCTCGAAATCTTGATCTTTACCTTCCCCAAAGGTATTCTGATAGCTTCAGAAATGTCAAACTAGCTTTCTTCAACCTGTTTCTTGCAAACTCACGAAAGCCAAATCTGTTATCTCCGATTTGCTCTCTGACAATACAGAGATGCCAAATCTGCTATCTTCAATCTGCTCTCTGACAATACAGAGACGCCAAATCTGCTATCTTCGATCTGCTCTCTGACAATACCAAGATGCCAAATCTGCTATCTTCGATCTGCTCCTTGTAAACGCAAGGATGCCAAATCATCTTGGATCTGCTTCGATGCAAAAACATCTGAAAGTTAGATCTGCTATGTCTTCGATCTTCTCTCCGTCGAATATGGAGATGCCAAATCAGTTTCTTCGATTTGCTCTCTGACAATACAGAGATGCCAAATCATCTTGGATCTGCTTCAGCGCAAACACGTGAAAGCCAACCTGCTATGTCTTCGATCTGCTCCTTGTAAACGTAAGGATGCCAAATCATCTTGGATCTACTTCGATGTGAAAATATCCGAAGGTTAGATCTGCTATGTCTTCGATCTACTCTCTGTCGAATATAGAGATGCCAAATCTGTTATCTTGGATCTGCTTCGATGTGAAAACATCCGAATGTCAGATCTACTATGTCTCCGATCTGCTCCCTTTCAAATACGGAGATGCCAAATCTGTTTCTTCGATTTGTTCTTTGACAATACAGAGATGCCAAATCATCTTGGATCTGTTTCAGCGTAAACACCTGAAGGTCAGATCTGCTATGCTTTAGCCTGTTACCCTACTATTAAGACGCATCAATCTTCATTGTCCCTTGAAGGACATAACCTGTATAATGGGTATGAGTTCATGCCTAATGATTAGGATGCTATGATCGAAGTGAGTCAAATGCTCTTAATTAAACCTATTATAATGCAAAATGTTTCTGAATATGACCCCTATTCCAGACGTCACTACTCATTCCTTTGTCGAAGTTCATCCTTATTTCTCTCGAAGTATCATTCCTACTCAGCCTGTGGGTTTGTACCATTCTTCAAATGCTATAACCTACCAAAAATGTCTGTAAGATGATCCTCTCTTAGGATCGTAGCGTTTGATTTGTCCAATCATCATTTTGGGCTAAAGAAAGAATTTCCTCGAGTTCTTTCAAACCTCAATTACGTGAATTCCTCGAACAATTGTTCTATTTTAGTTTCTTGTATTATCTAGAAATTTCCAGAGTAATGAGCAAAACTTTATTTGTGAAAATTATTTAGTTCATCTATCATTATTTTAATGCAACATACTTTAAGAATAATGTAAGATGAATTTGATCTTAAGAATAATTAGATTTGAATGAATTTGTCAAAAATACAAAGGAAATTAATCTGATAGCCTATCTTTGAGAAGAAAGAGAATCTAAAGATAGCAAACAGGACAAAAGTTAGATGCCCTAGATATCGCCGCTTGAACGTCTATACACCAGCTCCATAAAGACTTTCTTGAGTTCAACGTGTGTTTAAAAGATCCAAAGTACTTTGTTGATGCCCCGATATGCAACGCGCTTCGCTCTTTGTTGAATCAGATATAGCAAGATTACCGTGTGCTCTTCAAAATTTGAGCTACCCTTTCGGGTTTTCAACTTAAAACCCATTTGGTCACAATGCGCCTTTTTCGGGTTTTCACCTTAGCCTCTCCATTTTTATTTTTATTTTTGAAAACTCAAGGCGCCCTTTGCGGGTTTTCACCCTAGATTCTCCTTTCCTTTAGACAAAGTACTTTTTGACTGAGTCTGAATTCACTGGATTGGATAAACTTTTCCCATCCATTTCGGTTAAGATTAATGCACCCCCAGAGAAAGCCTTCTTCACGACATACGGCCATTCCCAATTCGGCATCTATTTTCCTCTAAAGTCCTTCTAAATGGGAAAGATCTTTTTCACCACAAGATCCCCCTCGTGGAATTCTCTTGTTTGTACTTTCTTATCGTAAGCTCGCATCATTCGCTTCTGATACATCTGACCATGACGAATGGCCCTTAGCCTCTTTTCCTCAATCAAGTTCAACTGATCATATTGTGATTGTATCCATTCAGCTTCATCCAACTTTATCTCTAACAAGACTCGGAGAGACGGTATTTCAACTTCAATGGGTAACACTGCCTCCATCCCATAAACCAACGAGAAAAGAGTTGCCCCAGTTGAGGTTCTGATGGATGTTCGGTAGGCTAAGAGTGCAAATGGTAATTTCTCATGCCAATCTCTGTAGGTTTCAGTCATTTTCCCCACTACCTTCTTGATGTTTTTGTTAGCAGCTTCTATTGCCCCATTCATTTTTGGGCGATACGGAGAAGAGTTATGATGCTTAATCTTGAACTGACTGTAAACTTCTGCTATCGTTCTGTTGCTCAAGTTCAATGCATTGTCTGATATGATCCTTTCAGGCATCCCATACCAACAAATGATCTCTTTCTTCAAGAATCGACTCACAGCCGACTTAGTAACATTCGCATAAGAAGCAGCTTCTACCTACTTCGTGAAGTAATCAATGACTACAAAGATAAAGCGATGCCCATTTGAAACTTTTGGTGATATTGGTCCAATGACATCCATGCCCCACATGGAAAAAGGCCATGGAGAAGTCATAACATGTAGAGGTGAAGGTGGTACATGAATCTTGTCTCCATAAATCTGACATTTATGGCATTGCTTGGCGTAGTTGATACAATCCCCTTCCATGGTAGACCAATAATATCCAAACCTTATGATTTGTCTAGCCATCGTGAAACCATTAGCATGCGTCCCACAAACACCCTCGTGAACTTCTTCCAAGATTAACTTAGCTTCCACGGCGTCAACACATCTCAACAGTACTTGGTCCTTTCTTCTTTTGTACAAGATATCCCCATCTAAAATGTAGTCACAGACTAATCTCCTTAAAGTTCGCTTATCTTTTTCAATTGTCTGCTCTGGTATTTACGATCTCTTACATATCGCAATATATCCTGATACCAAGGGTTATCATCCTTTTCTTCTTCCTCAATGTTATAACAGCGAGCTGGAGCCTCAAAAGTACTCATCTGAATGGGTTTCATCTCCTCCTCTTTATTCACTTTAATCATTGAAGCCAAGGTTGCTAGAGCATCTGCCATCTGGTTTTCGTCTCGTGGGATATAATTGAAAGTGATGTCATCGAACTCGTCAAGTAACCCCAAAACTACCTTTCGATAATTGATCAATTTAGGATCCCTTGTCTCCAATTCACCTCTAAGCTGGTAAATTACTAATGCAGAGTCTCCATATACTTCTAAGGTTCTTATTCCTCACTCTATAGTCGCTCGGAGTCCCATGATGCACGTTTCATACTCGGCCATATTGTTTGTGCAATCAAAATCCAACTTACACGTGAATGGATAATAATCGCCATTTGGGGATACCAAGACTGCCTCAATTCCATTTCTCACCGCATTGGATGCGCCATCAAAGTTTATCTTCCATGGACGTTCTTCAATAGTTGCCACATACATCAACTCCTCATTAGGGAAATCGAAGTTTAATGGCTCATAATCTTCTAAAGCTCTGCTAGCCAAAAATTCTGCTATTGCACTTTCTTTTATAGCTTTTTGACTTACATAGACTATATCAAACTCTGAGAGCAATATTTGCCATCTTGCTATTCTTCCATTTAGTGCTGTTGACTCCATCATGTACTTTAATAGATTAAGTTTTGAAATTAGCCAAGTCGTATGATATAACATATATTGCCTCAACCTTCGAGTCGTCCAGATTAAATCACAATACAATTTCTCAATTGGCGAATATCTCATCTCACACTCTGTGAATTTCTTACTGAGGTAGTATATCGCCTTCTCTTTTCTTCCCGACTCGTCATGTTGGCCAAGCACACATCCCATAGAATTACTAAACACTGATAAGTACAAAATTAATGGTCTATTTGGACTAGGCAGAGATAACACTGGAGCATTTAACAAGTATTGCTTAACCTCATCAAAAGCATTCTGGCATTCCTTATCCTGAGTACCTTGGTTGTGTTTTCTAAGGAGGTGAAATATAGGATCACATTTCTCAGTTAATTGCAAAATAAACCGAGCAATATAATTCAATCTTTCAAGAAAACCCCGAACTTCCTTCTGAGTACGTGGTGGAGGCAATTCTCGTATGGCTCTAACTTTGTCTGAGTCAACTTCTATTCCCTTTTTGCTGACCACAAAGCCTAATAACTTCCCCGACCTAGCTCCGAAGATGTACTTTGCCGGATTAAGCTTCAACTGAAATTTCCTTAATCTCAGGAACAACTTCCTCAACACTTCAATATGTTCCTTCTCTGTTCGAGATTTAGCAATCATGTCATCAACATACAGCTCAATCTCCTTATGCATCATATCGTGAAATAAAGTCACCATAGCCCTTTGGTTTGTTACCCCTGCATTCTTCAATCCAAACGGCATTACTTTGTAACAAAAGGTGCCCCACAATGTTATGAAAGTGGTTTTATCCATGTCTCCCGGATGCATCTTTATCTGGTTGTACCCCAAGAAACCATCTACGAAGGAGAACAACAAATATCCCACTGTGTTGTCTACCAAAGTGTCTATATGTGGCAGAGGAAAATTATCTTTTGGGCTAGCTTTGTTCAGATCACTGTAATCAACGCACATTCGTACCTTCTCATCCTTCTTAGGGACTGGTACAATGTTAGCTACCTATTCAGAGTACTTCATCTCTTGTAAGAATCCTGCATCGAACTCTTCTTGAATTCGTCCTTTATCTTCAATACGATATCTGGCCTCATTCTTCGCAACTTCTGTTGGACTGGCTTACAATCTTGTATTATTGGAAGACGATGCACCACAACATCGGTATTTAATCTTGGCATATCTTGATAGGACCATGCAAAAATATCCTTGAACTCACGTAGCAACTCAATCAGTCCTTGCCTTGTGTCCTCGGCAATATGCGTGCCGATTTTCACCTCTTTCCCTTCCTCTAGGGCTACATTCTCTATTGCCTCTTTCTCATGGGACATGATTTGTTTCTCCTCCTGTTTTACCATCCTCAACAGATCCGGAGACACATCACAATCCTAGATATCTTCAAAATCCTAAGATTCCTCTAAACACATGTCTTGCTCGTGAAAGAAATCAGGATTTGTAATATCAGTACTCATGTCATTGATATCTAGGGACCTGTGAAGTATAAAGAATATACAAAGAATGAATGAATTTAAGAATGATTATTTATGTGCTATGAATGAAAGAATAAGAATTGCAAAAGTTTAATGGAATATTGGTTGATAAAAATGAAACAATACTCGTTCAAATTGATAAAAGTTATGTTTTATTAAAAAATAATAGATGATCGTAAGCCTATTCCATAAATGTAATCTTATTACTCCTAGGCCCTAGAGTAACAAGAATGTTTCGAGAATTACTCTGAAAAATATGTTTCGAGAATTACTCTGAAAAATTCCTATAGACTACAGGAAGTTCCCCTGCAGTCCAATTGTTCAAAGAGCTTCCCGGTTCGTAAGGGCGAATACCCTCAAAGTTTTCTTGCTCCGATCTTTCGTCGTGTATAGCATTAATCTGATGAATTTTTTCTATAAGTAACCTTTCCAATATGAAGGTTTGGGATATTGGAGGGAATGTCATCGGCTCCCACTCCACTTCTCTTCCATTAAGGCTCACCCTTCTTCTCTCTTGGCGCTTCTCAACTTTCTTCCTCATTTGCTTATAGTCTGGCTTAAAGCCCAGACCAAAGCGATCTCTCTTCTCTTTCAGTTCTGGAATTTGAGTCTCACCTTGCAGGTATTCTCCTAACCTTCTTCCTGGTAAGGCTCCCTTTCCCACCATCATTTGTAGAGCCATCCTCGTGGCTCTTGCTATCTTTGGCACTGGTAGCTTACTCCCTTCTGAAATGAAGGTTGCATTCACGAATTCTAAAGAGTGAAAGGAACACTCAATAGATTCTTCGTTCGTCTCGACATAAATGGCCTTGCTAGTGACTGCAGCTATAATATCCTCCTCCGTATTGATGGTTACTAACCGTCCATCCGTCACTAACTTTAATTTCTGGTGCAACGATGAGGGCACCGCTCCCGCTGAGTGTATCTATGGCCTCCCTAATAAGCAATTGTAGGAAGGCTTGATATCCATCACCAAGAAGTCTACTTCATATATACTCAGCCCAATTTCCAAGGGGATGTCAATCCTTCCCATCACCTTCCTTTCTGTACCGTCGAAGGCTCTTACCATATTTTGACATGTCTTCATGTGAGAATTGTCAATGGGTAATCTGTTTAATGTAGGCAATGGTAGAACATTCAAGGCCGATCCATTATCGACGAGCACGCTTGGGAGTGTGTACCCCTTGCATCGAGTGGTGATGTGCAAGGCCTTAGTTGACCCCCTGCCCCCTGGTGGGATTTTATCATCATTAAAGTAGATAAAATTATCCGTACTTATGTTATTCACCAATCGGTCCAGCTTGTTAACAGCTATGTCATGGGTGACATATGTTTCATTGAGCACCATCATTAATGCATCCCGATGTACCTCAAAACTTAGAAGTAGGGCCAATACTGATATGCGAGCCGGCTGCCTACGCAACTGCTCGACCACGTTATACTCGCTATGCTTAAGGAACTTTAGAAATTCCTTAGCCTCCTTCTCCTTTACTGACTCCTTGACAGGTACTTCTTCCTCTTTCTCCTTCTCCGTATTAACATTCTTTGTTTTTGTGGGCTCCTCTCTGACGCCCATCGTATCATACCGCTTCCCACTACGTGTATGGAAACCCTCAACTTGTACATCCTTAGACGTACTGGCTATACTCTCCTCCTCCGGCACTGTCATACTGCAATCATAACTCCATGATACCCTCTTGCTATCCTTATAAGAAAAAAACGTAGGCTTATGGATAATGACCTTAGGCACTGTTTGTGCCCTCATTTCATTATTCCCCAGTAGGGAAATAATAATCCTTGGCCAGCTAGTTCCTTTCTGTTCATCCTCCAGCACACATACTGGTTTTTCACAAGAGCTACCTTCAAAAATTTGTATTTCTTTGTTGTCTATAAAGCCTTGTACCAAGGCCTTGAATTTTTTGCAAACCTGAACTTCATGTCCTTCTTTCTCATGGAACTCACCATAGTTCCTTGTTTCTCTTCTTTTATTTTTAGAGGTTAACATACATCTCTTCATCATCTCCTCCCAAATCACCTTCATAAGTATCCTCACCTCAGCAACATCTTCCTTCATTCTCCTCTCACTGGCTTCGTCAATGGCATTCACTCCTTGATCCCTATGATTTGGCAACGGATTTTCAGTATTAGGGGTATTGTCGAACTTCACTACCCCCATCTTAATAAGCCTCTCTACAGCTTTCTTAAAACCCGTACAGTTTTCGATCGAATGCCCCAGTATTCCAGCATGGTATTCGCATCTGGCGTTTACGTCATACCATTTGGGATATGGGGGCTGCAGTGGTTTCAAGTGAAAAGGAGCAATAGCATGTGCATTGTATAAGCTTTGATAAAGCTCGCGATACATCACGGGGATAGGTGTGAACTACATCCTTTCAGAATTCTACCTTGTACTCGACTCCTACCTTTGAGAACTCTATTGCTCAACCACAGCTGTTTTAGGTTGACCAACTGTAATTGCCTTCGTGTTGAAGGTGCTTGTGTTATTCACTTCATTATCCTTTCTCTTTGGGGCCAATCTTTTGGTCGTTTCCCCCCCAATTTTGCCACCCCTTATGACATTCTCGATCATCTCTCCCGCCATGACTATATTCGCAAAACTTTTAGTGGTGTTCCCAATCATGTGAGTGATGAATGGAGCCTTTAGAGTGTTGATAAACAACATGGTAGTCTCATTCTCCAACAATGGTGGTTGAACTTGCATTGCCACCTCTCTCCATCTCTATGCATATTGTCTAAAATTTTCATTAGGCTTTTTCTCCATGTTTTGCAGCGTGATCCTATCCGGAGTCATGTCTGTCACATGATTGTACTGCTGCATGAAGGCTTGTGCAATATCCCTCCATGAACTTATTTTGGCCCGGCTCAGTTGATTATACCACTTGGCCGCTACCGCAACCAAACTATCCTGAAAATAATGGATTAATAATTGATCATTATTTACATGACCAGTTATCCGTTTGCAGAACATGGTAATATGAGCTTCCGGGTAGGTAGTCTCATTGTATTTCTCAAACTCTAGCATCTTGAACTTATGGGGAAGTACCAAATCTGGGACCAAACTCAAGTCTTTGGCATCGATTCTCTGACGATTATCAGCATTTTCTAATGCCTTAAACTTCTCCTCTAACCATCTACAACGTTCCTCCAATTGCCTTGATGATTCGAGTATCATTTCTTCCCTCTCAGCTACATCTAGATCGGGGATAACTGGATTGGAAGAATTGTCTCCAGGATTGAATCCCGAACCAGTTTGAAAGTTCATGTGTAACATCCCGAAATAGGGCCTAAACGGAACAGTGGTTGCGAAACCACAAATCCGAGGTAGAATGTAACGGCCTAATTTTCAGTGGTGTCAAAAATGGTGATTTGAGATCACTAAATCGGACAAATAAGATTGAACAAGATAGTAACTTAATATTTATGAGTCAAGTAAGAATTTAGAAGAATTTGTGAAATGGTGAAATTAGTGAATTAAAATAATTTATTAGGTCAGACGGTTCAAAAACGAGGTATCGAGACCTCGAATTTAAAAATCTAGCTATAAATATTTTTATAAATATTTATGAAGTGTCATTGAGTTAGTATTAAAGTTTCGTTAGAAAATTTTGATGTTTGGATAGCTAATTAATTAAAAAGGACTAAAGCGAAAATAGCTCAAAATTTGTTAAATTGTGAGTAAATAGCTTAAGTATTTAAAAGATGGATTTAAAGAGCAATTAGACCCAAAGGTTAATGGCGGACGGTTTGGGTATGAAATAAGCAAGAAAACAATGTGAACAAGGGACAAAATTGGAATTAGCATAAAAGTTAATAGTTAAAAAATGATGTAATTGAAAATCTAGACATTTCTTCATCTTTCTCAGCCGTAAACGCCGTAGCAGGTCTCCTATGCTGGTTTTTCATATTTTGCACCATGTAAGTTCAATTTTTACTATTTCTTAGTAATTTTATGTTTTGTGACTTTTACAATTAGGTCCAATCATCTAATTCATTAGTTTTTGATTTGGTGGGTGAAATTGGAAGTTACCCTGGCTGAGTAAGGGTATTTTATGATGAATTATTATGAAATTGAAGTTCTAATTTCATATTAAGGTTGTTTTATTATGTCATTTTGATAGAAAATGGTATTTAGGACCTAATTGTGTGCAAAATTGTGAATTAGATGTTGGTGTTGAAATTCAGAATATCAAAGGCTGTGAAATAGTTTATAATGATAAAATAAAAGTGTTAATTTATAAAAATTAGTTCAATTGATGGGTGAATTGAGCAGGACTAAATTGTAAAACTGTAAATTTTGGGGTAAAAGTGCAATTTCGAATTTTGAACAGCATAAATTGTGAAGTGAAATAGAAATCAAATAAATGCTAATGAGTAGAAATATTTTATATTATAGATCAAGAATCCAAAGAAGAACGAGGAAAAGAAAAGTAAAGGACAAAAGTGTAAGGTTTAGTCACATTTTGTATCAAGGTAAGTTTACAGAAATAAATGCAATATTCTTTTATTTTACATTATTATTGTCAATTTCAGCATTTATATATTATGTTATGAAAATATTTAAAGTCGAATTTAAGGTGAAGTGACAGAGGAAAAGTGTTAGAAAGCTCGGTTGAACCCTAGGAATGTTAGGATATTAGGGTTGACAGATGTAATGTAAATGAGCCATGTAAGTCCATATTAGAAATATGGCTTTGGAGACAGGATTGAGCCATGTAAGTCCATATTATATATGGCATTGGAGACAGGAATAATTCATGTAAGTCCATGTCAAAGACATGGCATTGGCAGGATATTGATAGACAGGAACGACCCTAGTATCCTTAGTATTCCGAGTGGTTCAACGGGTCAGGATACGAGTTAAATTACAGTGAATTAACAGCAAAGGAAAAGTAGATTATACTTATGAAAAGGAAAGGTCGGGTAAGAAAGAAGGTAAGGGAATAAAGAAGAAGATAGAAATTGAGAAGTAAAGAAATTTATGATGTTAGATGATATTATGCATAATTATCCATTATGTTGAATGTTGTGATTTATTTGCTTGTAAGCTTACTAAGCCTAGTGCTTAATCTCTTTATTTTCTTCTTCTTATAGTACTTATCTAGTCACTCGGGATCGAAGGAAATGTCGGAGGCCGATCACACTATCAAAGAAATAACTCGGTATAACTAGACGTTTTGTTTTGGGTATGGCATGTATAGAAACTTAGCTACTTTTGGTATAATATGAATAATGAATGATGTGTAAATACTTGCTAGTGATTAGCTAAGAAAATAGCTGATGATATACATGTTATTAATATGTATGATTGAATGATGATTATCACATGAAAATTATGAAAATGTGAAAGTAACCTAAAACAGATTCAAGTAATGAAATGATGTAACTTTGAAAAATCACTAAAAATTGTAGAAACATAGTTTGAAGATGAATAATATAAGAAATTAAAGCTTATTATGTATATTTTCTTATGGAATAAGCAAAACAGGTAAAAGTATTATATTTTATGATATATCTGAGTTTTAGTGAAACAGGGTCAGAGTGATTTCTGGATCCCCTGTTTCAACTTTGGAAATTCACCATAAATTGTACAAAACTAATTAGAAGGTATAATTTATATGGTTATAATTCTTGTTGAATCTAGTTTTGAGAGAAACAAACAACTTAGTCATATGAATTTTGTACAGGAAGAAAAATGGTTCGTAGTAAGAAGAGGTCAGTGCAGTCAAGTTTTGAAACAGGGGAAACTTTAACTAATAAACTGTACTAATTGGCTAAGTCAAAAATTCTAGAAAAAAATTAGTAGATATATATATGAGTCTAGTTTCATGAAAAATTTACGGATCTTAATTTCAAGTTTTGAAACTCGAGAAATGAATTTTTAAGTAACCATGACGCAGAAAAATAGTTTATTCCGAAAATTAAAATAAGTGATTTAGAGTTGTTTAAAAGGTAAGATAAGTTTAGTAACACCTCAAGCTTGACTCCGGTGACGGTTTCGGGTGTGGGGGCGTTACATCATGGGTATTTTAGCATCGACTTGACCTTGTTGAGGCCTTATCGTGATGGACGGCCTTCGAGGATATGCTTCAGATTGAGTTTGCACATGGGGTAGGGTGAAACTCGGAGGATGATCCTCATTATCTCCTTCAGTGATAGTCATAGGGGCCTTTCCTTTATCCGTCGCCCCCTTCAGCAGCTGAGCCATCTCAGCCATCATATTCCTTTGAGCCTCCAACATTTGATTCTTCATCTCTTGTTGGATTTTTGCCAATTGCTCCTGTAACTGTTCTTGCATCTCTTTTTGAATCTGCTCAAGTCTTTGATCCATATTATTTGACTTAGCGCGTGTACCGTAAGGATGTGTTGTTTCCATATTTCCTTTCTCTTACTCTCTCTTTCTCCCTAATAATTTTAACTAATTAGGGTCTTTCTATAAACTTGAATGCATATGATGTGATGAGATGCAAATGCATGAATGCTAAAATATATCGATTCTGATTCAGTTTCTTTTTAGAAAACGTTATTTAAGAAACAAAAATCTTTACACAAAACGGATTACAAATATGCCTTTGCCCTCAGGCCCAAAGTTTTAACCCTATCCAATAGCAAAGCTAACTCTAGACCTCTATCTGACACTAACTCATATTTCATACTCAATACATTAGCTTGTGCCGCTAGGTCTTGTAAATGATCAGCAACTTCTCGAATCTGGACTATAGCTTCTCCCATGAGATAATCCCTATATCCAACTTGATCTTGAAGATGGTGAAGTTCTCACTTCCACTATTCTTCTCTTGCCTCGAGCTGCTCAATCCGTAGCTCACTGTCCTGTAGTGCTGCTTCCAACCCTCCAATATTGTGCCTCATTTCCTCGATCTTATCCAAGCTTGCCTTTAACTTGATCGCAGAGTTACGACTTTGGTGATGATGAAGAGATCGTCCAAACTCAACCACCTTAGTTTTTAATCCTTGATTTTCCTTCTCTAAGACCTGATTATGCGACTACATCTCTTGGAACTTCTTCTCTCAATACTCGGCTTCGGCTCTTTCTTCTTGAATATCTTGCTGCCACTGCTCTGAAGATCTCCCTAATTCGACCCTTTTCAATGTTACCTGGGCCTTCTTGTAGTACGTCTTTAAATCATCTCGATCTTCCTCGATCTTTCTCTTTTCATTTTTTACCTTCTCGACTTCCATCTTTTGAATATCGATGTCGAGACTCAAGCATATTTTTTCCTCTTCGAGCTTCTCAATCCTCTTTTCAAGCTCCGAATTCTTTCTCTCGAACTCTTGCTTCATAACCTCCAACTCTAATGAAATCACTCGTAAGCTCTCCTCTAATGATCGAGCCACCCCTAAAATCGGCCTAGGGACATTATCGTTGACTCTCCTACTAAACCACCATTTATACTCACGGGATGACGTCGAGCCTTCGGTCAAGATCTTCATACAGAAAGGCTTCTTCCAAGTCTCAGAAATCTCTTGCATCCTCTTCTTATAGTGATCTCCTTTATAAGAGAAATCACTTTGAGCTAAACCCTGTGTAGCCGGTATGAACTGCATCGCTTGATATTGCCTTAGAACAAGCAATGGTGCATATCCAACAACTCCCCAAATTCCTGGCAAAGGGACCCAATCAAAACTTCCACAGCGGTAAAGAACTTCACTAGGAACTAACCAATGAGCCTTCCACATAACATCTTACTCTCGAAGATTCGGAAGAATGTCTATCCACCTCTCCTCTGAAATGTCATCTCTCCTAGGCATGTCTACTACTTCCTTTAAGGGAGAATAACCCTCAAAGAATACTCAGCAAGGAGCCTTATCAAGCTTCCAGAAGTGACTATGGAGCCAGACTAGCAACAATTGCGCACATCCAATAAATCTACCCTCGCCGGCCCTCCGACATGCAGTCAAAGATCTAAATGTCTTAGCTAGGATTGCTGGTACCGGTGTATTCTGCTTACTAACGCGATCGAACAAATCCGCAACTGCCTCATCTATGTGGCCCAACGCCTTTGGGAAAATCACCATACCGTAAATACTCAAAGTTAGGACATCAACCCTTTTCTTTACGTCTGGATGTGTCTATCAAATCCCTCAAAACGGCTCATGGAATGAACTTACTATCACCCTTTTGCTGCACACACTGCTTACTCATCCCAGTAATCATCACCAACTTCTTCACAAAAGTTGAAAGGCTAGCAGGCCTAACATAAGCCTTGTGACCCTGAATCCTTGGGCAACGCAGTAAAGTCGTATACTCCTCCAAAGTAGGTACAAGATCAACATCACCAAATGTAAAGCAACTATAAGTAGGGTTCCAAAACTGTACCATAGCTTGAAACAAGTGCTTATTTACTTTGACGTCTAGCAAATAGGGAAGGTCTCCATAATTCTGATAGAAAAGCTGCTTAGCCTTGTCATCCCATTGGGCCCAAATGTCTCTCAACTCCTGAAACTCATTCTGCGTCGAATTAATACGGGTGAAGTCCCATAACTCTGATGTATGCCCCTCAATGACACTATCTCCTTTCTCTAACTGGGTTTTCTCTGACCAGGTACAGACAGAGGCATTGTCCTCTACTTTATCAAGATATTCGTTCCCCATTACAAAACTTTCTAACCCAGAAATCGAACCGTGAATCGATACCTTTGAATGCAATGATAGCAAAACAAAATAAATTAGTATCGTATAAAAATATAACAAACAAACACTTATAAGGGTAGTTTACTAAAAGTTATCACCATAATCCCTAGGGTAAGCGCTTAAAGTTCACTATATGAGTTTCAGTTCTAAAGCGAGGGTACCTGAACCAGCAGATTCCTCGGTCCTCACCCATTATAGGCTCATATAGACCAAGTTCAGTTCAGGGGGACACATTTCCCTATGGCCATGCGGAGATGTAAATCTTACGAAGACATAGGTACAGTATCCCGGAAGCAATCCACTAGCTCATACGGAGGTGAAAACCTCACGAAAGCGTAGCTTCTCACTCCCACTTAAAGGTGCGACCACAACGGTCATGCGAATGCAATGTGCGAAATCCAAGTAACAACATATGCAGCAAACACATGTAAAATGATCAATATTTTAAAATTTTCCAAACTTTTGACATTTAAACACAAAAAATCAATTTCTTGGCTTGACTATCTTATAATTCCCAGCGGAGTCGCCAAGCTGTTGAAACCTCTTTTTTTTTAAAAAAAAAGGCAAAGGGTATTTTGAAAACGGGATTCGCCACCAACCTTTTTAAGTGTAATTGGATCACCTCATAAAATATTTTGGTCTACGTAAAATCGAAAAACGGGTTCGAGAGTCGGTTACGTGTAAGGAAGGGTTAGCACCCTCACAACGTCCAAAATTGGTACCAAATTGAATTATTTTCTGTCTTACTGTCAAAGTTTGAAATAATTCAAAATAAGATCCTTTTTTTAAAATCGGAACAGTTTGAGTTTAAAAACCGAGAATCCTTCGTTCCAAAAGAAGATGAACATCACATTCAGCATGATAGGACACGATATTCTCAAACTTTTGTACTGAAATCACCTCGTAATTTATAAAAATTATTTAGAAGGATACTTTAGGCATTTAGACAAACGGGAAATCGCAACCCAGCTTGTTAAGGCACTATTTCCCAAATTCCTAAATACGAAAAGTATTACTTCAAAGAAAAAAAATCCTTTTGGGTATAAATTTCTTTAAAACAGTGATGCATTTAAAAGGTTACAAGATATCAAAAATAATAAAAATCATATACGCTTTAATACAAATATAACCTAAAAGCTAACATCACAACATACATTAATATTTTATAATCGTAAATCTTTATACATTAATATTTCATGCAAGAATACAACATAGTAAACAATGAGGATAAGATATATAATCATACTTCACCAAAATATAACTTACATAAATAAATAATTTTCATGCAAACATATAAAATCAATGATGACAAATAACTCGTAATGAATTTACATATTTAAACAATTAACACAAATATATTAATAACATATGAACATATATAAAAAAAATAAAACTTAGGAAGAATCACATATTTGGCACAATGAATAATAAAGGAAATTTTAAAGTGCTTAATACATACTAAAAACGATGTATAATATATATATATACATATAAAATAATAGAACTTTATAATAACATACATACTACATGTTTAATACACATAAATATAATGCTTAATAATAATTTATAAATTTCATAATAGTGTAATACTATATTAATAATATAAATATATATATATAATAAAATAACATATAAAATATAAAAGAATAAAATAATGTAATGATAAATGAATTTTAAATATTTAATAATAATATATATAAAAAACATAATGTTTAATAATAATTTATAAAATTTTAAAATTATACATGATAATATGTAATATATAATGTATAATTTTAAAATATAAAATAATATATATTAATAAATAATATAATATATAAATATACTTGAAAATAACAAAATAATATACAAATAAATAAATTTTATATGTATAAATAAATAACAAATAATATTTAAAATAAATAAATTTAAAAAATGATTAAAATTAGCAATGATCAAAACTTTAGGGCTAATTTAAAAATTAAAAAAAATGAATTTTGGGCCTTCTGGAACGCGCATTAAAAGTTGAGGGACTCATTAGGAAATTAGCCATTATCCCCGAAACGACATCGTTCCCAGAATAAGCCTCAAAGGAGCTGTTGGGACTAAATTGAAATAAAATCAAAATGTTAGGGCCAAATTATAATAAAATAAAATGAAATTGCAAATACAGAAAACACGGAAAGACCAATTGGGAAATTATCCCATTTTACGAAAACACACGGATCCTCCCCGAGTAATCGAGTCAACACGCGGATCCTAAGCCTCGAAACGACGTCGTTTGGTGCTTATTGAGTTAAGCCAAAATGGCACCGTTTTAGTAAGGCTATATAAGCCAAATATTAAGCCTGAAATCATTTTGAAACCTTGTTTTAAAAAAAAAAAAGAAACCCTCTGAGAGGGTTGGGGGAGATGTCATCGGAGTTCTATCAAGACTCCGTCTGAGGCTTGCATGCTTTCACGCGCCACCGCCAACGCCGCCACTTACGGCAGTTGGAAACTGGAAAGTTTCCTTTTCCAACGTGGACTAAATCAGACGCTTCTTTTCTTTTATTTTTTATTATCAGTATGTATTTAGAGAAAAAAAGAATAAAATAATCACCTCTGTACTCTCCAGTCGACTGTTGGTTTCTTTTAGTGTAAAATGTATTCTGTTTTTATTGAATCTCTGTGTAAAAAACGTGTATACAAATTAAAAAAAAAAAGAGGGGTTTTATAACCCCCGGTTACATTTTTGGGAAAGAATCTTTCGATTTCTTTCCTTGTTTGCCTCTTTTCTGTCGTAGTTCTTTCCTTCTTTTACAGGTGACGACGAGAATTCCGGCGGTGGCCATGCGGGCGCGCTGATTGCGGCGTAAGACGAGGGGTCGTTGACTATGGCGTGACGCTTAGGATCATGCTTGCGGCGCTAGTGCTTCTGGAAACCCTAGGGTTTCCTGATTCAGTTTAGGTTTTGGGCCTTCTTGGGCTTCGCTGCTTTGGGTCTACTTGGGTCGTCCATTTGTGGGTTGGGTGTAACCGGGTATTAGGTAGTTTTAAGTATTCAGTTGGGCTACAACTGTAATAGGTTTTAGGCTTATCAGGCTTTGAGGCCTGTTTATTGTAAATGGACTGTAAATGAACACTTTATTTCATGGGCCCGGGCGAATTTGGGCTGTTACAAATGTAATTTATAATACTTTGGTTTAAGTTTCATTTATATTTACATTTTAAACTTGTATTTTTTTAGGAGAGATTTGCTTTAGAGGTCTCGGATGACTATATCGAGAAGGCATTGGGTAAAAAATAGAGAGACCATAAAAGCATTTTGAAAAAAGAATATTTTAAGAAAGACATAAGCCTCGAAGAAAAATTGCGAAATGTCCCACCGGGAATGCTGAGGTACCAATGGAAGATGCGGTTAGATTCTGGAATTCAAAGAAATGAGAGGTATTACATACTTCCAAATTCTTATAATTTTTTTGGTATATAGTGTTTATTATGTACATAATAATAATTTCATTATGTAGGACCGTGAGCGAGTTGGAACAAGCAGCAGGCAAAAATAAAAATTCACGCACACGGCAAGGTCGAGAAGTTTTGCTTCTGTAGCTGAGGCCGAGGTATTATGAATTTATTAATTCTGTCAAATATTAATGGCTTTCTACTATTAAATAATTTTTTTACTACTATATTGTAGGAAGTCTCGTTTGGTCAAAAAGTTGGACGCCTTTAGCTTTTTGAGATTATGCATAGGCAGAAAGATGGATCTCCTATGACATCCGAAGCTGGAGAAATTATAGTATATTTACTTAATAAAATTTGATTTATTATAAATATTTATAATGTTTAATTAAAATGGTTTAATTCGTCGTTAGTAGTTTTAAATAATGTTAAGTTATGTTGCATTCCTTTTTATTATATATTTTGTTTCTAACTCTTTGATTGATTTATTAGGAGAAACTAAAAGAGAAGAAGGCGGAGTATGAAGCGATTGCTTCGACTGATAGTTCTATTAATCTTGAGAACATTGGTAACAGAATTATTACTGAAGTTTTTGGTCCTGAAAGGTATGGTCGGGTTCGATTTCAAGGATCTGGTGTTACCCCAATCCAATATTTTGGATCCAGCTCTCAGCAATACATGCCTTTCGGGAATCAAGCTCAAGTTAAAGTTCAAAGGTTAAGAGACCAGATAGCTCAGATGCAAGCGAGTATAGTTGAGCAAATTGCCGACGTTTAAAGAAAATATGAAGAACTACAGCAACAACTTAGAACGGATGTAGTAGTGAGGGAGGCAGCGACTGCAGCGATGGCAGCAGAGCAGAGTAGAAAGTACAATGAGCTCCAGATACAGCTTCAGCATATGATGAAGATGTTTCAGCAGTCGCAAAAGCCGCCATCTTAGACATTTGTTTCTCGTTGTAAGAATATTTTTAACATTTTCACATTTAACATTATTGTAAGAATATTTTGAGTTATACTTCATTTATTAATTTACACCATATGTCTTTCGTTGAATTTGAAGTATCATTTAGATTTAATGTTTTTGGTTGTATTTTTTATGCTATATTTGTTGTTTTTGGTTGGATTTAATGTAGGAAGGGTTGGATATTGGTGAAAAATGTATATTGCAAATCTGCCAAAATTAGTGGCGTTTGTAACAAAAGCGCCGCTCATGACTTTTAGCGGCGTTTATCCCACAAATGCCGTTAAAAGCCAAGACTTTTAGTGGTGCTTATCCCACAAATGCCGCTAAAAGCCATGACTTTTAACGGCGCTTTTCCCACAAACGCCGCTAAAAGTCATGATCTTTGTGGCATTTTTTTCAAATAAACGCTGCAAATTTTTACGGCGTTTCCTATAGCGGCGTTTTTTGCGGTGCTTGTGAAAACGCCGCAAATAGTTATAGCGGCGCTTTCCAAAAAAAATGCCGCTAAATATCTGTTTTCCTGTAGTGATTAGTAGAAGTGTGTGAGAATGATTACTGATTATATTTAATCCTAAGTGGGATTTGGATGTGAGTTAGCTACGAATAGGATAACCTGGTAATGGAGAGAAGATTTCTATTTAATCTTCTCTGCTAGCCTTTGTTATCATTGAAGAAAAACAAGAATAGTTCTTCGTTGTTAACGAATGTGTTGCTTGTTAAACTTATAAGAGCTTCTGTCCTAAGTTGTCTGCTGGTAAACTCTTAAAGCTTTCTTTAAGTTTTACCAGATAGAAAGAAGTTATTGTAAGAGCGGTTCAGTAGGGCTTTCATTTGGATACTGGATAGAAAGGAAACTTCAATCCAGAAAATTGTTTGAATGTCTATAGATTCATGTTATTTTTATAAAGTTTTGGTTGCTTTTTATGTTTAAAGAATTCGTTTTATTATTTTAGCTAAAGAAATGGAAGAAGATCCTAGTGCCAAAGGGAAGAAGCCCGTAGAGTAGAAAAAGCTTTGAGTGAAGATTTCTGGTGAGTTCCTTTGTACCTTGAGACTATTATCTTCGTTATTATGTTTAACCTTTCTCACTTTACAGCCAGGTAAGTGGCTTTAACCTTTGGTTCTGATACTCATGTCTAAGGAAATGTGTTTAAGGAGTTTATGCATGTAAGGGTACAAATGGTTAAATAGACACAGAAGTCTTGTATGTACTGTTGGAAAAATCTCGGTTTGTGATATTAAAAGTAATAAACCTTAACTAAATTCGTACATGTGTTTTTGACTTAGCGAACGTTCGTTATTCCTAGCTTTCAACCAAACGATCTTCCCTGCTATTCTCGTCTATGAGCTGCTACGTAAATTAATTATCAGTCCCATCTATCCAGTTAGTTCCTAACCAAATTACCTTACAATTTAACTAGCATAGAACTTTAGACTAACAGGGCGTACTATCCCTTTGGCGTACTTTATATTTAATTACCTTTTTAATTAATGATTCACTCACTTCAAAAGTCAGAGTAGTCTAACATAGGATCTATACTTACTTACACAATGGTTGTTATTCGCCCATGTTACATGCCAAAATAAATAATTGGGCGGATAGGACTTTGCCGAACATATTATTTTTCCTTAATCCACGCCATAATTCATACTCGCTAGACCTGGGGTGTTACAGTGAATATTTGAAATGAAATTATAGTGTATGTGTTTATGTGATTCAAAGTGATTGTGCAAAGTGATAATTGTGAATAAAGCGAAACTTGTGATTTCTGAAGTGATTATGGGTTGAAAGGGGCCGGGGGTTTAGATGGGAACCGGGTTGATGATGCTAAGGCTTAAAGGGGATTAAGAGAGAAGTATTGGGATATATTACTTGTTTAATAGAGTTCGTGTATATTTTTTGGAGTGCACGTTATCAAAGTTTCGTTATAGGTTGGGAGTTCGTGTTTAACCTAGATCTATGCAAATGTATTGAAATATCAGTGCTTCACTGATGCAAGTGTTATAGTGATGAAAGTGTTACAGTGATATATGTGTTTCAGTAATATATGTAAATTAAGTGTTAAGTGATTTTGTTAAGTTTGTGAACTGAGGAAGAAATTTTAATATGTCAAAGTGAAAAGTATAAATTCTAAATTTAGTTTAAATAATTTTATGTTTTGAAAATGAATTAAAAGTTTAAGTGTATCAATGAGAGATATTGTGTGAATAAATATTTTTAAAATTAATTAAATTATACATTTATAAATGGTAAGATTAAAGTCAATTGAGTACTTACTAAACTATTTGCATAGCTTAACGTATTTGTTTAAATGTGTAGGTGAAAGAAAGTAGATTGAAGGTATGTGGACTTCTTTTTATAAAGATTGTTAGGTCAACTTGGACTACATTACTAATCTAAGCTACAAGACAAAGTTCTTTTGGTATATATATATATATATATATATATATATATATATATAAATTTTGGAGTTTAAAGATAACACGTACTTAGGTTTGGTAGTATAAATATAAACTATAAATGTATAACAGAAAGGTTATCAAGCAAGTGTATGAATGTGATTCCAAAAAATGATTATGTGCTTAAATGTAACATCTCTTGCTCAGATCTATTATCAGATTAGGTGAGAGGTGTTACACAATCGACATATAATAGACTTGCCACCTAGCCAACCGCATGAGTATGCCACCATTTGAATTGTCGATGACATAGCATTACAAGGCATAGGGACCTTCCCCCTATAAATACTCCAACACACGATGAGTGGAGGATCTTTTTCCCTTCCTGACTTCCTAAAGCATTTTGTCCTAAGTAGTCTACAACCTTTTCTACCTTCTTCCTCTTCCTCCTTAACTACTCTAGCTCTTCACCTGTAATAGATGAATCCATCTCCTTATTATCTCTCCCTTTTTGAATACTAATATCAATCAAATTTCACCTTAAAACTTCAACTTCACCAAAACCCTTTTTTATTTTAACTTATTTTTTAAATTTCTCTTTTGATTCTTTTTGCAGAAAATAGCCTTCTAGTTTGGCCCATTATTGGAAACGGAGGTCGTGATTTGTTACAACAATAGGGATGATTCCATCGGTGGTACATTGGGAAGATGATCACCAAAATCAAATGGTGGATATGCTATTATTTACTTCAATTTGAGGAGGATTTCAAAATATATAGGAAAATAGATTGAGTGTTAATTTAGTTGTTATTAGTATTATTATTAGTATAAAAGATGTGTATTTAAGGGTATTAAAGCATATTTATTATTCTATTTAAAAGTTGAGGTTATGAATAAATTTAAATATTATGTAAAAAATTAAAATAGAAAAACATTGGGTTTATCTCTGATTTCAATCAATGCCAGAATTTAGATTGTGAATAGCAATAGAAATTAATGGAAAATAAAAAAGAAAAATAATAAAAAGGAAGTTTAAGAAATAAAAGATTAATACATCTGTGAAAATTAATTCTGTAAATATGCCTTTAGCGGTTTTCTATAACAAAGAAATAGAAATTGAATAATGTGGTAAATTAAATGAAAGTGCATGTACTAAATTAATAAAAAAACTGAAAACTTGCTTATTATACAACCAAATTAGATGTTAAGTTTGACTTTCGCTTTTCTTTGTATACTAATTGAAATCTACTCCTCTGATTTGATGAATTAAGAAATACTAAAATTTAAAATACAATATAAATTTATTTCCTATGAATCATATTCGGGTTTTTTTCATATTTATATATATTTATTCCGACTTAAATCACATTGTTCTAGTTTAACTTTAGTTATTAACTTAATTATTTTATTTAACGCTTGATTCTGAATATGTATTATTTGTAATTATAATTATATTTATAAATTTTAAATATATGAAAATGATATGACCTTCTTAGAAAGGCATTGCAGGTTTTTCAAACCCCTAGTACTACTTTTTGGGTAGTCTCATTACCATAAAATTGTTTCTTTCCTTTTTCTCTTTTTTGTATTATTAGTTTTAAAATGATCGGTCATGTACCCAAATTCTCCATGGATTAGAAATTATACAAACCCTTTCCAAACAGCCATATATTAGAAAGGTGAATCATTATTTTAGTTATGTTGTCTCTATTTTTCTTAGATTATCACTTTAAAATAAAATTTATCTTATTTAATTTTTTAATTTTTTTAATTTAATTACTCTAAATAAGATAATTATATGAATTAATTATCATCATTAAAAATTTCTTTTTTTAATGGGCTGCTGATGTTGTAACACATTAGTACATTAAGTGATCGATACTTGATATTTTTTGTTAACTTTTAACTAAAATTCAAAGACTTCTTTATAATTATTTTTAAAAAATCTTAAATTTTAGTAAAAAATAAAAAAAATCATATGTTAGAATTAATATAACTAAAACAATTAATTCATACAAATTATTTTGTTTAAAATAACTAAATTAAAAAAAATTGAAACGATTTAAATAGAATAATCTAATGTAAGAGATTCCAACACGTGCAGGTATAAGTAATGGTCATGAAAATTGTGTTCGTTATTATCTTTCATTTAAATTTAAAGCATAGTTTATTATCTACTAATACTAATCCAGTTTATTAATCCGAATTGTAGCGGATTAACCCAAGACTAATCATTTTTTAAATGTTAAAAGATTATACAATAAAGATGTTTATAATGAAAACATGAGGCAAAAGATATAAAGAGCAGGATAAGGATTGATATGATGATATTATTCATTCAAGTGAGAAATATTTCCAGGGGAACCACACGCTAAACAATTAAAGCAAAAAACAAAAGAAATTTTTTTTTAAAAAAGGTCCTATACTTATAAATAATTTTCCTTTCCATGAGAACACCATGTTCTTTTAACTTCAATTTTCCATCCCTACAAACAATAAGGGAGGATGCTACTGCAAATCATCAATTCCCTAAAAAGAAAAAAGAAAATCAAAGCTCCTATAATCCTTCCAACTATATTTTATATATATATATATATATATATATTCCTTTCATACTATTTTCAATTCCACCTCTTCATTCCAAAAATACATGTAAAAGCTCAACTGCGCCCAAATAATTTTCTTGTTTCAATTCAACCCCTCTCTTCGCAGGGGCTAAAAACAAATAGAAAAACATCCTTTCTACTTAAAACCAATAATAACAATCATCATCATTATAAGCCTACTTTCAATAACCGGAGCCTTTTGCGGGTCGGGCAATCGGACCGGCGTGAGACCGGAACCCGAAAGTAACGGCGTCGTAAACGCACCAATGAAAGTCGATATCTGTTCCGATAACCTTGGCCTTCTCGCACTCTTCACAAAACAAACTTTTCGATTCCCTTGCAATTCTCAGATTGGCACTTCCCAAATTCACCAAATACCTCTCTTTCTCCATCTGCAAATCCCTTACCCTCCTCTCAAATTCATCCAATCCCGTACATACCCTCGCCTCCACCAATTCACTACCCCCACCACCGCCTCGCCTCAACAACATAGCATTCGCTGGCGGTTCCTTCTTTATCTCCGCCATCGGAGGAGACGATTCCGCGTTCTTTCCTTTCCTTGTGCGTGACCGCCGTGATCTTTTCAATACAACGAGGAAGAAACAGTCCTTTTCGTAAGAAAGCGCTGAGAAATTTATTTTCCCAGTTATAGGGAAGCGGTTGCGCGGGTTGTTGCCGTCTGCAACATAGACGGAGAATTGATGAGGCGAGATCCCGATCTTACGGCTAAGAATCGATTGGAAAGCCTTGAAATCCATGGCTGGATGAATAACGACATTCCCTATACCAGTTTCACACTCTCCATCGAAGAAAACAACCGGGAACGGAACTCCCCCTCCAGCAACAACACCACCAACGGCAGCGGCCTCCACCATGTTAATGACGTCAGCTTCAGAAGAAACTGCAAATATAAGCGGAAGAATCAGGAGTGGAAAACGAAAAAGAGTGATGAGAGAAAGAGAAAGGGGGGTTTATTATATATAAAAAGCTTGGGGGAGGAAGGGGGGGTTTAAGGGGGCAGAGGGTGAGAGTACAAAAGGGTAAATTAAAGTAAGGCGGTGAGGATCGAAAAGAAGAGGAGAGAGATACGTAAGGTGGAGATATAGATATGTATCGGGTACTCTTTTCATTTGGACGTTTTTTAATTTAGTTTAGAGAAAAACTTGGGGCTCAAGTAAAAGACGGGTTGGGATGGAGATTCTCAAAACGACGCAGTAAAACTGAAATTCATTTGTTTTATGGGATTGAAAGTCGAAATTGCCCGTCCCCCTCATGTATATCTTTCTAATGTTATTATTGTCTGCTCCAAGTACCATTGGCATCTATATGGGATTGAATTTGAAGGTCCTAAAAACGTCTTCCCATTGGTTCGATTTTTGGTCATTTTCCGTTTGGACGTTTGTTCATCATTTTCCATCTTGGGTAAAACTTTAGTAAGTTAGAACTGAAATTGTTAATATAGTCTTGTTATTGGTTAAACATAAACTCTGCTGGGCCATCCTTGAATTTTAGTGTTAAAAAAAAAGTAGTGAATTGAATTTATTACTAAAAAGGAATGTTGCGTAGAAAAGAAGTAACAGACGCTTACACTGTCCACCCTAGTTGTTATTACGAGTAAGGTGAGAACAGTTTGATGAGTGTAATGGAATAAGATGAAACATAATGCGAATACTGGTGTTGTATGAACTATGCATTGGATGCAGCAGGTGATTTAAGAGCAAAACAATGGAGAGCTTGACATCATGGGTTTTAAATCCTATCAACCTGCTGTTCTACTATTCAGTGGCTACGTATTACTAGTATCTTACTTTTCTAAAAAAGACTCCACTCTTCGTTAGTCGGGGGGTGGTGGCGGATTGAGAATGTCAAAAAGAACACTTTTTGTGATAAAAGCTAATGCAATTGAATCCAGGTTATTTGAACCCCACCAATTGGATAAAAAAATTGGCCAAGATGTCAATTCAAAAAAGAGCTTTGAATGGATTGGTCTAAGAACAATATAAACTGATTGAACCAAATTTTTAATGATGTATTTAATTGAATCAAACAGATTGATCAAATCGATAACTTTACTAATTCAACCTCCTATCCAATTCCAAAAATCTTGAATTGGATCCAAGTTCATTACAGAATCAAGCAAGATATATTTGTTCACCGGCAATAGCTAATGCCTCTTTCTCGACTGAATATTGGGGGGAAATGAATTTATACGAAAGAATTCCATCGTTAATGTGGTTCCATTAGATATTGAACCAACACGGTTAGGCTTTGGTAGCTATGTCGTCAAGATAACAACACATTCTCAACTCAAAATGGAAGAAATAAATAAATTTACTTGAATTTGGCTATATATATAATATCTAGCGGCACAAATTGCCCGTTTTATACACCAAAAAAGACCTGGTACCTATGTAGTTGGATGCCAAAGCCTGTCCATCTGAGCTTGGTTGAGAAAATGCCAGCAGAGATTTTTCAGTAACATATCCGTTGCTGAAACTTTTCCTGTAATTTACAAAACAGCATAGTCATTACAAACTGAATTGGAGCTAGAAATAGGCCTTGCGGTTCAATCACCAAATTCCGACTCAAAATTTCATGTACTGCTTCCCAAAAGCATAAAACAAAAGTAGCTACTTTCGGAGATATGACTAAGCATGCAAGACTGTTTCATTGCAATTACTATTTTCAACACTTTTAACTTCTCCACTCTGGGGAATTTGTTTGATCTTGCAGGGGATCATATAAGCATCAAAGGGATCACATAAGCATCAAATCAGCCATGTTGACAGGGATATTACAGAGTTAACCAACCAACAATGACATAAGAAATACCAGGCATTGTTGGGTTAAGATAACTTTTGCCTGCTTGAATTATGAATTTTGGCTCAATTTTAGGAAGTGCCCTGCTTGACCGCCAGAGCACAAAAAAGGAAGTGTACATCGAAAGAAGGCTACATAAGTGAACCCTTAGCATTATTTTCTTAGTCAAATCAGCTGATTTACGCATAAAAAACAACAGAATGCTATGCTCTCATCTCTTTTGAGATTAAGCTAACCTAATTATTTGTTTTTGCTATTTATATATATTAACTATCTCATTGATATCCAATAATAATATCTTAGGTTATGCTTTAACTGATTCTCATTGTGATATATATTGTCAACAGAAATAAGTACAAGGCTAAAATGAGCAGGCATTCAAAATGAGTCAGTATACTGTGTAAGACACTCAAACATCACCAAAAACCAAAGCCATTTTGAAACAACAGTTTGAGTTAACTAAAATGGTCAAGGATTTACCTCACTGCTTCCAACAATTGAGTGGCAATGCCTTTTCTCCTGTTGGAGGGAGTGACCCAGATTGCTCTAATGCCACAAACAGCGTGTACTGCTTCCTTTTTACAGAGAATTGCTCCAGTGTGATTTTCATGCAATACCTCTGAAGGAGCTCTTTTTATGACTTCCCTCTCTAAAACAATTTCCCCAAACTGAAGTTTGCTTGGGTTTGACCTTCGCTTTGCTATGGCACCATCCTGTCTTTCACCAACTGGATATGAAAGAACTTCAAACGCTTCCTTTATTGGTTCTGCAACTAGACACCCAGCAATCCGTTGGGAGGAAATGAATAGGTATACCTGTAAACAGTAGAATATAAAAATTCCCAAGATTGGAGTTCATAAATTGTTGTACTTTGCAACTATTTGGACTGTAATACAGTGATATAGAAATTTATCAAATGCAAGCAACTAAGTAATAAACCAACACTATACGAAGTAAAGCAAAGCATACTGAAGTAGTTGCGGAAACTTTGGAAGAAATAAGAATCATTTACTACGACAATTAAACAGATTTTTGTGCATAGCGTGTCAAATTGCCAGTATGTAAAATGCAATCAAACCACCTTACAAAGCTTGTGAAAAATCCAGCCCTCACCAAGTTCAGTCTCCATCATCTTTACAACCTCTTGCACCTACTAACACGACAGTATTGCAACAAAGAACCTCACAATCATCAAGTTGAAATAAATTATAAAAGATAAACCGTGTAATATTCTCAAAAACCCAAAATCTTAACCTTATTCCTCTGAGCTAGAGGATCAGAATCCAAAACCAAAATGACTCGACTTCGTTCAACATTGGGCACATGAACAACCCTCTCATTTCTCCATCCCTGTAAAATGAATCTAGAAGTCAAAAGATTCCGTGAAAATTACCATTCTTTCACTACTTTTCAAATTCTTAAAATACTCTATTAGCTTTTGGATCAGAACAAACTTCTTTTTTTGCTACTATTGTATTTATGTAAATAGCAGAGGAACAATCCTGAACTGCAGAAGACATGTTAAAAAGCACAAAGCGAAAACATAGAGAAGCTTCTTCATGTGTATATATATATATATATATATATATATATATATATATATATATATAGTATTAAGCAAATTAGAGATGTACCTTGAATTGAACCCCAAGAGTGAAATTCTTGTGAAAAATGGAATGGTTCCTTTCATCAGCTTCATCCCCGGGAGAATACTTGACCCCACAAATTGAACAGGCATGGAGAAGAAAATCAGATTGACCTAACTCCAAATGAAACTGTGCATAACTTCTCTTCTTATTTAGATTTCTCCCATTTGAACCACATTCTTCCCTTGAAACCCTAGTTTCTGATATGGGTTTATCGAACTTGTCATCGCCAGATTCTTTTTTCTTGTCATTCCTTAAAAAGTCCCCAAAGTAAATAAAATTAAAAAAACAAAACAAAACAAAAATCCAGACTTTTTGTAGAAAAGAAAATACCCATTAAAATTTGAAGGTCTACGCGTGTAGGTGTTAACAATGGTGTGCTGACTCTTCTCCCAGGTGGCTAATTCATCGTTCTCATCATCGCTGAAAACTGGAGGTGAATTTGAGAGCTCAACCGACAGAGAAGAAGAAGGAGGCTTGAAGAAGGAATTTATTTTGGATTGCATCCTCGACCCTCTTTTGGATGATTCATCAAAATGGCATATTGGTGGAGTTTTTGACTTTTTGTTGCTGTTGAATTGGCGCTCTAAAGATTTTAAAAGATATTTTAAATTTTTATTGAAAACTTCCCGCCAGACCGGAATAGCCCCTTATGAATCTCCTATTCTCCTTTCCCTTCCCATTTTAAAATTCAAGTTTCCTATTTTAAATCCTATGAAGGTTACGTTTGGATTCATCCCATTTTTACTCTCTTCCTTTATAGTTTGAATATTTTTTAAGTGAGAATTTGGCGAGGGTAAAATAAAATTCTTCAAGCACCAAATCAGTAATCAGTGAAGAAAGAAAAAAATAGAAATCAACAAATTTTCCTACATAAATCTAGAATAGCATACACCCTTAATAAGTATTCTATCAAACCAAATAATTATTTGCGAGAGCCTACAAGATAAACTTATAATGATTATCCATAACATTGAACTAAACATTCCCCTTCCCTTAGAGTTTTGTTTGTTCAAGTAGTAGTTACAAAAATCTTTATTTTTTTTCAGTTTGTTTGGCGTAGAACATCTTTGATCAATGCAAGTGATTTTCTCCATTAATTTGTCATTGTTGATTAATTCTATCCTTATTAATTAACTTATTCTTATTTACTCAAGTATAAAGTGAAGTAGTACAGGCTTTCATTCATGCATACCTTTCAGGTTTATTTGCAAACTTCTAGCTGCTACCAAACCAATTTTCAAATCCTTATTTTAGCAAAAAGAAATTACGAATAGGTTCAAGGTATGCTCTGTTGAATTATTATCTTTTTTTTCTTTTAAAGATAACGTCAAATTAATAAATCGTTCCGTACTTCTAAATTTTCAATTACAAAAAGTTAATATTTAAATTGAAATAAACAAAGAGAGACTGCTGCAATAGGCAGAATAAGATACTCAAGAGGATATCCGAAAATTTTACATTATAGAATGGATGATTATAAAAAATTTCATAAGCGTCTGCTAAATCATCTACGAGGCAGGATTTCTGATTTGATTTGGAATATGTAATCCTTGGGATCCATTTCAATGGCTTTTCCCTTGGACTGCAGGCTGGCTGCTATATCTATGTTTTTCAAATATACAATGCATGTACCTCATCCTACAACCACGTGGTGTAATCAACAATTTCCCCTCTAACCACCATTAAAATTACAAACAACCAAAGCAGGGCCCTTACCAACGTCGGATTAGCTGAACCAGCATTTTCATCAATATTCCTTCCACTTGATTCATTTTCCCTTTTTGTGCTTGCTTTCTGCTTAGACCCGATCCCAAACCCTCAAAGGGGTAAATGCCTTTTTGCTGCTTGAAACAGGAATGTGAAAGATATTAAAGACCTTTTTCTTTTTGAAGTTACAATAGTTCCCCAATAGAATCAATTATTTACAAGCATCATTACTATTAACTTCAAATAATTGGATTCAGACAACAATCTATAGCAGTAATCTTAGATATTCTTAAGACTCTTTTGTCTTGTTTAACCTTTCCATCACATGAAAATCTCTCCTTTTGTTGCACAAATTTTTGTTAGAAACTATGTTATCTGGCTTCATTTTTCCTTAACTAACTGCATCGAACACATTTTTGAACAAGGGTTTGGAGGTATAATCTTCAAAATAGATGAAAAACTTTTACAAAATAAAAAATTGAGTTGTATCAAAATAATAATGATAGAAGAAAATAAAATATACTCACAGTGCCCAAAGTTCATTGGATAATCAGCCAGCTGGTGATGTACTAGTAACCACCTTTAATTGTTCAAATGAACATTGAAATCTGTGCCTTTCTTCAAGGGTCATCTTGACTTCTGAAGACTACAGTAACAATAGAAAAGAGACCAAAGACATGAATTAATCACACAACATGAGAACCACGGAGTTCTATAATTTAAGTTAATTTGCAGTGCCTTGTCCAAAGGATTAACTAAAGCACCATTTATTTTCAAAACCATATGGCTGTCAAAAGGTACTAGGCAGACAGATCTAGTAGGAAGCAGACCCAGCAGGGAAAAAAGTTGTAACGTCATAAATTGCCAAAATCGGATGAAAAAGGGCATATCCAACGAAGAAGTTCTACTCTTTCATCATTTAATGAAATCTTGAAGTCCATAGGATTAGAAGAGCATACTTGACCAAGTAATGCAAACCAAAGACCTAAAACAAAATGTGCTTTTGGCAGAAATCATATTCATATACAGAAACTGAACAATGGGATTGACACATCAACAATCAATGTTACTAAGCACAGGATGCATGATAAACAAATAAAAGTATAAATGCTAAAAGGATCCCAGAGGCTAGAATTTTAGTGAAATTTCAGTCATGATTAACAGAAACAAGATTCATCCATACTTTTTGCTTCTTTGCTTATAAAAATATTTTTAGAAGGAACAATGCATGATACAAAACCATACCTGTAAAGAAGCTATGCTTTGCAAAATTGAGCTGACCTCTGTTCTGAATAAAGAAATAATTTTCTGAACTTTAATGTCCTTGTACATTAATAGTAGCAGAGAAATAGTCGCATTTATCCGACTGAGACTGTCAGTGGCATATCTTGTAGAGGTATCAGATGGAAGCGACAAATTACTGTCAGTTAAAAATGAACCAATTACATCCAATACAAGCTTCAGAATCCTGTTACTCCTATCAAACAAGAAAAAGCATGGTAGAAGGTAATAACGCCATGTGCGAACATCATCTTCTGGAATACACTGCATAAATCAAAAGAAATTTGGCAACTAGAATCAAGAAAACAAAGTAGTCTACAGAGACAACATGATGATGCACAGAATTTTTATTTGCTGGTTTCCCTTTCACTCCTGGTAGGAGTTAGCAAATTCAAGCATAGATGCACAAATAACAAGAACTAAGTAAGAACAATTTATAGTACTTAGGATCAATATAAAGGCAAGAGGATGACCAACAGAAAAACTAAAAATGCGAAATATAACAAGATAGCAGATAAGAAACATGTGAAGAATTTAAGTCGAAGGCAAATGCTGACAACTTACATGCACAACATCCATAAGATATCCGGGAAGGAAATTGCTTAGAGCAATTATACTTTGTTCAGAAAGCCTAGTGGGTTTAGAGTCCAGCACAATGAGCACTCTCAACATTGCACATGCATTGTCAAGAGGTGGTTGCAACAACTGTAAAAGGTTACATTACCACTGTCAAGCATTCTGACTTGCAGATAAATTTTTAAGGAAAGGGACCAAATGGAAAATGAGAAACAACTCATCCAACATATCAAAAACTTGGATAAACCCTAGGCTACGGGAACAAGGAAATAACTGAAAAGAAGATGCAAGCAGTTCAGTCAACTTACTATCAAGCCAATGATTGCTTTATCTAGTATTTGTAAAACAACAGAACTATCACCCATCTGTGACAAGTATGAGCAAAGCACGCTGGTGAGAGACTTAAAAGCTCCATGATTTGAAACCTTCACATCACTTTCTCTAACAGGATCTATATTTTCTGCAAATAGGAAATCCCATTGAGATAGATATCAAATAATGATAAAGTAAAATCACAAGTAAAACTATAAAAGTATCAAAACAGAACAGAGTGTAGCAGTCATTTATTCCCCTATAAGCACTTGCACCATGATGCACCTTATTCCCCGCTCATAGAAAGAGGAGTTTTAGGAGCAACCAAATCAATAGAATCTAAAGGGCCAACTCTCTGTAGTTAGGAAGTAAAAACATTTTACAAAACCATCCTATTGTGTAGCAGGCTATTATGAACTTACAAGATACAAATTTACAAGCATATGCACCATAAAGGGTTAAGTTAAAAGATACCCAAAATATTTAAATTTGTTGAAAAGACAAAATAAAAGAGCCAAGTGATATAACCAACAAAATTGGAAAGTGAAGGTAGTTCTGAAATACCAGGGAAAACTTTGAAACGAGATAGTAAAGTCATGAAGAAGCTGATGTGGTCAGCAATTTGGATGTGTCCAGCTTTGTAGGCAGCATGCAGAACCTCTAAAATGCGGAAAGATACAAATGGCTCCAATTGAGGACCTGAAATATACAGAGGAAAATGAAGATAATAGAAGACATTATATGTCAAACAGAGAAAATGTAGCTTTGCTATTTTAAGTATCTCCTTACCAAATTTACAATAAGATCATCCACCAAAAGGCCAAAAGAAGGTGCCGGCAACATCCAGCAGCACAAATGTCCAAATGGACAACTCACTTCTTTTGTCTTTTACTAAAGCAAAATAATAATGTCTCTAAATTATACGTCAACTTTCCATTTCGGGTTACCTTAAAAAAAACACTTGCCATTTTGGGACGTCTGAAACTGTCATCTTTCTTTTCTGAAAACCTCAAATTTTTTATCTTTTTGGTATTGGATTCAGATTAAAAAATATGAAGGTTTTGAAATTATAAAAGTATAAAATTTTAATATAAAAGACCTAAAACAAACAAATCATAAAAAAACACTTACACAGGCAACATAAAGCTACTGATTTCAGAAAAAGAGCACTCAAGTTAGAGAAATAATAAAGGCAACAGATAGACAACTCCTGACAATCCCTAGGAAGTCTCATGAAAGGACCATAGTATATGTTTCCTGCAAACAAAGAAATGAAATGACAGGTCAATTCTAAAGTAGGTAAGTTTGTTTCATCAACTAAAGTTTCGGCAAAAATTAACTTATACCTTCTTCACATGTGCTGTAAAACTCACTGAGTGCAAATTGAGTATTTTCATATTCCCAAAAAAGAAAAGAGTTTGAACCAGAAAATTGCCCAAGACGAAGAAGAAGGCGCAAGACAACCTAAGGTGCAAGAAAAATAGTTACTCGTGTTTTGAGGACTCACAACAAAGTGGATCATTGGTTAAGATGATTATAAACGATGATCAAACTTTTCAACTTCAACAATTTTGTCCACCATCTAACCATGTTAGTGAAGCTCATAAAGTAAAATAGGTTAATACCTGAGAAGAGGATGGTTGTCTATCACCAAGTAGCATTAACAACAAGGGCAGCTCTCTTATCCAAACAGTCTGAAAGTCTAATACCACAGTATCACTTGCTTCAGTATAGTGCTTATCTCCATTCTGTTATTTAAAAAATAGTACTAGACTTAATTTTCAGATGATGCAAATGAGGTCCAAAGTAGGAGTTGCCTTTTAGTGACACTTAAAATGTATCGAATTGAGCTTACAGGAATTAACATTTCTTCAATCATGGACAGGCAAGCCAATTTAAGTGAAGACTCTGGATTGCAACCCTTGAATGTCTGAGTAAATGACTGCAACAAAGTTTTTAATGGTTATTTTCTTAAGACCTATGAAACAAACACCTTGAACTATATGGCCAACAAAACTGGAGGGAAAAAAAAAAGCCAAGCCCAGAAAACAAGAGAAAAACTAATCAACATAATGTACTTAAACAGTGCTCTCAAAATAAAACCAACCTCAAGAATGCGTGACTGCCAACAAGTTTCCACTTCTGATGCAAGTTTGGGAATGAAAGGAAGCAATGAAGATACATGCTTTTCCCATGCTGCTTTACCAGAACGTGTGCTACAACAAATCTACAGGATGCAAGTTATCAGAAGCAATTCTATAAAGACTGCACTCCATAACATAAAATGAGTCTTATAGTTGAAGAGCATCAAAATACTTTAAGAACCTTTAAACTAATTCAGAGAAGTATGATGACAAAATAAAATTTGAAATTATTGCGTAATTTAAAATGCAAAGCTAATAACCCGAGGAAAATTGTTCTCAGGTAGACAATAGATTTTTAAATCAAACCTAGAAAGCAAAAAAAAAGAGAAAAAGAAAAAGAGTAACTAGCCAGAAATACTTCCTTAGCCACTAAATTTTCTCTGACTTCAACCACAGAAATCCTATTCCAATTTTCAGTGATCCCAACCTTTCCAAGAACTATTCCAAACAATTCCCTACTACAATCTACAATCAGACCTTTGAATTGCTGAATTTTGAAAGATCATGAACAGGAAAAAACTGATCTCCAAGAAATCGCAATGACTATGTTATGTGCCAATTGCAAAGTATGGGACTTGGACCCCACATAGGAAAGTAAGGGATTTCCTAGTGGGGCTTATATGGACCTAGGCTCTCCAACCTCTAGCTTTTGGGGTGTGGTTCTCCAAACATCCGTATCAATTGGTATCAGAGCCAACCATCATGTTTCTCAGTTGCAATCGTGTGGCGTGGGTGGTGATGCTGGCATTGCAGTGTTTGCCCGAGGATAGATTAAGCTAGAATAAAGCTAGCCTGCGTGGGCGCCGGGGCTGCAGAGCGTGGTAGATTTTTATGTGCCAATTGCAAGGCGTGGGACTTGGATCCCACATAGGAAAGTAAGGAATTTCCTAGTGGAGCTCATATGGACCTAGGCTCTCCAACCTCAATAGCCAGCTTTTGAGGTTTGGTTCTCCAAAGGTCCATATCAGACTATTAACCAAGTTTTAATGCAAGGCACATATCCATCATAATTGTGATATGGTATGAAAAAAATGAAGACACCCTCTCTCAACACCCTAATTGTTCTCTTTACCTTCCAGTATGAAGCTACAGTGGGTACAAAACCTTTTGAATCTTAAGAATTCATAAGTTGGATCAAAACCTTGTTTTTTAAGAAAAAAAACCATTACATGATCTTTAAACTTGAGAGTTTACTTTTACTTCAATGAGCAAGTTCAGAAAGAAACCAGATAAAGGAATGCAAGAGGGTTTCAAGAAGCCAACCGTGCCGAGTAGTGCATTCTCTATAAACTCGAGAAATTTCTCAAACAAATTTGCAGAAGGGCAGATCCATCCCCGGAGGTGCAAAAATATCTCCGTTATGACAATGTTCAGGATAAAATATCTATCATCCTCCTAAATTCAAAATATAAAAGGATCAGTTGCAATAAGATTAAGGAAAAATCAACAACAGTTTCTAAAGAAATCATGTAATGGTTAGGGTTACTCTCACACACGCATATCAAGAAGGAACAGGGGAGAGGGCAAGATACATGGTTCTCAATTCTACTGGTCAACAACAGGGGTTGATCAAAAGCCATATTACTCAATGAGATATTTTTTCTACACAGGCAATTGTTTTTTCTTTTCAAAAGCCTCAACATAACAATGATAGTATTGGATATGCAGAGAAGGAAAAGACAGCAACAGTCATAAAACATAATCTAAGATACCAGCTGAAGCATTAGTCTATAGAATGCAAGATACATCAGCATCCAACAGAACTCAAAATTGTTCATCTTTTTGTTTTATTACTGCTAAAACGAAATGGGTTGACTGAATGTTTTCCTTACACAAGAGATTGGAAAGAAATTAAGATGTATTTGTTAAGAGACAAAAGATAAGAAAGGCCATTGGAAAGCCAAACAAAGATTCGGAAATCATGTTAAGGAGATACCTTCACAGAAAGGTGGTGTTTTGGATAAAGGGGAAATGCTCCCAATAACTTCTTTGACAAGGGTGATGAGAGAGTTTGATTGCATATTGACTCAGGTGCCACTTCATGAGTACCATAAATAAAAAATCTTACAGCAATATCTATGCTTTGAAGTATGGATAATATACAATCAAATGATTGTGCATCCAGTTGTGGCATAGAAATGAGCAATGGAATAAATTCTTGGAAACAGTTTATTAGAACTAGCACAAGCTCCTTTAGTTTCTTGATAATGGTAGAGAAACCTACAGGAACAAAAATAAAGTCATTAATACAACCAGAGCATGCCAGCATGGTTTTCTTAACCTCCTAATTAAAACAAAAGAAGCTGAAAAGAAAAGAACAAAATAACAAAGTTGACAAAATTTGGAGCAGAGTATGTAGCGGGGGAAAAAGAGAGTTTAGCGGGGCAAGGTTAAGAAACTTTGCAATTTACACTACTTATTATTACAATAATGAAGAAAACACACTCCTCAACTCTGATTGTTAGATAGAGAAGTCACCTAACTCCTTAGGAAGAGCTGGCAGCAAATGCACAATTTAATACTTTAAATAACAAACAGAAATTGAAGCCCAAAAAAACCTAATAATTAAAAAAAAAAAATTGGGGGGGAGGGGGGGGAATTGCACAAGGCATAAACACAGAAACCAGACCATACACTTTCCAATTAATTGTAACCATCATTCATTTAGTGGAATAGAAAACCAACACAAAGGAGAAAAAAAGTGTAATGAAGACAGGGTGCATTAAGATTTTACATACCAGTATTTGCTGTTGGTGCATCAGGCTCAAAAGCATGTATCATCCTGTCTCCTGAAATACCCTAAGATATTTAATGGAAAATAAATACAGACATTAGAAGCTGGTATCATTACAGACAAAGAACCACCTCATGTTTTTGTTTGCCAAAATAATAGAGCCAAGAAAGATGGTATACACAAGATTGACAATAGGAACATACCTTTTCAGATTCTGGCTTTTTGCTTGGCAACAGTGACAGGCAGCGGACTAACCCTGAAAGAGTAGTTCTGAGCTTTCCCTTGTCTTCTACATAATACTGGTTTTTCCTTAAAATATCTTCATAGCTCTGAAGAATCTGGTCATGAAACAACCAACTAAGAAACACAAACATGAATATATATAAAACAATAAGAAACAATTACTCAAATTAATTCAGAATGGGATATCACCGTCCTAAATAAAAAAAGTTCAGGAAAAAAAAAAAGGAAATACGACTACAGAGAATAAGGACTGGCTATATCACAATTTTAAAAGATCATCACTTAATTTTATCTTGAAAACTCAATAATACCCTGTTCCAATGAAACCAAAAAAGCTTCATATCTGATATTATTAAGTATCAACGTGACTTTTCTTTTCTGCACTATATATTAATTCCTTTAACAAACTTCTTGTTTTACCGAAGCCAATAAAAATATAATAATTGCAATGATTAAAAAAATGATACCTTCTCAGCATATAATGAAAAGCAAGGAGGATAGTATTGCACAACAAGATCAAAAAATTTGAAAGCCATCAAGCGGATGTCAATTGCTAAATTTGTCATTGCATTGAAAATATATGTCATCAATAAGGAGATGAGAAGTCCTTGATTATCCTGGAAAAGAAAAGCCAAAACCTATTGTCAGTTAAATGGACAAGAATAATCACTATAAAAATAATAAATGGAGAAAATAGGTACAGCCATATCTTAACTCACAGGACAACAAATGAAGCACATGTAGAAAAGATGGTAGCAGAAAGAAACTCGGGCAGGATTATTTTCTAAAAGATATATATGTATATGTATACGACAAACACGTACATATATACATACATATGAAGTCAAGTATTGATCCTAAGAACAATAATCTGGTTTAAGCATACACTTAAAAATGATAATAATTCCTTCGCCTTAAACAGCATTCCACCCTGAGCCACGTTTGAACTATGAGAGTAATTTCACACCTTAAGAGACACATCAGCATACAAAAAAGAATACCAAACTTATGGACAAACAAAAATAGCAAACCCACTTAGCATTTCTCCAGCATGTTTTGGTGTTGTGAAGGTGTGTACCATGCTTGTGCCTTTGCACTAGACGACAAAAGCACCTTAAGACACTTTTGGGCAAGGCCCATTTGATCAGGCACATCCCTGCTGCACCTAAGCATGCTGTCTTGTAAAGCTTTAGGCATAGAAAAAGCCCAGTTGATCCAAGTTCTCTTTGTTTTCTTTTTTTTTTCACTTTTCTTAGATATATATTTACTTGTAAGAAAGGCATAGCATCTAAATTTATACTTTTCAATATTTTAGTATTCAACTATAGACATGAACCATAAGGAAATCACACAAATTGACTAATAAAAAAATTGCATATTTTGTAGATACACTAGACCAAACTTTAGAGTTTATTATATGTCTTAAGCTTTATACACACACACACACATAAAAAACTCACATACATACATACATATCATTCTTTACTTCACTTAGGCTAGAGCCTTTTTTGCACCTTGTGCCTAAGGCAATATAAGAGTTCTACTACCTAGAGTGCGCTTTGTGCCCTTGACAACTCTGGCTCGTTTATAAAACAATATAAGCTAGTCTAAACCAGCCCTTTAAATATTTAATAAATAACACCAAAAGCTAAAGCATAAAGATATCTGCATCACCAGAATTTCTACCGAATAATATAAGCATGTAGCAATACACCATCATGGAAAACTTAATCTTGAAAGTAAACACCAGCTTGAATTTAAGAGCAAACAAACAAAAGGGAAAGAAAAAAACCTCAGCACAACCAGGGAAAATTTCAGACTTAAACAGTTGATATAACGCTTCTCTAACTACTTTATCATCATCACTTATCCGCTCCCGCAGTTTCTCTATAACTGCATATCTGTGCAGCCTCAACTCTGCTGGATGATTAAGGACTAAATCCTTGATTCCCATTAATGCATCTTCAAGGAGAAGAAAACTCATATAAAGAACAATTTATGGATCTCAAATACAAACACAGATTCATAAATTATACTCAATGAACAAATCATCTAAAATCTAAAAGAAAAAGTTTATTCATGAATCACAAATTAGAAAACAAATAATGCAATCGAACAATAAAAAGGCTGTAATTCTTTAAAATCATAAAAAAAAAAGTACCCCTTCGAACTTTGGCGTTATGATGAGATGTTTGCTGAAGAAGTTCTTTCAAAGTCAATCCTTTCTTACTCACAGCTAAACCTTCCTTGTTTGTTGCCACACTCTGCTCAGGAAGTACAATTGCTGCTCTCGCAATACACATAATAGCAAATTTCGATCAATCAGATCCCCAATAAAGCTAACAATAATGCTTTTCGAGATTATAACTAAGAATTTTTTGTAGCAAAAGAAGTGTTTCAAATTCCACTAATTACTTTTTCCAGCTAAACATATTGTCTCCCTAATTCAAAAGTAAAAATATGATAACAGATTAAATTATTAACCCTCACCTTTGGATTTAATTTCAGTATTTGTGGCATTCTTCGGTGGAGGCAATTTCCTGCCTAGCTTTCTCTTTATTTTCTGTAAATAAACTCAAATAAATACTTTTTTTAAATAGTAACGAGTAATACAAGAAAACAGAAAGGAAGCATTAGCAGTAGAATTACTTTGAAATCTATGCCTTTCTTTTGCTGCTTCTTTGAAGAAGCCTTCGAACGCACCATTTTACTACACCAATAGACGTAAAATCACAGTACTTCGCATAAATGAAAAAAGGGGGGAAGGATGTTAACGAAATTCGTCAAGTTTTAGCAAAATATTTGCGTTTGCTTTCCGATAATGAACAGTAACTCAAACAACGAACCTGGTTTCCAGGTTCTGGTTTATAGGTCAATCGCCAGTAAGGGTTTAGGCATCTGATAAAACCCCTTTCAAAGTCTCTTATTTATTTTCTTGTAATCGGCCCAAAAGCCCAACAATTCGACTAATTAAGTTTATGGGCTTTTCTTTTTGAGGTAATTTGAGTAGGCCATTCTTTTCGAGTGAAAGAATTAATATATCATTAGAGTAGCTATTTTTAATAATAGGTGAAAATAGCATCATGTTGACATGTAATTAGAGCTGATCATGGGCTGGGCGGCCCGGCCCAGCTCGAAGGTTCGCCCAAAAAATGGGAGGGTTTGGGTAAAAATATAGGCCCGAAAAATAGGCTTGGGCAAAAAAACGAGGCCCGTTTAAAAAACGGGCAGAGCCTCGGGTAAGATTTTTTGGCCCGGGCCCAGCCCGGCCCGAATTATATATTAATATATATTTTTTATTTTATTTTTAATTATTTTAAATTTTTAATATAACTATTTTTATTATATTGTTAATTTGTGTATTGTTTTAAGAATTGTTTTAGTATTATTTTATTTGTTTTAATATTTATTTTATGTTTTAAATATATTTGATTTATTATATTTTTAAATTTTTTATTTAATGAAATAAGAAAAAAATTAATATGGGCGGGCCGGGCCAGAGCTTGGGCTTAGTAATTTTATTTCGGGCGGGCTTGGGTAAAATTTTAGGCCCATATTTTGGGCCGGGCGGGCCGGCCTGGACCTAGTATACGGGCCTAAAATTTTATTTGGACCCAGCCCAAACCCAACCCGCCCGGCCCATGATCACCTCTACATGTAATAATATTATATTATAATTTAATGAAATTAACTATTATTTAATTAAAATTAAAATTTTAAATTTTGAAAAATACAAAAATTTTAAAGGATCAAACTAGATTTATTCTTGTGAAGTCAATATCTCATTTATAGAAAATCATTAATTTTTACATGTTTAAGATATTGTATTAATCAGGAATAACAGTTCTATTATGACAAAAAGAAAAAGAAATGGAACCGTGATACTATTTTTTTTTTCAATAATCAGAAGAATAATAACAAAAAATGAGCAAAGTTGTCAAAAAAATGGACAAAAACAACGGTTCTAGTCTGGCCACGTCAGCATCATTTACCATGTCAACATAATTAATCATCGAACTAGTTAATTGACAATTTCTATTAACAATTTTTTTGGCATTAAAGGCTTAATAAAGTGAAATTTTTAAGAGTTTAATTACTTTTATTTACTTTTAACCCTTACAAAAATAAATAGATTTGAATTGAATTTTATTACTTTAATTAACCAATTTTTAAAATTTTAATGCATTTAAAGAAATCACTAAACACTCTAAAAATTAAAATAAATTCAATGCTGATCTATTGCATTCAAATAATTCTTAGTTTATTATTTTTAATAAACTAGAATTATTTATTTATTTATTCTTATTAGTAGTATCTTTTCCAAAAAGAACCAAAAAAAAAAAAAACTTATTATTTTAAACTGAAAACCAAGTTAAGCTATTGCCTTAATTAAAATAATACTATGATTGGATTGGAATTATCCATTGGCTTTGTAGAAACATATATGATGATGGACTCATGAAGCATCCTACTTCCGCCATAATTTACAACCTCAAGCAGCACCTTTCTTACTTCCCGTTGGACGAATACCCCTGCAATTATGTACTTACTCGGTTGCCTCTCTCCCTATATATCATTGCTTTCCGACATACTTGCAACATGTTTTTTGCCTTTATGGTTTTCGGTCCATTTGTCCAATCTAGTATTGTCTCCCGAATAACTTGTTGATTTTAATTCATCAGAAAAAAATATAAACAAATAACAAAGAATCCAATTCATAATTCGAAAAGAGTTAATGTCAATCCAGAAATCTGTTGCATCCATCCTTGTGGCAAACCTCTTACGATGTAGAGTTTTAGTTGGGAAGAACAAGGAGGAGTTGAGACAGAGAGACATGGATATTGTTGTTTGTTTCGGTGGGGCGACAAGTTAGTTTAGATATCTGGTTCTAATACCAATTGTAATGTCTGTTGGCTAACAAGACGTCTCTGCCCATAAAATTAATCAAAGCAACTTACACCATCATAAGCAGCAAAATATTACAAACGACTATATTTAATGCGGAAATATATATCAACATTGAATTCTCAAATAGATAGAACACAAACTACTATTTATAACAACAAGGAATTCAAAGAAATGCAACAAAGTACCTCTTTTTTATCGACCATCGGCAGAAGTGAATGACTCTGCAAAACCAGTAGGCCGAGCCGGGATACTACCTTTGCTGTCTTCTAGGTCCAAATAACTAAAATCTTTTCCTTCAGCTTCCTGCCAGTCTTTCACCATCTGATTAAGAGGAAGGCTGTAATCAATGGCACAATAATCATCATTATCATCATCCAGTGGTTTCCATTTTTCAACAAGTGGAGCCAATACATTCACAGCATGCCCCATGTCTGGCCGTTGGCTGGGTTCCCTTGCAGTGCAATGTCCAGCAAGTTCAGCAATGATGGAGATACTCTCAAATGTTTCATCCTTTACATCGAGAGATGGGTCGATAGCAGCCCTTAATTTCTCCTTGTCTGGTTTGATATGCCAGAACCATGCAGCTAAGTACTGGGTCTCTTCAGGCCTATCCTCATCAAGTGCAGTCAATCCAGTCAGAAGTTCCATCAGCACGACACCAAAACTAAAAACATCGGCTTTGGTGGTGATTTTTCCTGTAACTGAAGTATACTGAAACTTTGAAGTTAGAGTCAGTACAAAAACAAAATGACATCAATAACAACTACGGGATATGCTTCCATTTGTGCAAAGACTAGAACAAATCAGCTTAAAATCCTCTAGATCAGCTTACTAGCGGCATATATTACTTTCAAAAAGTCCTTGTAACTACAAGGAGGACTTCAAACTACATTCATATTGAAAGAAAGAATGGTTAAAAGTTTTAAGCAAAGTAAACTATTTCATGAGAAAACTTATGTTTATTTAAGCCTGATCTCATTTCAAATGATTAGACAACCTTAGACAGGTTGCTTACCTGCATATTCTGGTGCTAAGTAACCAAAAGTCCCAGCAAGCCTGGTCACAACAGATTTCTCCCCGTTAGGAGCAAGTTTGACTAAACCAAAATCTGAAACTTTTGCTCTGAAATCATCACCAAGTAAAATATTTGAAGACTTGAGATCTCTATGTATGAAGCTTTGATGACCCAGGGTGTGAAGATACTCCATTCCTCTGGCTACATCCAAGGCGATATTTAGCCGTCTCTTCCAAGATAGAGCCTCTAATTTCAGGCTCTTCCAATGGAAAAGATGCTTGCTAAGAGCACCTTGAGACATATATTCATAAACAAGAATTCTCTCATTGCCTTCAATGGAATAACCCAAAAGAGATACCAAATGACGGTGCCGAACCTTTGAAAGGACTGCAATTTCAGCCTGGAATTCATCCAAAGCCTTGTTTGTAATCACGCCAGCCTCCATTCTTTTAACTGCAATTTGCGTTCCATCATCTAGTTCCCCTTTATAAACTACACCAAAGCCACCACGGCCGAGCTCTTTCTGTGCTGCAAAATTTTTTGTTACACTCCGAAGAACTTGAACTGCTATGACCAAATTTCCAGCTTCAATAACATGAGACTCCCCAATGCTACTACTATTTCTGCTTGCAGAGCCACTCCCTGTTAGTGTAGAAGGGTTTGCATTGGTGTTATTGGCCGCAACAACAACCTTAACCATGTTATCCGGATCAGATGGATCCCTGGGAGGGATTACCAGGGAAGTTGAAGCCAAATTACTGTCTTTTCTCTTCTTATAAAAGTAGATGGATAGAGGAATGACAAGAAATGCAACAAGTGCAAAACTTGCAACAGGAGCCATGATCAAAACAAATGTGTTTCTTTTGAAACCTTTTGTTTTTGTTGATTTCAGAGAAAAGTTAGTGGCAGAGGAACCCGGAACTGTATCTTGCGATGAGGTAGTAGGGATATTGGGTGGAGAATCTGAACTCTCAGGTGGAATATTAGCCCCTTTGGTATGGTCTGTCTTATCACCGTTCAATAAAGGATTACCAGTTACGACAAGCTTCACAGTTCTACTAAATTTTGGTAAAGGACCAGATATGTTATTGCCACTGAGATCCAGAGTTTCTAGGGATTTCAAGCTAGTCCAGTTATTTGGAATGGGACCACTTAGGTTGTTAGATTGAAGCCTGATTTGAGAAAGGGTGTCCAGCTTTGCAACTGAAGGACTCAAACTACCAGAGAGATTATAATGGGGCAAATTTATGACTGAAACCTTCCCACTATTGCATCTAATTCCCAACCAGTTGCAGGGCTCATTACCAGACCAGGAAGATACAAGCTTGGAAGGGTAATTCACCCCTCCAAGAAACTCTATAAGTGCCATAACTGCTGGGGAGCAAAGAAGCCCCTGAGTGGCCTGACAGAACTTGTTTGAAGCAAAAGTTACCTTTGATGCCTTGAACATTGGAATTGGACCCATCAAGTGATTATTGTTTAAATCTAAGTTTTGCAGTCTCATATTTGCTAAACTAATAGGAATTAGGCCAACAAGTTTGTTACTATTAAGATTGAGATCCTTCAAGACAGTTAACTTACCAATACTCTCTGGGATTGTTCCAGTGAAGTGGTTCCCGTGCAGCCATAAAACTGTGAGGGACTTCATTGTTGCCACAACATCGATTGGACCAGTCATCCCTCCATGCAGTTGATTATTCAGCCAAAGCATCTGTACAGCACTGCCATTGAAAGTTCCCTGAATTTCACCAGACAACCTATTACCAGAAAGCATCAAGTTTGTCAAGGAAGGCATGGAACCAAGGAAATCTGGCAATGGCCCGATCAAATTACAGTTCATACAAGAAAGATTGGTCAATTGAGCAGAATTTTCCAAAGCCTTAGGGAATGACCAGCCGGTACTAGCATTAAAATTGTTGTCATCCAATGCCAAGACTTCCAGATTATCTAAACCATCAAGGAAATCAGATGGAATAGAATCAAAATTGTTGTAATCCAAATAAGCATACCGCAAATTAGATAAACCAGAAAAAGATGGCAACTTTCCACTCAACTGGTTCCTTTGGAGACCAATGTTCTTGAGCATGGAGAGCTTGTTCAAGTTTTTAGGCAAAGTACCCTTCAAACCCATACCTTGAGCCTGAATCTGAGTAACCCTGGAATTCTCACAATAGATGTGGTTCCAGCTTGGAGGACCACAAGGATCACCACCATTTTCGGGCCATTTCAAGAGCTCCGGATTATCAAGTTCATCTCTGAATTGCATTAAAACATCAAGGTCACCAGAGTCAGTGGTGCTAAAAACCACTAAAACAAGACACAAAATAAGCACTGAGGCTAACTTCTTTCTCATTGCAGATATTTGGCTGCTGCTGCACTGGAGCAGATAACCTCAACTACTATAAAAGCAGCTTGACTTGAGCAACAATGGTGGTTTCTTCAAATACCCACTTCAAGCCTTCCATCAAATAATTAAAAAAAAAATAGATTTTAGATTTCTGGTATACTAAGAGACAGTGAAGAAGAGACACAATAATTCATGAAAACAAACAAGGAGAAAAAAATAATCAAACTTTGGGAGCTATAGAGCAACAAGGGCAGATTTTTTACATGAAAAACAAAACAAAACAAAGTATTCGATCAAAGTTGAACTATTGAAGAATATAAGCCTAACGAAAAAACAAAAATGAAACTTGGACGATTCCTTATAGCCTGAAGGTGAATTTCTCAATTAGCATTACAAATATAAATACATATAATCATCAACTTCAATATTCTGGAAAGGTAGTTTTTCATTTGCCAGACACCACCAAAGACCATACCAGATTTCCTTTTCACTCTCCCCTTGCCTTATCAATAACTGCAAAAAAGACAAGGGCAGTACTGTCTTTTGAGTAGGATGCTACATCCAGGTGCCATTACTTTTAACAGTTTTCTTTCCTTTTCATTTCTTCATTAAAACAGCACTCACTGCTATTAACTAATTAATCAATTCCACTTTTATGGCTTGTTTAATTAAAGTTATATATTTTTATTGTAGCATTAAGCTGGTGGGTCATTTTTTGTTGAGTAGAACACTGATCCATTTCAGAGGTGCTTTGATTTCCATGCCTTGGTGGCTTGTTTCATGGTACAAGTTATTATTAATATTCTTCTGCAGATAATAAATAATAAAATAATGCAGACCAAACAAGTTTTATTAGTATTATTTTGCCCAATTAATTTGGGGTCGGAAGAATAATGGTGTAATTGTGGTCCTGCATTTTCTTTTTAGATTTTTCTATTTTTTTCTTCCAATATTTACTTCATTTCTTCCATGGAGAGTTTGATATAGGAACAGATTTGAGTATTCAAATTTCCCAAGTCTTTTATGATTTTTGGTGAAGATAAAAGAATAGTCAGAATCATTTCACTAGATGTAATCACTCAGGCCGTCAAAATATAAAAAGATTTTTTTATTTTTATTTTGTTAAAATCACAAGATACACTATTCATTACTTTAAACAAGAATCTAAGAAGATTTGATTTGATTGAGAAACAATACTTTAAAAAAGAAACAAGAAACAAACTTATGCCATGATTAACCAAAAAGTGATATCAAAACCTCTCTATTGCTCATTTGCTCTTCGACGTATTACACATAATCATTGCACTCAGCTTAAGCTGTTTAATATAATATTAATATATAGCATATACTTTTGGGCTCACACTCGTTTTTAATCATTTTTACTGTTGGGCTATATTTTATATGCTCATTCAAAGGCCGAAGCATAAACTTTTATGTTGCATATCCCTTCAAAATCACGCTGATCGATATTGTATTAAAGTTGAGAGATCTTATCCTAAACTACAGTCCACGTAGGTGTGGAGCGATGATCCATGTGGGTGAAAAAAGCACAATATTTCTCTGTAAACTATGAGTCTCGCTCGCATTCTCAATTAAAAAACAAAATGAAGCACTAGAGTAATTGGAAATCGTAGCTGGGATCATTACTTAAACTTGTGGTTAATTGGTATGAAGTGACGAATAGCTCAGCAGTATTTTTTCTATCATAAACGTATTTATATTAAAGAAGGAAGATACTATACTATTGGTAAGTTAGTAGAGGACAACTAAACCTAATTTAAATAATATTAATTATCCTAACCAATGATTTTGATTGCATTAATGTTAAAATTAATCATATACTAATTTAGTTCGAAAATTTATCAAATCATTAAATTTTTTTTGTAAAGTCATATGTTAAAAGATATACCTATTCATGAATTAGGCTACTCACCTAGGCCCGAAAGTATGTCCGAAATTTGAGAGGGTTTAGGTAAAAATATTAGGCTCAAAAAATAAACTTAGGCAAAAAAAAATTAGGCCCATTTAAAATATAAATTGGGCTCAAACTTAAACATTTAAGACCCGGAACATTTTCAAGCCCAAGTCAAACCCATTTTAAGTTTATAATACTTTATATTATGTTATTTTTATATATTATGTAATTTAGAACAAATTAAAAAAGTAAAGCTATACTAAATATATAATCTGACTCTAATGTATACATTAAAATAATGTTAGGATGATTGTATAAAAATTTTAATAAATAAAAATGTATAAAATTATTAAATATTAAAATAGTATAATACAAATATTTTTTTAAAAATTAAAAATAATATATCGGACCTAAAATGAAATTGAGTTAGTCTTTTGTAAATATAGGTGGGTTTGAGCAAAATATATATTAATATCAGGCTTAGACTCCGTGAACACCTTTAATTTAAAAAAAGTTATATGAACAATTTAATCTATTTTAAAAATAAAATAAAAATTGAATCTTGTGTGTTGACCTAATGGTCAAAGTGTTCATCACACAAGGTGTGGCCTGAGTTTGAGTCGCGCTAGTTGTGTTGCTTTTAGGACTTTACCAAAAATTATGTAGCAAATACATTTATAAATAATTAATATAAATAATGAATGAGTTGAAAACTATGAAGGATTGAGTTCAAATTTTATAACATGAAATCCACCTCTGTATAACAGAGGATGTGTTTAAAAATAACATATAATTTTTCACCAAAAATATATATAATAAATAATAGGTTAAAATATGTCTAAAGTCCTTGTGTTTTTTCAAGAATTTAATGTCTCAACTTTTCAAATTTTAAAATTCAGATTAAATCGTTAATTGTAACATCTTTTTATTATATGGCTACTAATTGAATAGGTTTTGTTTTTATTTTAAAATGTTTGTAGTATCTAATTTAACAAAAAAAATAATCATAGAGGAAGAAATTAACATTCTAAATAGACTCAATCTTTGACTGAATGTACAAGGTGCCTCTAAGCCACTCATCCAAAAATCTTTACCCCATTCTAGTCATTCCCCCATTTGACCGAATGAACATTTGTCTATTGATGCATGAAATTAAACCATGGGTTAAATAAGCTATGCACTTATCAATCTAATCTCATTGTCAATTAAAAAGAAAATCACAATGCATACCTTAAACTAGGATAGCCATGGCCGAATACCTTGGTTTTTCCTCTTCAATCTTCCCTTTCCCAAATTCGGCCACCAAGAAGAAAGATGAGCATGTAAAAATTTTTTTTTTCTTTTGTTATCTTTCTTCTAAAATGACTACTTTCAAAATAATACAATTTACTATGTAAAGTAAAAATATTTTATTATAATTAAGTGTTTAATATATAGTATAGATTATTTTTCTTTCACCCACGTAGTTTTATTTGTGTTATTTGAAATATAATCAAAGAATTTGTTTGTTATAAATTGAAATATATCGTGAGTTAACAAATATATAAAAATAAACCTGAATGATAGTGGTATAACATGGTTGGAGTATCTCTCCAAAACAAGCACGCCTCAATGTACGCACTTAGAGCGAAGGGCCCCGAGCATGGAAGGAGAACCACACCAACAGCGGGATGAAGTTAACTGGGGCATGGTTGTTGGAATAGCTGGGAACCAAGGTACTAGCAAATTTGGTGCAACAGCGATTTTTCAATACAAGAAAGACAACCAAATTATCATATGGCAGGCAATAGAGGGATCCACCAAAATTTATTCTACACTCATCTTTCTACACTCATCTTTCTTCGGACCCTTCTACTACCTCTCAAGCATATGGAGCATATGGATGTAAAGAATTGTCTATGCAAGGATCCCTCCTGGAAATTAAGCAATATTCTAGAAAAGAAAACAGTAATAAATTGGCAGTTGCAACCTCTTATGGAGGATTTACAGATTCTACAACGGGAAGTGCAAATTCTTGGTGCTCCAACAAGGGATGGCTTGCAAAGACGAGTAAATTGGTGGCTAGAACAACATATCAGACTTCATATAGTTGGTGTATTTGCTATTGTACCAAAAAAAATGATAGTAGTATGGTAGATATGATTTGGATAGGTTAGTCTGAATAAATAAAATATCCGTTATTTTATATAATTTCATAAAATATTCATTTATATAACTGTAATTATATTATATAATTTATATAGAATGATTATTTACATCAAACATCTTCAAATTATAATTTTCATTCTAAATTTATTAAACTATCAAAGTTAAATTAATTAAATCCTTTCATTATTAAAATAATTTTAATGTTACTAAATTATTATTATTTTAAATGTTGTGGCTAACTTATAAAAATAAAAATTAAAAATAAAGTACAATTGAAAAAGAGATAGTGAATAATAAATCATTTGTAAAAACTTCAAAATCAATATTTTGACAACATTTACTTCAACAAAAAATTTTTAATTTTAATTTTATATTATGTTGTATAAATTCTGATATATCATTTAATAATTGAATTAACTTTTAGAATTATCTTACCATATATAGATGTTGGCAAGCCTTGAATTGGAATCTAAATAATAGGTATTTCTTATTCGAGTCCAAGTCCCTGCTTTAAACCCAGGCTTCTTGAATGAAGCACAAATTTTTAACCGACCAAAATGTCTTGCAAACAAATACCCGACCCGCATTTCAATACCATTTTCACCATACCTTAAACCTCCATTTGTTATTTTACAAAAAATTTTAAAGCCCTAGACTAGGGTTTTCACTTGCTTCTCCGAAATAAAGATCAAGTCTTCGTCGCGATGGTTTGTTCGTTTCGAGTTCACTCTCTTTCTTTTTAAAGAAGTGGCTGCAATGGTTAATTTTTGTCGATGTTGCTAATTTCTTATTTGATTTGTCTGTTTAGCCGCAAGGTGATTACATAGAGCTACACAGAAAGAGGCAGGGTTATCGCCATGACTTCTTCGAGAAGAAGCGTAAGAAGGAAGCTCGCCAAGTTCACGAGCGTTCCGCTAAGGCTCAGAAGGTCTTTATTTTCTTAATTTTCCCTTTTATTTTGATTATTTTCTCTTTTCTTTTTCGGGGGTTTATGAGCTAATTCATTTGTTTCTCTGTAGGCCCTTGGTATTAAGGGTAAGATGATTGCCAAGAAAAATTATGCAGAGAAGGCCCTCATGAAGAAAACGTTAGTTCTATTTCCTAATTATTATTTTTTCTAATTTGGATTTTTCCATCTTTTTTAGTATGTTTTAATCCAATTAAGATCTTATGGGAATGATGTTCTGTTTTGCACTTAAAAAATTGATGATAACTTGTCTTTTTAATAGTTTTTCAGATGAAATTAGATTCTGTAAATTGATTGACTTCATGGGCTAAATTCATTGTGGTAATGCCCATAATGATCATATTGTCTTCCATTAAATCAATGTCTTATTCATGCCACTTCTTCCTAGGAAATTAACATGACTGTTTTCCATATTCATGTTGCTCAAAATTTTAAATTTTCCTCACTCGGTTGGTCCGTAATCACCTATTCGCGTGTACTGTGAATTTGTTGTGATAATAAGGTCTAATGATAGAGAAGGGATGGAATGGAATTAAATGCCTATCGTTTCTGAGGCCAGTTATGGAGTCATGAAATGGAACTTGGGCTTGAGACAGTTAATTTATTTTTTTAAGATGTTAACACTATAAAGCTTTTGCTTTGGGTCTATACCTTGTTAACCATAATAACCATTAATTCTGCATCACATCAACAGATTGGCCATGCATGAGGAATCGTCAACTAGGCGCAAGGTTGATGATGAAGTGCAAGATGGCGCTATTCCTGCATATCTTATGGATCGTGAAAACACCACACGTGCAAAGGTATGGTGACATATGAGTTTGATGGCACATGAATCCAATCATCAATACATGTAACATTATACTATTTTAGGTTCTCAGCAACACGATAAAGCAAAAAAGGAAAGAGAAAGCTGGAAAATGGGAGGTCCCTATACCCAAGGTAAAAAGATTCTCAAACTTTCTGTTTGTTGCATCTCAATATGTGCTTTCTCAGGTATTTTTTCTGTTTCTGTATTTTATTTTTCTTGTAACTACAGCTGTTTGACTTCTTAAGTTTTGACCTTCAGGTAAGGCCTGTGGCAGAAGATGAGATGTTTAAGGTGATCAGATCTGGTAAACGAAAAAGTAAGTATATATAAATTGCTTCTTCCTCTTTTTATGCTAACTTTACTTGCATAACATGAACTTTTTTGCATCTGGAGTTGGATTGCACCAGAGGAAAGGATAATGTTGGATTTTTATGAGAAATTCTGGTTCTTCTGTGTTAATTTCTTTCTCTTGCAGCTAAACAATGGAAGAGGATGGTCACAAAGTGCACATTTGTAGGACCTGGTTTTACAAGAAAACCTCCCAAATACGAGCGTTTTATCCGTCCGTCGGGATTGCGATTTACTAAAGCTCATGTTACACACCCTGAACTCAAATGCACCTTCAATCTTGACATCATTGGGGTGAAGAAAAATCCCAATGGTCCAATGTATACCTCTCTTGGTGTTATGACCAAAGGAACAATCATCGAGGTTTTTTTTTTTTTCATTGTTATTTTTTTATATATTTGGCATGAATTCAAAATTACTGATGTCCATATTTTTATGTTGAATTCAGGTGAATGTAAGTGAATTGGGTCTGGTCACACCGGCTGGGAAAGTTGTTTGGGGTAAAGATCCTCTCACTATATTCAAGCATGATGAATAAATACCCTATCTTGCTTTTTCATTTTAATGCTTGTTCCTATTTGGTTTTTCGAATGCAGGAAAATATGCTCAAGTAACAAATAACCCAGAGAATGATGGTTGTATAAATGCAGTTTTGCTTGTGTAAGAGGTTTACAACAGACATTTCAAATTTGATAATCCAATTCATATCAAGTCTGCTAACTTTCTCTCTTTTTCATTTTTTTCAGTGTTATATTTAGATTTAGATATTTCAATGCTTTTGAACCAAATCTGTTTATTTATAAATCTGAGTTTATAAGAGTTATGCCTTTTCCCTTGGTGTATGGTACGATAGAAAGTGATCAATTCGTAAGGAATTTAATTGGTGATAGAATGATGACTTTCTTGATGCTAAAAAGCATAGAACTTTTTGGGGACAATTATCATTTTTCTCATTTATTTTCATTATCTTATAGAATAATTTTTTGGTATAATATCACTTTGTCCACCACTTGACCTCTAGTTGCATTTGTTTGTTGCCTTATTTCATCAAGGATACTTTGATTGTGTCTATCGAGTCTAATACCATCAAATGCTTAAATACTGGCCCATGTTTTAGTTCTGTTAAGTAGTCCTGCTCAAAATATCCTACTGCAACATCAATCTTATAATCGTAATCCGAGTTTGAAGCTACGACTGCATTTTAAGGTTCTTACAAACAATTATTGAGTCCCCTCGAGTCTCTTGTTAGCCTCGCCGTTTCAAAGTTATTATTATCTACTGCCCTTAACAAGATCACTTTTCAATTACTTCTAAATTGAGGTGTGAGTTACAACCTTTTTCATTCCCACTTGAGGTCGCATTTGGTGGTACATCAAAATCTTCATGAATATAGCGTAACGTCTGTTCGTGCGAATTGGGTTTGAGAACTTCTCAAACCATTGCTTTTCTTGCTTGGAATGAAAATGAAAATCGAGTAAAAGCTTCTTGCTTCCTTAGGTTCCAGGTGATTATATTCAAACCAAAAATCCATTACCTTAGTTGTGTTCAACAAGAAATGTTGCACAGAAAATGAACTTCTAAATTAGATGGCCGTGCAAACTCACAATGGACAAAAAATTGTTATAAGAGAGAGATATCACTCACACTAACCGATATTCTAATAACTTCATCTTTTGCGGGAAGACACTTTACTTCAATTTTCAATGGAAAAACTATAATTTGAGTGGCAACTTTAATTTCCACGATTTCTTCCATTGGACTGTTACTAGTACAATCTCCTCTAAAGCCATTGTTCGAAAAGAGTTTACCGAGGTTTCTTCTTCCGGATCAAATTTCCACACCTATTTATTAAATCAATATCTACTTCAAGTACAATTTTAACCGTATATTAATTTTGTTAGAACTAGTGTATTAATTGGGAAATATCAAATTAATATTTTATTTAATGCAAATAATTTTGAAAAAAATCCTAACTATGGATTTACGTTTCCCAAGAGATTTAGGTTCCATCACCAAATACTCATTGAAAGACAACCAGACGTCACCTTACAAGATGTTGCCATACGGGTGTGTCCTCAATTTGTGGATTAGAAATGCTGATAAACAAATAAATTATAAACTCCTTATATAAGTCGTCATTATTGTTGCACAAATCATTAACTCCATATCAAGGGCATAAAAAAAGCCAACTTTATCAAGCAAACCACCATCTTAATAATAAAGATGCAAACAGCAAATGAAAAATCTGGAAATCCTCACAACGCGTTTGAAAGATCAGAGTTTCACCGGATTAAAAACTTGGAGCAACAAGATGCTAATGAGCAGTGGCTGCCAAAGGTTGAGGTTCAATCACCTGAAGCAAGCCGGTTGCCAGTCTTCTCGTAAGATCCTCCACTGGAACTTTCACTGCATCCATCCTTATGCCGATGTCAGCTGCATATCGACTTGCACAGTACATCCCAACTGCTGTAGCTGCCATGCCATAAATGTTTGTAGTAACAAGGCGTAATGGAGTTGACAACACAGCTGCGAGAGGGCCTCCTACAATAGATATTGCTTGACCACTTCGTCCAACCGAATGATCCAGAACAAGCAGCCCAGTTTTGCAATAGATCGCAAAATCCTCACAGTTGTTCTTGAATACATTATAGCAACCAAATCCATTTTCGAGCAAGTATTTTGCTCGATGAACCACTAAATCATCCGAATCGGAGACTGCAAGAGTGCAGGTTCCACCTCTTGCTTTTGCAATAAAGAGAGCAGGGGTGACTGCATACTCGAAACGATACAATATTCCACCAGCAAGGAAGCAGTCCAAGCACGAGGAAACAACACCATTACCTTCTTCAGGTGGAGTGCAGGTAGGGCAATGCAGTTGAGATTGAGCTGGTCCAGAGCTTACCAGGATGAGATCAAGCACAGTTCCTGTACCAACTTCTTGGCCACGTCTTGTAAAATGGATGACCGTATTGTTTCCAACATAGATGCCTGTCCTCATACACAAGGAAAAAGATACAATTATTAGAATAATTCCAGCAAAGTATAACTGGAAAATGAAAAACATAAAGGTAAACACATAACTCTCCAATAGATAATCCGAAAACATACTCGATAACAGAAAAATATATACCATTCTGAATTCGTATCATAATCTCTATAATAGCAAAATATTTACCATTCTGAACTCATACGTATCATTTCTAACCTCCAAATGCATTCCAACATCTCCTATTTTGCAATACCCGATCTCAAACTCAAAATTACAAGAACCATGAAACAGATAATTCAATCTGGTCACTCTTCTCTATATACAAAGAGCTTCTTAATAAAGTAGTTCGTTAGAGCATTGCTGCAAATGCAAAACTATTTATAGAAGGTAGAAAAACTAACCAATTCTATTCATATAAATATAAATATATATTAGATTTGCAATTGATTCACACACCCTGACAAAAGCAAATCATTACCAACTCACATACCATAAACAAGGCTGCCCCTATGATTTGAACCCATGATGTGGGTTTTTAGGGTAAACATCCAGTGCCATTAGGCCAAGAGTTGAAGTTCTTAAATACAACTAAATGCGGATAATGCACTGCCACTTACATTTAAAATAGGATTTGGTAACAAATGTGCTGAAGTCACTCTTAAGGTCACAATATACGGTAATATCTTTAACAAAATGCATTGAAAATGATAAATAATGTTACCAGTTATTGCATTTCATAGAACGTCCATTATAAAAATAGAAAGTGCCATGGGTTAAGCAAAATCATTGAAACTATACAGTTCTTTAATTACGGTTATACGATATAGGATGGATACCAGAGTACCTAATGAGGCTAAGCATATTATAGAATGGTCCTCCTGCTTAACTAATAAAATATAGGTTTTCAAGAGGAAAGGATCTTCTGAGATAAAAGCATAGAAACAGTGCTTTTCAAACGCCAAAAATTGGCCAAACACAGAAGGAAAAAAATTGAGCTTTTCTCAAAAGTAACATATACTTCCTTAACCATCAGATCATGCTTAAAATTCAATTCAAACCCACATCCACAAATAGAAATGCAAACTATTCCCCAAAAAAGGAAAGGGTGGAAGTAAGTAAAGAACCGTGATGGGCATAAATATAAGCAGTCCTCCATGAATAAATGTGATCCCCTGGATTCAGGCTCTTCTTATCAATTCTGTTTTACCCATTTGTTAACAAGAAAGAAGCAAAATGATTTTGAATCAGTTCAGCATACCAATCTTTAAAAAAACAAAAACAGATGAACTGCAAAAGAAGATAAAAAGAACCTGTTAGAAAGCAGTCCCATACTTTTCCTTTTTTGGTAAAACCAGATCTGGAGATTGTAATTCTGAAAATCCGGTTCGTCTTCTTCTTCCTGCTTTGCTTTTTAAGTATCGTTTTTCCCTTTTTATCCGAATTCCCGTAAACTAGATTTGCGTGTAATAATCGTTAAGATATTATATTTAATTTTAAAGCGTCTATCCCTTAACTACTAATAAAATTCTTTTCGCTTAAGTGTAAAAAGTAATCAAACATTTTATAAAAAAATATTATTAAGCTCTATTCTCTTTTACTCAATTTCATACTTAAAACTTTTAAAATGCATTAAAAAAAATTTAAAAATTTTTCAAAAAATAATTAAGCTTCTGTATTTTTTTATACTCAATTTGATACTAAAATTGTCAAAATGCATCATTTTTCGTCTCATGTCATGCTGCGTTACGACACGTGATGGCTTTAATTGAAAAAATTAAGAATCATTAGTTTTAACAGTTAAAATTAATAGTTAAAGGACTTTTTATGCCTTTTATAATTTTTATAAAATTTTACAATTTTTATATTTTTATGATTTTTTATTTTTATAATTTTTATCACATATCAAACCGTGGTTTAACTTTAACGAGCAATTAACTTTATGATCAAATGATATTTTTAATGCATTTCACGTACTTGATTGAGTGAAAAGAAAAGAGCTTATTTATTTATTTTTTTATTTTTTAAGTTTGAGGGCTTTTTTACATCCTTAAACCAATTAATTTTTATCGTACAATTATAAAATTATACTATTTGATTTTTTCTTTTTCGATTACTAGTCATTAAATTAATAACGGAAAGATAGCTTGATAGTTTTTAAAATTAATATAATAGTAACTTTAATTTTCAATATTCATTTATTGTGTTCATTTAGTCTTAATTCTAAAGCTTGTAATTCTAATTTCAATTCTAACATTTATACATTGTATAATTTAATCTTTTTGTAGTTTTGTTGTTTTTACGACGTTAAGGGTTAATTTTAAAAGAAAAAAAATATTATCTTAAATTTTTGATGTTTTCATTTCTGGTATATTTTTTTATCAAATCTAGTGGATAAATTTATTTTTTAGCTTTTAGGTAGAAATGTCACAAAGAAACACAAAACTACAAAAATACCAAATTACACAATCTGTAAATGTTAAGTGTTAAAATTTTAAAATCAAAACTAAATTGGCATATTGTATAAATATTGAGGTTTAAAATTACTATTATGCTAAATTTAAAATAATAATTTCATCTTTTATTAATTATTTAATGGCATGGTGACAAAAAAATAAAATAAAATAGTTGAATGACTATTTTATAATTTTCATAAATAAATGATGAAAAATAAATTATCAATAGTTTAGTGGCTATCAATATAGTTTACCTTTTTTGAAAGCATTTATTTATAATATGTTTGATATTTTCCAAAATAAAAAAATTGTTTAACATAATTCATGGCAATTTTTTCTAAGAAGGATTAGTGTCAGCAAGAAAAATAACTTCAATCAAGATGTTTTGATAATTTATAAAATGCAAGTTTAGAAAACGTGGTTATTCGAAATAGAATTAAATTTTATTTTTATTTAATATATAATTAATTTAAATTTTAAAAATTTTTTTAGGAATGTATATAAATAAATAATTTGAAAATTTTTCAAAAATATTTAAAAGTTATAAAATAAAACTTATTTTATCAAAATAAGTTTAAAAATTAAAATTAAAAATTAAAATTAATATGAAAAACTGAAAAATAAATTAAACTACAATTCATCAATTAAAAATTCAAAAATCTAATTAAACCGTACTGATATCACTTCCAAAAAGATATAAGTTGTTTGGGAACCTAGCATTGACTAAAATTTCATTTTAACATAAATCTTTTGCTGCTCTATTATCACCGTTTCACAAATCATTGAAACTTTAGTTTTATTAAAAAATTTATTTTCATCGTTTATTATGTATATTTATTTAATAATGTTATTAAAATTTTAATTAATACAAATTTTCAAAAGAAAAGTGTTAGAATAAAATAAGTAAATAGATAACTATTTATCACTTAATTTTAAATATATTAAATAAAAATTTATTTATCTTTTAAATAAATGATAACTTTTCTAAGAAAACAAAACATTTAAATAATCCTATTTAAATTTTATTCAAAATGGTCTAAAATAATATAAAATATTATATTTTGAAGATTAAAATTACAAATAAATATTTTTAAAAATTAGAATTTAATTTTATGAAACAAATAATTATATTTAATTCTTAAAATTTATTATACAAATTCAATATTAAAATTTTGACATTTAAATTTTCAACTTATAAAATAACACCTTAATTGATTGAATTGCAATACTTTCTATGGTCCGAATAAAAGAAAATTTAGGGTTAAAAAGTGAATGAATATTTATATTTTAAAATAAATGTTTTTAAAACTTGCCTATCCTTAACTGACGTAATTTAAGCTTATTGAATTAAGTGATATTAAATTAATATATTCTTTTTTATTATGTTTTTTTATCGCATTATAATAATAATTATTATTCTATGTATGTTATGAACACAATACAAAATACACGTGGCGAACGTGTAAGCAGTTAATAGCGGATTGTTGTTGCTGGAATTTAAAGTTTTGCTTCGACTTTAAGAAAACGAAGGGCGACCGTTCCAAAAAAAAAGAACGACGGCGACAGCAGACAGGTGTTATTATTACGTGTCATCGAACACCGGTTTCCAATTTACAGTGAAGTTCAAAGCCTTTTTTCATAATTAAATTAGAATTAAAACCCTTAGGAGTTTTAGTTTTAAACTTTATTAATTAACAATTTTAAATTAAAGCTTATTAATAATTGTTATAAAATAAAAATTAAACAACAAAAAAAGTGGGAAAGTAAAAAAAAAGTAATATTTTATTAATTAAATAGAAATTTTATCTTTTATTTCTAATAAACATTAGAGTCTTAATGTATACCAAACTTACATTGATTTTAATGTACATCTACTTAAAATATTCATAACTCCCCTTGAATATTCATGATTAGATAATGTGCCTCGTTAAAATTTTATTAAGATAAAAACTTATGGGAATAAAATTTGCTACTGAAGGAAAAAAATATACATATTTATAGTACGCATAATATGATGTCTCTTTAAAAAAGTATAAAAAAAAACTCAATAGGACAAAACCTCAATTAAAGAAAAAAGAGTACAATGTGTATTTGACTCCCCTCATGATAACATCACATGATATATAATAATCTTAGCTTTTCAAATGACCACTTAAACAGATTTCCTAAATATTCATATTATCATTCTTTTTAATATCATGAGTGAGGAAGAACTTTGGAGAAATATATTTTGATCTTTCTAGAAGTTTCAACAACAATCATAACAAGTGTTGATCGTATTCTTTCTATATAATAATGCATATGTTCAATCATTTTAATAAATATTTACGCAAATAGATTGAACAATTTCCCGAAAATGATATATGCTTCTAGTATTCTAAATATTTTAAGGATTTTAATATATAAACTTTCACTATATAGTGATTCATATAAAGGTTGTAGCAAGAATCATAAGATACTTGTCAAATCTTTCATGAACTACTAGACTAATAAAATATCTAAAAGTTATTTCATCCACCACAAAAGAACATATTATACTTTTCATAATCAATGTTAGGACTTTAAAAAAACTTTGTACATTTAGATACTTATTTTGTTTTCGCAAAACTACTCATTTATACCCCACTAGCCTTATACATTTAGATGTTTGGATTATTGGTCCAATTTTTTTTTTTAAATTTAATTCTACTTGAATTGAGTTTTTCCATTTTGGCCAATCCATTTCATATCTATATCTCTCAACAAATTTATTCAAGATCCTCATTTCCTTTTATTATCTTAATAATACTATTGCGCGCAAAATTGTTGTCGATAACTTTTTGTTCTTGATTCCTCATTTTCTTGTATTAACTCAACTTATTGAGATATCTTTATTTTCATTATTTTTTCTTGAATTTCAGGTATTTGAATCTCTCGTAAAGTTGTAATAATTAGTTATATTTTGAGTTTCTTCAATAGCATCGCCTCCACTATTATGACCATATTGATTTATTATTTTTTCTACAAGAATTTTTATCTTTGGAACCAATTAATTTACCATATTTCATGCATGGATTACTTTTATTTATTCTAATAGGTTGTCTTACTGGGACTTTGACACATCAACTGATATATAATACTTGGTTATTCTCATCAAGTCAATAAATACACTTGTAAGTTGACTTGCAATAAAGTGAATTATCCTTTTTAAACTTCTAATTTCAAATAACTTTCTACGATGATCTAAATAATGATAGTTCATTACAATCAATTATTTCATCCAGCCATTATCATTTCTCTCCCCTAATGTTGGGAAAATTATCAAATTAAATAGTAATCACAAATCATGTTTTAATTGAATATCCAATATTTATTCAGCACATTTAATAATACAAGGATACTCATAACTAATGTATATTCTCAACTTCCTTTGAACACTCATTTTGTGCATTGTGGTGGAGCAATTTAAACATATATCGCACATTCAAAAATTCTAAAATGAGTTATGTTTAACTCCTGACCAAAAACTAATTGTATTGGGGAGTATTTATCACAATTTATTAGTATGATGCCTACAAGTGCTGATTTATATAAAATATCACATCATTAGACATATTAAAAAATTGTGTTCTAAAAAGGATATGGTTTAACTACTAATTGGAGGCATTTAATTATTAACACCATTTTATATGTATAAACATTAAACTTTATGATACTTACTCGTATTAACAATCTAGCTTATAATAATCATTGAAAGTCTGAGCAATGACCTCACCAACATTGGCTAGAATCGATTGCATAATCTGGAAGTTTTATTTTTAAACAAATCATTAAACAAGTAATTTCACAAATAATTGGTTGTGAGTTGATAACTCATATGCGATTATCTTGTAGAGGTATCTACTAGTATCATATCAAAATATTCCCTTGCTGGATAAAACGGGCCCATATTTCTTTTAGAAAGGTAAAAGGTTTAATCTCAACTTTTTCTAGGGAAGTTTAATAAATATTATTTGAAAACAAGCAACACTTAATAAGTGAAGAATTTTCAAGTTCTTTAATAAATTTCCATGTAAATTCTTATCTTGTCGCATCATTACTGATCGGGATGGTCTAGCCGATCATACCAATTAATATACTATTTACTATGCAAATGATTCAACAATGCTAATATAAACTTTTGGTTTACCCATCTCATATAATTTAACTATATTAATGTATACATAGCACCAACCACATGTTTGATTGTGTAAAGTTAAGATTTTCACGCGCATAGAGGATGATTATGATTTTTTGTTGGATAATATAGCTTTTATTTTTGTTCTTACTTACATTTGAACATAAAATGAATTTTAAAGAGAGATGACTTCAAACTTTGGAAGAGAGGGTTAATAATAATTCTAAACTGAAATGTAACAAACTAAAAAAGGAAGAAGTTATTTAATGGGCTTATAAGTCCAATGATATCCGCCTGGGGTAGTGCAACTAATCCATAAGGCCTATGTAATACATAAGAGAAGCCCACTGAGTCTCCATCTTGTGACTAAAGTTAGGAGGGAGTTAATTCTAAAATTGTTTAAAATTTTAAGTTGAAAGATAGAATTAGAGTTATTTGAATAATTGGAATAATTAAGTAAAGCCAACAATAGGAAGGTCATCAATGGTTTGGCTTTAACAATGGTTATAGGACTTATAAATGCTAGTTTTCATCTAAAGGTTTGGTTCTTGTTGATAGTCAAAACCAAAATATCCAAATCGAAATTTTGCGTCAATGGTTATGTTATCTTATCACCTCTGAAAACTAATTTTATTGTTGAGTTGGTTGAAATGTTTGGTGAAGAAACTAGTGTGATGCACTGTATTTATGGTTATGGACTTGTTCAGCTGTGTTTGGGGATGAATCAGCTGTAATTTTTACAAAATCCTCGGAGGGTAATACATGCAAAGATGCGATGTATGAACATCGGATCCCTTAGTTAAGAGTTAAGACCCCTCTGCAGGTTAATTAATCTCTAACTCATCATACAAAACCTGTTATACACAGAAAAAGAAAATCATCAAGGGAGACAAAGAAACTGCTGGCAATAAACTTTTTTGGCGTGCGCTTCATGTGTCAATCCAACTTATTTTGTATTTAAAACCACACAGAAATGGAGTTAAAGAGTTTACAGTGGTGATGTAGGGTGGTTTATATTTAAGTGGCCATGTGATTCCCATTTACCACCACAAACTGACTCTTCAACAAGTTGAAAAACCCTAAGATGGATCCAAATTTACAAGTAGGGAAGCAGGCTTTATAGTGGTCAAACTCAAAGCACACGAGGGATTATTTTAGCAGCGACTGTTTGGAAATTTCAGTTTAGCCCATACACTTTCATGTTTACTAATTATATTACTTAAAACAACTTCTATACTCAATCATACGTAAGCCATAAAAGATATGTATTCAAATATGTTGATATTACTTCGGATTCTATATCTACACAAAGTTACACAACTTTTTTTTATTTATTTATCGTTTTTCTCTGTTAAAAAAAGAACCCTAGCTTTGTCCGTCAGAGTTTCAGAGATTTTTAATGCATCATGACTATAACTCGAGCTGAGAATGAGATATCTTGATCTTATAATTATCAAATTGCCTTGTAACCAAAATGTGGAAAGGGTCTTCAATGATGAGTATATATGGTTGGAATCCCGTCAATTCATTACTGTCTAGGTTCATCCTGAAACACTTTCTCTCTATAATTAAAGTCATTCATGAACCTGATCTAATTTTATAAACTTTTTACTGATTCTACGACTGTAAAACATTTTAAGTGATTGGTTCCTTTGTTATTACTTAATTGAATTTACAGCTGGTTTAAGCTGTGGGATTGCAGCCGATTGGTAACTTCAAAAAAAGTAATAAACTTTACTGACATTTACCTAAAAAAAACATGGTAATGAAAGAACCACTTATATTGCAATTTGCATTGTGTTTCCCACGTTCTATTCGCATCTGAAATTAACTTTGACAAGCCATAATGCTAGTGCTGTAAAATATTGAATATAAATCGTAAACTTTTTAAGCTGTAATCAGGGCACTTCACTTTAAAGACATTGGGTGCGTTGTCCTGGTTCAATATATAGCATGGGAAATGAGTGACGGACTTGCATCCTTTCTGTAGCTCCTCATGAGTAATATTTAGGAAAAGAAAAAGAGGAAACAACCAAACTACTCCTTCCTTCAGAAAAGAGCCGAGTTACTCATTCCACTAAACAACTTCAGTTCTGTCCCGATTAAATCAACTATAAAAAAGGATTACTGTTTTGAGAAAACTAAATAACTCCTTCCATTGCACAATATCTTTCACTTTAGTATTTCTTTTTAGAATTTTGATTTTTTTTTGTCAAAAATAATATCAACGCTATGCAATAAATGTAATTTTTTAAATTTAATTACGAGCAAGGTAAATATGAATTCTTGGGTCATGTCAGTTAAACAATTAGTGTTCCAATTCAATTCAATATCTGCGATCCAATTGCTTATATAGGGTGATCTGATTCTCCAAACATGTTTTCTCAAATGATATATTCTTCAATAATGGATTAGATATTATCTACATAATTAGAACAACCCAAAAATACTATTCACTAGATTGTAAATATCATAAATAAGGAAAATGTCTCAAACAACTTCAATACTCAAAGGATGGACACCCCTTTAACACTCAATTATCAATTCCATATTTTTCTACAGCAACTTTTCTAATCAAAATTAATAGCTTGTATATATTTATCATTTATAACCCTTCAAAAATATATGTTGAAAAAATATTCATAAAAATAAATGACAGCACTTTGATTGTATTGACAAAATTAAGGTTTTGGAATTTTCGATGTTTTAACTTCAAGTTTTATTATTTCTAAATCTATTTTAGATTTAAATTATGGGTTGTATCTGGTATATTATATTGTTTTTATTCAACAATTAATTTTAAAATTGTCACCTATTTTTAAAAATATTTTATTATATTTTAAGAGACATTTGTTAAAGTCTTAATTTTATTTCTGAAATTTAAAAACTCCAATAATAATATATAAAATATTATTCTTTAAATTATAATTATAAATAAATTATTATAATAAATTTTTTAATTTTATTTAATTTTCGGATATGTTCCATTACATCAAACAATTTTAGTAGTAATGGTGATGATAATGATAACTCTGTTAGTATCACCTAGCATCATTCACCTGCTAACTGCTGTTATGTACATTTCACATATTCAGCACTTAATTTGAATGGCTTTTGACATTGGCATGGAAAACACAATTAGTTGCTTAAGCGATTTAAGTTCTGCTACGTGAAAGATAGATTGGATTTAAATTTTATGTTTTAATTTATTTTAATTTATTTTTTATTCCGTTAATTTTAGTTTTTATATTTTTTGAATTTTAAAAATTCAAGTCTTGATTTAAATAATAGTTAAATTCATTTGATTACCTTCAATTATTAATTATGTGTTTAATTGTAGATTCAGTTTATAATTTTTAATTAAATCAGTGTAAATTTTACATTTTTTAAAGATTTTAATGAGTAATATATAAAATGACAAGTTGATATAGACGTTAATATATGATAATATATTTACTGCATCATATTTTAAAAATAATAGAATTGAACTTAACGAATTTAATAATTATCATTTAATAATGACTAAAATATTTTAAAAATATAAAAACTAAAAATAATCAATTTAAAATATTAAAAATTAAATTCAGACTAATAACAAATTTAAATCTAATTCATTATATCAAAATGGGCTATCTTTAAAGCGGTCAAATTGGTGACATCAAAGAAAATAATGAAACGTAGAACAAGGAATATATATACACTAATCTGATCCTGAGTAGCAAAACAGGTTTTGCTGGGATCTGAACTTAAAAATTCACACACCAAACCCAAACCCCTTGGATATATTGTCTTATTACTTTGTGCATTGGGATCAATAAACAATGCCCACTTGCATGGAATTATAAGTGGTGACCAACTCAAAATTCCGACCTCAATTTTAGAATGTCTGTACTGTAGTTTCAACTTTGCTGTTGCTCGCCCATGGTTTATGCTAATCCCAAGGGCAGTATTACGTCCTTAATTAGTATGGGTGCACTTTAATTAGTTTGCTATACATATAAGCCTTTCCAGTTCCACCGTAATATGACAACTTTACTGTTTCCTTCACTTCCAAATTATCTTTTCCTTCAGCGACAAAAATTTAATGTATGTTTTATGTTTGTACGCACTACTAGGTTTGGGGTTGGAATATGTGAGAAGATCTTTTATTCTTTTAAAATAATAATTATATATTAAAAATTATTATAGTGTAAAAATTATATATACTTAAAATATAGAGGTGTGTTTAAAATAACATATAATAAATTATGAAGTGCATAATTTAGGTCTAATTAATAATAACATATAAAATATGTATGATGTTAAAATGAAAAAAAATAGACTAAATGAGTAATTGTTTATCGTGGTGTCGTCATCAATTTTAAGTTGATATAGAGTTAATTTGTATCACAAGCTCAATCAATAATATTAGTAATATATATACAATTAATGGAGGTAAATAAAATTATGCATAATAAAATTAAAATGCATAAAAATATTAAAATAAAATTTCGATTGAATGATAAATTTAAGACTTTCTACTGCAATTAGCATGAAATACTATCATATCCATATTTTTATTTTAAAATAAAAAGATTAAGATATCCTCTAATAATACAACGTATCTTAAATACAAAAGAATAATTAAGTATACATAAACTAAAGAAAATCTTGAATTCAAGAGACAACATCTTGTATACCTGATGAGATTTAATTATTGTAAGCAAAAGTAGAGAATTATAGAAACTCTTCTTCATAATTTTATATATAATCAAATTTTCTTGTTAGTCAAAATTTAGGAGAGTAAGAGAGGAATATGAAACCATGTTTTCCTAGCCTAAATGAAATTATTTTTGATGTTTTAAGCAATGAAAGGTGCAATATATGAGAATATGTCGTAGGAATTGAGGTTTAAATTCTAGATTTACTAATTTCATCTATGAACCAATTTTAATTAATAGTTTGAAAAGTTAAATAGTGAATTTTCAGTAAAAGAAATTAATGAAAATAATGATTTTATAATTTTAATTTTATTAATACAATGTTTTATAGTTTTGGAAAAAATAAAATAATTTAAATATTTCATTTGTAATCACTATAAATAGATAATGCCATTTTCTCCACCAATCAAACGTTTTATTAATAAGGGATTCTAACAAGATATAATCAGGACAAGGGCAAGGCATGCACAATACAACACTGTTGTCTTCTAATATGAACAATACAACACTACAAAATCAAAATAAGGCACCTGGTGTCAACTAACAGAAACAAAACAAAACCTACCATAATTAAAAAAAAAAAATACAACACTACCGGAACATATGAAAAAAAAAAAAAACCAATCAGTAATCCCACCAAGCTTTAAACATCTGGCTTCACTGGAGTGTCGTCTTTTCCAGAAAGTCCGCCATGCTGATATCTTCCAAGAACACATTCACCAGAAAACTTTCCCAAATTTGGTCAATGTCGTTAAAACATTGCCAGTGTGGTCTTGAACGCCATCTCAGTGAGAACAAAAGTGTTTTGAGTTTCATAAATGAAAACACCATGAGAAAGGAAGAAAATAGTTGAGTGAAAAACGATATCTACTTATTTTATTGAGAAAGCTCTAAAATCTCAAAATAGAGACGAACTGGGATATATACCTGAAATTATCAAGAGAAGTTAACTAACAAGTATACCTGCCTGAGTCTCTTGAATCTTCCTACGTTTCATTTGTTACAACAAAATTAACTACACACACTAAGACAAAATACCAGACTTTCTTAACAGACTAAGCACACATTTAACACATGGCATGACACCATCATATCACTAATATTCACCCCCCGTATCAAATGTCCTTAAACCTGTATCATGTTACTTGTTAAACCTCAGCCGCAAGAACAATACCAAAACGGACCATACTTGAGGAAAAAAAATACAATGTGGATACTAAGCACTAAGAGACCGTTACGGTAAATTATTTCTCAGTAATTTTTGTGATATTTTATTGGAATTTTACGAGATTCAGCACTGAAAATTTTGGAGCGTTTCAACCGATGAGATCAATTATTTGGCTTGTTGCTTTTAAAGGTTGGAAACTATGCATTTCTTTACAGAGATTTGGATCATGAAGTATTTATAGAGCCCCCCTTAAGCTTTGTCTCTATTGATTTCTAGAATATGTTTGTCATTTGAAGAAAGCTGACCTAAAGCAAGCACTACAAACATGATATGGTAGATTTGCTCCATATTGGTCTTAGAATCAAATGAAAAACTTTAGGTATTATTATACATTGATAATATGATAATAACTATAGATTATGAATCCGAAATTTCTAGTTTGAGGAATGACTTGTTTGCTCGTTTTGAAATGAAAATATTGAGGGAGATTGGATATTTTTTTTGGTTTAGAAATTTTGATGGTGTAAATACTTTATTTCTCAAAAGGTCTTTTGGAGCGCTTAGTATGGGGGAGTCTAAAAAAACACTACTCCAATGGAGCCAAATCTCAAGATTATGCAGAATCCAACAACACCTCTGTTGTTCCAATAGGGTCGGAAGCGTGTAAATTATTGTACTAAAAAATCACACAAAGTTCAATTCCCAGGAAAGAGAAGTGGATCACAAGGATCTCTTAAATACCAAGTCTTTCCTTAGTCAGAATATCCCTTTTATAGTAATTTAATAGCACAATTAAATACTACTATTATACCTCAAATATTGAAAGAAAAATAGGACAAAAAAAGAACACAAGAGTTTTAACGAGGTTCGTAAATTATACCTACGTCCTCGGTACTAACACCGATGATAACTTTACTATCTCCAAAATATTACAAACAAATAGAATTACTTAAGAATTCTCAAATGGGAGAAGAGAGAAATCTAAGAGAGAAAGATTGGTTGGGATGAATTGAAATGAGAATGAGAAGGCCTATTTATAGTTGAGGTTCAAGGACCAAACAATAAATAGCCCATTATCTCAAGGACCAAAAAAAAATTATCCCATGCCACTTTTTCAAAGTCAACTTTAGGGTGCTAAACTTGAACCACTTGGATTGTTTGCCATTAAAATTGTCTACCATTAATCATAATGTTAACAATCTCCACCTTGAAGATTTGATTAGGATAATCACATCTTCACACACTTCCTTCAACTCCCCAAATTCGATAAAGCTATCTTTTGTAGTGCCTCCAAATGCACTCTCGAGCGCCATACACCTGAAGGTGCTCAAATTCTCAGGATGTTAATCAAGTTCAAACAATGATTAAACTTGATTGTTGTTACCACCTTGGTCATCATATCTGCGGGATTATCTGCTGTCGGAATCTTCTGAAGTAGAATTTTTCCTTTTTCAAAGACTTCCCGCACAAAGTGATATCTTACGTCGATATGCTTGGTTCTTGAATGATAGACTTGATTTTTCGCTAAATGAATAGCGCTCTGACTGTCACAATATAGACTAATGTGACTTTGAACAACTCCCAAGTCTTTCAACAATCCATTAAGCCAAATAGCCTCCTTAATGACTTCTCAGAATCGCCATATATTCGCCTCAGTAGTAGACACGACCATCAGAGATCGTAAGGTAGACTTCCAACTCATGGGGCTTTAGCAAGAGTAAACAGATATCCCGTAGTTGAACGACGTTTATCTAAATCACCAGCAAAGTCGGAATCAACATATCCAACTACAAACTGACCAAGTGCTTCATCCTGCTCAAAAACTAAACCAACATCTACAGTTTTTCGAAGATACCGTAGAATTCATTTCACAGCTTGCCAATGTCCTTTTCCAGGATCATGCATATACCTGCTCACAACTCCAACAGCTTGTGAAATGTCAGGCCGCGTACACACTATCGCATACATCAAACTCCCAACTGCATTAGCATATGGGACTTTTGCCATATATTCTCTTTCTTCTTTAGTCTTCGGAGATAATTAAGCACTAAGTTTCAAATGAGAAGCAAGTGGGGTACTTACATGTTTTGTGTTTTCATTTACACCAAAACATTCTAATACCTTTTTCAAATATTGCTTCTGATTCAAACAAAGCTTGCCTCTCTGTCTATCTCTACTTATCTCCATACCGAGAATCTTCTTGGCCTCACCTAGATCTTTCATCTCGAACTCTTGATTCAACTGAGCCTTCAGCTTATCTATCTCTTTTTGGCTCTTCGAAGCGATTAACATATCATCAACATACAAGAGTAGATAAATGAAAGATCCGTCATGCAGCTTCTGCAAATACACACAATTGTCATATTTACTTTTTGTGTACTTCTGCCTTCTCATAAAGCTATCAAATCACTTGTACCACTGCCTCGGGGATTGCTTCAATCCATATAGCAATTTGTTCAGCTTACAAACCCAATTTCTACCACCAGCATCTGTGTATCCTTCGAGCTGAGTCATATAGATCTCCTCTTCTAACTCACTATGCAAGAAAGCCGTCTTAACATCAAGTTGAGCTAGCTCCAAATTCAACTGTGCTACCAAGGCCAACAAAATTCTAATGGAGGAATGCTTCACAACAGGGGAAAATACATCATTGTAGTCAATTCCTTCCTTCTGAGCGTAGCCTTTAGCTACCAATCTTGCCTTGTAGCGAATATCCTTCTTGCTAGGAGATCCATCTTTTTTTGCGAATACCCACTTGCATCCGATTGCCCTTTTACCTTTCGGTAATTGCGCCAACTCCCAAGTATTGTTCTTACGGAGAGACTGCATTTCTTCATCTATGGCGCTTTTCCATTTATCACTTTCTAAGCTTTGCATTGCTTCTTGATAAGTGATAGGAATATCATCATCAACAACGGGAAGGGCGTAGGCTACCATATCAGTAAATCGAGCAGGTCTCTACGAATTTCTCTCGTGGCCTTGCAACCAAATCGGTTCTGTGTACTTAACGATTCTTGGGTCGAACCTCTTCAACCTCTAATTCCTCTATTGTGGCGGGAGAATTAGACTTATTAACTGGGCAAATCCCCATCTGCTCAAACTCCACCTGTTTTGGAGTACACTCCACCTGCTGTGGAGTATCGCTCGTCTGAATATCTTTATCTGCTACCTTTTTCAATGTGGCAGATTCATCAAAGGTAACATCTCTGCTACAGATCATTTTCTTTGTGCTTAAGCACCAAAGACGAAATCCCTTCACTCCAGAAGTGATTCTCATAAAGAGAGCTTTCTTTGCCCTCGGATCTAACTTTGACTCCTTCACATGGTAATATGCAGTGGATCCAAACACATGTAAGGAATCATAATCTGTAGCCGGTTTTCCAGACCATACCTCCATAGGAGTTTTTCTTTCTAATGCAGATGATGGCAAACGATTAACAAGATGGCCAGCGTATGTCACAGCCTCAGCCCAAAATTGCTTGCCCAACCCAGCATTGGACAACATACATCGAACTTTCTCCAGCAATGTTCGATTCATACGCTCTGCCACTCCATTCTGCTGTGGTGTATCCCTAACTGTGAAGTGTCAAACAATACCATACTCTTGGCACACATCGAAGAACGGATCACTTTTATATTCGCCTCCATTGTCCGTTCTAAGCCGCTTGATTTTCTTGCCAGTCTGGTTTTCGATCATAGTTTTCCATTTAAGAAAAACTCCAAGCACTTCATCCTTAGTTTTCATGGTATACACCCAAACTCTTCGGAAAAGTCATCAACAAAAGTAACAAAGTAGTGTTTTCCTCCCAACGAAGGTGTTTTGGAAGGCCCCACACATCCGAGTGAATATATTCCAAAATACCTTTTGTATTATGGATAGCGATGCGAACTTCACTCTCTTTTGCTTTCCCGAACACAATGCTCGCAAAATTTTAATTTGCAAGCCTTTGCACCTTTCAACAATCCTTGCTTTGCCAGAATTTGCAAGGATTTTTCATTGCATGCCCCAACTTCATATGCCACAACTGCATTAAGTCCAAGTCTTTGTTACCGGAAGCTGCAGCGACTGTTCCAATAACTGTACTACCTTGGTAGTAATACAAGTTATTTTTCCTGATGCCCTTCAATATCACAAGTGCGCCAGATGTCACTTTCAAAACCCCATCTCTCATAGTAACAACTGAACCATTGGATTCCAAGGCTCTCAATGAGATGAGATTTTTCTTCAAACTGGGCACATACCGAACATCAGTCAGAACTCTGGTTGATCCATCTTGATTCTTTAATTGGATTGAACCTATCCCAACAGTTTTACAGGCATTATCATTGCCCATATAAACAACTCCTCCATTTAGTTCTACTAAATCAGAGAACCACTCCCGGTTAGGGGACATATGATAGGTACAACCCGAATCCAAAATCCACTCATCTGAATGGAATGACGATGATGATGCAACCAGTGATAGTTCAGAGTCACTAGTATCATGCTTTGCAACACAAGCATCTACAACAGCTTTTCCCTTATTCTTCAACTTTGGACAATTTTTCTTCCAGTGGCCTTTCTCATGACAAAAGGCACATTCATCTTTCCCGAGTCTGGACTTTGACTTTGATCTCCCCTTCTGAGTTTTCTTCCGAGTGTATGAACGACCTCGGACTACTAAAGCTTCTGTATCTCTGATTGAGTTTTTCATTTGTCCTTCTTTCTCTGCTCATAATCTGTATAAGGCCGCATGACTTTCGCTCGAGATATATCACTCCTGCCATGAAGTAGAGTAGTTTCTAGGAACTCAAACTCCTCGAAGTGACCCCAACAAAGATCAAAGCCAAATCTTCATCTTTGAATGTCTCATCCATATTTAGCAAATCGGTGACTAACTGATTAAATTTGGTGATGTGATCATTCATTGTGGTACTGGGACATAAGTGAAGCGAAAGCAGTCTTTTCTTCAAGTGGAGCTTATTTTGACTGTTTTTCTTCAAAAAATTTTCTTCAAGTGCCACCCACAACTTATTTGCAGAAGTCTCCTTTGAAAAAGCATACCTCTGCTCTCGAGAAAGGCATGATCGAATTGTGCCACATGCCAACCGATTGATCGCCTTCCAATCTTTCTCCGTACATCATCTGGTTTCTCTTCATCAATGACAATGTCTAGACCTGCTGAAAAGGGCATCTAGAACCTCACTTTGCCACATACCAAAATGGCCCGTGCCATCAAAGATCTCCATGGCCAATCTTGCATTTGCAATTGTCGGTCTTGTCCACAAGAACGATGTTGAAGCTCCTAAACCGACCGTTTTTTTCATAATCTTTCAATATACCTAAGGAAATCTTTTCGATGTGGAAGATCGGTTAAAGCGCAACCACAGAGCATACTACGATTAACCTTGACTCTTGATACCACTTGTTGTTCCAATAGGTTTGGAAGCATGTAAATTATTGTACTAAAAAATCACACAAAGTTCAATTCCCAGGAAAGAGAGGTGGATCACAAGGATCTCTTAAATACCAAGTCTTTCCTTAGTCAGAATATCCCTTTTATAGTAATTTAATAGCACAATTAAATACTACTATTATACCCTCAAATATTGAAAGAAAAATAGGACAAAAAAAAGAACACAAGAGTTTTAACGAGGTTCGGTAAATTATACCTACGTCCTCGGGTACTAACACCAGATGATAACTTTACTATCTCCAAAATATTACAAACAAATAGAATTACTTAAGAATTCTCAAATGGGAGAAGAGAGAAATCTAAGAGAGAAAGATTGGTTGGGATGAATTGAAATGAGAAATGAGAAGGCCTATTTATAGTTGAGGTTCAAGGACCAAACAATAAATAGCCCATTATCTCAAGGACCAAAAAAAAATTATCCCATGCCACTTTTTCAAAGTCAACTTTAGGGTGCTAAACTTGCACCACTTGGATTGTTTGCCATTAAAATTGTCTACCATTAATCATAATGTTAACAATCAACAAAAAGAATTATGCATTATGTTAAAGGAATGCTTGATTATGGTTTCTCTATAATTTATTGATGCAGATTGGATTGGAGATACAAATGAATGCCACTCAAATATTGTTTCAAGATTAGTTCAACAATGGTTTCTTGGTGTAGCAAAAAACAAGACGCAGCTGCTTTGCCTGATATTGAAGCTGTAGATAGGTGGCAACAACTATAGCTACACAAAAATGCATTTGGTTGAAGACGTTGACTGGAGACACGTGAGAAGTTAGTTATGCTCTGTTTTTTATCGGATCGAGTGAAATTGTTAGAGTTAAATTAAAAAAATAAACATGTTAAGTTAAAATCTTGTTACAGTATAACTACTCTTATGTTAGAGCACATAAATTTGAAACCGAAAAAATTTTCAAAGCTAAATAAAAAAATTACTTTAGCATGATAAATTTAAATGATTGATTAACTTATTTAAGTCTCTAAAATTATTATTTTATTTTTAAAAATTTTAAATTTATATAAATTTTAGAATTAAAAAAGATTATATCTTTCAAAAAAATATAAATTTTGGAATTTTTATAAATATTTTGAACTTTGAAAATTATTTTGAATTTTTTAGAGACAAATCAATTTGTTCATTTTCAAAATTGACAGGAACAAAGGGTATTTATACCAATCTATTATTCAAATTGTAAAATTCAACTTAACTCAAACTACTTATTTAAGTTAACTTAAATAACTTGATTCAATTAACTCAAAATTTGAAATTTTTAATTTTTTCAATTAAATTGAATTTTTCATCTCTAAATACCATCAAACGAAGTACATTAAATTTGGCATCACTTTATTTGTGAAAAGATTCTAAGTGAAGAGATTAAGCTATTAAGTATTCAAACCAATGATTAAATGACCAATATTTTCACCAAAGCTTTGGTGAAGCCTAAGTTTCAATATTTTAGAGATGCTCTAAGAGTGTCAAAATGTAAAATTTTAAGATGTGTTTGACTGAATTAAAAAGTGAAAAGAAAAATAAAATTTGAGTGTACTTAGTTGAGAAGAGGAAAGAATTAACTAATAGTTTTTTTCCCTCTTCAATTGCCCCATATTGAAAATGAGAACTAATTTGATTAGCAACAAAAGGGAGAAAAATAAAAAGAAAGACAAGCTAATCACATGTTAGCAACAAATATTTACAGTGCTTCTATTTTTTGGCCAGGCTTTGGCACTTGATGCTGATCACAAGCCTTCCCATTCTCTGGCGAATCGGTGGATATAATATCGTGTATTGTGATAACAGCATTATCGTTGGCGGTGCTATCACCATCCAAAACAGGTTGGATTATTCCCCTATGAAGCAACTGCGGTGGTTTCTCGGGTGAAACAGTTGGTTCCACTGTCTCCTTTTCGAAGTGAGCTAGTTGGGAAAGTTCATGGACTGCTTCTGATATTTTCTCAACGCATTTCACTATCTCAACCAAGATCGAACCCACTGTGGCTGCTGGTAATATTGCTGCCAAGTCTGCATTCTCTAAAGAAGCAGCTTTGAGGGCGAACTTGAGGTCTTTCATGGCGGCTTTGGAGTTCTCCACATGGGTATTGGCTGAAGAATATGGATCTGTCATTGTTTTCATTGATTTGGCTAATGCTTTTAGTGTTTTCCCACATTCTGCACTCATTCTTGTACATGATCCTTCTATTTTACCTTTGAATTCTTCTGATCCCTGCAAATTAATCCTACCATAAATTAAATGCTTTTCTCCAAATTTGCTGTTTAAAGACTGTACACACAAGTTTTAGAATATATACATGGATATGATCAGAGCCGATGCAGCCATTAATAGCTTCAATCTGGTATGCACATTGTCGAGCAAGGGCTCCAATCTTTAAATAGTGTTTCCATGGGTGACGGAGGCGAAAGCGTCCATGTCCAGGTTCCCATCTTGCAAAATTTGCCTGTTTTTTATATGTCGTTAGATCAAAATCATGGTGTTAATTATATTAAAAGGAAGAGGTTAATTCTAGAGGAAGTACAAATGTTAGTGGCATGCATGTACACTGCAATGGCCAAGTTTAGTGGAGAGAAGCCAAACTCACCAAAGATTCTTCACTGCTCTTTGAGTTGAGAATACTTTTATATCCCTGAGGAAATGACTTGCCGGTGCCCATGCCATCAATTTCAGAGGATTGAAAATATACACCTCCAAATCCTGCATTTAGTATTGTTATTAATATATGCAGTATTCTAATTTTATATCAATATTATTTTTGTTAATGCACACCTTCAAGGTAAGTAGCAAGCTTTTCGAGGTTGGAAGCGATGGCCTTGTGAAGATCTTCACCGGCCCATACTGGACAAACAAATATAGATATAAGCATGCAGGTTGCTCCTCCCATTATAATTGTTGAGAGTCGTTGGTGAGCCAAAACTACCAGTTCATTAACTCGGTACCCCGAAACAGCTACCAAACTGAATGTCAGTATAAATATCAGCACCCCATAATCATATCTTGCCTTGATCCTTGGAAAGAATCTTGAAAATGTTGCTGCTGCCGCTGTAATAATCAAAACCAATCAACTTGCATGAGTACGTGAAAACATATATAGAGAAACATATATAGTTTCTTTTTACACATATATATACCTAAAAGGAAAACAAGGATTCCAAGGACAATGGGTTCTCCGTTCTTTCCGAAGAGACTTGCAAAGTAATCTGCTCCAAGTCCAAGAGCACCGGCGAGAAATGTAGCAAAGCCTCTATTTAAACTCTTGCTTAGAGTTCCACCTGGACATATATATATAGGATAAAGATATGAGTAATTTTCACTAATTTTCAACTGTTGAGATTTTTTGACAGTCTCCTGGAGTAACTTACCCACTGTGAATTCAAATACGACCACAACTGTTAGCACCGCCCACATTCCCGACACCCCAAAACCATCATAGATAGGCCTAGCATAGTACAATAGTGACACCAATGTGAGAGCAAGTCCCACTTTCAGGGAGTGAGTAAGCCTTCTTGGGTCATCTTGGCCAAGCTTTTTGATGCTCTTAGCTGTTGATGTAACCTTGGCCTTCAATTTGCCAGGCAAGGCCTTAACCCTGCCCCAAGCACCCGCAAAAAATCTGGCTTTATCTTGGGCTGTTGAATCAATATCCATGGCTGTGGAGAGGTGCTTGTTACTTTTTCTTTTGGTCAAGGTAACTAAGAAGAGGGAATGTGTATGAAGAATTGAATATTGTCCTCGACTGCCCTCATATTTATAAGTAGAAAAGTTGGGTGCCAAAAAATATTTAATTGGGGAATGAGAGACAAACATTTAATTTGAGGGATTTCTACTTTCTAGTGCTGACTAGACCTAACACATTGTTTATTACTACAAACAGAAGCCCACTCTTTATTACAAGAATAGAGAGTTTAGCCCACTCTCACACCACAAATATATATGGTTAGTGGCACAGTGGGTTAGTTTAGCCCACTAGGATTCAGGAGTCAGAACCAAAGGCTTTGAAGCACTATCTGTTGTACTTTTTCCTTGAGAAATAGGCACTGTCAAATTGGCTTCGACAGCCAAGTTTTTTTCTTTATTTGGACCTCTTTCTAAAATCTCTTTTACTTGCATTTGGGGTATGTCAATTACCTAAACTCAGCTGGATAACAATACTCAATTTCCTAACTCAGTTTATATCTGTTTTGAGCTTTGGTATTGAATTATCCAAACCAAAAATTTATTTATTTATTTTTTAGGATTTTGTTTTTTTTATTCTTTTAATTAACAAAGTGGAAGGATGATGAGGCTAAAGCTTTAAACTATTGCCAAATAATCTAGCCAAAAGAATCTATTGTGTTAATGGCATTGGACAACAATCAGTGCTGCCCCCCTTTTTTATTTTTATATATAGCCTAAAGCCAAAATATTTGAGGAAAAAAAGACTTGGTTCAACAATAACAACGAGCATTAAGTAGTATGAACTGTGGGAGTTGGGAATCAATTAAGAAATTAAAAAAGCAAAAAATGTCCAACAAATCATAGTGTATGCCTCTAGTTCTCAACAGAACCGAAAGTTAAGAAGTAAGTCACCATGATTCTTTCCTGCAGTAAGTTATTAACATTGAAAATAGATGCACAACATTAGATGATGGTGACTTTGCATAAAAGAAGAAATAAAGTAAGAAAGAAGTGAAAAGATAGCGAATGACAGGTAATGTTATTAAATCGATACTTAGAACTCTCCATACTATCTTTTCCAGCTTTTAGATATTAAAAAAATCAATGAAAAAAACAGATATAGCTAACTTAAATGATGTAAACACTGATAATCTTATGGTTTAAACATTCCATATTTTTATTTTGTTACCTTATAATCATAACCCACCAAAGATGATTCGTCAACAATCACTACTCGTCTTATCTTTTAAAAGCAATTCCTTTCAGTTGGTAGGAAAATAGTATCAATGGATATGCTTATATTTTCCTTGTTGGAAGGAGATTTGAACCAGTTTTAGAGAAGGAATTTCATCTCCATCCTTTACACAAAATTCTTACATATTTGGCATAAAATACCTGAAGTTGGTTGAAAATGTGGATGAAATAAGAAATTAAGGAGAGTGGAAGAGGGAAACAGCAAAGCAATGAGTAGTTGAATTCTATATATAAGGCTGCTCTCACTCATGCTTTCCCATCTCAACATTATCCGATTTCCAATTATTTTCTTTACTTCCTATCGTGCTTATAACTTTACATATCATTTGAATGGCCTGAAATCCACGTGAAGAAATCCAATGTATATTTAATGTATAGATGTTGATGATCTAGGTAACGTCACGTTACAATTTGCTTTTCTTTTTTCAAAATCGTATCTACCTTCCTTTGATTTATTTAAATATCATGTTTTATTATCTAAATATAATATAATATTTTAAGAGTAAATTTATAAATTTAAATTAGTATTATTTACATTGAATTCAAGTTGAATCAAATTGAGTTGAGATTGAATTCTTTTTCTTTCTTAAGCACGGTTCAAAATGAATTCGATCAATTCAATCAATGGAATTACCTTACTTGTGACGAGATATAATTGAATGCTTTGTTATATTTTGATTATTTGATAGGAAATCTCGCTTTTGTCAACTTTAATATAATTTTTCACATCAATTTGATGAATTTATTTATTATAAATATTTTACTATTATAAAATAGATGCCTATTAAGATGAGAAATTTGATGTATTTTAGGAATTTAATGTCTATTAGGAGTAGAACTTTGTATAATTCATACTTCCTTATTTATATAAATATAGACTTTGGAAAAGTATCTGTAAATATTTTATAGCTTAATAAAATGCATATTTCTCTCTTTGTTTTCCAATTTTTTTATTTTTTATTTTATAATACATTATCAAGACAATACTCATTTTTTTCATTATTTTCTTCTAGCTTTTTTCTTAAGTTCCCTTGAGAAAAAGATTGCAAAGAAAGAAAAAATTCTAGGCAAATCACCAAAGGAAGAATGCTATAAAATTAGGTGAAACTTTTTTACCCTTTCAATTAGATTAGCTAGTTGCAACTGAACATGCAACTAAAAGGTAAATTTATTGATTTTCAATTGGTATCAGAGTTAGGCACTTGGTGTTCTAAGTAGCGACTCTACTATTGAATTAGCCAAAGGAGACAGGACTCTTAATCTCAAAACCCACTATGCTTGATGGCACATATGAGAGCTTATAACAAAAGCCTTTTATCAAAAAGGCTTGGAAGATTATTTTATTTGGTGGGAACCACCTACTCAAGAAATCGATGAAGTTCAAATCATCAAACCTAAAACCACCTGGTCGGCAAATGAAGACAAGGTAACCAGTTTCAATTCAAAAACCTTGAATGATATTTTCAATGGTGTAGATCCTTAGAAATTCTAAGTATCTCCAAGTGCAATTTTGCTCATGATGCTTGGACCACTTTTGAAATGTCACATGAATGGACTACTTGTGACACAATTGAAACTTTAGATGTTAACATCTAGATTTGGAAATTTGAGATTATCATATGAATAAACAATTTCTGATTTTTTATCCTAAACTAGGTGACATATTTAACGAAGCTTTTGCTTTTGGTGAAGAGTACTCGAGTGCCAAGTTGGTTTAAAGGATTTTACAATATGTTCTTGAACGTTTTGCAATTAAGGTGACTATGATATAAGAGGTAAAGGATATTGATACAATGATGATTGATGTGCTTATTGGATCCCAACAAACCTTTGACATGAATCTTCATGAGTTCAAGAAGAGTAATGGTAGAAAGTAACATTGCTTTGTAAGTTGTTTCTCCAGTTGCAATTAAAGAAGAAACTCTTATGGAAGTTTTGCTATAATAGTTGGCGATCTTAGAAGAAAGTTTGAAAGTCATCCAGATATAGAAGAAAAAAATGTTATGAGTGGATATAGAAATAAGAAGAAAAAAAACTAAATGTCATGAATGCAAACACTATGGACATACCAAGGCTGAATGTGACAACATTATTAAAAGGTTGAAGTATTTTGAAGTTACCTTGAGTGATTCTAAAAGTGAAGATGTTGATGACAAAGATAATATCAACAACCATGTTGCTTTTACTTCTTTGTTGTTTACAATAGTTGCAATTAATTCAAAAACTTTATAGATTGATTGATGCTTAAACCAAACATGAAGTTACAACCAACATAACAACTAATGAAAATCAATATGAAGATATTTCAAACATCATGAATACTCTATCAAGATTTCGTGGAAAAGATCCTTATTGTTCCATAATTCGTGACTCATATTTATAGAGTTGTTTAAGAGTTAGCATCCATTGCACCCCTATTGAAACATCTTATTGAGGTAGCATCTATTGATGCAACTATAGAAGAGGAGTTCTATTTTTTTTTTTACATTCATACTACTAGTCTTTTCTTTTTATTTATTTATTTATGATGTTTCCTACTCGTTATTGTTTTGTGATGTTAATGAAACTTTAGCCGATAAACATGTTAATTTGCATATTTTTTGTGTTTAATTTGGTTTATTTTTGAACTGAACCCTACTAATTAAGTGCTTTTATGATTTAATCCCCTTGCTAATTAAGCGCTTTTATGATTTAATCTTGTCAGGGATGCAATTAGTTAAAAACAAGCTAAAAATGACCGATTTGAAAGATAATCATTGAAATGGGGCCAAATAAAAAAGGTGGAGGAAGCTAAGGACACATCAAATATTTTGACTTTGTCAAAACCAAAAAAAAGAAAATCTTATTTTATTTTATTTTTGATTTTATATTAAATTAGTTTAGGCTAAATTTAGTAAACCCCATGTATATAATAAATAGGGGCTTTATGTTCTTAGGAAATCATCCATTAATTTTGTATTCCTACTTCAAATTGAAATAGAATTGTTCTTTCTTTTTCTTTGGAATTGACGTGAGCTACTGTTATTTTCATTGGCATTTTGCTTACTTTTATAAAATTGGGCTAATTGCCTTTCAAGTCTTTTCATTCCCCAATTTCTTCCATTATTATCAACCAACCTTTCAAAACATACAAAGCATGAATAATTTCATGCTTAACTAAATTTTATTTTAGCCTTAGGCCGGTATTCTTTCCAGTCGGGAATTATGAGATACGAATTCGTGTTAAAAATCCGTCCAATCGGTATTCATTTTTTTCCCTAAGTATCAGGGTAGACCAATCATCCCTTAAAGTTAAATTCGATTTCAAGTCAAAGTGCACGTTGGGTTGGAGTCATGTTTGCTGACAGTTGGAGATTCGAGTCGGCCGTGCTGTATTCAGATTTCCGAGAATAAATCAAGGAAGAAGTGACCGGGTTTAAACGACCTACGCGGTTAAGGCCGTTGATTTGAGTTGGGTTCTTCAAAATACAAGGCTACCAGAATCTTGAGTTGGTAACATGTGTATCTCGGCTAGATAATCGGTAAGGGTTGGTTTGCAGGTCGTACCGAAACCAGCTACGAGAGGAAGAAGTAGTGGTTAGGATATTTTTAACTGCTATAACCAACTTATCCTTTAGAGGAGAAGATTAATTTTCAAGGATCGATTCTTGATACTAAATTTATCGAGTCTAAGGTAAGGCTTATTTTATCTGTTTACACAAGTTTGAATTTATTTCCAGTTTACATTTATTTTCAATAGTATTCAATCGTTTATTTAAGCTGATTAGATTATTTTACTTTCTTAAACATTCTCAAACTCCCTTGATTTAATTGTTTATTTTTATTGCAGGTACGTTTGGAGTCGTGGGCACGACTCTTGACACGATGTTTAACGCGACAAATATTCTGTTCATAAGTGAACATAGAAGTTGATTACGATATCCAATCCCTGTGGACTCGACCCTACTATCACTTTTTACTACAATTTAGAGTTATTTTTGTAGGAATTATTTTTGGTGGTTTCGACGCCCACCAAATTTTAGCACCGTTGCTGGGGACTGAATATATTTTTTTAATTTTTGTTTGTTTACCTTATGACCAGATCAGAACCGAGAACTCTAGAGTTTAAACTAGAAATTGAGAAACTAGCCCGACAACTGGCAAGAGAAGCCACACGACGTGGTAAACGACCAAATCCTGAATTTGAAACCATGTCATACACCGAAGAGATTTCCTCGTTTGACGAACCAAATGAAATGGCTGAGCAGACGATACGCCAACTCGCGGCAGCTTCGGATGATCAATAACCTTTATGTATAACCTATCCGGTAGGAGGAACACCGTTCAAGTTAAAATCTGATTTGATTCATTTACTACCCACCTTCCGTGGACTACAAAATGAAAACCCGCATATCCACCCTAAGGAATTCCATATGGTGTGTACAAACATGAAGCCTCAGGGAGTAACCGAAGACCAAATCAAACTTTGTGCTTTTCCTTTCTCACTAGCTGACTCTGCTAGAGAGTGGCTATTTTATGTGCCTCCGCGATTTGTCAATACATGGTCTGACATGTCTCATTTGTTTTTTGACAGGTTTTTCCCTGCAGCTCGAGCAGCCGAACTAAGGAGAAACATTGTGGGAATCTGTCAGAAAGAGAATGAATCGCTCTACAATTACTGGGAGCGATACAAAAAGTTGTGTGCAAGTTGCCCACAATATGGACTGACTGAACAGTCACTCTTGCAGTATTTTTATGAGGGATTGCTCCTGATGGAAATGAAAATGATAGATGCTGCAAGTGGGGGGGCACACGTTAATATGACGCCTCAAAGAGCGAGAGAGTTAATTTCAACCATGGCTGCTAACTCTCAACAATTTCGACCTGTCACAGAACCCACGAGATGTGTTCATGGGTTAAGTTCTCTATCTCTAGAAGATAAAATTGATAAGCTGACTAACGTTGTTCAAACTTTATTTACAAATAAAACGGGCCCAACACGGTTGTGCAGAATTTGCGCTAAGCCAGATCATCCGATGAACTCTTGTCCAATTCTACATGAGGATTCGACAGAATAAGCGAATATTGTCAAAAATTTTCCAAGACTGCCTTAAAAGCGGTATGACCCCTACTCAAACTCGCATAATGTGGGGTGGAAAGATTACGCAAATCTAAGTTATTGGTCGAATTCTCAGTTCAATAATCAACCTTACCAACAAAGGCTACCTCTGAATCAAACAATTACCGCCCCCAAAGTCATCTTTGGAAGCCATAGTGGAAAGCCTAGTCAATAGTATTGAGAAGTTTCAGCTAAAAACTTAAATGCATTTGCAGGAATTAGATAAGCAAGTGAGCATGCTTGCGCTCATGGTTAGCCGTTTGGAGTCCCAAGGTAAGCTGCTGTCCCAAACTGAGCCTAATTCAAGACACAATGAAAGTACTATGACGTTAAGGAGTGGGAAGGTTTTAGAGCCCGTACCTGGCATGAGTTGTGCCCACAAAGCTGGTCGAGATGAGAAGAAACTTGACGCAGAGGCTCCAGTAGAGTCAGCAACACAAAAATCATTTTCAGTACCACTTCCATTTCCTAGAAGACTTATCCAATGTAAGAAGGAGCGAGAAGAGAAGGAGATCTTTGACACCTTTCGAAAGATAGAAATCAACATACTTCTTCTTAATGCGATTAAACAAATTTCATGGTATGCAAAATTCTTAAAAGAATTATGCACAAGTAAGAGGAAGCTCCTGAGCAATGAAAGGGTGAGTGTCGGAGAAAATATCTCCGTCGTTTTGCAAAGAAAAATACCACCTAAATGTAAGAACCAATGTATGTTTTCCATATCTTGCAAAATAGGTAGTGTATGTATTAAAAAAGCCATGTGTGACTTAAGTGCATCAATTAATGTTATGCCTTTGTCAATTTATAAACTATTTAATGCGGGTCCTTTGAAGGAAACAGGTGTAATTATTCAGCTTACAGATAGATCTGTAGTGCATTCGGAAGGAATGTTAGAGGACGTTCTTGTTAAGGTAAACGAGCTAATATTTCCTACAGACTTCTACATTATCGACATGGAGGATGACAACTCGGCCAATTCGTCTGAGATACTTCTTGGGATACCATTCTTGAGTACTGCGCGAACGAAAATTGATGTTTGGAGTGGAACACTCACCATGGAATTTGACGGTGATGTGGTTAGGTTTAGTGTTTATGAGGATAATAAGGTACAAATCGTACTTTGCAAGAATGTAGATCTTGATGTTAAGCAAGAGGAATTATCGATGATCCAAAAACCAATACGTGAAATCATCATGAAAAGCTCGAAATTAGATCTGAAACCATTTCCAAAAGGTACAAGGATTCTGTAACACCCCTCGCCCGTATCCAACGCCGGAACAGGGTTCAAGGTGCTACCTAAATTAAACAATAATAAACGAATAAAATCGAGTTATAAATCTGTATTTCAATTTAAAATTTCTTAAATTTCATCTTTAATTCCCTAATATGGACCTACGAGGCCCAAAATATGCTTAGGAAGTGAATTGGGACTAAACTGGGAACTTTGGAAACTTTTTCTTAAAAATAAGGGCACACGCCCGTGTGGCTTGGGACATACTCGTGTGACCTGCCTGTGGGGCTCCCATGGCCGTGGGGCCAGCCCGTGGGGCCAGCCCGTGGGCAGATCTGTCTTATTCACATGACCATGGGATTAGCCTGTGGGCGATATTGACTTTCCCACACGACCTGGGCACACACCCATGTGACTTGGGCGTGTGAAAACCTAATTTTTCACCATTTTAAAGCTATTTTCACATATCAAACACACCTAGTTCATGCTCAAAACATTGACTTATAAATCTTGATCAAATAACATTCATTTATCCATTTCCTATACTTAAACACAATTATGCACTAATAGAATCCAACTAATTTAATTATTTCAAGCCAAAACATGTATATTTTATTTTCAAACACAAAACATCACATTCAACAAACTTTACATATTTAATCATTTACATAATTACATTATCAAATCAACTCCTATACATGCCATATAAATCAAAAAGTTGTTTAACAAAATCTACCAGAGTAAATCCGGATAGTGTGATCCTTGATATAGATCTGATCCTCCGTATGTATATAAGTTAATCTACAAAACAAATAACATACACAAGTAAGCTTATAGAAGCTTAGTAAGCTCATAGGCATAATTACACAAATCTTACCAAATATTGTACAAAATCATATATTTATTAGCTTATCTAATTCTTCCTGCAAATCATAATTTCATTAATAAACTCATTTGGATAATTTCCAGGTTGCTATTCACAAATTTCACTCTCTTGGGCCCATTTCTCATTTACTTCCATTGTCAAATTAAGGAACAATAAAGGAATTGAATGCTTCATTATCACATCGCCATAGTAAACTATGGACTTTCATATTGTCACACATCACACACCGAAGCCATAGCCCTGCCATGGTCTTACACGGATCACATAACATACCGATGCCATATCCCAGATATGGTCTTATACGGAATCACATTATCATATCACACTGATGCCATAGCCTAGCTATGGTCTTATACGGGAACATGAATCACATTGTACCGATGCCATAGCCCAACTATGGTCTTATACGAAAGCACATATCACATCTTTTCCGTCAATTCATTATGGTCACAGAATGAAAGCACTCAAATCCATTGTTCCAAATAATATGTACTTTTACTTAAATACTATTTCATACTTTTTACAATTTAATAGTATTCATCTATAATAATATACTTAAAAACCATAATATTTTCATAACAAAACATTAAATTTTCCATATGAACTTACCTTGGCTAATTTGCAAAAATCGTAGAAAGTCAGAGACTATTCTTGAATTTTCTCCTTTCCACGATTCAATTTGTTTTCTTAATCTATAATTATAAAATCATTCCTTCATTAGCATCTATTTCGATTCTATTCTATTTCACAACTTATGCCCTTAAATTTTTAATATTCTATTACCCTAAACTTTTTAGTTTTTACAATTTAATCCCTGTTCAATTCATTTATCAATTAAACTAATTCCTTCCAAATATAATTTTATCTAAACACTACAAACTACTTCACAGCCTTTGACATTCCAAGCTTCAACACAAAACCCTAATTCCAACAACTTTCACAATTAGGTCCAAAAATAAATTTCTATGCAAATCTCTTCATAAAATCATCATATAATAAAATTAAAACTTCAATTCCATGATAAATCATCATAAAATTTCAGCAATTATTCATGGGAACTTTCAAAATTACCCATGAAATCAAAAACTAATGAATTAAACAAGTGGACCTAGTTGTAAAAATCTTAAAAACACAAAAACTATAAGAAATAATCAAGAGTTGAACTTACATGCTGTAGAATATAAAAACCAGCTTCTTAAAAGCTCTCTAATGGTGTTTTTAGCTGATGAAGATGAAGAAAAATGTTTATTTCTCTAGAATTACCACTTACATCATATTTTACTATTAAATTTTTACCCTATTTCCAATTTTGCCCCTTGTTCACACTTGATTTTTATTTTTTTGCACACACATGCCATCCAGCCCAATAATAGGTGTTTAATTTCCTATTTAGTCCTCCTTTAATTATTACTAGAGCTATTTAATCACATCTCACAATTTTGTACTTAATTTAATTTAGTCCTTTTTACCCAATTAACTACCGAAACCTTAAAATTTCTTGACAAAACTTTAATACAAAACTTATTAACACTTCATAAATATTTCTAAAATATTTTTAGCTCGGTTTATGAATTCGAGGTCTCAATACCTCGTTTTTATCCTATTTTATCTACAACTTCCTTTAATTTATAATTTCACTAATTCAAAATTATTTCTAAAACCACACTTAACATTTACTTATTAATATCTAAACTCACATGTCGGATTTAGTGATTTCAAATCATTGTTCCGATATCACTGAAATTTGGGCCGTTACAGATTTCGACAGAGAATAATGCAAACTTGAATGGAGAAGCTCAAAGACACCTCAATCCACGAATGATAGGGGAATCCAGGAAGGGCTTCAAGGATAGAGGGCAAACGTCGAAACTTTTCTGCAAGAACATCCAAGTGCACGAGATGGAAAAATTAATTCTCAATGAGCCAAATGGATAACATTTATGGTCGTTGAGATAACAACGTTAAACAAAAGCGCTTTTTGGGAGGTAACCCAAAATTATTTTCATTTATTTAATTTTGAGTTTTAGTAAGATTTTGGTTGTAAATAAATAAATTCTTATTTAATCCAGTGAATTTGCTGTTTTCAAGAACATAATGGAGGTTATGAATTTTTCCAAAAGTCAGATAATGATGGTGGCGTGGGCACGCCGTGTTAAATGCCAACAATTATTTTCCAACACCGACAACATCGTTAGAAACACATGGGGAGTATTCTTAACCTTTCTCTTTGCTTGTTGCTTAAGCTACTGTCCTTTATTTCATATAACACATGCTTGAGGATAAGCATAGATTAAGTAGGGGTTGAATTGGTAAGTAAATATGCATGATTTTTGCTGCATGTTTCTCTTTTGCATGCGTTCAATCTTACGTTGAATTCATTCGATAGTTTATTTAACATTGAGCCTTTAATCTCATACTTAATCAATTTGGACAATTGGACAAATTTTTTATTTTAAATATTCAAGTGTATAGATTAGTCAACATTTGTGTTTTAAGGTTGATATATGTAGCTAGGTTTTTCGTATAAATTGATTGTTTGGAAAAATATTTGCTTGTGTATAAATAAATTAATAAAATAAAAAAATTTTAAGGCTCAAGTTATGAGTGAAGTTTCGAAAACATGACTGAATTTAGTAACCGGGGTAAGGTGCTTGGGTTGTCGTACTATCTTGTGTAAAAAGGATCGAGTGACAAGTCGATAACTTACAAACATTGCGCTAACCGAGCCTTCAAAAGTTAAATAAAAAAATGTTAACAAAATAAAAATAATAAAGACTATTTGAACTGAGTAACCGGGATAGGGTGCTTGGGTTGTCTTCCTAGTTCGCGTAAAAATGTTTGAACATGTCTAAAAATTTTTACTAATGCGTAGTTAATTAACAATGCCTTGCAAATTATTAGATTCAAACTCAATTTGATGAAATTGTTTAGTCTACATATTTCAATTTTATGACACTTGTTGATCAAACTATATATTCTAAACATTCATTTATTTTTTGCCTATGTTGTTTGCATTAATTGAGGATGCAGAAAAGAGGCTCGATTTTTAATAAATTATAGAATGAATTCTAATGTTTGAAGGAACAATATGCTTGAAGGCAAGCATGAGCTAAGTAGGTGGGATTTGATAAACATGTTAATTTGCATATTTTTTGTATTTAATTTGGTTTATTTTTGAACTGAACCCTACTAATTAAGTGTTTTTATGATTTAATCTTGTCAGGGATACAATTAGTCAAAAACAAGCTAAAAAAGTCCAATTTGAAATATAATTATTGAAATGGGGCCAAATCAAAAAGGTGGAGGAAGCGAAGGACACATCAAATATTTTGACTTTGTCAAAGCCAAAAATAGGAAAATCTTATTTTATTTTATTTTTTATTAAATTAGTTTAGGCTAAATTTAGTAAACCTCATGTATATAAATAGGGGCTTTATGTTCTTAAAAAATCATCCATTAATTTTGTATTCCTATTTCAAATTGGAATAGAATTATTCTTTCTTTTTCTTTGGAATTGACGTGAGCTATTGCTATTTTCATTGGCATTTTGCTTGCTTTTATAAAATTGAGCTAATTGCGTTTCAAGTTTTTCATTCCCCAATTTCTTCCATTATCATCAACCAACCTTTTAAAACATACAAAGTATGAATAATTTCATGCTTCACTAAATTTCATTTTAGCCTTACGCCGGTGTTCTTTCCGGTCGGGAATCATGAGATACGAATTCGTGTTAAAAATTCGTCCAATCAGTATTCATTTTTTTCTAAGTATCGAGATAGACCAATCATCCCTTAAAGTTAAATTCGATTTCAAGTCAAAGTGTACGTTGGATTGGAGTCGTGTTTGCTGATAGTTGGAGATTCGAGTCGGCCATGCTATATTCGTATTTCTGAGAACAAATCAAGTAAGAATTGATCGGGTTTAAATGACCCACGCGGTTGAGGCCGTTGATTTGGGTTGGGTTCTTCAAAACGCAAGGCTGCCGGAATCTTGAGTCGGGAACACATGTATCTAGGCTAGATTATCGGTAAGGGTTGGTTTGCAAGTCGTACCAAAACTAGCTACGAGAGGAAGAATTGGTGGTTAGGATGTTATTAACTGCTATAACCAGCTTATCGTTTGGAGGAGAAGATTAATTTTCAAGGATCGATTCTTGATACGAAATTTACCAAGTCTAAGGCTAAGGTTTATTTTATCTGTTTACACAAGTCTGAATTTATTTCCAATTTACATTTATTTTCAATAGTATTCAATCGTTTATTTAAGTTGATTAGATTATTTTACTTTTTTAAACATTCTCAAACTCCCCCGATTTAATTGTTTATTTTTGTTGCAGGTACGTTTGGAGTTGTGGGCATGACTCTTGACACGACATTTGACGCGACGAATATTTTATTCATAAGTGAACACAGAAGTTGATTGAGATATCCAATCCATGTGGACTTGACCCTACTACCATTCTTTACTACAATTTAGAGTTATTTTTGTAGGAATTATTTTTGGTGGTTTCGACGCCCACCATTAGCTTATGAAGATATTTCTCCAATCGCAACTACCTCAACATTTGAAAGGCTACCTAATGTTGATAAGGCTAGACTTATAGAGCATCTCGATGAAGATTTAGCCTATACTGGCAAGTAACTCCAACACTTAGAAAGTCAAATGAAGCTCTTTAACAATCAAAATATTTGTGGTATCTGATAGAGGTGATCATGGGCCGGGCCAGGCCGGGTTCGGCCGGGCCCAAGTAAAATTTTAGGCCCGTCTACTAGGCAGGGCCCGGCCAAATATGGGCCTAAAATTTTACCCAAGCCCTACCGAAATAAAATTACTAAGCCTGAGCCTGCCTGGCCCGACCTATATTAATTTTTTTTCTTATTTTATTAAATAAAAAAATTAAAAATATAATAAATCAAATATATTTAAAAACATAAAATAAATATTAAAACAAATAAAAATAATACTAAAACAATTCTTAAAACAATACACAAATTAACAATATAATAAAAAATAGTTATATTAAAATTTAAAATAATTAAAAATAAAAACAAAAATATATTAACATATAATTCGGGCGGGCAAAACCCGCCAAAAAAACTCTTACTCGAGGTCTGCCCGCTTTTTAAACAGGCCTCGTTTTTTGCCCAAGCCCATTTTTCGGCCTATATTTTACCCAAACCCTCTCATTTTTCTAGGCGGGCCTTGGTGGTGTCAGCCATGACCATGATCACTCTAGTATCCGATACAAAGAAAATTTGCTTGCTTGTGGATCTTTGAACAATAAAGGAGGAGAATAAGTTGTACTCACTATAAGGGACTCAAGGGGTATGATTTTTTTATTGATTTGATGATTGATGATGATACATATAGTTTTTTTTTTCATGGATTTTATTTTTATAAAAAAATATAAAAAATTGAGTCATGCAAAAAATCATACCCTTTTACTTCCCCAACAAATAAATTATAAAAAATAAAAAAAAATAAAAGTTATAAAAATTGGTTCAATTGTAAATTCAAATGGTTTTTTAGCCCAGGTGAATCAGTTTATACCATTATGGATGGCAATAGAGCGGGGTGGGGGTGAATATTGCTAAATCCACCACCCGTATTCGTTATCGGAATAAGGTTACGAAGCATTACCGTAATATACAGATCAAGTAAACAGATATTTTATTTTATACAATATTCATGTCAAAAATCAAACATAAAGTCTCTTATATGAACTCTTGAGGTCCAAAACATGCATTAGAAACGAGTTGGTACTAAACGGGGTACTCATAGAATTTTTCGCAAAATCTCAAAATTTTTCCTAGGTGTAAGGGTCACATGCCCGGTGGTCAGGCCACGTGGTTCACACGACCAAGGGGCACTCCTTTGTCTCAGGCCGTGTAACTCTTTAACTTGGGTCACACGGCCAAGCCACATGCCCATGTGCTAGGCTGTGTATAAATACCTGGGCATTCTATTTTGAAATTTTAAAGATGCAGGGGACACACGGCCAGGTCACAAGCCCATGTGCTAGGTCGTGTGTCTCACACGGCTGAGACACACCCATGTCTTTGCCCGTGTGGACGAAAATTGGCTATTTTCCAAGCCATATTTCTCACCCCATTTTGTCATCCTCCTATGCCAACACTTTAACACAGTTACAAGCTATTATAGGTGATTTATTCCAACTCGAAATCAAGTCCTATACATGATATAATACCTCATATAATCAAGTATACACACTTACTTAAATTACCAAGTTCGCATATATGCATATCTTATCAAATATGCTAACTTAATTCAATCATCAATATGCTAATTAATTTCTATCAATCAACCAATTTCAAACACATACCAAACATATCCATCACAAGTCATTCCAATGGCTAGTTACAATTAAAGCATTTATATGTCGATATTGGCCAATTAAACTATACATGCCATTATAACCATAATTGATTTACCATATATATACCAAAATGGGTTAATGGATAGTGTTTGTGATCTCCGCCAAGCTTCCAACCCAACGAGCCTTCGAATTACTATAGAACAGGAGAAAATAAAACAGAGTAAGCATGAAATGCTTAGTAAGTTCGTATAAAACGGTAATTAACTTACCACTCATTTAAATTCAATATAAATATACAAGGCACATTCAATCAACTTGATCACGAGCCCTAACACATATCCTCATCACTCTTGTTAGTCATATATTTCATATAAATATCAAGAAACATGTATAGGCTCAACAATAATTAGATTTCCATGTACATTTACTTTCCACATCATGTATTCATATAACATATACAAATCATATCCTTGTATTTCAAGTACATTTTCATAATAATTCGTCTAGAGTTCAGATTATTTCATGTCAGAACTTTGCCCATTAAATCATTTGAAATGTCAATGTCACACGGGTAATACACTCAAGGTGTACAAATCTATAATCATGGATGAACATATTCATCAAACAAATTCCATGTTCATATATTATCATCTCGTATTTCCATATATCATGTATCATCATTTTCATGTATTTCAGGCAGATACGTGTATTAATTCATTTCATGTTCATATTGTCTTATGTTAGGATTTTGCCCGTTGAATCATTGAAAATATCGATGGATACACAGGTAATACACTCGAAGTGTACAAATCAGAAATCCGTCAATTCATATAACAGGAAGCTCATAAGAGCCATAATCAGGAAGTTCACAAAGAATTTTTAATCAGGAAGCTCATGAAGAACCTTTAATCAGGAGCTTGGGATAGCCATATATCAAGAAGTTCAAGCGAGCCATATCAGGACGCTCACAAAAAGCTGCATTTGTGTCCGCTATATAAGCAGGATCATAATCGATTATATAACAGGACGCTCACAAAGAGTTGCAGTAGTCCGCAAAACATGCAAGATTTAATATTTATCGGGCTTTGTCAGATATGTAACCAATTTAATATATTTGACATTTATACAATACACATACATAACATTCAATTTAAACATATAAATATACACAATTTAGTTACACGAACTTACCTTGACAAATGTTTGTGTACGTAAAATCTACTAATCCGACATTTTCTCTCTTCCTCATTCTAACTCCGAATTTGGTCTATCTGAATCTATATGAATGAATTTAAAATTAATTCGCGTTCATTTCAATTCAATTCACATCTTAAGAAAAATTACCATTTTCCCCTAAACTTTTAATTAATAACGATTTCGTCCCTAAGCTCGAAAAATGAAATTCATGCAATTTAATCCTTATTCCAAGCTTAGCCGATTTTTACATGTAAAATTTACAGCCCATGTATTTCATAAAATTCAGAATTTTACCATGAATTTTACATCTTTTCAATTTATTCCATAAATAATAATTTCATCAAAATTCCCTTTACAAAAGTTATTTATCTATCAATAACATTTCATTTTCTACCATAAAACTTCATAATTCATCTATGTTCATCCATGGAAAAATGCTAGTACCTTAATAACTTTGCAAATTAATCCCTGAGATAGCTAGATTAAACTATTACGATATCAGAAATATAAAAATTATTAAAAACGGGACAAGAATACTTACCTAATCAAGCAAAATAAGTTGGCTTGAGCTTAGGTTTCCATGGCTAGGGTTTCCATGCTTTTAATTTGGGAAAGATAATATAAATGATGATATTTTTATTTTTTTTATCCTTTATCATCTTTTATTATTTCACTCTCTAATTTCATCCTTTTTTTATTTTATTTTCCATGGATGAATCATCATCCTTAACCACTAAGCATTTTTTTAATGGTTTATTTGACATATAAGGATCTCAAATTTTGAATTCCATAGCTATTTAATCTTTTTAGCTATTAGAACTCAACTTTTGCACTTTGTGCAATTTGGTCCTTTATCAAATTAAACATGTAATCGGTAAAATTTCTTTACGAAATTTTTATACAAAATTACTATCATACTATAGACCATAAAATAATATAAAAATAATTTTTTCTTCTAAAATTGAATTTGTGGTCTCGAAACCATTGTTCCGATTTTACCGAAAACGGGCTGTTACATAGCATGCTCTACTCCACCACCAGCCCTGCTTCACTATCAATGTATATTCTTGAAAACCACTACCACTTCTATGAATGTTGGATGCATTCATTCTCGTTCCACCCCACCTCACCCCACTCCACTCCGTTCCACTTCAATTTAATTTTTGCTACTTATCTTTAATAATTTAAATCTTTTTTATGTAAAGTAAATATGTTTAAAAATTTTCAAAAATTATTTAAATATAAAATATAAGAAATTTTTTTCTATATTACATTATTATATTTTTACCCTTTTAATAGTTTATATATACAAGGATAAAATAGTAATTTGATATAGTGGAACGGGGTGGGACAAGCAATTACTATAACCGCTCCATATCCACCGTCTAAAAGAAAAAATCCACCCCACCCCACCCCCTTACGTCACTTTTCAAAAAAAAATTTGCTTTTAATCGAAATCCGTCGGATGGTTCGGTTTTGCCATCCCTACGTATTGGTTCATAGGTCAACCGATTTTAACATTTATAATTTTTTTTAGCCATCAATATTTACAGTATTGTTTTTGTCGGTCCATACCCTTTAAAAATACTTAAAATTTTAAAACTATTTTTTCATATTTTAAAAACATAAAGGTTTAAAATTATTTTTAAAATAAAATGTGAAAAAACTCTTTAGAAATAAAAAAATATTTCATAATATTTTTAAAATATAAAAATTTCAAATTTCAATGTTATGAAAACCGGATCGATTAATTGGACGAGAAATCGACAGTTAACCAATTTTTACCTCTCACGAATCAATACCCCAACCAATTTATGGTCCACCTAGTCCAACACAGATGACATTGAATTTTAATTTTTTATATTTTAATTTTTTAATTTTAAAGAGTTTTAGTTTTATAACTTTTTTAAATGAGCGTTTTAAAATTTTTACTTTTTAATATGATTTTTATGGAAACCCCAATATTTTTTTACTATTCAAAATATGCCATTTAGATAAATAATAGTAGGTCTATGTTATTTTGATAGTAAATTATTTTTAATATTATTTATGTAAATTTTCCAAAAATTTTTGAAAAATAGAAATAATTATGTAAAAGTTGATTCAATTGAATACAAAGAAACACTTCCGTCCGCTTTTTTAAATTTTATTTCCCATTCTTGTTTTTAGTTAATTAATTAATTAAATTAATTATTAAATCAAAATATTTCTTTAAAAGTGACATGTCAGCTTTATAACAAATTAACATTTGCCTCGTGCACAATTTTATTATTAATTAAAATCTATATCTTATTAGATAATCATTATTTTATTATATCCTAATCATAGTCATCAATGCTATCAATATTTTGAATGATTTTTGTTAACACCGTTAATAATTTTATCAACTTGCTTTTGTTTTAGAAGTAGAGGGTTTAATCTACTTACTTCTTGATATTAGAGGGATTGGCTAAGGACTTTCACCCATAGTTGAATGGTTGGATAAGGGGAGTGTTAAAGATAATATTTAAATTGTTTGAATGTGTTGGTATTTTTTTTTTAAATAAAAATGTTAAAAGAGACATAATTAATATCGACATATTATTCGGATACTTAACTTGCATACGAAAGATAATGTAATATTTGGTTGCCATATTTAGGGGAGATTATAAAAAGATGAGATGGAGTGTCATATTAGCAACAAAATAGTTGAATCAACAACTTTTAACGATTACGTTTGCCATATAATAGTTCAAAATGAAAATGTCACTCAAAAGACTTAATTAAATATTACATTTTCGTGAATAACTTAATTGATTTTTTTTGTTAAAATTTAAGTGTTTAACATAATATATAGTTTAAAAATATATTTAAAATTTGCATTACTAGTTATTCTCTACATTTAATATTATCTTAAGAAACATATATAAAAATCCAATTATAAAATAAATAATATCTTAAAAAATCAATGTAATAAAAATATTTTGAAGATAAAATTTGAACATGTGCTAATATCATGAGCAAAGTGGGGAGATATTGTGTTCTTTGAATCTCCATAATTTATGGTAAAGCAATATGAATATTTTTCTGACAAAACCACTTGAAATATGTATCTATACTAAAATCCAAGGCAGATTAAATCCGAAAACCAGTAGGTTTCTTGCAAGAACACATAAATTATATACAACAAACCCCAAAAATAAAAACACTACTATTGGGGTCCTCATCATTTCATAACACAGGAAAGGAAAAGATAATATTATTTTCCTATCAACCAAAAACATGTTCATTATACCAAACACCAATGGACAAATAATGTACAACCCTTCATGTTTACATCTTTATGGGTATCCAATTCTTTAATCTTTTTTAATCCTGTGTGAAACACATGCATGTCTGCCTATTTCTTCAAAATTAACCTAATTAAAATACATTTAAGATTTCATTATTTCTTGTACGTACGAGTAGAGAAAAACAAAATCAAAGACAAGTAGTTGTATTTTTGGTCATCTAGAATTACAATAAATATATAACATTTTATCCACCAAATTATTTTCCACAGAAATATTCCCTTGACAACGAATGAGCATTTATCATAAAAATATTATAAGGATTTTGTTATAATAATTAAGTTATAGAATGATATAATAATAGTAATTGATATTATAGAGGACGTAAAAAGTTGTTAAAGTAATAGTGATTCACATCGTAGTTAACATGAAAAGCTATTGGAAATGGTGATTTAATGGATGCTGAGGTTCAGGGGCGAAGTCAAGGGGGTTGGTAGGGGCTCTGGCCCCTTTTAAAATGAAAATTTTACTTTTAGTTCATTCATAATTTTAAAAAATTTAAGTTAGTATATGGTAAAATTACACTTTGACCCCTTCAAAGATAAGAAAAAATTGATTTAATCCTTTCAAAATTATAAAGGTATAGACTATTAAAATGATGAAATTTAACTTTTGTTATCGTAAAAATATACAACTTAATTCCGCCCCTCTCAAAAAATTTTCTAGCTTCACCTTTGTTGAGGTCACATTTTAGCAAAGTACAGGCATTGTGTCCTGACTTCTCCTCCTCTTAGGAGAGGGGGTATTTATAGATGAAGAAGGGCATGGAACATGTCCTTTATCTCCAACTTAGACTTAGGTTAGGGTATGGTCAAGATATGACCATTTTCGGGGTTAGTGAGCTTGGAAAGTTGGAAACAATAATGAAATTAAGTGCAATGTGATGATTGTCCTTAATGGTGTCATGGCGACGTTGTTTCCATAATGAGTAAGGTGTTCATGTATGGGAAGCGTAGAAGGTACTCAACTGTAGGGATATAACAATTACCCCTATAAGCGAAGAGAAGTTTATAAAGTGAGATTACCTAAGACTATGATAATGGGATGTCACCTTTTGTCGAGGAGTTCACTTGTCCTTTGGAATATCTATGTTGGGGTTAATGATTACTCTGCGATAACTGAGAAAAATTAAAACGTCTTTAATGATTATGATTGTCAACTTTTGATGTGTTGTCATTCCTCGAACCAACCATTACTTGTTCTATGCCTTTTTCTTCCTCATTTGTTATTGTTTCTTAATCACCTGTGTTCCATAATTAAAGGCCTTAAGGCCTTTTTTAGTGAGATTTTATTTATGGAATCCTCAAGCACCTATTTCTCTTTCATTAAGTGTGACTACTTTTTGTTTTTTGATTTCTTCTATCTCTTTTAGGTTTTTTTCATTTTCTTTCTTGGTTCCTAATTTGTATCCATTAATGGCGGGTCCATCAAAGAAATGTGTTAAAAGGAAGAGAAAAACCTAATATAAGATATTCCCACTACTAGTGATCACATTCTTTGCATCACCATAATGGAGGAAATGCGATGAGTCTTAGAGCTAATGGGGAGTGAAGATCCTCATTATCGGTATAAATTCTCTGTTAGACAAGGCTAACACCTTATAAGCTATTGAAGAAATTGGTTTAGAAAACAATTTTTGGGCATATCAGAAGTTTGAAATATTTTCTTAAAATCGAGCATTGTGGTATTTCTAGTAATAAATCCTAAATCGAATTATTACTTGTGCTTTTTGCGAGGCAATCAAAGTCGTTTCCCGACTTTCTACCAAACAATTTTCTCCGCTATTCTCAAACCATGAATTGCTTTTAGCGTGGGTTTAAACGGCTCAAACAAAATGAATTGAATGCACAAAATGAAAACTTTTATTAACTTTCAGTGAGAAAGTCAGTTTCTCTAATGGGAATTGGAAACTTTGAGCTATTTAGAATATAAAATTTATTCTTGTAAAAAAATTACCACTTTTATTTTATTTTATTTATTTAGTTAATTGTTTATTTTATTCTCTTAATAATCATTTTATTTCTTATTAGTTAATTCTTATATTATATTAGTTTAGTTATATTCTTGTGTTGAAACTTTTATTTTAATATTTAAGAATTGCAAATCATTGAGTTCTATTTTGAAATACTTCATTGGAATTATCCCATTGTAATTTACCCCCAATGAAAAACACTATTATTGTAAGAATGGATACATAAAGATCACACCCAATTAACGGAGATAGCTATTAACCAAATATAAATAAGGAGAAAGATTATATAAAATAGAGATATTATCTCTTTTCACTAATTTAATACCACATCAATAATTTTATCCTCGAGTTTCAAGATTTTCATTTAGATTTGATTTTTTCACGATGAAAATCTTGAAATTCAAGATGAAAATGTTGATGTGGCATTAAACTATTGGAAAGAGATTATATCTCTATTTTATACAATCTTTTCCTATAAATCAGTAAGTTAAATATAAGAACAGGAAAACTAAATCGATATATAACTATCTCTCTCTACTATTCAATTCATATATTTTTAAAATTAGTTTTTTTTATTCGTGCATGCACAAATTGATTGTATCTATGAATTAAAACATAGTATATTGAATTATTTAAAAATGATATGAATTTTGTAACACTTTCATAAATATTATTATTGAAAAGTTAAAAATAATATAAATATTTAACTTTTAATAATTATGATAAATTAAATTATAGTTGATATAAATTAAGACAAAAAATTAATATTTAAAAAAAGCTTGAATGATTTGATATTAATCCCTATTATGGTTTCAACTTTACTCTTTTTAGACTATAATTTAAAGATTAAAAGAGAAAAAAATTACATAATGAAAAATGAAACAAAAGAAAAAAAATACGCTCACTCAACAAGAAAAAGAAACACATAATTGGTAACTAAATTAATAAGTTAATCTATATGAAATTCAATTTTCAATAAATAAAAAATTTATTTGTAAAATTTAAATTTTAGTGACTTGAAACACATATTTATATTTTCCTATAATGAATATAAAAATCATATATAATAACTTAATATTAATAACAAATTAAAATTTTGAATTAACTATGTATATAATTTTTTTCCGCAATCTATATCTAAATCAATTATAATAAAGATTATTAACATATATAATCATTGTTATAAGAATGCATATTTAATATCGATATATTTTTATAAAGAAATTGAGTTAAAATAATATTTATTTTAAACTTTAATCAATAGAAATACGGGATAAATAATTAATGTGTCAAATTGAAAATTCTTGATCGTGCCACATAAAAATTGTTTATTTTATTGTAACTTCAAATTATTACTATATATATATATGTTTACCAACTGTTATTAGAATTAAGACGAGCATTAAAGCAAATAAGTGTTTTTATTATTATTATTTTTGTTTCACTATTTTTGCATCGATGACTTGATTATTATTCATAGTCAAATGAGTGATACACAGATAAATTTTTATATGAATTAAAATTTTTAACATTTTAAATATTTTCATATATTTAAAAATTATGCATCATTATATTTGAATATATTTTTGACAAGAGTTAAATCCTGATTGGATCATTAGATAAGCAATAATCCTGAAAACGAAATCATTAACTGACATCAAGGCCATATGTCCATTAGAAGCTACTGGGCTATTGTACTTGGGTTTCATGACAGGGGCTGAATTATGAGCCCTAATTTGAACGAATTGGGTTTACATCAACTATTCCGTTAGGAAGAAAAGCTTATTTGAATATACAATAATAATAATAATTCAGAATTATTTATATATTCTATGATCAATTTAGGATGTTGTCTAAACAAAACCATTAGCTTCCCCATTGATCCATGATTTACTTAAGTTAGTGATAAGTGTTGTAATGAGCTTTAGAGAACAAGGTAATAATATAGAAGATGTAGGACAATTTGGAAAAAGTTTAATATGATTGGAAAAGATAAAAAACCCACCCTGTGGTCCATATCTGTCTCTCAAACATGTAAATTTGAGTAATGGGCCAAGCAAAAGGGGTGTTTTGTTCATTACCAACTGAGTTTTTCTTTTTTGTTGTTGTTGGGTTAAATCCCATTGTTTTGTTGACACAATGGACCTTCTCAAACTTGTCAAGGAAAATCGTAAGCATTACAATTTCCAATTATGCATGAATTATTGTTTTTGGCATTTGAATTTACTTGAATGTAATGAAACAAAATGATAGGCATACACATTGCATATTTAAATACAGATCTCAAGTATACAACGCAAAGGAAACATAATGGGATATTGACTGAAAGATGCATGGCATGATGATGATAGTGAAATCGACTACTTGGGACATTGGATTTGTCTACACTTTCTGAGGCACTAAACCTTCCAAAAATCTTTATCTTTTTCCAGATCAGTGAAGCTACCCCTGAATCAAATATATGATAAATTAACAAGCTTTGATACATATATATATATATATCTATATATATATTGAAAACAAAGAAAAGGCAAGGCAAGGTGGAATATTTTATTTTACTTTTTATGATAAAACAAATATATCTATTAACAATGGTTTATTCTAAAACTTGTGTTAGTGACTTGTGTCTGTTGATTGTGTGTAAATTATTTGTGCTATAAATTTGAAGTCAAATAAGAACTACAGCTACGATAGAATAATTCTTAAATTACCAATGTTTCACACTTTTATAATTGTAAATATTAAAATATATCTTTTAATATATATGCCATGAAATTAAAATTTATAAATTTTTTATAAATCTTTCATATGTGTTGTATGATTTATGTTAGACTTCTTTTTTAATAATATCACCTGCATAAAATCACCGTTTTAATTATTAAAAAAACCTACATATGGTAAATGTTTCAAAAAGCTTTCTCAGAGACACAGCCTAACAATGGAACAACCCTTAGTTTAATGTGAAAACCCTAATTAGAAAATGGAAAAAATGAAGAAAGTTGTTTAGAATCCAACAAGAATAGTTAGGTAAGGGCCATATTAATTTATATAGATTAGGTCTTTAATAATTATTGATCGACCTGTCTGTGTGTCGTGTCTTTGAACAGTGATGTCTAGAACATGTCATTGTTTATAAAGGGCAAACAAGGTAATTAAAAAAAAAAAGGGTCAAAGCAGCAGTGCCTGCCTAACCGGCTACTTGATCGTTGTCATTTGGATGTAGAGAAGCCACGTTTCCAGTAAAAGCATAAAGCACTCAAACTAACAACCCATGCTACTCCCTATATTTAAATATATATTAACAGTGCCAAACTTGCAGATTCAGGGTAAATTATGCCATGATTAAAATATTTTTTATTGTTTAAAATATTTTAATGAGCTGTGGTGGTAAAGATTATTATTTTTTAACTTATCACTAATAGTTACGACCAAATAAGTTGTCACATATGGCGAGATTTATTACTTGCATGAATTTGACTAATTTATGTGATAGATTAGGGTTAGATTAAGACTTATCAACGACTTGAAAGAATCAATATTTCCATAGGAAAATATGTTTAAACGTCTAAGATATCTCTTTTGTGGGTCTCAAACCAGATATTACATTTGTTGAAAAAGCATTGCCTTTTTCCATATTGTTCACAAAGATTGGACCCTTAATCAATAATTCTGAATTTACTTTAAAAAAAAAAACATCTTATAAATTTGAAATTTAAACTTGGGCAGGTACAATTATTTGTTTTTTAAAGTATCCTCGTCACGAAAATTTAATTAAAAAAATGTTTTTAATAACTCTCTAATCCCTTGACTTTTGCAGCTGGGTTGTGGTAATTATGACACAGAATTATCTACTTTTGAAAAAGACTCAATAATATTACCACATTATTTACTATCAAAACCCCCAGGGGCTCAACGACTTTTGTTGGGATATATTAATAGGGGATGAAGGGCAAAGAAACCTAACTGTACACATCCTTTGAATGGCCACCATATCACCATTTGCTTGAACAAATGGTCCATGCTTTTTGTTGCGGACGACAACATGAATCATGTGGCTTTAATTTTTGGCATTGGGGAACTGGGAAGCATTTTCAAACAAAGTAGGCCAACCTAGGGTTATTAACCACAACCATCTTCAACTTCAAGCGTAATATAAATTTAGCTATTTCAAACTTTAATTTCATCAATCTTACCAACATTGATACATTACACAATCATTTCGGCTTCTTGTTTAAATGTTTACTGGCTTTTAAATGGAGATGATTTTAAAATTTTACAAGGGTAGTTTGATTATTATCTTAGGTTAATATCTCTTACACTATAGAAGCACAAAATTATATACAAATTTTACCGAAATTTTGAATCTCGAACAAAGAATTAATAGAACTGTAGCCACCACAAATCAATTCCTGCAAAAGAGTATATCAAATATGTTTTCAAAATGAACATTTTAATATCAATTTAGGATTTTTTTTTTTCTGACAAACTCGAATCAAATTAGTATTTAGTCAAATATGTTTGCGTTGAGTTTAAATTCTTTCAAACCATAGCCGAAGCATCAGTTTTATTGAGCTTGGGAGCTTCGGCCTTGCATACCTTTGCATGCAAGTGTTTTTGTGATTTGTTTTACATAAATTTTGTATTTTTGTGATTGTTGTCTTGATATCTACTTAAATCAAGGATTAATTTGTGAAACCGTCAAACGTTTAGAAACTTACCATTCATGGTTTTGAATTTTTTTTATGTTAATTGATTTTGTTGGAAGCTTGGTTGTTATATATGATTAAATCGTAAAGTAATTTTTAGTAATTTTAGTTTAAGGATCAATTTGTTAAAATAGAGATTTAGGCATGGAATTTTGTGAAAATTTTGAAAGTTAGGGACTGTATATAGACCCTAGAGTATTTGATTGGTCTGAATTAAGATGAAATTGTGTTAAATTTTTGGAAGTTCTGGTTTTTAGAACTAAATTGAATAAAATATAAAAGTTTGGGGCAAATGTGAAAATTTATAAAAAGTAAATCATTTGCACTAAACTCAATGTTATATGAAATTAGAGCTAATAAATTGAAATAAACTATTTCATATATCAAGAACAAGTAGATAGCCAAGGAAAAGGAAAAGTTGTTGAATAGTCCCTGAACTTTTGCTATCACTGTAGTTTAGCTCTAGTAAGTTCGTACGGTTTAGCTTTTCTATAAATTAAAATGATATATTAATTGTGAGTTAAGATTGTTGGATATTATGAAATTATTGAATTGTAATAAATTGATTGGAGTTGAGAAAGTAATTTATTTGAACATTGTTACTCGATATTATATTGAGTTGATGAACGTAAGATAAGTTACAATTGGCATGCCAATAGGTTTTTAATGTGGGTTTGACTTGTGATGAGATGGTGATTATTGATTCATTACCGTTCACGAAATATACTAAATTTCAGCATTCCTTACGGGCTATCATGTTGTATTTATTGTGATTCTGGTGTGTTACCGAAGGCAGATGTAAAGCTTTCGGGCATGACACTTAGTGCCCAGGTATGTTTGAGAGGGATATTAGCCTACAGGCTAGGCACTTGGTGCCCAGGTGTGTTCTTGATTGGTTAAGCTCGTTTGAGCGTTCTGGTGTATTTTGGATGGTTAACCATATATCTGAATCCGTTATATCATTCACCGAATAGATTTACAACGGTTATATGATTTGTAATTAAATCTTGTAAATGGCTTTATGATTTTCTAATTGATTAACATGTGTTGTTATTGAATGTTCTAGTTTAATTGATCATATTATACAATATGTGCACTATTGTAAAGACTCATATGTTAGATAGTTGTGATTGATAGGATTTTTGTATATTAACTATATTGTGTGAATGATATGTTTTTACGATAAGTCTATTGTTTTAACTGTTGAACTCACTAAGCTCTAGTAAAGTTTATTCGTGTCTTTTTTTCTATTTCTTTGTAGATTACGTTTTGTGGAACCGGGCGATCGGACCAACTCAAATAATCACACTATCTGGATATCTTTTGGTGGTTTGATATTTTTATTTTTAGGTTATATGGCATATAATAGACATGTTTTGTATATGTTTTGAATATTTACTACATGTGTTACATATGAGATTAATGCAAAGATGTTTAAGCTTGGCATTAACTTACTTGTGTATGTGCCTTTAATCTCGGTGTGAATATTTTCATATAAAGTTATTTTGGTCATTTGATATAAACCTTATGTAAGTGTTTGAATCATGGTATGAATAAATGTGAATGAATAAGAAGAAATGGTAAGTTTGGCATAAGCTTTATATATGAACTTATGAACTTGAATGCAAATTAATTTGGTGTGACATGTGAATTGAGGTTGATAATTGAATTGTGGTGTCAATGAGGACACATTGGTTAAACATTTAGGTTGAATGTTTTGGTATGTTTTAGACTTTTTTAAATGTGTTTTTAAAGTATGGAAATGGTCGATTTTGATTTGGCTTGGTACCTAAGTTTTGGTTGAAAATTTGCCTTATTTTTGAAGCTTTTTAAGGTGCACACAATCTCCTCACACAGTTGTGTGCCTTATTAATTTTAGGTGCAAGATTTTTCACACAGTCATAATTAGTTACATGGTCTGACCATACAGGTGTGTGGGGTAGCCACACAACCATGTCTCCGAGTCACATGGTCAGGGCTTTGCAACATGGCCTGACCACACAACCGTGTGACCCCTGTTTCCAAAATTTTCAAAATTTTTCATATTTTTTTGTTTTGATTCAGATTAGTCCCTGGTTATTCCCGAGCTATTTTTAGGGCCCCGTAAGCTCTTTTTAAGGCCCGTAAATGTTTTTTGCTATGAATGAAATACAAATTTGAATGTTATTTAAATTAATAAATGAATAGTTTAATGATGTAAATTATTTTGATATATATCGTAATACTTCGTAACCCTAATTTAGTGATGAAGACAGGTTTAGGGATATGTGGCATGTAATAAGAGTAAATCTGCTCATAGGCCAGACCACCTTGCCTGACTCGAAGGTCCGCTCGAAAAGTGGAAAGGTTTGGGCAAAAATATAGGCCCGAAAAATGGGCTTGGGCAAAAAAATAAGGCCTATTTTAAAAATGGGCCAGGCTTCGGGTATGACATTTTGGCCCGAGCCTGGCTCGGCCCAAATTCACAAAATGCCAAAAAAATATGCTATTTTTTGTTATTTTAATGATATTTTCTTGTTGTTTTCTCCCCATTTTGTTACCATTTCACTATTATTTTGTTGTTATTGTTTGGATATTATATAACACTTGTTTTATTGTTAATTTTGTTATTATTTTAAAGATATTTTCTTGTTAAGTTGCATCTATCTTAATATTATTTAAGTATACATATTTTTAAAATTTATTTTCAATTTGTTTGAAAACTTTTATTTTAATTTTTTGTATTTTTGATATATTATATATATTTAAAATTATGTAAAAACAATATAATATAAAAAATTAATATGGACGGGTTAGATCGAGCCTGTGTTTTAGCATTTTTACCCGGGCCAGGCAAGGAAAATTTTTTAGGTCCATTTTTCGGGTTGAGCCCGAACCTAGCAAACGAGTCTAATTTTTTGCTCGGGCTCGGCCCGGCCCATGATCACCGCTAAATAAAAGTATCTTATATTTAGTAAAAAGCGTTCTTCATACTTTATGGTTGTTATAAATAAAAAAAAATATTATAGATTATAAAAATTTTGACTATTATAATTAAATGTTTTTATAAAAAAGTAACTATTATAAAGAGTTAGAGCTGTTCATGGGCCGGGCTTGGTCGGGTTAGGATCGAGCCCAACTAAAAATTCAAGCCTATTTACTATACTCAACCCCGGCCCCGGCCTGAAAAATGGGCCTAAAATTTTGTACAAGTCCAAATTTCGACTGGCTTTGCTGTGTTAATTTTGTATATAAATTTTAAATATATATAATACATAAAAAATACTAAAAATATCAAAATAAATATTTCCCAATAAATTGAATATAAATTTTAAAAAATATGTATACTTAAATGACACTAAAATAAATGCAACTTAACAAGCAAATGCCTCTAAAATAATAACAAAATTAACAAGCAAATGCCTCTAAAATAATAACAAAATTAACAAATGCCTCTAAAATAATAATAAAATTAACAATAAAATAAGTTTTATATAATATCTAAACAATAATAACAAAATAGTAGCAACATAATCATAAAATGGTAGCAAAATAGGACGAAAATAACAAAAAAAACTAACATTAACAAACAAACAAAAAAATAGATTTTTTTTCCTTTAGTGAATTTGGACCAGGCCCGAGCCAAAAATGTCTTACCCGGTCCAGCCCGTTTTTTAAATGGGTCTTATTTTTTGTCCAAACCTATTTTTCGAGCATATATTTTTGTCCAAACCCTCTCATATTTCGGGCGGGCCTTCAGACCGAGTGGCCCGACCCATGAACAAGTTTATAAAGAGTGTTGACAATAAATTAAAAAAAAGACATAATATTATTTATTGTAATCCAATCAATTAACTAAAATATTCATTTAAAAAAACTAACAAAAATATTCAAATAGATAATAACATGTAATATTAGGAAAAATATTAAAAATGGTAAATATACAATTTGATACTTGGATGTTTCAAAATTCAAATCGATATCTCCAAGTTTTTTAATTAGAATTGAATTAAATTAGAGGGAAAGTGATTGAGCGGGTAAGGACAGGGCCACGGGAGGGGGGAGGTGCGATCACGTGACAGAAGTAGCCAACACGTGTCTAATCAAGGAACAGGGAAGGACAAAGACAAAGTTGAAGATAAAAAAAAATTATAGAGGGGCTCCAAAGTATTAAAGAAAAAGGCAGTTGCCAATCGACTCAACTCTCCTCCTATTGGCTACTTTCTGGACCTACCATCAACTCGTGGGACCCTTCTATTCGTAGAATTACACGACTTTCAATTTTTTATTTAATAAAAATAAGAAGAAGAAAGGAGTTTTGTTTTGATTTGTTTGGACGGTGGGGCCCACATAGGGAGGGGGAGATTCTTCTTCATTGGACATATTTGTAGGCGGTTTGTGGGACCGACGCGTGTACTATGTACAGTGAGCATTAATAGGAAAACTCCAAATTCAATCTAGTCATTATATTTTGTGGCATTTCAAATATATAGATCATGGCAAGAGCGTAAAAAGTTCAAACTATTACTATTTTTTTTTTCTCAACTACGAAAAAAATCAATTAACTATTTAATTTTATCATTTTTGGTCACCTACTTTTTTAAACTTTTAGGAGTTTTAATTTTTACATTACTGAATTGGTGATCAAAAAAGGTAAAATTAAATAATTGAGTGATCATTTTATAATTTTTTATAGTTGGGTGACAAAAAAAAACTAATAATTGAGTGATAATTTTGTAACTTTCTATAATCGAATGACCAAAAAAGAAAAAAATCATAGTTGGACAACCTTTATTGCAGTTTACCCTTATAAATTTTTATTTTGGGCACCAAATTTAAAATGTTTACAATATAACTAATGTCGTTATATACTTTTATCATTTTATTTACCGTCATTATATACTTTTTATAATTTTAGTCACCCAAAATTAATTTGCTATTAGATATATTCATTTTAATCAGACAACCTTAGTGATGTTGTTTAGTCACATTTACTAAACTCTCATTTTCATAGAAAAACCCTAGTCGCTCAACCTTTTTAAATCAATTATTTACTTCATCAACAGTGACATCTGCCTTCGGGTTGGTTGTTGGTCACGATTTCTTCACACTTTTTTGTAATTTTATTTTGTTTTTAATTTCAGTCTACATATTTTAGTTTGTCCGCGACTTCATGGTTTAATTTTGTCCATATTTTTCATGATTTTTGTTTTGTATACTCAATTTTTTTTAAATAGTTTTATTTTGTCCTGGGTTTTATTTTGCCCATATTTGTTTTTTTCTAAAAAGAGTTTTTATAGGAATTAAATTATTTAGCTGCAGATGAAACTCAAGTTTTTCACATATAACTGAATTCTATGTAAAACGTAATTTTCTCATAAAACTTAGGTAATTCTTTGTAAAGCATCAAGTTTTCCTTTTACTGAAAAACTAAAATTAACTCTAAAAAAGGAAAAAAAGAAAGAAAATTAAAAAGATAAAATAATTTTTCCTTGTAAAATTTAGTTTCCTATAAAAATCGAGGCAATTCTTGTAAAACCCTAAGTTTTTTCGTCTTACTAAAAACTAAAATTAATTCTAAAAACGAAAAATAAAAAGGAAAAGAAATAGATAAATAAGATTTTCTTGTAAAACTTTTTATTATAAAACTCATGTAATTGCCTTAAACCTCGGGCTTTACTCTTCCCTTTTATTGAGAAAACATAAATTAATTTTATAAATGGAAAAATAAAGGAAATTAAAAAATAAAACGGTTTTTAACCCAGATTTTCCATATAAAAACATAAACACGTACTTAAAACTAATTCTTAAAAAAGTAAAAAATAAAAATAAAGGAATTTAAAAAGGTAAAATGAGTGAATAAAATGAAAACCTACTAAAGTTGGATGAATAAAATAAGTGTATGTAATAACAAATTAACGGTGAGTGACTAAAATGTAAAAATATGTAACAATAATGTTCAAATTCTAAACTTTTTTTTGTCTGTGCCCAAAATGAAAATTTATGAATTTTAGGTGACCAACTATGTAGTTTACCCAAAACATATAACATATATCTATAAAGAACAATTAAAAGATAAAAAAAAAAGGTTGAAATGACAAAAATTTTGAGAATTATGGTATTTTGAGTTTGAATATGAAATAAAAAATTCCTCAAAGTAATTTTTATTAGTTTATTAAAGAAAGAGTTTTTGATAATTGTTTAATTAAGTTGGGACTAATGTGAGACGAACTTGATAAATCTCTTAAATATAATATAGAGAAAATAAATTTTTAAAAAATTTAACTAGTCATTTTTATAATAATGGTAACAGAAGTGAATTTTTTTGAAAAATAAATCAAAAGATACGGGAAATGTAAAGTTTTACGAATACGGAACGTAGGATGGAAGCGATGAGACCAGTTTGCATGCCTAATTTCTGCAATTATTTTTTTAAGATTACAAAGTTCAGGATTCAATCACTAAAAAATATTTTAAAATAAAAATAAATAAATTTAGTAAAGTTTGTAGCCCAATTCAGTCGATTTGATATTCTCTGTGAATTAGTATCTTAGTCGGTTCTCGATCAAAACGATTCAACTGGTCAATTCAGTTTATTTCAGTTCAAACAACATGGTTATTATTGCATTTATCTTAACATTTAATTTTTTTTTCAAGGCTTTCAAAACTGGGCCAGTGGTCGAACTAGCGAGACCATTAATTTTCGATTCGATTCATTTGATTAGTTATTCGATTTGATTAAATAAATTATTAAAACTTTATAAAAAAACATAGTGAAAATTGATTCAATCGGTCTATATCAATTCGTTAGTCAACTAGTCTATAGCCCCTTTAATAGGAGTAGTACCCCAACTGATTTCTAATCTAATTGATTGGTTCAATCCAGTTTAAACAACATTTAAGTTTCCTCAATCAACTCGGTTAAGGCTTTTTTTTTTCTTTTTGGCTTTTATCTTTTATTCATTTTTATATGGGGGAGTGATCTACTTACTGCGTGCGTCATTTAAATTTGATCATTAGTTCCCTTGATGGATCAAACTATTCACTCAATTGGTCACATCAATTTGTTCTTTGGTGAGACAAATATGATAATTACAGATCGTATTGACACACTAATAATATGTTGCACAACACTGAATCAAGGGACGCCCTACTCACATTGATGCTAAAATGACGTGGTTAGATGACTGAATCTATTTTGTAAATCGGAGAATTAACGAATACCAAAGTAGAGAGTGTAAGTGCGATTTTGAGTCTCATGATCTAAACACCAAATTAACTAGGGGCAAAACCAAAATTTCATTTTAGGGGGGCCAAAATTAAATTGTAATTTTACCATTTCAATAGCCTGCATCTTTATAATTTTTAAAGAATTAAATCAAATTTTATATGTTTAAGGAGACTAATATATAATTTTATCTTTACTAATTTAAAATTTTAAAAATTTTAAAGAGTATAAATAAATTTTTTCTAGGGTTTGAGTCCCCTACCAGCCCCTAGTTTCCTCTAAAATTAGTTATAGTCATAAAGCTAGAATAAATATTTAGTTATTCACAATTGAAAGAAAATAAAAGTCAAAGAAATAATTAAACGGAATTTTATTCAAAGGTAAAAGAAGGAAAAAGAACTAAATAAATAATGGGTGAACTACACTATTACTCATCCAAATTATTTGTTTATTTATTTATTTATTATTATGAAAAGTTACGAATGATTACTCAATTATTTAATTTTATCTTTTTTGTCATAGTTAGTTAAAGGTAGCAAATTTTAAAATTGATATTATAACAATTTTAACCCTTAATGTTTATACATTGTATCAATTTAATCTTGATTTTAAAAAAAAATCTAACCCTCAACATTTACACATTGTGTAATCTGATCATTTTTGCTGTTTTATTTTTCATTGTGACCATTTCACCTAAAAAGCTAAAAAGTAAATTTATTAGTTAAATTTGATTGAAAATATAAAAAAAGTGGAAAGGCGAAAAATTTTAAGATAATAATTTTATCTTGTCTTATTCTTTTAAATTTAACCATCAATGTCATAAAGAAAAACAAATTTGTAAAAAGAAGAAGAAGAAGAGGGAGACCAAATTACATGATGTGTAAATGCTGACAGATAATCTTTTTTTGGAATCAAGACTAAATTGACATAATTTATAAATGTTGAGGAATAAAGTTAAATTTTAAAATCTGCAATCATTGGCCAACTGGTGACCAAAAAAGACATTAGTAAGTAATTGGATAACTATTTTATAACTTTTCATAATTAAATAACTGAAAAATTACTAATAATTTTATAACTTTCCAAAATTCCGAAAAAAATAACACCTCCCAAAAAAGTTTTTAATCTCTTTTATAGATCTAGATTTCAGATTCATATCAAATTCTATCTTCTAAGTTTGTTTGTTTTTATTTAAAATTTAAAAATTAAATTAATAAAAGATATTAATTTATAAATCAATATGTTATTTTAAAATTTGTAACCAGTCTAATATATTGTATATCAATACATTCGTTTAAATTTTTAAAATTAATAAACAAATATATTGATTAATAATTTGTGGAATAATTTTTTAATATATTTACAAAGATGATGAAAATTTTAAATTGATAAACAAATATATTGATTAATTGAAATTTAGTAGCATGCAAATTTCCGAAAATTTAAATCTAAGTTTCAATAAGAGAATTTATATATATATATATATATCAAAATATAAAGATATTTTAAAATTAAATATTTTATAAGTAATTATATACGCATATATAACTGATTACTCCATAATTAAAGCATTTAAAGAGTATTTATCTAAAGAAATAGAAAAGCATTTTAGTAATTTAAAAATTTAAATTTTAATAGGAATATATATATATATATATATATATATATATATGAATACTATTCACATTTTAAAATAATTTGAGTTTTATTTAATTTAGTTTGTTTTAAAAATAAAATCCAAACGTGAATAGTCTTTTAAAATATTAGTAATAATGTTTTATATATTTTACATTTAAGATATATATTTATCTAAAAAACATTTAAGGGTAATTTAAAAATTAAAATTAAAATTTTAATAGAAAATTTATATATATATATATATATATATATATCAAAATATAAAGATAAAGATAATTTCAAATTAAATATTTTGAAACGATAATTTGGTTAGAGGGATATAAAATAATTTTTAAATTATAAAATTAAATGGATAATAAAATAGATAAAATATTAAATAAAAATTGAGAAAGCTCTACTTGGTGCAAATATAGTGCATGTTCCTTTTATATTATATTATATGATTTGTGGACTAAATTATTAAAAATATTTTACTTAAAAGGATGTTTAAAATATGTTAAAAAGACAAATATTTTTTTATTTAAAATGTATTTATATAAAAACTTTTAAGAAATTCAAAACTGTTTTAGAAAATAAATCTTTTTCAAGTCGATGATTATTTTTGAAATTAAGTATGGTGAAATTAATTTTTTTTTAAAATTTGGTAACTACATATTTTTAAGGAAGAATATTTAATACATTGGGGTGCATAAGTTTCATACACCATTGGTGAATAATAACAAAATGTTTTGTTAGGTTATTCGTCATTACTGACCCGCTACCCGATTACTCGACTGGGACCAACTCATGGCCTACATAGTTCGCATAGGGGAGTTCGTATCCTCTCATGAACTCGTACGGGGTGGGTTCGCACCGTCATACAGGTGAAACCCCACCTAGAAAACACATGTTAATCCTAGAATAGGTTACGTGTTGGCATGCATGGAGGCCTACATAGGACGTCTCATTCAAGAGCAAGGACTGTATCATATAAATAGAGAATTTAACCCCCTCTAAAAGACACTAACACAAAAACGCTAACGAGAATTGTCGAAACCCCTTTTTTATTTTGAAAACAATGCGGATCGACTTTTGAAAACAAAAATGTGGAGTCGCCACCAATCTCTTGATTTAGGTGTGATTGGACCACCTACTAAAACGCTTTATTCAATGAAAAATAAATTTGGTTCATATAAAATAAAAAAACGGGTTCGGGAGTCGGTCACGCATGAGGAAGGGTTAGCACCCTTATTACGCCCAAAAATTGGTACCAAATTGATTTGATGCTGTCCCTATATCACAAGTTTTTTAAAGAAGAGATTTTTCAAAGTATGAATTTTTTTTTAAATGTTTGAATGGCTCAAATTAGCGGTGAAAAATCTCTCGTTTCAAAGATACGCAGTATCATACCCAGTACGATTGGATATGATCCTTTGTACCTTTAAAAATACGATTGATTTTTGACTTTTGAAAACTTGTGTGCTAAAATTATAAAAAGGGTATCCAAATATTTGGTTCACCAAAAAATCATACCCAGTACAATTGAGCACGATTTTCCGAATTCCCCACATATTAGATATTGCCTTATTTCAAAATTTTTGAATGATAAAGAAAATTAAAAATTTGCTCAAAACGCGTTTATCCATTTTAAAACGGAATGCTTAGTGAATTGTATCAAAACATTGGCAATGGAAGGAATTAACAAACATGAAATAATAGAACATAACAAGTCATAATTAACAAATCCACAATTATATACAACTATTCTAAGTAAAATGTGACAAATTTTAATCATGGATGATAAACAATCAATAAAATGATATACAACAATATTTAACATGACATAATACAAAATTATCCATAAAATATGTACAAAATGCAATGGAATTAGAACTTAGTAGTATAAATTGACTAATTAATTAACACATATTATAAGTTGACAAACTTGTATAAAAACTAGGATTTATTTAAAATAAGTATTATAAAACAAAACATTTGAATCGAATAATATGCAAAATATTTTAAACACAATTTCATTTAGAGATTTACAATGTACATGATAACTTAAATAATATGTAGAATATAAAGGATAAATACAACACATGATAAGATATAATATACATAGCAAATTTGTAAAACATGTATATATAAATAAATTTGGAAATAATTATTGGTAGAAGATGGCATGAAATTAATAATGTATATATAAAAAATAAGTAAATATATGAATTATGCATGTAATCTAATCTTTTTTTTAAAAAAATCTAATCATACACACAAAAGGTAAAAAACTATATTTACAAAATACATAAATTTGGTGATGTATATTCATAAAACTATATTTATAAAGGAGATTTAAAACAAATAATATATAACATAATTTTACATGTAACAAATTAATTTGAAGTGATGGTACAAACATAAATAGTACATGTATAAGGATAATAAAACATGAGAGTGTATACAATAAATAAATTATATGATTTAAAGTATGGTTCTTAAAAATATATATTATACATATAAATAACTTTTAAAGAGGATATATACATAAAAAATATTTACAAGAAGTGTATGAAATTAATAATATGTGTTATAGTAAAAATAATTTAATATGGGTTATATACATGTGAAGACATTTTTAAAAATAATTGAATATTAAAATAATATAGAATAAAAATATGAATTATAAAATTAACCTGAAATTAGCATAAATTATATATATAATAAATAACATAAGAAAAACACAATTATATACAAATTTGCTAAAAATTATATGTATAAAAAAATATTGTTTTGATAATGCATGCAAGTTAAATATAAGTGATAAACATATGATTGATGATAACTTAAAAGACACATAGAATATGAAGAAATAATAATGCATGACAAAGTATAGTACACATGATGGAAAAATATACATATAAAACTAAATACATGTGAAATTTGAAAATTATATACATACCATTTTACTTAAAAATAAATACCAAATAACGTACTAGGATAACATGATATGGAGACACATTTTAAAATAACAATTTTATAAATACAAAGACAATTTCCAAAACAGTATCATATGTACATAAAAACATGTAAATGAGACATAAACCAAGAAATATTTTAAATAATTTATGTATATAAATATAGTGACAACACTTATTAATGAGGTATTTAAAAAATATAAATAAATATAAAAAATTTACAACATGCGAAATAATAGTTATTATAGAAAAACTAAAACGAATGATTAGTATACAAATATATAAAACACTTTAAGAAACAGGATACATAATGACAAAAGAATGATCTAAAAATAATTGTACAAATGTAACAAACAGAATTATTAACAAGGGTTAAGGCATACACATATTAAATGTATTTTAAATTAACTAATTGTACAAACACAAGACCAAACTAAGCTTGCAGTAAAATAAGGAGGATAATTTGCAAATAAAACAATTACAAAATGAATTAATGCTCAATGGGCATAAATGTATGGGGACTGAAATTACAAATATCTCTCGCCCACAATGCTGCAATGAATCGTGGATCAAAATGAAACAACGCATAAATTAGCAGGCCAGATTTTAAAGCATAAGGTAGGCAAATCGGGCGCAAATTGAAGGCTGTGCGCAAGGGGAAGGATTTGTTGCGCAAATTCCCCATTCACACAAAACATGTGCATACCCGGGCTGCCAAACAGGCTGACGCGCGGGCCTTCACTATTAAACGGCGTCACTTTATTAACTGGTCATTTAAAACCATTCTCCTTTTATTTCCTTTCCCCAAATGCATCCCACATTTAAATCAAAAGAAATCTCAATTCTAAAAATCAATTTTTTAGGGCTTCTTTTGCTTAACTGCCGAACCACCATGATTTTGGTGATCACCAGCAAGCATGCAGTACCCAATCTCACTGTTGAAGAAGCTCGGCCAGGCTTTAAAGGATTTGGTAAGTACTTTTTCCCTTTTCTTCCTTATTTGAAAATAACTACAAATCTCATGTTGCTTTTTTAATCGTAGAAAAACTCGTAAAATAAAGAAAATTTCAACACCATTCGAATCATCGCCCTTACCCTCTGTATTCCTGAGGTATTTGGGCTCTCACTGGTGTCGATTCAATGCTAAAAAATCCAAGCCAAAAAGAAAACATAAATCAAAAGAAAAAAAAAACTGTAAATCACCTTTGTTAAAACTGCTATTTCTTTTCTTTCTATGCGTGTGTATATCGTCATCCCCTTTTGCAGGTACAATCATTGGCTTTTTATAGCCGATTTATAGAATAAAATAAATAAATAAAAATACATTTTACTGCTGTCATCTATTGTATTCTGTTAGCATTTCTTCTCGTGTATTCTAACGCAGGGATGGCCGTACAGAGGAGATGACCCCGGGTGACATGGAGGCCGAGCGCGAGGGTCTCTCGTGTAAAGCTGATCCTCTGGTTTATTCCAGAATATTCTAGCATTCTCTAGCTGCTAACATTATTTTTGGGTGTATTGGTCTTGGGGTAATGGGTTATTTGGGCTAATTTTTATTGGGTTTAGGGATTTGGAATTTGGGTATCTGTTCAATTGGGTCAGACTTTATGTAACCGGGTTAAGGGTTTTGGGGTATTTGGTTAGAAAATGTATTTGGGCTACTTTTTTTTTTGATGGTATGTAAAATTTGGACATTCATTATAAATATTTGGACTTTAATTTTATTTTGTGTTTGTTGTTTTTTCTTTTTTTGATTTTTGGTATAAGCCTGGACAAAAATTGGGCCTTACAAGAATTTTCGTAACAATTTCACATTGGACCGAGCAGGAGGTTTTGACACCAACAATCAACCCCAAGAAATAGAACTTTTTGCTGGTTGGTTTGCTAACCAACCAGAAAATTTGGGCAACTCAGGCGAGACAGGTGCGTCCAATTCTTTCAATCTCAATTCTCCCTTTGGTTAGGGACCTTCTTTCCCCTTAGATCAGGGGGCACCGCCGTCTCAACTATTCGATTTACAAGTACAGCTAAGGCTGATGAAGAAACAAATGACTCAACAAAGTACTAGTTTGAACAATAACAATTATTTCAGCAAGAGCTATTGAGCTAAAACGAAAAATTAAGAAGAAAGATACAGTTCGACCATTTTGATTTACAAAATTATGTTGCACCTTTCCAAGAAGAGGCTATGGGAGTACATGCAAAGCCATGACAAAATGAGGTGGATGCTTTGCATAAAGATGTTCAAGCATTACACCCTGATGTACAAGACATGGATTTGTTATTTTGTTCTAACAACCTTTTATCCCTAGAAGTGGCAATTGTAAACCTACCATCCGAGTTTAAAGTGCCAAAAATGATGTTTGAAGTTTGAAGGGACCTAGGGCACAACTCATACAATATAATGATTACATGAATGTATTAAGGGTCTTAAATGCGGCGAAGTGTAAAGCTTTCTCGACTAATCTTAAGGCAAGTGCGAAGGATTGATAGTTATATTTTTTGCAAGGCTCCATCTAGAGCTTCTCATACTTGGGTTAGATGTTTCTGGGAAGATTTCGAGCCTAGAGGACTATAATGAGCACTTATATGTGTTTGATGTTAGTGAAACAGAGGGATGGAGAATCTTTGCAGGATTATGTCAAACGATTCCATGTAGTCATGTAAAATACAAAGAACTTGGAAAACTAGTGGGCCATTGATACCTTCGTTATGAGAGTCTAAAATGATCACGTGCAATATTCGTTTACGAATAATAGGCCACAAAGTTTGGAAGACTTATATAAGAGGATGCATAAGTTCGCTGAAATAAAGGAAATTAAAAGAGTAGCTTGCAACACCTTTTAGATAGATGATAGACAGGTTAAGGGTCACCAGAATACGTGTGGCCAACAAGGTCCTCCTTATCAGAGTCTGCGTGTCCAAGGTGGGGGGCAATAGAGAAACTATTAGCAGAATGAATTGCCACAGGCATTCCAAAGGCCTTAGGGCGAGCACATAAGAAGGTATGTTCCTCATAGAGTTTGAAGCTTCCACTACCTTAAATGTTTCGCGTACCTATATTCTTAATCAGGTCAAGAGTTTGGGCAATTTCCCGAGCCTTCCACCTATGTGACACAGTCAGTCAAGATTTAACTCGAGAGATAGATGTAGTTTTCATAATGACGGGGGGCACAAGACCGATGATTGTTTCTCCTTGAAGGTTACTGTGACATCCCTAATTTGACCCTAGTCAGAAAGTGGTTTCGGGACCATAAAACCGAGACATAAAAATAATTTAATATTCATTTTGATGCCTATAATATGCGTTAATTCGTGTGTGACATTTTTGATGTTTTAACTTAGAGTTATAAATGTGAATTTCACTAAAAAGGGCTTAGTAGTAAACTTTGAAAGTATGATGGGGAAATGTGTGATGACTAGTTGATTCATGCATGCAAAATAGTGGAGTTGCATGTCAAATTTCCCCTTTTAATGTTAGTGGAAGGTAATGATGACTTTGTTTTGGCATTTTGTGCTTTGTATGTTAGTAAATAATGTTAATAATATATTTGTTTATATTAAAGAAAATGGTTTCATAAAATAGAAATAATAAAAGTTAATAAAATAAATGAATAAAATATGTTTGAGGTGAAAATAACAAGGCCATTTTCTTCTTCTTCTTGCCGTGAGTTGAGAAAGAAAATAGAAACCTTTGAGCTTAGGGCATTCGGCAAAAGAAGGCTTCAAATAAGGTAAGATTCATGTTATTTTCTTTGAAAATTTGTGAATTTTGGTTGGTTTTGAAGCTTGCAACAAGACCCATGTGAAAATTTTGTGTTCATGAAGCATGTAGCAATCGGTCATGAGCTTAATGGGGTATATTTTGTATGTTTGATGATTTTGGGAGGATAATTGATTCTAGTTGAGTATGAACAAACTAAATGTGCTTGATGGCTCAAATGAGCTTGGAAAGTTGGCCAATGTTGTTTAAGTTCATGAATTAGGGCATAATTTCTTTCGCAAACTAGGATAAATTGTAAAAAAAAAATTCTTAGCATTAATAGCATTTGCTTAATTGGTGAATTGAACTTTGAGTGGATAGGGTGAGCCCTTGTGACTATGTTGATTGTGAAAATCGGCAATGTGGGGGCTTATACAAAAATTAATGTGTATTGATAATAGTTGTATGAGAATTATTCAAATTAGCACCTAAGTGATAAATTGATTATGTAATTGCGTTGATTGTTGCATTCGACCATGAATTCAACTTGTCATTTGAATTGGTAGATAAATGCCGCATATTAGGTTGAGTAATTAAATTTAGTTTTAGCTTGATTTTGAATGAATATAAATTGAGATGTTCTTTATGTGTTATCCGAATTAGTTGTTGAATAAGATATTAGGCTACACTTAGTGAAAGTGTTGAATGAATATGAATTATGTATATATATGCCTTATGTATGTACCATGTACACATAAGGACATTTGGCAATATGATTAAATTCTTGTATAAGAAAGAATGATAAATTAAGTGACTCTTTGCTTGTGAATGTGAATTAGATATAGATTAAATAAGCATGAAATCGAGTCATGGCATGTTTTATTAATTAATACATATTGAAAATGATATGTGATTGCCAAATGTGATTGTCAAGTGAATAATATTAGTTAAGTACCTAAGCCAATCTATTGTTTCACTTAAGCTTAAGAGCAAAGAGGATCAAAGTCGGATAAGGGAAAAGAGAAAGTAAACGAATAGCCGTGGATATCTAGTCGTCGACCACTTCCGAGGTAAGTTTTAAGTGATTAAACGTTGAGTAAATTCAATCATAATAGAACATATTGAGTTGATTTAATAAGATATGATGGGCCATGATATGTTCTAAGCTCAAATGGTAAGTTCTTAAGTGTTTGAGCTTGGAAATTTAAGTGTAATTTGAAATAATCTGCTTAGGACAGCAGCAGTAACGTGACTTTAGAAAATCACCATAAATTTATGGACTTGATTTAGAGGCTGAATAAAACATGAAATTAAAGCTTAATGAGTCTAGTTTCTTATAAAAGAAACCGTGTAAGCAAAGGAATTTCCGATAATGAGATATTTAAAGTTGTGTGAGACAGTGCAGAATGACACTGTAATCCTCTGTTCTGTTTTTAGAAAATCATTATAAATTGTACAAAAATTTTTAAAAGACAAAATTTATATGCTAGATGCCTTAGTGAGTCTAGTTTCAAATTAAATAACTAGAACATATTTTGAATTTTTTACAATGAGAAATTTGATTCGTAGTGAAGAGTGGTCAGAATAGTCAAACAGTGAAATAGGGGAAACTTTAAGAAAAATATGGTATTGATTGGCCAAACCAAAAATTCTGAAAATTTTTTGGATAAAATATATATGAGTCTATTTTCAGGGAAAATTAACAGCACTTCATTTGGAGTTTCGTAGCTCCATTTACGAATAATTTAATGACTATTGCTCAAGAAAAACAGCTTGTGCTGAATTTGTGATTATGTTGTAAACCTTAATAAAACTATTTGAGTTGCTTATAAGCTATCGATCAAAAATTGGTAATCAAAGTACCAAATCCGTATTAAAGTGAAGCTATAAGCCGTAAATGACTAGTATACCTAGTCAATTTTGTTATGATGAAATTGATGTACAAGATATGTATATGTGATAAGGCCGAATGGCCAATGTGATGAATGTGAAAGTGTATATATGTGATAAAGCCTAATGGCCAATGTGATGAATGTGAAAGTGTATATATGTGATAAGGCCGAATGGCCAATGTGATGAATGTGAAAGTGTATATATGTGATAAGGCCGAATGGCCAATGTGATGAATGTGAAAGTGTATATATGAGATAAGACCTAATGGCTGATGTGATGAATATGAAAGTGTATATATGAGATAAGACCTAATGGCCAATGTGATGGATGTGAAAGTGTGTAAATGTGATAAGTCTCAAAGGGCATTTGTGCCAGTACTATATCCGGGTTAAGATCCCGCAGGCTTTATGCGGGAATATTATTCTGAATTAATGTCCGTAGGCTTCGTGCTCGTACTATATCCGGGTTTTGAAGACCTGAAGATTCAAGTAAGACTTTGATATTGAGTATCCGCAGTAAGTTACCATCAAATAAGTATTACGTATTTAAAGATGTTCAGGTACATATTACTTACTCGTCGGTGGATTGATTTCAAAGTGAATTATTAGTATCAAAAAGGTATGTAAATGTGATCAATATTATAACTTCAAATATGAGAATGATCTAATTGGTAATGGTATGCTTGTATAATGAAGTATGGGATGAAATATTCTTATGTATTAGTGCATATTCTGCCCAAAGGCCTTATGATTTGAGTACGGGTTGGGTTCAGCTAGATGTGCCAGTACAAGGTAAGGATTATATTCTGTAAACTTACGTATATGTAATAAGGACTATGTTTGGTTCTTTAGGTGCCTACAGTAATTTAGTACTTGTCATGTTGAAATACTTGAAAATATGGATGTGATTATGATCAAGTGGAAAGGATTATTGAAAGTTGTAAATTGATGAAGAATGTGCTTACCATGTGAATCCATCTTCAGTTGATGAAGAATGTGCTTTGGAAATATTCGACCATCTAGGTCACTATTGTACGAAAGTATATATATGTGAGAGTTAAGTGATGCGTTTATTGATATTATAGTTCGAGATGAAGCTCTAGATTAACTTCATCAAACAGTTGATGTAACGCCCCCTTTACCCGAGACCGTCGCCGGAGTCGAGCACGAGGCATTACTAAACTTATTTGAGCACTTAAACAAATTCAAACAATTTATATCACACTTTCCAGACAAGCTATCCAACTGTGTCATAGTTGCTAAATAATTCATATCTCGAGTTATAAAACTCGAAACCCAAATCTGTAAATTTTCTCTGAATTTATACTCATATATCTACTTACCAATTTTTTTCTAGAATTTTTGGTCAAGCCAATTAGTACAGTTTATTATTTAAAATCTCCCCTGTTTCAGGGTTTGACTACTCTGACCTTTGTGTATTACGAATCAGATATCTCTCTGTACAGAGCTTCAATGACTATGCCGTTTGTCTCTAATAAAACTAGACTCAATAAGGAATCTGTACATATAAAGTATGACTTCTAATTATCTTTGTAAAATTTATGGTGAATTTCCAAAGTCATAATAGGGGATCCAGAAATTGCTCTGGCCCTGTTTCACAAAAATTTAAACATCTCATAAAATATAGCTCATATACCTGTTTTGCTTCTTCCATATGAAAATACACTCATAGAGATTCGATTCCATAATTTATTCATTATTTAATTCCATTTCTACTATTTTTAGTGATTTTTCAAAGTCAAACTACTGCTACTTACCGAAAACTATTTTAGTACAAATATTGTTAACTAGTTTATAACATCTTTACTTCAATTCATTCAAACTCTATACATGCCATATAAATCTTCAAACATAAAACAAAAGCTACCGGAATTGATCTGGATAGTGTGCTTTGTTGTGTTGATCCGATCTACCCACTTCACTTCAAGTCAATCTACATAAAATATTAAACACACACAAGTAAGCTTATTGAAGCTTAGTAAGTTCATAGGTTAAAAGTAATGCTTACCAAACATAATATTTCCAAACAATACCAAAACATTTACTAAAGTTTCCTGCGATTCACAACCATTGTTATAATAATTCACATAGTTGAGCTCAACAAGAATAACTACTCAATCTCTTTCATTTGGATCACTTCTTTTATTTCTTATAATCAAATTAGGAAACGGCTTACGAAATTGAGTACGTCGTTGCTCAATGCCACGATTCACAACTCAGTATGGTTTTCCTCATTGAAATACCATACCTACATTTTTTAACTCGGTATGAGAAATGCCATACCTACATTTCTTAACTCAAGATGGATTTGATAATACCATACCTACATTTCACACTTCAAGATGGATAATACCATACCTACATTTCACAACTCAGTATGGATGATACCATACCTACATTTCACACTTTGCCATGGAACAACCATGGTCTTATCCGTCAATTCATCACACGCCACGATACTAACGTACTCAATCCTGCGTTTTCCTAATTTGCATTTCCACATTTATTCTTTCATTAACAAAATCTACACAATCCCACAACAAATTCAGTATATAATAACACATTATATACTTCAATCATTCACAAATAAACATCTAATTTCAACCATATGAACTTACCCGCTAATTTGTAGAAGATATTGAAATTTTGGGACTATTCCGCAACTTTTTCTTTTCCTCGTTCTTCTTTGGATTCTTGATCTATAATATAAAATATTTCTACTCATTAGCATTTATTTGATTTCTATTTCACTTCACAATTTATGCTGTTCAAATTTCGAAATTGCACTTTTACCCCAAAATTTACAGCTTTCACAATTTAGTCCCTACTCAATTCACCCATCAATTGAACTAATTTTTCTCAATTAACACTTTATTTTATCATTATAAACTATTTCAAAACCTTTTATATTCTGAATTTCAACAGCAACCTTCAATTCACAACTTTTTCACAATTAGGTCCTAAATATCATTTCCTATCAAAATCACTTAATAAAACCACCTTAATATGAAATTAGAACTTAAATTTCATAATAATTCATCATAAAATTCCCTTATCCATCCAGGGTAACTTCCAATTTCACCCATAAAATCAAAAACTAATGAATTCTACAAGTGGACCTAATTGTAAAAGTCATAAAAACATAAAATTATCAAGAAAAGCAAGAATTAGACTCAAATGATGTAAAATATGAAAACCAGCTTTCTCCAGACCTTCTATGGCGTTTTGGCTGAGAAATTATGAAGAAAATGTCTAGATTTTTCAATTACATCATTATTTAACTATTAACTTTTATCTATTTCCAATTTTGCCCCTTGTTCACATTGTTTTCTTGCTTATTTCATACCCAAACCGTCCAGCCATTAACCTTTGGATCTAATTGCTCTTTAAATCTATCTTTTTAAATACTTAAGCTATTTACTCACAATTTAACAAATTTTGTGCTATTTTCAATTTAATCCTTTTCAATTAATTAGCCATCCAAACGTTAAAATTTTCTAACTAAACTTTAATACTAACTCAATGACACTCCATAAATATTTATAAAAATATTTATAGCTCGATTTTCAACTTTGAGGTCTCGATACCTCATTTTTGACCCGTTTGACCTAATAAATTCTTTTAATTCACTAATTTCACCATTTCACAAATTCTTCTAAATTCTTACTTGACTCATAAATATTAAATTACTATCTTGTTCAATCTTATTTGTCAAATTTAGTGATCTCAAATCACCATTTCGACACCACTTGAAAATTAGGCCGTTACAACTCTCCCCCCCTTTAAAAATTTCGTCCTCGAAATTTGTTACCTGAAAATAGATTTGGATACTGTGATCTTATTGACTCCTCTGTTTCCCAGGTTGCCTCCTCCATACCATGTCGATGCCATAATACTTTAACCAATGGTACTCTTTTGTTCCGCAATTCCTTAACTTCACGAGCCAAAATCTTCACCGGTTGTTCGAATAAGTCATATCCGTTGAAGCTCAATTTCAGATGGGGAATTACGTGTGAAGGATCTGACCTATACCGCCTTAGCATAGACACATGAAACACATTATGAATCTTCTCAAATTCGAGCTAAAGCCAAACGATAAGCCACAGGACCAACCCTTTCCACAATTTCATATGGCCCTATGAATCTCGGACTTAATTTTCCCTTTTACCAAATCGTAACACCCTTTTCCATGGTGAAACTTTTAAAATACTCGATCACCCATCGCATATTCTATGTCTCTTCGTTTTAAATCCGCATATGACTTCGACGATCCAAGCGCTTTTAGACTATCTCGAATAATCCGGACTTTCTCTTGGTTTCTCGAATCAAATCAACCCCAACTATTTTTGATTCACTCAATTCGACCAACACAATGGAGTCTTGCATTTTCTACCATAAAGAGCCTCAAATGGTGTCATTTTATACTAGACTGATAGCTATTGTTGTAAGCAAACTCACCAACAGTAAATACCTTTCCCAACTGTCACCAAACTCGAGTATACAACATCTTAACATATCTTCTAAAATTTGAATCACTCGCTCCGATCGTCCATCTGTTTGAGGATGAAATGTCAGTACTAAAATTCAATCTGGTGCCTAAGGCTTCTTGCAATTTATTCCAAAATCTTGAAGTAAACCTCGGATCCCTATCGAAATGATAGATATTGGAACTCCATGTAGTCTCACAATCTCGACACATACAATTCGCTAACTTATTAAGTGAAAAATCTATTCGACCGAATAAAGTGTCTGACTTTGTCAATCTATCAACAATCACCCATATCGAATCTTTCTTTCTGAGTCACAGCAATCGACACAAAATCCATTGAAATATGCTCTCACTTTCATTCAGAATCATAATGGGTTGTAATAAACCCGTTGGCACTTGATGCTCGCTTTAACTTGTGGCAAATCAAACATTTTGCAATAAATTCGAAATTTCTCTTTCATACCGGCCACCAATATGTCTTTTTCAGATCACCATACATTTTTGTACTACCCGGATGAATAGAATACATACTATTATGTGCTTCAGAAAGAATATCATTCTTTAAATCAGAATTATTGGGAACACAAATCCTATTATGATAGCGCAATATACCTTCATCATCAATACTGAACTCTGAATCTAAATTATCCCGAACCATTTGTCGTTTCAGCACCAATTTTGGATCTTCATTCTGCAGCTTCTGAATTTGTTGAAGAAACATTGGTTTTACCTTCAATTCTACTAATACAACACCTTCTTCATTAAGAGCCAAATGAGCATTCATTGTCTGGTGCAAACAAGGATGACTTTCGACTCAAGGCATCAAGAACTACATTAGCTTTCCTCGGATGATAGTCAATAACCAAATCATAGTCTTTCAAAGAACTCTAACCACCGCCTCTGCTCTTAAGTTCGGTTCCTTCTAAGTCATTAAGTATTTCAAACTTTTGTGATCCAGTATACATATAACATTTCTCACCATATAAATAGTGTCTCCAAATTTTTAAGGCAAAAACAATTGCAGCTAACTCAAGATCATGTGTAGGGTAATTCTTTTCATGTGGTTTTAATTGCCGTGAAGCATAAGCCACTACCTTTCCCGACTGCATTAACACACAACCCAAACCACTTAAAGATGCATCATCAGTACACAACATACGGTATACCGATTCGGTTGAGTTAAGACCGAGCTTCATTAACATTTTCTTTAATCGATCAAAGCTCACGACATTCATCAGACCACATAAACTCAACATTCTTCTGTAATAAACGAGTCATTGGTGAAGCAATCATGGAAAAATTCTTTACAAAACGGCGATAGTATCCTGCTAATCCCAGAAAACTTCGCACTTCAGTTACATTCTTCGGTGTTTTCCAATTCACCACTGCCGAAACTTTACTTGGATCCACACGAATTCCTTCAGCTGATATAATATGACCCAGAAATCCAACCTCATGAAGCCAAAACTCACATTTACTAAATTTCGCATATAACTGTTTTTCTCTCAAAGTCTGTAGTACAATTCTCAAGTGTTGTGCATGTTTGGATTCTGTCTTTGAATAGACCAATATGTCATCAATAAATACCACCACAAATCTATCCAAATAAGACTGAAAAATTCGATTCATTAAATCCATAAATGCAGCAGGGGCATTCGTTAAACCAAAAGGCATTACCAAAAATTCGTAGTGACTATACCGAGTTCGAAAAGCAGTCTTTGGCACATCACACTCTTTAACCTTCAGCTGATAATACCCAGATCTAAGGTCTATTTTTGAGAACACTGCAGACCTTTCAGCTTGATCAAACAAATCATCGATACGAGGTAATGGATATTTATTTTAATTGTTACCTTATTCAACTGCCTGTAATCAATACACAATCGCAACGAACCATCTTTCTTTTTCACAAATAAGACAGGTGTGCCCCAAGGTGATGTACTCGGTCTGATGAACCCTTTATCCAATAACTCTTGCAACTGTGTCTTCAACTCTTTTAACTCACCGGTGCCATTCTATACGGTGTTATTGATATTGAGCTGCACTTTAATTACATCAATTGTGAATTCAACCTCACGATCCGGGGTAAACCGTAATTCCTCGTGAAACACATCAAGAAACTCATTAACAATCGACAATTGTTCCATCTTCAATTCGTAACCCCGAGTATCAAGAATATAAGCTAGAAATGCTTTATTACCTTTCCGAATCAATTTTCGAAATAAAAAAGTGAAATAATCTCGACATCATTCTTTTTATCCCCAAACTCACCGAAACTATTTCCCCTCGACATTTTAAATCAATCCGTTTTTCTCTACAATTCACTATGGCATCGTGTTCAATCAACCAATCCATTCCAAGAATAACATCAAATTCTCGGAAAGGTAACAACATTAAATCAGCAGAGAATTCACACCTTGTATTTTCAAAGTGGACAATTCCGACATATTAAATTAACCAACACACTTTGCCCTAGTGGATTAGTGACTTGCAATTCAAGGTCGATGGACTCAACAGTCATTTTCTTTTCGACACTAATGCAAAGGTAAATATATGAATGTGTAGATCCGGGATCAATTAAAGCATACAGTAATCATCAAAAGATAGAAATTACCAGCTATCACATCCGGAGCGAAGCTTCTTCCCTTGCCGGATAGCATATGTACGTCAGGTACTCTTGTCTCGATCGGTCAGTAGTATCTCTCGTTCCCGAATGAACAGCCTCAAGAGCACTACTTTGACCTGAACGTTTACCTTTCCGAGGAGTATTTGCTTGCTTCTCCCTTGTTCTCTATCTTCTTTTAATAATTGAGGACATTCCGAATAAAATGATCAGTTCCACCACATTTATAGCAAGCTCGGCTCTTCCCCAACACTCACCAATATGAAATCTACCACAATTTTTACATCTAAGTCTCAAATATTTTGCACACTACTAACACTAGTGCTGATTTCTTAGTTACTCCGACATCTTGTTGAGTCGTTTTATCGTTATTCGATCGTTCGGATTATAACAGTCGACTGAATCATTTCGAACTTTTGGCGAAAAAGTTGAAGTTGGTCTAGAGAAACTTCTTTTGTATACCTCTTTACCTCTTCTTTCTCTTTGCATCTTTCTCGTTATACACTTCTTCCATCTTTTGAGCTCGATCGATGTAATCACAAATTCTCGAATCTCTGTACCTCCAATCATCATTCGATTTCATCATTAAGCCCTTCTTCAAATCTAATGCACATTTCTTCCTCTGTCGGTACAACATCCCGAGCATATCTCTTGAGATACACAAATTCTCTTTCATATTCGCCACTGTTTTATTCCCTTGTCGAAGATCAAGAAATTCTCTCTTCTTCTTATCTAAATATCTCTTTCCCACATACTTCTTCTTAAATTCGCTTTTGGAAGAATTCCTGTAAGTTTATCTGCAAGTACCATCGCCTCAATGGTTTCCCACCAATTATACGCTTCTTCTTTCAATAGCGAAATCGACATCCCAAATAGTCCTCCTGAGAACACATCATCTGCTTAAAAACTCTCTCCAAACTCTTTAACCAATACTCGCTTTAACCGGATCATCGTCCGATCTCCTCAAAATTCTTCACTCCAAACTTTCGAGTTTTTCAATTGGTGTTCTTTTGCTAGATTCATCTATTAAAGGAGGAGCAACCGGGTTGTAATCGGTGGTACAAGAGGGGAGGAGGAGGTTGTTGTGCTGACTTCTTCCTTGTATTGTTTCATGATACCACCGATTCATTAATCCGTAAATCATATTTTTAAGTTCTTCCTCTCTCATCAAAGAAATCGGGACATTACCACTTGTTCCTCGCTCGTAAGTCTGTATTCTACTATTAACTTCCTCTTCCCGACTAGCACCATCGGTCTATCGACATCTTTACAATCTATAACAAAATTAGTAATTAGATCGGATCATTCACATCACACTATCACAGATTTATATGGCATGTATTTTAAACACTTTACACATCAAATTCGCTCCGAGAATCGACTAAACCAGGCTCGATACCAATAAATGTAACGCCCCTTTACCCGAGACCGTCACGAGTCGAGCACGAGGCATTACTAAACTTATTTGAGCACTTAAACAAATTCAAACAATTTATATCACACTTTCCAGACAAGCTGTCCAACTGTGTCATAGTTGCTAAATAATTCATATCTCGAGTTATAAAACTCGAAATCCAAATCCGTAAATTTTCTCTGAATTTATACTCATATATCTACTTACCAAATTTTTTCTAGAATTTTTGGTCAAGCCAATTAGTACAGTTTATTATTTAAAATCTCCCCTGTTTCAGGGTTTGACTACTCTGACCTTTGTGTATTACGAATCAGATATCTCTCTGTACAGAGCTTAAATGACTATGCCGTTTGTCTCTAATAAAACTAGACTCAATAAGGAATCTGTATATATAAAGTATGACTTCTAATTATCTTTGTAAAATTTATGGTGAATTTTCAAAGTCATAACAGGGGATCCAGAAATTGCTCTGGCCCTGTTTCACAAAAATTTAAACATCTCATAAAATATAGCTCATATACCTGTTTTGCTTCTTCCATATGAAAATACACTCATCGAGATTCGATTCCATAATTTATTCATTATTTAATTCCATTTCTACTATTTTTAGTGATTTTTTCAAAGTCAAACTACTGCTACTTACCGAAAACTATTTTAGTACAAATATTGTTAACTAGTTTATAACATCTTTACTTCAATTCATTCAAACTCTATACATGCCATATAAATCTTCAAACATAAAACAAAAGCTACCGAATTGATCTGGATAGTGTGCTTTGTTGTGTTGATCCGATCTACCCACTTCACTTCAAGTCAATCTACATAAAATATTAAACACACACAAGTAAGCTTATTGAAGCTTAGTAAGTTCATAGGTTAAAAGTAATGCTTACCAAACATAATATTTCCAAACAATACCAAAACATTTACTAAAGTTTCCTGCGATTCACAACCATTGTTATAATAATTCACATAGTTGAGCTCAACAAGAATAACTACTCAATCTCTTTCATTTGGATCACTTCTTTTTATTTCTTATAATCAAATTAGGAAACGGCTTACGAAATTGAGTACGTCGTTGCTCAATGCCACGATTCACAACTCAGTATGGTTTTCCTCATTGAAATACCATACCTACATTTTTTAACTCGGTATGGGAAATGCCATACCTACATTTCTTAACTCAAGATGGATTTGATAATACCATACCTACATTTCACAACTCAAGATGGATAATACCATACCTACATTTCACAACTCAGTATGGATGATACCATACCTACATTTCACACTTTGCCATGGAACAACCATGGTCTTATCCACAATTCATCACACGTCCACGATACTGAACGCACTCAATCCTGCGTTTTCCTAATTTGCATTTCCACATTTATTCTTTCATTAACAAAATCTACACAATCCCACAACAAATTCGTATATAATAACACATTATATACTTCAATCATTCACAAATAAACATCTAATTTCAACCATATGAACTTACCCGGCTAATTTGTAGAAGATATTGAAATTTTGGGACTATTCCGCAACTTTTCTTTTCCTCGTTCTTCTTTGGATTCTTGATCTATAATATAAAATATTTCTACTCATTAGCATTTATTTGATTTCTATTTCACTTCACAATTTATGCTGTTCAAATTTCGAAATTGCACTTTTACCCCAAAATTTACAGCTTTCACAATTTAGTCCCTACTCAATTCACCCATCAATTGAACTAATTTTTCTCAATTAACACTTTATTTTATCATTAAAAACTATTTCAAAACCTTTTATATTCTGAATTTCAACAGCAACCTTCAATTCACAACTTTTTCACAATTAGGTCCTAAATATCATTTCCTATCAAAATCACTTAATAAAACCACCTTAATATGAAATTAGAACTTAAATTTCATAATAATTCATCATAAAATTCCTTATCCATCCAGGGTAACTTCCAATTTCACCCATAAAATCAAAAACTAATGAATTCTACAAGTGGACCTAATTGTAAAAGTCATAAAAACATAAAATTATCAAGAAAAAGCAAGAATTAGACTCACATGATGTAAAAATATGAAAACCAGCTTTCTCCAGACCTTCTATGGCGTTTTGGCTGAGAAATTATGAAGAAAATGTCTAGATTTTTCAATTACATCATTATTTAACTATTAACTTTTATCTATTTCCAATTTTGCCCTTGTTCACATTGTTTTCTTGCTTATTTCATACCCAAACCGTCCAGCCATTAACCTTTGGGTCTAATTGCTCTTTAAATCCATCTTTTAAATACTTAAGCTATTTACTCACAATTTAACAAATTTTGTGCTATTTTCAATTTAATCCTTTTCAATTAATTAGCCATCCAAACGTTAAAATTTTCTAACGAAACTTTAATACTAACTCAATGACACTCCATAAATATTTATAAAAATATTTATAGCTCGATTTTCAACTTTGAGGTCTCGATACCTCATTTTTGACCCGTTTGACCTAATAAATTCTTTTAATTCACTAATTTCACCATTTCACAAATTCTTCTAAATTCTTACTTGACTCATAAATATTAAATTACTATCTTGTTCAATCTTATTTGTCGAATTTAGTGATCTCAAATCACCATTTCCGACACCACTGAAAATTAGGCCGTTACAGTTGAAATGAATGACCAAAGATATTGAATGAAAACACTTTGCGACTTAAAGCTCAAGGCTAAAGAAAGGCGAATTAAATTATGTGAAATTTTGGTTAGGTATATTGGGTCAAATGAGATTTTATCTAGATTAAGTATATGTGAAAAACGTCATTGATTCAACAAAATTATTGTTTTGCTTAAAACTTACTAAGCTTACTAAAGCTTACTCGTTCGCTCATGTTTTTGGTCCAGGGTTGTGGATTCGACTACTAGCTCGGGATCGTCAAGACTTCATCACACTATCTACCATTACGGTAGCCATGAGATTGGATTATCTTATGGCATGTATAGAATAGACTAGTAGCGAAAGAATAATTTGGTTATTGTATATAAGCCATGCGAAAATGACATCTTTTGAATGTTTACTTATAGAAGTTTACATTTTATCCCTGGCTGTGTTTAGTGTTTATCCAAATGAATGATCTTAAAAAAAAAAAATTTACCGTTCTGTCATGAGTTACAAGTCCAGTAATGCCCCTTACTTATTTCGGTGATGGTTACAGGATAGGGGTGTTACAGTTACTATAGAGGAAGTTGTTAGAAATAGCGAGCTAAAAGATTTTATGGTTCAGGATGCCTTTCCATCAGGACAGAGTTTGCGGGGCTTGATAAAGGTAAATAAAAGGCTAAAAGCGCAATACATGTGATAATTGGTACAGATGAAAAATTAGCAACCTTTAACACGAAGAGAAAGACTCATCTTAGAAGTGTGATTTCAGTTAGTTCATCGAAGAGACTACATCAGCAAGAGAAGTGGAAAGTAGAACTTAATAAGGAGGATGAGGATTCAGTATGTGATGATTAGGGAAATGACCCTATGATCGTATCAACAACTAATGCAAGATTTGAGGTTTAAAGGATTCTGGTTGATAGTGGAAGTGTTGTGAAGGTTTTAACTTGGGATGCATTTTAGAAAATGGGGTTGAAAGAGCAGGCTTTGAAGAGGGTGAAGCCTTTGTATGGCTTTGAAGAGGGTGAAAAGGTGAATTACTTTACCTCTTACCCTTGAAGATGACGAATACACTACCACAAAATATGTTTAGTTATTTGTGGTGACTATCCAATGGCTTACAATGCCGTTTTTGGGCGTCCTATAAAATGATAATTGCCACTATTTGTATGAATATTAAATTCCTTACCAAAACAGGGATAGGTTTCATGAAATTTGACCAACGGATAACCAAACAATGTCATATTGTAACACCCTTCACTCGTATCCTTCACCAGAAAGGGGTTACGAGGCATTACAGATCAAAGCACAACATATAATACATATTTCTCATACATGATTCAATTTCACATAAATATCAACCTATCATAACCATATTGTCCCTTATAAGGCTCTATGAGACCTTAAAACATGCTTGAACGAGGTTTGGGACTAAACTGATAACATTTAAAAACTTTGAGAAACTTAGAAAATTTTTAAACATACAGGGATCACATGCTCGTATGAACAGGCCGTGTAAAAACAGGGCATACATACTGACTTGCTCCACACAGCCGGAGACACGCCCGTATGCCATGGCCGTGAGCAAACTGGAGGGTATACTGACTTGGGTCACATGGCCAGCCATACACCCATGTGCCAGCCCGTGTGTCACACATGACCAATAGACATGCCCGTGTGTCTAGGCCGTGCTAAACCTATAGGGTATACTGACTTAATTTGAAGGGTTACCTCAGGGGACACACGGCCGTGTACCAAGGCCATGTGTCATACACGGTTGAGCCACATACCCGTGTGCTCGACCGTGTGGAGTGAAAATAGGCTTGGTTGAAGCCACATTTCTCACCCTCCTTGAGCACATCTAAACCACATCAAATTGAAACATTTTCATACATATATAAGCTACCAAAACATGCTATTTCATACATATTTTATGCCATTTAGAAACCATCCTCGTAACTACTCATTTCCATAGCCAAAACTTACCAAATCAATATGCCAAAATCATCAAACTTACATAACTTCTAAATGCATTTCCTCATCATCTTATCATCTATTTCATGCCTCAAAACATACCATTACATCATCTCAAAATCAAACCATAACATACTATCTTCCAAGCAATAATATATCAATTAACATCTAGCCAGTAGAGCAATCATAAAACAATACCAAACATTCCCAAAACAAAAGACAACTTATACATCACATAATAATTATCAAACACATAATTCAAACCAACTCAAATGGCCAAATTCACACCAATATTTACATCATTTGCAGGCCAAATCTCATGGCTAAAATCATAACTCAAAACTTATCATCTTAACACTAGCCTATATATGACATATACCATATATACAAAGCTTCAAAAGTACCAACAAGATGATTGATAGTGTGATGACATTTTCCCGATGATCCTCGAGTTTGAGCTAGCTTCGATAATCTAAAAAACAGGGAAAGAACATACAAAGTAAGCTTTAAAAGCTTAGTAAGCCATATACAAATAAATTACCACATGCATCAACATCATTTCCATTAATAAGCAAACTATGAGTAAGCATTTATAAGTTCACAAACCTTTCTCATTATACACATATTCAATATCATAGTTGAATTCATCAATTACTTCCCTTTTCAAAGCTCGTATAAATCTCATACGTACCAGAGTCACTTAACTTTTTCACACATTCTTTCTCGACTTGACTTTGTCCGTTGAACCATTCGGAATTGTTAAGGATACTTAGAAATCACATAAAGCTCGTAAAATGCCATATCCCAAATATGATCTTACATGTTATCACATATCGATGCCACTGTCCTAGACAGGGTCTTACACGAAATCACATAACGATGCCAATGTCCTAGACATGGTCTTACACGTAATCACAATACAATGCCAATGTCCCAGACATGTTCTTACATGTAATCACATCTCGGTAATCCTAATGTCATGACATTCGTATCCTATACTTTTCCTAAGGTTCGTACGAGACTTTTGTATATCGTGACTTCATTGATTCTTGCTCGTATTTGCTCGTTCAACATCCATAGAAATTCAACAACAAATAAACATATATAAATCAATTTAAAGATGTTTATTTGCACATGAACTTACCTTGTATATACGATGAACGGATCGGATCGACTACTCGACAACTTTTGATTTCCCCTGATCTAAATCTGATTTCTTTCTTTCTTGATCTATATGAATTAAAATTTAGCACAATTAATCACCTCTTCATTCAATTTCATCCAAAAATACCTATTTGGGCATTTTTTCAGTTTAGTCCCTAAAGTTTCACATTTATTCAATTTAGTTTATTTTTCACAAATACATAAAATTCACAAAATTCAATAAGACCAATGCTTAGCCTAATTACCATAGTGCCCGAAGCAGCCCATATTTCACATTTATTTCACATTTCAACCTCTCAATTTACAAATTTCATAATTTAATCCTATTTAAGCATTTTTATCAAAAATCACTTTACAAAACATGAAAATCTATCAGCAGTTATTCATTTTCCATAATCAACATTCAAAAACATCAAGCTATCATCAATGACACTTCATGAAATGATCAAAAATTTCAAAAATTAGGACATGGGCTAGCTAGAACACAGAGCAACGATCACAAAAACATAGAAATCATAAAAAACTGAGCTCAAAACATACCTTAATCTAGAACGACAATGGCCGAACCCTAAAACCATATTTTCCTCTTCTTTTTTCTCTTAATAATCGGTTATGGATGATGTTCATTAGGCTTATTTTAACTTTATTTTATTTATTTATCATTAATACATAGTTTACCATTTAACCATCAAATATAAGACCATTTATGTACATTCCCACTATCAATGGTCTATTTACAACATAAGGACTTCACATTTAATCAACCATAGTAATTAAACACATTTAACATATAGAATGCCACTTTTGTATTTTACGCGATTTGGTCCTTTTCTCAAATTAAGCATTCAAATGCTAAAATTATTTATCGAAATTTTCACACATAAATAATCACATGCTATAAACCCCAAAAATAATATTAAAACAACTTTCTGACCTTGGATTTTTGGTTCCAAAACCACTATTTTAATTTTGCTAAAACCGAGTTGTTACACATATGTTGTCAGTTAAACAAATACGCATTTAGATTTGGATAGTATGAATGTTAGAAGTGAGGAAATAATTCGCAAGCCAAAAGCAACATGAGAAGAAAAATGAGGACTTAGTACAGTGCTTGAGGGAGAATTAAGACTTTTTTACATGGTCAGCAGCGGGCATGCCTAGTGTAGCTCCTTAGGTGATTGTCTATCAGTTATGTGTCCCTTGAGGTTAGACCAGTTAAACAGAAAAGAAGAAGGTTTTCTCCATAGGTTGTGAAGGCCATTAGACAAGAGGTAGGCAAATTGTTTTCAACGAGATTTATCAAGGGGGTGGCATACCTAAACTGGGTATCAAATGTTGTGTTGGAGAAAAAGCTAATGGAAAGTGGAGAACATGCATTGATTTTACCATTCTTAACAAGGCTTGTCCAAAAGATAATTTTCCTTTGCCCTCAATTGATAGACTGGTGGATACATCATCAGACCATAAGTTCATGAGCTTCCTGGATGCATTCTCAAGGTATAATCAAATTTCCATGGCTTCAAAGGACTAAGATAAAATGACTTTTGTCACTGAGAAAGGTTTATTATACTATTGAATTATGCCTTTTGGGTTGAAAAATGCGGGTGTAGCATATCAGAAGTTGGTTAGTAAGGTTTTCAAAGAGCAGGTCGGTCGTAGTGTTGAAGTCTACGTAGATAACATGTTGGTGAAGAGTTTTATTTTTATGAGGCATATTGGGGATTTGCCTAACACTTTTGCTGTTATGCGAGCCTATAACATGAAGTTGAATCCAAAGAAGTGTGCTTTTGGGGTAAGAGCATGAAAATTTTTGGAAATTTTAAGAAATTTACCTCTGAGTCACGATTGTTCTTATCAACAGCAATTCCTTCTAAAAAAATTCAAATTCAAATGGTCTGATACTTAGGGTTAAAATAACTTCCTTTTAAATAATTTAATACCTTGACGATTAGTGTGCTTGAGAATGAAGGCACAATTAGCTTTATACAAATATACTTCTCCTGAACATATAGTGAACCATAGATGACAATTTAAAGAGAAAAGTGTATGTGATACGTTTCATTCCACCTCGCGAAGCCAATTTCTTAGAAGAGTCACTTTATAACTCTTCTTTAAATTAGGTGGGGGATGAATTTTTATGGTGTTCACCATTACCAACCTGCTACTTGTTTACTTGACTCGTTAAGACTCGTAGCTTACATAGTTCGCATAGGGGGTTCACACGTGATGAGTTCACATCCTCTCATGAACTCACATGGGGTTCAAAGTATATTTTAATATCACATATACATTTTTTTGAAGTGTAACTAGTACAAATACAAGTTCGAGTAATCACAAATATTAAACTATTACAAATGACAACCTACATTACAAACAAATTAAGAACTGAAACAATGCATGTTAAAGCCAACAAATTGACTAACCTAACTGGACAAAAACTCACCCATGACAACTGCACATGAGGGGAACTCAATGTGCTATACATAAAATTGCACATGGTAAGTTTTGAACCTAGGTATTTAAGACCCAAGGCCTCATTGACTACATTTTTTATTGTGTATTATTTTTCAAATACTTTATTTTAATTATTTACTTTATTTTCTAAATCTTTTAAATCTAAAAGATAACATGCATTAATTTAATATGTTTTAGTTATTAAATATAACAAATATGTACTGAATATAAAAAGAAAATAATACAAACTAAGGGCTAGTTTAGCATTGCTTTTGAGAAGTGCTTTTAAAAAGTGTTGTGGAAAATTGATTTTGAGAAGTACTTTTGAAAAGTTTGGTTTAAGTGTTTAGTATTACTGTTAAAAAGTACTTTTGAGAAATAAAATGTTCCTTTTAAACACAAGATTATAAAGTAACAAATATGCATTTAAATGATGTTCAAATTAGTTAATAATATTAAGATATTTTAGTATGAATATATAAAAATAATTTATTATAATTTTTGTTAATATTTTAATATATGAAATATATTTTTAAGCAATTTATTATTATAAAATTTAATTTGAATATATAAACTATATTTTAAATATTAAAATATAACCAATAAAATTTAAATATATGAAATTATATATTTAAAATAAATTTCAATAGGAAAGTAATTACATACCTAATATAAATATTATATAAAATATGTTATAAGAGTTAAAATTGTTCGTTATTCCTAAAAGCTCTTTTGCCAAAAGGAGAAGTTAGAAAATACTGCTTTTACTATTTGATTCAAAAGCGCTTTTTAAAAGTAATTGATTCCAAAAATTATTTGATTAATATTGTTTATGATTTTAAAAGCACTTTTGATGTAAGTGAGGTTAAATTAAACCTAAATAAATAAATAAATAGAGAATCTTATATTCCAATACCATAAGGAGTTCTTACATACTATCTTCTCATCATCATAGGAAAATAATAAATGAAATATTTTCCTCGAAAGAGAAATTCATGTGATTTACAATTTGAAGCACATATTTTAGGGGGTTTTGTTGGATGTGATGTGTACCACTTCCATTGGTTTTGTAGTCATCAAGGGAACATATGACGGCAATGTACTAGGATTAAACAAAAATAAAATCAAGATTTTGGCTTCACTTTTCTTTCATGTATATACAGAGTTATAATAGCGACATAAACTATATCAGAAGTGAAATATTGAAAGAAATTGAAATTAAAGTTAATTTAAGGTTCTTTTTTGGGGACGAAATCACATTTTAATAGTAATTATATTTTTTATTCTCTCAATCTTTTATTATTATTTATTTTAATGTAAATTTTCTTTTATTTAATATGAGTAATATAATCTTAATATAATTTATTATCTACTATAATAAAAATAATGTTGATATTTTATTATTTAATTTAAATACAAATTTTGATTTTTATTTTATATGTCGTCAGGATTTTATTAAATTTAATATTACCAAAAGTAATCTCATCATTCTTCTATAATTGATGGGAAAGCATGTGGGTTGAGATTCTGATATATGACAAATAAAAACTTTTGTTTTATAAATAATCAATATTTCCATATCATTACAGGAAGTGTGAAGCATCAAATTAAGGATGGTAATGTTATGTACTATAAAAAAATAATAAAGCGTACGTGCGGCTGAAAAGACCGCCCAGAAAACCAGGTATTTTGTATGCGAAGAAAAGGACGTTTCGGCTTTTTGATATCATCCCATGCAAAAATAAAAGGGATTAAAATCAGTGCAAAACCAAGGGAAGAGAGAGGGTAGATATCTAAACTTTGAATGACTCTCGCGTTGAACTCAACGAGATGGGCAGGACAAGGCAGAGCAGCGGGGTTAAAGAATGATTAAAGTGAAAAAGTTTCCTAATCTATCACTCGTCAAGAGAATCCTAGGAACCGCAGCTATATATATATATATATATAGTTAAGAAGACAGCTGGTGATGGTTATGACCTGAGAACGACAGTTGATTAAAATCCCTTAAATAATAAGCCCACAACGTAACAACCAAAACAAATTGGGATTACCTCATGAAGATGAAATGTAAGCATAAATAAATGCATCCAAACTCTAAAGCCTGTCTGTCTGTCATTCCTCTGCTCACTCTTTTCATACTTCCATAATTGTTACTGATGATGGTGATAGCTAGCAGAGTTTCTTCAAATACGTTTGCTCATCATTTCAGATAGAAATATATATAGGTACACTTTGTCCTTCGCATTGTTTATTAATCAATTAAATAGATCTCCACCCCATATAGAATCTTCTTCGATTTTTTTTCATCAAGGCCAGTAGCTTCTTTTATCCTTTTAATAAACTTATTCGTACCGTACTTTTTCTTTTTCTTTTGAGTTTTAGGGATCCCTTTGGAACCATGAGAAGGATGTCTAGGAAGATGCGGACAAAATATGTAGAGGATTTCCTCTCTTTTTTTTTTAAATTTATAAAAATTGAGTGTAAAATTCTAAACCCTGAACAGAGGATTTCTTTTTTCTTTAATTTTAAATTTCTAAAAGTTTTCCTGCTGTCGTGTTACTAACTAACAACATAAGTTTTTCTTAGTCTATTGGAGCTTGAATTAAGAGTATATAATTTAATTTAATTTTAGCCAGGTGACCATGTTGTAACATCGCTCTTTTATGTTTAATTAAGTCTATCACTAAAAATTTTTCCTTAGAAAATTTAGTTACATGCTAAACAAAAATAATTTATTTACTAACAAATTGCACCTAAATACAAGTTTCCCTATTGAACAATTACGTGCTTTTGCAATTCATACATAAACCAATAAACAAGTTTTCAATATATAAATAATGTTACTTGTGAATCTTTGTTGGTATTATCATAACATATCACTTCGTTTACATTCAATTAGTTATGTGATAAGGTATAAATTAAGAAGAGATCTTCATTACTTAAACTTTTACAACAATAGTATCTCTCCAAACACAGGTAGTGAATCACAATAGATCTCTTGGAAAGGATCTTCGCTTGATTAAAATATCTTCACCAAACACCATCTCAAATATTGTTGCTCAAAATCCTCAAAATGGTGTAAGAAAATTTTAGGTTAAAACATGTTAACAAATATAGCAAGCTGCACAATGTCTAGTTGTAAAGTGAATTGCAACTGGCAATATTAATATTCTCCTTTTTGGTATTTTTTTAAAAATAAAAAACACTATAGCAATTTCTTCAAGCGAGGTAATCATACTCATGCAAATATTTAAGGTGAAAACTCTCCTTTTGAAACTCAATCAAAAACTAAAAATCAACCAAAACCAACCAATAATATTTGCAGCAATAAGAAAAAAGTTCCTCCCCTCAAATCTTATACAACCAAAGTTCAATATTGTAGCTCATATCGCCTTCTTTTTTGGACAAAAATTTGAAAGAAGGTTATGTTCAATGAGAAAGGATACTTGCTTTAAAATGAATAACTCAACTCTTCTGGTTACTCAGAAGTTTGATCTGTTTGCTTTGAAATTTCATTTGCTTATCAATGCTAGTGACTTCTGCATCAAGATGTTCAATCAATCTAGTTTGTTCTACAATAGTTGTACCTTGGATTGCAACTAGAGTAACATCTACTTCTTGATTTGAACTAGACTTAGATCCTCCATCTTCTTCATTAGCATCAAACCCGTATGCAACATGTTTGACTTTGTTCCACTTGCCTGAATACTTCAATTGATGTTGCTTAGGCTCATGTACATCATCCTCATTCAAAAGATCATTATTTTGGTATAGCAAGATTTGAAAAATTAATGAGGGAAAGTTCCTCATGTTTCTAGTTTTTGTATGCTTGACAATTTCATTATAAATTAGTTTCCCTAAATCAAACAAATTAAAAGATGCTACCTTGTATAAAAGTAAAGCTATCTTCTTGTTGACATACATGTGTTGCTTTGATGACAACCAAATCATTATTACAATGACATGAAGTGCTGGTTAGGCTATTTGAAACTCAAATGTTTTAATAATCCTTGCCCATTTAGCCAATTTTTTCTCAGACCCTTAGTTAAGGTTGTTGCTAGATAATCAAAGTTGGGGACAAAGTCATTTTGATCTTCGCCACGATGCTTCAAAAAATAACTAATGATTGTTGAACTAAATGTAAAGTAATTTCCACTTACATATGCCTTCCTATAATGTCTATCATTCTCATCATTGATGAAATTTTCTAGGTTGGAATAAAATTCTAGTACCATGTTCTTCACATACAACTTGACATGAGCCATTGAATACATTAGTTCATTCCATTCTAAGAAAACTTAATGCTATGCTCAATAAATCAAAACTCTTGTACATTTCTTTCTTTAATAAACCCCTTTTGTGCCATTAGCTTCTTCCTCTTAGCACATTGACTACACCATGACGTATGACTTCGAGCAGAGAATTAGCGCAAATATAAGGATTTAAAGGTGACTTTTATTACAAGTGTGACAGGTTAGTTGTCATATTTAGAAATGTTACCATGGAACACTTTGAATATTCCAAGGATCGAACCCTAAGAGACAACAAGTGATAAGATGAATGACAACGATCAAGCATGCAACTAAGAAGTCTAGCTAACTAATGATTAAGTGTTATATTACGACAATTCATAATTCAAGGTTAATTAAGCTCAAATACATCTAAGATGACTAAATTGAATAATAGTCAAAAATACAAAAAATATCAATTCAATGAGAAAAAGTGGTCGATTGATGTCCATGTTCTCAATTATTGGATTACGGATCTAAATTGCTCAAACTACTAATTGGCCCACATTTACCTCTCGATCACCATTTTATCCAATTAGACGATTTACGGAGCATGCTTTTCTTGATGCATGCTTTTCTTTTTTTATAACTGTTACATCTTATGAGTCTGCATCGTGTCCCTCCAGTCTCACCAGTTAGCACCCTGGATTAAGAAGGCTCATTTCGCAAGTTAAAAACACATGACGGTCCAAGACCTCAAAAGCCTTAGTCATCAAGATCCACCTTTACATGAATTGAGTATTTGTGATTCAAACATTGTATATATCTATTGTTTTGACATGACAACTTATACCTTACAATAACAAGACATTACTATATAGACAAAACATAGCACATTAAGGATAATCAGAGATTTCTTTTTAAATATTAAGGATATCGATGTAAAAGATAAGCCACACTTTCTTTCTCTCCCTTGAATATTCTTAACTCCTCAACTGTTCAAATGAACCGTCACAAACCACGGTAACTTTTTCCTTATATCGATAATAACACATTTTTATTAGTAGTTCAAATTAAGAACTTGGAACTATAGACACTTTAGTCAAGAGGAAATCCATGTTTTCTTTAAGACTTAAATAATTCTTGATATATATATCAATCTTGGTAATATTAAAAGTTGATGTAACGCTTTAATGGCAACCATCCAAGTGTGTGTTCACAAATAAAATAACATTCATAGTATAATTTAATAACTAAGTCCCTGTAATGAACTCTCGAAGTCTAAAACATGTATTAAAAGTGAAACAAGACTCGTTCAAGTACTCCGAAATTTTTTTTATTAGATTTCGACAGCATTTCTGCTTATTTTTACATAAAATCCCCTGCAATTAAAACCTTATCTATTTCAAACATAACCAATTCAACCAACTCTTCTCATATACTCATTTTCTATTCTAAATACCTTCTAATCAAACTCAATCAATATAATGTCAATTTAAATATATCAATGTACTAATTACATTGAAATGGATAAATTTCTTTCATTATAATTCTTAGACTTGTAATACTAACATTTTTAACCATTTATAATCAAAACATAATAACCTTTATACACATTCTATGTACATGCCACATTACCAAAAGAAAATATGCATCACCAAAAGTTTGCTGAAGTCGGGTCTGGCTTTGGATGATGGTTCAGTACTTGACTTTTACAACTCACATAGATAGAACAACTCTGACTGAGTATGCATATACTCAATGGTATCACTATAATTCAATTTATAATTAAATACATTAAATCACACACATTCTTTTACATTACAATTATCATCACTTAATAAACAATTTAATCTTTTTATGTTATCATTTGATTATATATATATACCATTCTTATTTCTTTATTTCAATTCTCACCTTTCACATATGCCATATCATTCAAATTTAGTTTTATCAGTAAATTTATTTCATTTGCCCCTATTAACTTCACTCGGACTCGACGGATACACAGATTCCAACCAACACACCAGTACGGCACATTGTGCCTTAACAGCATACTGATACCTAAATAGTAATCGATAATGGTAGCGATAATAAGATTGAACCTAATCATAATGAAGATAAAGAATATGATTCGATACACAAAGTGTCGAATCGATAAGAATAAGATAACGATGGTCGGCACATAAGTGCTCGATCGATGTTTCAAGCAAAAACCCATACTCTTCCATATCTTATGGCATGCCAACTATATCCAACTAGCCCGACTAGTTAATAGGGTATTTAATTTACTTTTCAGTACAATTTCCATCTCAGTTCAGTATCAAATATAATTCCTTATTTCAATCAGTTTCACAGTATTATAGTAATTCATTACTTCAGTAATTTCACAGTTCAATGCAATACACATAACAATATTTAGTAACTTCACAATTCAATTTAATGCTCAAAACAATATTCAGTATTCCATAATTCAGTTTAGTATCAGTCTCAATTTCAGTACCCAATCATAAATTTATCATTTTACTAAACACTTACCTTAAAATACTTACCACACATAATTAGTAAATTAAACACATAATAATGATAAAGTTTGAATTATAGTGATACAAACCAGAATTCTCTTCTGATTTAATCCTCGACGATCTTTTCTTTTCCTTGTTGGGTCGATGCTTCAGGCTCGATATTAGCTACGAACAATTAAAATAATTTCACAATCATTAACACAACACAATTTAATTGCTGAAATTTTTATCTAACTTTTACTTTAATTCCAATTTAATCCTAACTAAACCTATATATTTTTCTTTCTCAATTCATACCTTTTTGCTACTCAATTTCTTGCCAAACTCACATTTAACTATCTAATTTTTATCATATTTTCATAATTTCGAATTTATTTCAATTTAATCCCTAAAACTCAAAACTTATAGCTTAGTTTACAATTCAATCCTTTATTCAATTCCAATCAAAATTTCTATCAAATAAACCCCCAATTCCATCATTTGTTCAACATAAACCCTACTCAAAAATCTATTAACATTCAAAATTTCAACTTAAATCCAAGAGTATTTCACTCTAGGGTTCCAAAAACATTAAATTTATAGGAAAAGGACTTGATGAAACTTACCAATTAAACTTCAAGCTTTAAAACCTGAATTTTTCCTTTCTTCTTTCTTTCCTTTTTCTTTCCTGCTCTGTTTCGAAATAGCCTCTGTTACTTTTGGCTTTGTTTCTTTTGTTTTATGTTTTCTTTTCTTTTATTTCATTTACTTTATTTTATATTTAAGTTAATTAATAATTATAAAATATTTATTTTAATAACAAATATAATTAATAAATTTATACCATATCATAACCTTACATTTGTCTTAATCTAACTAATTTATCAAATAAAAAAATCTTATAATATAATAATTTAATTAATAAATATCATTTACTTAAAACTTAAGAAAATATATACAATTATATTACAAATGTACAAATACATATATTACACATATATTTTATCATATCCATACAATTGGCATATTTTAATTTATTTAATAATATAATATCATTATAATTTAATTATCATAAATTCATATAATATAAATTATATTTAAATATCATTAATTATATAATTAAAACAAATAAAATCTTAGATTTTATTCCCTTTTATGCCGCCTGAACTATGCTTAATGGCTTAATTCTCATTTTAGCCCTTTTTACTTTCTTTTAATCTGTAATTAGACTTTCACTCTTTATTCAATTTGATCCTTTTTCCTAATTACTTTAAATTAAGCTAAATTCACTAAATAAAAATCTAATTAAATACACTATTAGACTCATAATTACTCCTAATAATTATTTACTAACTCAGTTTACTAAGACGGAGGCCCGATAATACACTAATATTTATTTCATTTTGTGTTCAGGTTTTGTCAAGCATTGGTGGTTGGATCTTTGTTGATTTGTAACTTAATTGCTTTATCTTCAATAATCCACTAGAAGGGAAAAAAACTAAAATTTGAAAATTAAAAATAAAAAAGGAAAAAGACAAAGAGATATTTAATGTAGAATTGACGAGTAGGACCCTCTCTGTTTATCATCATCATCATCATCAACAATTCATCCTCTCTTTTATTTTTCTTTTCGTTTAATTATTATACTCATTTTATTTTGTCATCAACATAAATTTAGTCCTTAATGTTTATTATTTTTGTCATTTTAGCTTTTATTTTTTATTTTAGGTCATTTAGCTTTGAACCTTTAAAATTTAGTTAAATTATTTATTTTTGGCAGAAAAATTGATCAAACTGTTAAAATTTTAATGACATTTTACGATACTTTATTACAAACATTGATAAATTTTCTAAAAGTTTTTATGAACTTTTTAAATTTGTTATTTTAATTTTTATTAATTTTCATGAATTATCGTAGATTACCATGCTAGTAGTCACATAAATACTGTAAAAATTTTAATAGATTAGTCACTTTTCTGTCCAAAAACAAATAAAATAACTAAAATTTAAAAGTTGAGAGTAAAATGATAATAAAAAAAGAGCTAAAATGACAAAAATAAGTAAACATTATGTTTTTCATTTTCTTAATTAAGCTTTTGTTTGTGGAGGATTTCCTATTTTTAGCAGTTTGTAAACTTCTAACACATATAAATATAAAATTATTTTTAAAAAAACGTTAATTTACTAATATTATGAACACTCTCACACGTAGGTGAAAAAAATAAAAAATACAAAAAGTAAGTGAAAAACTAAAATAATGTAATAAATTAATGATTATTAATAAAAAATGTAAACGGTTATAATAATAATAAATCTGCATGAGAAACTAGTAAAAAGTAAAAGCGTATAAATAATGAATAAAATGATAAAAATGTGCAATGAATTATGATTGATAAAAAATAGGATAAAATGTGCAATTATTTGATATATTGCAGGCGATTTTATAAATGAATTAAGACCACCACAATTGTTATATTTATATATTTAATTATTTTTTAATACATTCTATAATGTAATTGTGAAACTTGAAGTTAAAAACTCCAGAATTGATGTTTTTCATAATATATTATTTCGATTTATTTCACCAATTCAATAAGGGTCATATTTGTGATATTTGAGAGAGTAAAATTGGGTGGATCGAAGTTGATTTGAAAAGGGAGGGTCAAATCAGAGAAGTTGGTAGTTTTGATGTATTCGCAGGTACTTGGCCTCCCCAAGCCAATGAAAAAGGAAGGGGAATTGGTTCATCATTTGTGAAGGATAACAACATTTCATAGTTGCACTAAAATTCCCACTTATCTATTCTAAGAAAAAAAATCACTACAAATTAATTTGTATGGTATGATTTCAATTTAGTAGCCAAAAAGGAATGCAAAGAGAGTGTGTGGATAATGAAGTGAATAAAAGAGATGGGGTATCTTTTTCTCGCCCCTTTATATTTGTTTCCTTTTCAGTTTGGGGGGAGTTTGCAGAGGCTTTGAGTCTGACAAAAGGAACTCTATTTTATGATCTGGGAATTCAATTGTTACAATCTCTTCAATTCTGTGGATACATCATATTCACACAGGTTGATTTATACTATTAGTGTTGTGATTCATGTTATCCCTATATGTGCCCCTTCTCTTTCTCTCTAATTATGCTACTTTTTTAGCCACATCTCTGTTAGCTTTCTTTCTCTAAATTTCATTAATATTTTTTTTTTGGTGGGCTAAAAAATCCATGTTTTTCATTGCAGTGAAGAATGAAGGTGATGATGATGATGAAAAACGTGTGCACTGAGATTATCCTCACAGCAGGTACCGATAATATTATTAACTATAATCAATTCTCTCCCTTTCAAATCTCTATTCTCTCTCCTATTCTCCTCCTCCTCTTATCTGTATATAAACACCACACCTTTCATTCACTTCTTCTTCTTCTTCCCATGTCCTCAACGTACGTATGAGGAAGTAGAGACAGACAAGTAACATGGCTTGTTTTCAATCCCTTACCAATCACAATTACTTGTGTTTCAACTCTATGTGGGGTCATCACTCCTTTTCTTTCTATTGATTTCTCCAGGATCCTCTTGATCATCCATCCCAACACCTTCGTTTATCCTTTCTGCTACTGCTGCTGCAACTTCACAAACTAGCTCTCCTATTTTCTCTCACAATTCACAAATTCATCACCCAACCAAACCCTTTTCATTGGTTGATTCGAATAAGGTAAAACATATGTGTAAGCTTTTGGTCTTCTTTTATATGGATTTTTTTTACTCTATCTAACTAACTACGCAAGTACTAATGCTTTCTCTATGTTTTTCCTTTCAGTGAAGTGAAAGTGCAGGAAATACCATTAGATCTTTGCAAAACTCGTTTAGAAACTGCGAAAGCCGTATCCGATATGGCGGCCTACTTTCATGGGAACCCTGAAATCCAAGCAGCTGATGATCTTCAAACCCTCGTACTTATGAACCCTGCCTATGTTCACTACTCTAATACCCCTCCTCCTCCGCCGCCCTCAAACAACCTCGTTTTCCTCAACTCCCTCTCTCCTAACGCTCCCTCTTCCCACTCCCAGCAACTCGTCGGCATCCCTCTCCCCGCCGTCACCTCCCGTTCCAACCAAGACGCCATCTCCTCCTTGCATGGTCTCGTACAGCGCCTCCATTACAACTCGTACAACCCTATTGACCCTTCTGGAGCACCACGTGACACCCCACGAGCTCAGCAGGGACTATCTTTGACCCTTTCTTCCCAGCATCAGCCCAGTAATTATGGATCACAGCCTCAAGCAGTTTCAGGCGGTTCGGCTTCTTCCTGTTCAGCGGTGACCAATGGGGTTTCAGGTATACAAAGTGTGTTGTTGAGCTCTAAATACTTGAGGGCTGCTCAAGAGCTTCTTGATGAGGTTGTTAATGTCGACAATACTGGGTTTACAAAGACCGAAATGGCAAAAAAGGGCTGTGGAAATGATAGCAATAGAAGCAAGGGTACCGGAGAATTGTCGGCAGCGGCCGGAGACGGTTCTGGTGGCGAGGATGCTGTTGGTAAGCGCAGGACTGAGCTGAGCACGGCTGAGAGACAAGAAATTCAGATGAAGAAAGCAAAGCTAATTAGCATGCTTGATGAGGTAAGGAAATTATATAATTATCGTATATGTATAAATACTTGTCTATATATGTGTTTTGGTGGGTTTGGTTTGATTTCTTCTTGAAAGTGAAGGTGTATAAGAAAACAAGTTTACTTTCTGGGGAAAGTTATGTTGGTCAAGGAAAATTTGTTCTAAATTGATATCAGTAAAGAAGTGGGATAAAAGTTAGTTTCACTGGCTCATCAATTGGATTTTTTAAATAATTTTGAAGTCTTATTATATCGAAATTTTCATGAAATTTTATTTTTCGACCATAAATCTATCAAGTTTACCCATCAGAGTCTAAAATCTGCATGCAAAATTCTTGAAATCGGGTTTTTTAGGTGGATCAAAGGTACAGGCAATACCATCACCAAATGCAGATTGTAATATCCACATTTGAGCAAACGGCTGGAATTGGGTCAGCTAAAACATATACAGCTCTTGCATTAAAGACCATCTCTAAGCAGTTTCGGTGTTTGAAAGATGCAATAATTGGCCAGATTCGAGCTGTAAACAAGAGCTTAGGTGAAGAAGATAGACTGGGAGGGAAGACCGAAGGCTCCGGACTTAAGTTTGTGGATCATCAGCTTCGTCAACAAAGAGCACTTCAGCAGCTGGGGATGATCCAACACAATGCTTGGAGACCACAAAGAGGACTACCAGAAAGATCCGTATCTGTTCTTCGAGCTTGGCTCTTTGAACACTTTCTCCACCCGTAAGTATTAGTAATTAATTTCCATTCGTTCCTTAAACTTTCTAATTTTGGAATGCCCTTCCAATGGTGTCTGATTCCTATATTTGCACTTCCAGATATCCTAAAGACTCAGACAAGCACATGCTTGCTAAACAAACAGGGCTTACCAGGAGTCAGGTACCAGGCGCCTATGAACTGTGTTGTTTAGCAATCTTTTTGAGACTCTTATGACTTGTCCCGCTTGTGGCATGTCTAAATCGATGATGTTTTTGTGTGTGTGATAATTTAGGTGTCTAATTGGTTCATAAATGCTCGAGTCCGGCTTTGGAAGCCAATGGTGGAAGAGATGTACCTGGAGGAAATCAAGGAGCAGGAACAGAACAATGAAGATTCAGCATCTAAATCCACTGGTCCAACACCAGCAAAGAACCAAGCTAAAAGTTTGAGCAGCTCGAAACAGGACAATTCTGCAAACCAGAATGCTTCCTCAATGTCCATTTCCATGGCTTCAACGTCTCCTCTTGCAGGAAATGCCCAAAACCAGTCAGGGTATTCCTTCATTGGCTCATCCGAATTGGAAGGGATCACCCAAGGAAGTCCCAAGAAGCCAAGGAGCACTGAAGTACTGTTGCAGTCCCCAATAGACATGGACACTAAACAAAGAGAGGCAGCAGACGATGTTTCCATCAAGTTTGGCAAAGAGGGCTACTCATTCATGGGAACCGATACCAACTTCATTGGAGGTTTCGGGCAATATCCTATTGCTGAAATGGCAAGGTTTGATGCAGAACACTTCGCTCCAAGGTTCCCTGGTAATGGTGTTTCACTCACTCTTGGTCTTCCCCACTGTGAAAACCTCTCTTTGTCTGCTACTCACCAAACTTTTCTCCCAAACCAAACCCTGCAAATGGGGAGAAGGCTCGACATTGGTGAACCAAATGAGTATGGTGCTATAAACCCTTCAACACCCCACTCTTCAGCTGCATATGAGATTGAGAACATTGACGTTCAGAACCGAAAAAGGTTTGCTGCGCAATTGTTACCGGACTTCGTTGCCTGATCAATGTGATTTGAATTCAGATTCAAGGAACTCAGCCATAGAGGTGATGGTTTCAGGGGTTTCACACTAGTCCTTGCTCTTCATTTTCTCTCCTGAGGTAGTTTAAAAAGAAAGAAGAAAATCCACCTCTAGTACAGAAATATACGTTGAATAGCACAATTTGTGTCACTCCTTAGCCAGCTTAGGATCTCAGCCATATATTTTTGAGGATTGTATATTAATTTTGTAAGTTTTGGGGATTGGATATCATGAATTAGTTACTTGGGGGTATACAACAAGTAAATCAAATTTTACTCAATTCGGGTTTGATTCTAGTATTTCCATCAATATTGAGGATGAAATTTTATTGATGCTTGATAAAATAAAAAGGGAGACAAGAGTAATTGTAATAGTTAGTTTCCTCTTTGCAGAAGCTAAATTTATGCAGGACACAGAAGCCAAAGTTCATTTCATAACCACAGCAAATGTTGATTCCAAAGACTGTCAATCCCTCTTAAAATGCCAGAGAACCCTCATCATTAGTCATCACAGAAGCCAGACTCTCACCAAGATTTCAAAACCTTATCCACACAACCACAACAACCTTGAGCTTGGCCTCAATTATTTCAACCGTAGGACTTGATTGCATGACATTTAACTATCTTATGGGAGGCATCCACCCAACTGTTAACGAATTCCATCAATTTTTCCGACTTTGTCCACAGCTGATAAATGATGTCGTCTTTCCTGCCTCACATAACAATAAGATTGTTAAATCTAGAAAATAGGCGGCCCACTTACACAATCATTTTACCTCCGCTCGGATTTGATATCATCACTGAAGATGAAATGGGCATATTAAATTTACACCATTCCGCAAGTCATCATGTTGTGGTCCAATATTCACACCCTTGTGTTCATAGTCTCACAACAGCATCTCCAGTTGTGCTTGGTGCATCCATTTTTGTTCCTTAAATCTAGAGGAAATAGTACACAGAAAAGACTAGAAACAGCTGATTAATGAAAAGCCATTGCAATAGTTGAGTCAAGGAGATGTAATAAAAGAAGAATAAGTTGAGGTACATATGCATGGTATTGGCTTGTGAATATCAAAGCCAAACTAGTTAAAGTTGTTCATTGGATTACTGTCCTCACATACACTGCATATAAAAAGCAATGGAATTATTTAAAGGAGAAACAAAGAATGAGACACAATATTAGGAAATACTTACGAGTTCCTCTGTTGGAACATCGAGCAGTAACAACTGTGACTTGACCATTATAGATAAACAATCATCTAAAAGACAAGAACCAAGAGTACGAAAGCCCAATAAAAATCACAACAGACCTTTGATGACACAGCATTCTGGTCTATTGTTGAAAAGTGAAGCCCATGCTTCCACAATGGATGATTAGTGTGCCTCTACTCTCAACTCCAAAACTATTAAATATAATTAATTAAAATATTTTGAGATACATATAAATTTTAATCATTAAACTCCTTGAAATAATTTATTTTATTTATATACATATTTTTGTTAGTTTATTTATACTAGTTCCCAAAAATATTGTTTTAGAAAATTTTTAATTTTAACTTTATTTATATATATATTTAGAATTTTTATAACTTTTAAAAAATATAAATTTTAGAATTTTTAAAAATATTTTGAATTTTTTAATTTTTGTTGAAAGAGACCAATTTGCTCATTTTCAAAATTGATAGGGACCAAAGGGTATTTACACTAAACTGTTATTCGAGTTATTCAAATTGTAAAGTTCAACTCGTCTCGAACTCAAAACTTGAATGACTTATTCGAGTTGGCTCGAATAACTTGAAATTCAATTTTTTAAAATTTTTTTTAAATTAAATCAAATTTTTCTTACCCCTAATCTTACACATATGTAAATTGGTCGTCTCCTAATATTAATATTTTAAATTTAAGAGTAAAAAATTTACACTCTCAATAAATAACACAAAATACCAAAATTTCAGATGCAACGTATGGACAAGAAAATGTTTAAGTATATGACATCATACCTTGAGCAAGATTAAGGCCTTGCCCAAATCAAATCCTTTCCATCCAGAAAAAGAATATTGTTGAGGAATTTAGAATTCTCCTCTACATTCATGTCTTCCAATATGAAAATTCAACCTTGTGAAATGATGAAGAGAGCAAGAAACATTTTGGTTTTAATGTCATGACATGAACCTTCATATCCTTGCTGTGAGGACAAGCTTTGTTAAGGATGGTTCTGGCGCACCCTGGGCGCGCGGATGATTTCACTTCAAAAGAATTCATCCTATCAATGATATCTCTCCAACCTTAAGCTCAATGGTTTAATCCCTTTCCAGTTCCATTATCTCCAACCCGAAAGCTATGTCATCCCCCACTTCCACTTCCACTTTCAACTCCTCCCCAGTACCCATAAAAAGAGTAAAGCCTAAAAACGTTACAATACAAGTAAAACCAGAAAAAGACAAAAGGAACTAACCAACAACCTTCAACCTTCCAACATCCAAAGGGAAACGTGAGGACAGAGCCAAGTAAAGAAACCCTAAGAACTATGTCCTGAGCTGTAATAAAAGTAAGGGTAAACTACCTACTTGTCACCCAACTTTTAGGCTGCATTCATTTTTGTCTCCTAATTTTCAAGAAGTTTTCATTTTAACCACCCAAGCGTTAAATTCTTAATGATAATTGACTATACACGCCAAGTAATTAAAAATTTTTGGGTTTTCCCATAAAAAATTGGGTTTTGTTTGGTATGAAAGATAAATTTAATTAATTTAATTAATTGCAAAGATTTTTCTTTGCTTTTATCTCAACATGAAAAATTTAAGATCATGTAATCAAAATAAATTTAATTTCAGAGACAATTATTAAACATGAGTTATTTGATTTAAATTTAATTTGGAAATATAAAATAAATTTTAAAATTTTATAATGAGATTAAATTAATTTTAACATTATAATAGCAAATCAACTGACACTATTAAGAGATAAATTTTTTAAACAATTATTTGATTGATTTTGATGTTTTAAAATTTAAATTTTAATATTAAAAAATTAAAACTTTTGACAATAATAAAGAAGTACGATATGTCAAAATTTTAATGCATTATTTTAGTTTCTATTGTTTTTTGCACTTCATTCCTTAATTTTTTTACCCCATCAATATTTAAAAAACATCTTTTTTTTAGTGACTAAAATGAAAGTAACCTAGAAGTCAGGTGGTCAAAATAAAAGTGTAAACATGATGCGCTATGTACAATTAACCATTGTTAAATATTTAGTGCTTGAGCGGTTAAAATGAAAGTGTCCTAAGTTGGGTGACAAAATTGCAATGATTTTTTTGAGTGGCCAAAATGAAAACACCCTAAAAATTGAGTGACCAAACGAGTAATTTATCCTAAAAGTAATTTGGACCAAGGACAAAGACTACTTTATTTTTAAATAATTTTTTATAATTTATTTACTTTTTAATGGTCAACAACTTACTCATCATCCATTAATGATCAACAACGGTTTCCATAAGTCGAAGGGACTACTTAATACAATATTTTTTTAGTTCAAAAAATTAATTGAGTCAATAAAAGGGTTTAATTGAATTTTTTCAAAGTTTGAATACGTTTTAAATTTTAAGCCAATTTGTAATCATTTGAAAACAAAATATTTTTGGTAAAAAAAGCAAAAGATTTAAATCTAAAATAGTCATTAGTTTTAATTATTTCTTTATTTTTTTAAAGGAATTATCTTTTTATTTATCATTTGATTTTTCTCCATTATCTTTTATTACCTGAGCAAATTTTTATTAAATTAATTTTAATAAAATTGAGAAAATAAAAGGTTAATGAGCTGCCAAACTGACAGCCAACTCAAAAAGTAAAAAAAAATACATTAACTGAATAATAATTTATATATATTAGATTTATGGTATATAGTGTAAATTACGTAAAAATATTATGTATGATAATTCAAATTTTTATTGATTTATTGGGTTAAAATTTCAAGAATCTAACATTATAAAATCGAAATTAATGGGTTGGAAAAGAATACATAAATTTGTATATCCTTAAATTAAGTTATAGTGTTAAATTGTTAAGGTGATAGAATAGACGGGCCTGCAGACCGTTTGTGGATTGCAAAAACATGTGGTGATGGTTTAAGGTAATTAGCGTGAAAAAAGTTGGGTAATTGCAAACCACAATCCAATGCATGAGTTTCACAAGAAAAGAAACTTAATGCGTGGGTTTCAAATGCTTAAAATTTCTCCAGTAGTTGCTAATTAATTGCAAGGAGAAATAAAACCTCTAATAATAATTAGATATGAGAATTTGACTTTATTTTATGTAATTTGCAGTGTTCAAACGGAGTGGAGTGTGGACTAGGCAGTGGCAGTGGAAACATACATTTCAATTAATAATAAAAACAAAGAATCAAACAAAATGGGTGGACTTGGAAGTTGGAACATCAATCGTTGAAATTCAAAGTAATAATAAATAAAATCCAAGTTAAATGTATCCAATGACCAGCCGACTTGTTGGGCCATCAACTTGGTAAACCCTCCATGCCTCTTATATTCAACAAATTGGCATACCAGCAGCTGCTGCAGATCTTTCCACTGCCTTTCCATGAAAAGATTAAAAGGGGAAGTCTTAGAGGACGGTTTATTGAGTGTTGGGTTGGCTAGTGCCAGTTGCACGGTTACAATTCATTTTGCAACTCAACGGAGTGTGCAACATGCTATATGTGTTCACATATTTAGATATAAATAACGCGAATATCTTTTTATACATTATTTTGAATAGTAATTATATAGATTTTATCTTGCAAAATATTGGTCAAGTAATGATTTTGTATTAAAAAATTTAAGTGTAATCGAATTACCCTATGAAAGTCTAATTGAAGCAAAATTAGAAGGAATATATCATTCACACTAGTTGAAGATTTGTAAGCCTATTATACCTATATAATTAAGGCTTGTTTACTTGGTCTTGTACAAATTGAGTAGATCACAAATCTAGTTCATCTCACAGACTTACTTTGAGTGCAAACACATTGTAAACAAATTATTTTATATTTAGCTTGTAGCTAAATTTTCAAGGGAAAAATCTTAATGGGGGAAAGTGAATCTTAGTTATCATATAGGAGTGAGATTATAATTTGGTGAATAAATTAAACTTAAATCACATCTTTACTACTGATACATAATAGATTACTATTTCAGCAAAGGCCCACAAATGTAGAAAACATTTTGGACCAATTATTGTGTCTATATTTACTTTTACTTTTTTGGTTGTTCATCAAGTTACAACTCAATAAGCAACTCAATATCTATAATTGGTATTAGTTGAATATCCTATTGTTGAATTGCTTAAGAGATAGAAGAAATCTCAATCTCAAGACCCCTTATGCAATATGGCTTTAACTATGTTTACTAGAAGACTAGGATGAGTAAGGAAGGCAATAGAGCGGGGAGGAAGCAAATGTTGCTAAATTCATCACTGTTTCACAATTGGCATGCTTTGCTCCATGCCCTGCTTCACCATGGATGTATAATATTAAAAACCACCATCACCTTCATGAATGCCGGATGCATTCATCTTCCCCCACTCTATTAATTTGTTAAGAGACATTAGAAGTTAAGAAAGGTAGATAATACTTTTAAGAAGTTTAAATTTTAAAAAGAACAAAAAAAAAATTACATAAATATCCTGATTTTATTACTATTTAGTTTGAAGTTTATTAATTTTATTTTTTTATTAAGTTGGTTTCACTTGACTCATAACACTAAATTCAATTACACATTATATTATTAGTGTTTATATTTGATTTTTCATTTTAAAATTACATGTGAATTTCGATTTGATACGGTTATGAATATTTTATTCATTTTTAAATATTAGTAACATGTTTACTTATATAAAATTGATTATTTTATGTTTATTTTTTTATCTATACTATTATTTAAGTTATTAATTGAGTTGGTATTATGAGTTAATTGGACACTAATTTAATTGGAGAATGATTAAAACCCTATTATTTTTACAAAATAAAAAATATTAATTTGAGAGTGTTTCTATTTTTTATATTTTTATAAAAACATATTTATAAAATAATATTATTATGAAATTTAAACTTAAAACATCATGATTTCTATCAAATTTATCATCTAAACCAAAATTTTATTTGTATTTAATATTTTTTATAAATTTATATTTTCACCCATTTTTGACTTGTGAATATATCATAATTTAATATTTATAAACAATTAAATTTAATAAAACAAAATATTTCAATTTATTATTTAAACATGTTGATATCCTTTTGCATAATAAACTTCCTCTTGTTTTTAACGAAAATTTTCCTTTAAAAATTGCAACGTGAGATTTAAGTGTTTGAGATTTAACGAAAACTTTCCTTTAAAATTTTCCTTTATAATTCAAAATTTTAATATCTGAAAGTTAAGTTGATGAACCATTTTAAAATCTAACACTTTTTTTTTAACTTTAACATTTCATCAGTATGGTAAAATGTTAAGAAGAAAGTAAGAATTATTGGATTCGAAATTATAAAATAATAATATCCGTTTTGAGAATTCGACCACAAAAAATGTTCAAAACAAAAAATTTATGAAAGACAAGATGTGAATAATTATTGGCTTTATTTATGCAGTAATATAATGAAATTTTAGCTGGGGGGGAAGGGGTTCATGAAGACAAAATTAGGTTTTTATACATTAATTTTTATCTTCTTGGAAGAGGAGAAGGTAAAATCTTAGAAGGGCGAAGTTAGAATAATTTTTTAGAGGTCGAATGAAATTTTAATTTTTTATAGTCTATATCTTTATAATTTTTAAAGAATTAAATTAAATTTTTATAATTTTATAGGGTCAAAGTGTAATTTTATCTTTATTAATTTAAAAACTTTAAAAGTCTAAATAATAATTTTATATTTTAGAGGGGTCGGGCACCTACCACCCCTAAATTCACCTCGATTTCATGGTTTAACTAGACTACCGCTTTTGATATAACTTGAATTTTGAAATTACTTTTAGAATTTTGAAATTCATTTATTATTTTAATAAATCTTAAATAATTCTGATTATTTAATTATTGCCATTTTATGTAATAAATAAAATCAAACTTTCCACAATGATCAGTAATTATAACTTTGACTATTAGTTCTTATTTGTAATTATTCTCAATGATATTTTGTGGAAAGTCAACAAATTTTTTTTTTCTTTATAATATTTAATGGTAAAGCTACGAGGGCATGCAACTCTCTAATCTAATTTATGAGCTTTAAAATGAAATGAAATGGGCAATTTTAAGTTTAATACCAAGTATTATGTTACATCATTAATTTTTTATCATTAATAAACTAGGTCAGTTATGATAACTCCGTTAAGTAATTTTAACGTAAAAGTTGACTTAGCAAATATGTGAGACTTAATAAAATTGTTATCCCCTCTTACTTCCATCAATCATTGATATTGTTTTCAATTCTTTTTCCACTCAAAGCAAAATAAAAATAAATATTGATTCATTGGCTGTTTAACATTTAGCTAATTATGTAATTAGATCGTAATATGAAAATATAACTTATATTAGTAGATAAACTTAAACATGTCTTTAAACATCTCCTTAGTCTAATGAACAAATCGATTGAAAAACTAATATATCGTCTATCAAGTCCAATTAAGAAGATGTTGTATTGAGTATCAGAGTGGCTGACTCTCAGTAGGTATAGATATAGATGTAACTAATTAAACTGGCAATACATCAGACAAGACCTAAATAGAATAGATCCTAAATCGGTTTATAAATTTATTCACATGTGACGTTCATAGTGTGACATACTTTAATTTTGAGTGGATGATGGACTATGTGTGTGCATAACTTGTATATTTTCATGTAAGTAAAAGATTGGTTTCAAATAGATAAGGAACTAAAATCTAGTGCGTTGAGTATACGACTTCTGCAGTATGTAGCATCATTCACAATAGTGGACTTCATAACCCAACAAATGGGTAAATGATATCCTCTCATTGGCATTACATGATAGATGAAAAATAAATGTGGCTATAGATCGTTTGTCTTTATGATAAATGTAGAAGCCCAAATTGCCCGAGCCCGATTTCATCAAAACCCAACCAAACCTCTAAATCCACTAAAACCCTTAACCCATGACCCATTTACATCTACCCAAACCCATTACAAAACCCAAATATTAAACCCAATTCAAAAGCCCATTAAACCCCCCCCAAAAAAAAACCAAGAAACCCTAGCCACCTAGCCACTTTTCCACTTGCCCCATTTTTCCTCCTATTTTTGATATCCATTGTCTGCCACCATCACCTACAAAATAGAAAAAGAAATAATGGAAAATCATGTAAAAGATGGCTATAAAAAGCCATTCAAAAATCATGTAAAAAGGGGGGGGGAATTTTGATCAATACAAAGAATTTATCTTCATTTTTGTATCAATATTAGCAGATTAAAACTAAGAAAGAAAGTGGATAGCGTTGAATACAAACCAAAAATCTCAAAATCGAAAGCTAAAAAATACCTAAAGGTGATTTTATCTTCTTTATTATTTTACTCTTATTTTATTTTTATTTTATTTTTCCCTTTTTGAATCTATTAATCTATATATATACATCATAATAAAAAAATAATAAAATATATATACAAAACAAATATAAAAATAAAAATAAAATAAAAATTTACGATTGGCCGTGGCCATGACGATGACGGCGGTCGATTTGGTCAGTGATCGCCCCGGCCGATTCCCCCCCCTCCCTTCTCTCTCCTTCTCTCTTCTCTCTCTTTTTTTTTTTCTTTCCTCTCACCAAATGAATTTTTTTTGGTTATTTTAGGCCTTATATAGCCCTCCAAAACGACGTCGTTTTGGGGGCTACACTTAAGCCCCAAAACGACGTCATTTTGACTTGGACCGGTTCGACCCGACCCGACCCGCCTAGGATCCGCGTTTTTTTAAGGAAGGGCCAATTGCGCTTTTAGCCCTTCCGCTTTTTATTGTTTTGCAATTAAGTCATTATTCATTTTTTTAATTTGGCCCCGAAATTTGTCGCGATTTTCAATTTAGTCTCCGCTGATGTGCTGAGTTTTGATGGAAAGGAATATTTGTTGTTTTGGCCCCCCACTATTTCCGCGCATGTTCAATATAGTCCTTTCCTTTTATTTTTATTTCAATTTTGCCCCAAATATTTTGTTTTTAGTTCAATTTAATTCTTTTAGTTACTTTACTATTTAAATTAATTATATTAGTATTATTATCATATTTTATTTACTTATGTGGTGTGTTAACAGTTTTTATCATTTCTAATACGTATATATATTATATGTATTTTATATATATTATGTATATATTTTTAATACCATTAATTATATATTTCTTATACTATTCCATGTATGTATTTTATATCATCTTATGTATATATTCTCAAATACTATTATATATACATATATATATATTTTTAAAATACCATATTGTGTATATATTATTATTACAAATTATTACTATTGCTAGTATTATTATAACTATTATTATATTAGTGTATATTTTATGTACATATGTATATATATATATATTTTTTTGTACATATCATTATTTTATATTATTGTTATAAATTTTTATGTATATATTTTTTATGTACGTTTCTTAATATTTTCTTTTATTGTAGATATTATTATTATTACATACTTTTATTATATGCATATATATATGTATTTTTTTGTACATATTATTATTTTATATTATTATTACAAATATATCATTTTTCTATTTTATTATTAGTACATGATTTGTTTTATTTTTATTTTTTGTAAATATCATTATTATTGTTATTCTAATATTCTAGTATTCCGTGTTAATATTTTTCATTAATGATATTTTTTTTGCGTCCTTTATCTATTTTAATTTCTCACTTTAGGAATATTTTTCTCATGTTTTAATTAATTTCAAAAATAAGGCAATGTACCGATTTAATATTAAGCCATCGATTTCATCGCTATGTTGGGTGAAATTTGTCGGCTTGTGTTAAAAATGGGACACCCTTTCTAATAAAAAATCGAAAACTAAAATTCTCATTTTCAATTGGATCACGAGTAAATGTCAAATTGAATTCGTATTTTGAAAATCAAGTCAACACATGTTTATGAGATACCAATTTTGGGCGCCGCCAGGTGCTAATACCTTCCTCACAGAATCGACTCCCGAACCCCAATTTTTCTCTCGGACTTTCACGTAGACCTAAATTTGACCTTCTTTTTGTTTTAAAATAATTTTATTAGGTGTCCGATCACACCTACAAAAAGGATCGTGGCGACTCCCTTTATTAATAAAATCGAAAGTTGATTTTCAAATGTTTAATAAATCGCCCCAATTAGCGACCAACCGAAAGAGAAAATTTTTTTTCGTCGCTACAATAAATGACTTAATTACTATGAAATAGTAATTGACATTTAATTAAGGAATACGTAATTATTACCATAAGATAAAATAGTATTATATTGGGAAAATGAATTTATCCTAAAGAGACTAGGGATACCTTATAAGGGTAACACACTTATGACAAGATAATGACGAGCACTGATTGAGTAGCTTTTGTAATGGTATGTAATTAAGGAGAGTTCAGTCACAATGCTATAGTGAAAATGACTTCGTGATTGAAAAAATTTATTATTAATAGGTAAAAAGTTGGAACTTAATTATAAATCATTTGAGCCCTAATTATATATGTCCAATTGGTCCATCTACTAACTCGTTAAAACCAGAAATAAATTATATAAAGAATCAAATAAACAAAAGTGCATGAAAATGATAGAGTTAGAGAAATGAGTCACATTCGGATATGAATGTGCTTTCTCACTAAGTATAAAATGACTTGAAAATTAATTTAAGTTTTTCAAATTATTATTTAATTAAATAGTTGAAGCTTAAAATAGAATTAAATTAATTAGTCATTATGAATCCGTTGAATATGAAAATTAATTATATTTTCTCAAAATTCTTTTATGATAAAGTTGTTATGACATTTAATTGAAAAATTAATTTATCTGATTAAATTAATGTATAAATAATATTTATTTTGAAAAATAGAAAAATATGTATTGTGTTGGATTAAATTATAAAGTGTTGGGTTAAAAGTCCAGAAAGCAAGCATATATAATTGGATTCAATACAGGAGAGACGCAAACTCCTTGGGGTGACATCCCTAGTGTATTTAACTAGGGAGTGTTGCCCCCTATTCTAATTAAATTGGAAGACTAATTTTTCTATTAAATAAATATTATTTCTGTTCTAATAAATAATGGCACTCGTAGAGCTATTTATAACATTTCATACAAGATTTTCAATATTTCTATTGTTATTCTACCAGAAAATAGTAAAAATATTTTTTTAAGTATAAATTCAATTTTTTGAGAATAACAATTTTATCGATTCCTATTGATATAGAATTACTTTTATATTGAAAGTAATAAATCGTTTCTGGCCCTGTGCTTAGTTCGTGATTATTCGAGCCAACATTCGTAACAATTCGTGGTACGAGAATAGCAGAGAAGATCGTTCAATTGAAAGCTAAGAACATCTAGGATCCGTCTCGCCCAAAGCAAAAGTAATTTCTAAGATTGTTTTACAATTATCATTAAAATTGTTAATAAATATATATATGGAAACACAAGTATCATTAAAATTGTTTAACAATTTGACATAGGCATATTCCTAGAATTTAGCCTCTATATATTAGTTCTTCTTTTTTTTAAAAATATACATATTTAATCTTTTGACTTCTTTAAAATTATATTTTCCAAACGTAATATCTTTATATATTAAAATATATTTTCTTTAATTTGAAAATATATTATATATATTCTAAAATATATTTTGTTAGAATTTATATGTACATTGAATTTATGGTTTTTAGAATTTTTATATAATTTTGTAAAAAATACTTCATTTTATTCAAAATTTGCTTTTATTGAATTATTTTTGTTTTATGGATATCATATATATATATATATATATTATAAGAGTACGTTGAAACAACTATTCAAATTGAAGATATGGAACATTGACATTGAGTTTTTTTCCTTAAATTTTAAAATTTATATTATTTTGATTTATATTAATAAATTAATTCAAATTTATTTTAAATAATAAAATTTTCTATTCTTAATTTGTATCGATAATAATACAAACTGTAATAATTTTAAAATTAAAATATATTTATTTTAATTTTTAATCATAATATTGTTTTTTATAATTAACCATAATATTACTTAAATATTACAAAATTTATAAAAATTAATAAATAAATATAAAATATTAAGGTTAATACATATATGGCGTCAGGATATTCGAAATCAATTGTGCTGGCCTTTGTCTTGTATTATTAGAAAAATAAAAATGATTGTTTTTTTCTTCACGAAATAGCTTGGAATAAATACTCAAGCGGTCCCTGTACTATAAGGTCAAAAGTAATTTAGTCCCTCTCAAAATAAATGGAGTAATTTAATCCCTATGCTATTAGGAAGTAAGGAAATAAAGATAATTGATGGTGAAGTTAACTTTTTTTCATTAATAAACTATATATAGGTTAAAATATACCACAAGTCCCTCTACTTTTATTTTTAGGAATATAGTCCCTCTATTTTTAGATTTCAAAATTTAAGTCTAATTGTTGATACTATTAAAATTATTTTATTAAATTTAATGTATATAAAATAAACAAGGTAGTTTAGTCTCCATAGGTAAGAAGCAGTTTAGCCTATATCAATGTGAACGAGACAATATAATCTCTATAATATTCGAAATTGAGTAAATAAAGATACTTTGATTTTCATTAACATAAGAGGAAAAATAATAGAAATAACTGCACAAATGATGGAATTTTTATAGTTTTTTTATAATTTTCTAAAATTTAGAAACATTTATTTTTAATTTTTTCATTTAAAAGAAAAATCAATCAATCGAGGATGGACAAGTGCCAATGTTTTGCATAATTGTATTTATTTAATGTCAACTTCTTAAAACGTATCCATTTTTCCTTATTAATTCATTTTTAGTAGTAGGAGGATTAATTTGAAATGGGTTTATTAATAGCTTTCTAATAGTAAAACTGTGTTGATTTTAAAAGAGATTAAATTACGACTGAGGCTATAGTAGAAGGATCTGTTGAGGATTTATTCCAAATAGTTTTATGTTACTTTAATATAAGCGCAAAATCCTTTGACCAATAAAGTGTGTGGTTGGAATGAATTTAATTGGAGGCGGTGATTCATGATTCGATGGAATACAATATGACTAGTATGAGACGACCATTCAATCCCCGCTTCTTCTTTATTTCCAATTTTGTCAATAAATTAAGCCGCATTCTTTTACCACTCAAACTCTCCGCATTCGGGCAGAGTCGCCCCTTAGGTCTGTTAATTTTCAACAGCCCGGTGCGCTCAAGTATTGCGAGCGGTGCACGGTCATCTGGATAATGCTTCCCATCGGCGGTTTCTGTCAGTGTAATTAATTAGTTATTTCCTCCCCCATTCCATACTTTTTGCCTCTCCCATATTACTTCCAAATTTTCAGCTTCTTTCTTTCTTCAATCAATCTTTAGGAACATTTTTTGTTTTTTTGCCAAAAGTATATTTTATGGAAGATCTTGATGTTGAAGTCCCCAAGTATTTCATCTGTCCCATATCTTTGCAAATCATGAGAGACCCAGTGACCGCCATAACTGGCATCACCTATGATCGAGAGAGCATCGAGCAATGGCTACTCAAAGGCAAAAGCACCAACTGTCCGGTCACCCAGCAACCTTTGCCTACAGTCTCCGATTTAACTCCTAACCATACGCTGCGTCGGTTGATCCAAGCCTGGTGCAATGAGAATGCTTCGCTTGGTGTTGACCGGATTCCTACCCCTAAACCTTCCATTAATAAGTTCCATTTCCTTAAACTCATCAAACAGCTTCAGCATCCTGATTCCAAGATGAAAGCTTTGAAGGAATTGGATTTGTTGGCAGTCAAGAATGAAAGAAACAGGAAATACATGGTGGAAGCTGGGGTGCCTAAAGCTATGCTGTCGTTTATTGTAAATTGTTTCAAGGAAGACTGTGTTAGTGGCCTAGAGGAAGCCCTAAGTGTCCTTTTCTTAATTCGAATTCCATCGGCTGAAGCAAATTTGTTACCCAAACAAAATGATCAGATTATCAAATCATTGATCTGGGTATTAGGATGTGAATTCAACACCCAGGTTATGGCTAAATCCCATGCGGTTTCAGCATTGAAATCCATCATTGAAACAGCAAGTTCGGTTGTACTCGAGAGATTAGAACCCAAGTTCTTCGAGATGATTGTCGGAGTTTTGAAACAATGCACAACCAGGATCACTCAACAGGGAATAAATTCAGCTTTGCATGTTCTTTTAGACGCTTGCCCCTGGGGAAGAAATCGGCTAATGATGGTTGAATCGGGAGCAGTTTCTGCGCTTATCGAGCTTGAATTAGGATCACCCGAAAAGAGAACCACCGAGCTTATTCTGGGTATACTCTTCCATCTGTGTTCTTGTGCTGATGGGAGAGCAGAGTTTCTCCGCCATAAAGGCGGCATCGCCGTTGTCACAAAGAGGATCATGAGAGTTTCACCGGCGGCCGATGATCGCGCAGTACTGATTCTTTCGTTGATAAGCAAGTTCTCAGCCACCAGTTGGGTTGTTCATGAAATGTTGGAGGTTGGAACTGTAACAAACCTTTGCATGTTGCTCCAACTCGATTGTGCAACCTATTTGAAGGAAAAAACTATGGAAATACTTAGATCACATTCCGATGATTGGCTCAAGTTCCCTTGCATCGACAAATCTGTCTTGACCAGGTATATTAAATAGTTTTACTTTTAATTAATTGCTTAATACTATGTAATTCATATCAACTATATTTGCATCCGCAATTTTTACTATTGGTTGCCACTAAATCATTTGTTTTACACTAAATATAATTTTATTGTCTTTTAAGGTTTGTTGATTAATTGCAAATCTTCTCACTTGTTTTTCATCTTCTAATCATATCAAAACCTTGAAGTAACTGGAAGATTTATCCATAACTGCACCAAACCAATATTTTCTTTTTATTTATTGTATATCACTTTATGAAATTATACTAACTCATCAATCCTTTGATTCATAATTTGTGATAATTAATGTGGGAGAATACGAGGATTTGCTTTTACAACTAGTAATTACCAATATTATTGATATTTTTGAAATATATGTCAAATTTTATTTATTTTCCTTTGAGATTTTCTCATCAACATGGCAATGTGATTATCATAGACTTATTTTCCCATATAGATTAGAAAGTTAAAAAATATTAAGACAAAATTAATTTTATTTTATATTGGTTTAGGTATTAGCCTATTAATAAACGTAACAAAATAAATTTATTGCCTCCTTCCTCCTTCTTCCTACTTGATTTTCCTTATTATTACTTCAATAGATTTTTCTCAAAATTTGATTTAGCACTCATTTTGTATGAAATACTTATTATTATTTTTAGAATATGGTTAGAATTGTCCCATTTAAGCCGTGTAGAAATTGTGAGTTAGACCACCTATGATTTTACATTTTTATGATTTAATTATTTGTAAAACAATACCGAAATCAACTATTTTTTATATTCATATGAGTTGGCCTTTAGCTAGAACAAAACATGATTTCAATTTTTTTAAAATTTATTCTAAAATAATATTTATATATCCATTATTATATTTAGGAAATATATGAAAGAAAAATTTGAAACAATTTTACTTTCAATTAAAATTATAAGTTAAAGAAATAATTTTAAAAAATATCAATTAAATTTTATTATCAAATATTTAATCCAAATATTTGTTAAGAATAAAGTTTATTATATAAATAAGTATATGAAGATTATCTTTTATTTGATGACGGTAAATTCATAAATTATAATTATATTATTAAGAAAATACTTAGTGAACCAAACATGATAATATAACTTTTCCTAGAATTTGAATCAATATCTTTCAATGTATACCAAACATTGTAAAGTAAAATTTTAATAACCACATTTCAAAAATTATATTCTATTAAAATCTTAATATAAGAAAGCATCAAACACTACCTTAAATCTCATTCTGTACAAGTAATGGATATCTAAAATTTCTAACACTTCTTTACTGTAATACTGCTTCGTAATTAAATATGAAATAAGTGGTTTTTTTTTCTTTAAAAAAAGGAAGATGAAGAATAAGAAGCAATATATGTTTTTAGTTTATATATATATATATATGTAATATCATGTACCTTGCTTAATATAAATGTATGATATTTTATGTATATATATATTTGATTCCAATATACATTTAATTTTAAAGCAAATATATGTATATATTTAACGTGTCTTTGATCTGTCAAAAGGATGATACAATTTAACTCCATTTTAGGAAATAAATAACCGAAAAGATTTTATAGAAGTAGGTGAGAGCTATTTTTCCAGGTAAGATTTTAAAAATATTTATAATTAAATATGTAAAAATCTCATTTTCACATTTTAAGTACCTATGAATAATTCAACATAAGCTTCACTTCAATCACTCAAAGAAAACAATTATGAGTTTATTTCTAGTTTGCTCTTTTAAAAGTGTCTTAAACATTACCACGGCTTCCATCAACACCATTAATGGTGTTTCCACAAGTATCGCCAAGACCTTGGTATTAGCAACGTCAACCAAAGAAGAGTTTAGAGGGTTATGTGACATGGACGACACTTGTGGGGTCGTTAGACGTTTTGAGGAGAAAAAAAATTGGTATATATGTTGCTAAATTTATCATCTGAATTGAACGGTTGTCTCCAAGAGGTAAGGAGAAGATGGTGAGTTGGTGTTTACCATTCTTCACGTTCCATCTACAAAACATATTTTTACATTCTTTTGATATTTACCAAACGAGGTCATGGCAGAATCGTGGAAATTTGGCTCCTGTATCTTACATGTAAAAGGAGCCATAGTAGTTTTTTTATTCAGAACGGCGGAGATGCTGGTTAGGTTAGAATAAACTAGGGGTGGATGGTTTTGGTGTAGGGGGCGGAACGAGGGAAGTCTAATACTATTGGTACTCACTCTGATGTTACCTAATTTCTCATTTCTTTCTTTGCAATTTTTCCATCCTTAAATATGTATTTCAACTCACAATTTTCTTATATTTATTATTAAATTAAATATTAGTACTGATAAGAATTTAGTTTTTGCGAGAAAACAATAAAAACTTTTAAAATGTAAAATAATATTGTAAAGAACAACAAATAGTTGTAGAAAAAGTTTGAATGTCAAATCTCAACATATTTTTTCCTTAAATTATGCTTCTTTTATGCACAGATGGTTTACTTTGACAACTGAACATGGATCAAGGTGGCACAATTTCTCTGAAAGCTAAAATCTGATTTAAGACTCCAATATATATATTTACAAAATAAAGTTCAAAGCATCCTGAATGAGCAACCACTCAATTTTTGTTGCCATCTTGCACAAACTTAGTGGGTTGACTTCAATATAATTTAGTTTTTAACCTATCATATCTATACCTATATATTCTTCGTGCTTATACATGGCATACACCCATCATGCTGCTTTTTTTTCTACATTTTATGAAAGTGGTCAATTTTCGTTTTAATCCTAATATGTTTCAATTTAAAATTTAATCTATTTCTTTAATTTCCAACTTAACCTAGTTTTTATATTTTTATAATGTAATTAATTAGTTCAAATAGTTAATATCATTTACGTATCAATTAAAAATTACATGGTTATATATAATCTGAAAGTAGATTTAAAAATCTAAAAAGAGAAGGATTAAATTCTTGAAAATAAAATTAAAATGTCTAAATTTCAAATGTACAAAGCGTAGAGATTTAGAGTCGTGATTGTTTGAACCGGTCAGTGTATTGATCCGGAGAGAGGCATCATACTAGTTAACCCACAAACTAGTATGGACAGATTAAACTGATTTTTTATTTTTTTAAATATATATATTTTAATAATGTATTCCATCAAACCAAATGAATTAGTGGCGTGACCAGCCACAAGTCTAATTCTGAAAAATCTTACTTAGAGCATATTTCAATTTTTAAAATTTTATTGTACAATTTAATATAAACAAATAATCAACTCAACGCGAAGCATATAGACTATACTAATTCATATTATTTGCAAGCAAGGCCAAATTTAGAACGGGATTGCTAGGGCTTCGACTCCCTCTAAATTCTATCAAATTATATTTTAGGCTTTATAAATTTAAAAAAATATTATTTTAATTATTATAATAATTTATGTTTGACTCCCAAAAGTTTGAACTTCATTTTATTTGAGGAAAATTTGTACCCGTATAATTTTTGTGACAAACAAAACTTGAATCAATTTTCCAAACAAATCTTAACAATATTAATATTTTTAATTGTATGTAAAAAAATCATAATATCTATATAAATTTTGCATTTTACTTTTTTTCTAATGCATGAAACCTTATGTTTTTATTTCATAATATAAAATAATTCTATATCTATTTTAATTATTTTACTTAATACTATAGCTTTTTAACAATAGAACTTTAATTCTTATAAAAATTTCACATATCTAACTTTACTTATAATATTTACAAATTTAAATTTTTATTTCATTATGAGAAATGTATATATTGTGTGCAATATCAATCACAAATATATTATATATATATATATATATATATATAATATTTAAGTCAAATATTTTCATACTTAAATTCTCTATGGAAAAATCAAGCCAAGTTTAGAAATAAAAGAAATTATTTGGGAAAAGCTGTATCTAATCAGTAAGGAATTTTATAATTTTGTAAACATAATGGTATTTTAGCCCTTCAAACGTTATAAACAAAAAAAAATATTTTAATCACCCCAAAATGGATGAAAAAGTTAACATTTATTAACTTTGCTAATATGGCATCCATGTGGATTGCCACATAGATGACACATCAATATTCAATTAACTTTTAAAATTTAAAAATATTATTTTTTTATAATTCTATAATTATTTAATAATTTTAATGATTTTAATTTTGTTGAATTTTAAAATTTAAAAAAATAATTAAATGTTGGTATGCCATCCTCATGACAATCCATGTGTATACAACGTCAACGTGATCTACAACCTTGCGAGGTAAAATGTTAATCTCTAACAAGAAAAATACATGAACATTGCTAACGAGGGACACGATAATAAAAAGATACATTTAAAATATATATCAAACTTGAAAAGATATATATCATCTTAAATTATATGCATAGCATCTAACTACCTTATTAAATTTTATAATATAATTTACATGGGATACAAAATTATGAAAAGTGGATAACACTAATTCAGAAATCCAAGTTGTAACAACCCAAAAAGAAAGGGCTGCTAATTAAATGATGGCCCACTTTTTGTCTCATCAAAAAGACAAAAACCGAAGACTTCACCTATCTGCTAAGTTGAAGTTGGCTGAACCTGTAGTGTATATCCCACTTCTTATAAAGGGATATATTATATAAACCCTTCGCTCAAATAAGTCAATTAAGTTCCACTCTGAAAATTACATTCAATCAAGTCCCAACATTTTTTTTCACTATTACAATGTTGATATCCACGTTAATGTCACTGATGTGATAGTGTTAAAATTTATATAATTAGAATGAATCTAAGCAATTGGTTGTTGAAATTCATTTCAGACTTGCATTTCTTTAAAATTTATAAAATTATAAAACATTATTAAAATATATAAAAATATTAAATAAATTTTAAAAAATAAAAATCAATTAAAAGTTAAGTCTAAAATGAATAAAAAATATACGATCATTTGAAATATCCAGATACACTCAAAACAAAAATTTAAAATTATAAAATTTTATAAAATATTAAAAAATATTTTTCTAAAATAATGAGATGTCTATCAATGTTTTAATTTTATTGTTACCTTTTAAATTATATAAAAATATTTTTTAGAAAATAAATATATAAATGAATTTTAATTTTATTAATCATATGATTAAAGTATTTTTATTAAAATATATCTGATTAAAAATGTGTATCTATTATTTTCTTACATGTGTATTCTAAAAGGTTCAAATAATTAAATATATTCTCACACTTCTTTTTTGAACAACTTTACACGTATGATTAATAAAATTAAATTTTTATTTATATATTTATTTTTAAAATATTTTTATTATTTATATGGCGTAAAAGGTACCAATATATCAAAAATTGACACACAAATCATATTTTCTAAAGAAAAACAATTTTTAATATTTTTAAAACTTTATATAATTTAGTAAAATCGTCTTAGTGAATCTGGACAAGAATTTGTCTAGATTAAAACTGAATCTGAACCATCATTTGTCCAGATTCATTTTGGATTTAACTTTTAAATAGTTTTTATTTTTGAAATTTTATATTTTATTAATTTTAAAATTTCTAATAATGTTTTAAAATTTTGTAATTTTTTATATTTTTAAAAAAATTTAATTATGAAATGAATTAAGACAAATAATTATTCAAGTTCATTCCAAAAAAAATTAATTTTTTAAATTTTTGCTAATGTAGCACTACCACACTATTAATTGTCTCTAGCATAGAGCACCATGTCATCATCATAACGGTCAAAGACAGAAAAAGTTTGTCAAATGACTTAATTGACATAATTTGAGACTTTGAGAACTTAATTAAAGTCATTTTTCGCATGAAAAGGCTTAATTGAATTTTTCACTAAAATTTCAGGACTTATGTACCCCTTTAACCTATTTTGAACTAAATTTTGGTTTTTACCTGATAAATATACAAATTCATCATCGTATGATTAAAAGTTATGATGTTAAATGGTTAGTTTGTTGTTTTAAAAAAATCTTTACACATTAATTTGATCCCTATTTTTTATTTTGAAGTAAATTGAATATTAAAGTCAAATTTAAATATTTAATTGAGATAACAAAAAGCTTAAGTATTAAATTGTAAAAATTAAGGTAGCAGATTGAATATTAAGCCAAACTCCAATACCAAACTAGAGCAAAAAAGTTTTAGTACCAAATTGAACATTAAAATCAAACTTTGTTGTCAAATATTATATTAACCCAAGTAAAAAGATAATTGTTTTTTCAATAAAAGAAAATAATTTATTAATAATAAAATTTTCATCAATAAATGATCATATAAACTTAAAAAGAGCCCATGTGTCTGAATTTTATAAAAATTATTTCGTTTATATAAATTAATTGTAATTATTTTCTATCCAATGGCACCAAATTTTTTAAAGAAAAAATAATTCTTTTGTAGTAAGTGAATAAGATAAACTTTACGAGGATGTCAAATTAGCACGTGGAAGACAGGTTTACCACAAAGGGTCACGTGTTACCTACGGGAGTCGAGGAGTTGATCATTTGCGAACAACTTGAGTAATTAGGTTCAAAATCATTGCAAGTTTAATAATGTTAATAATGAAATTAAACTATAATTATGAATAATATTTATATATTAACCACAATAATTTTAACTCAATAATCAAAATTAAAAAAATCAAATGTTAAATGAAAATTTTTCCCAACCTTCAAGTAGGGTTGTAAATGAATTGATTTTGAATAAATGAACTTTTGTTCATGTTTTTTTTGTTTATTTTGAACCTTATGATGATTCTCTTTATTTTTGAATATTAAAGAATAATACTCTCACCACTAAATTGACCTTGTGAACTCAACAAGTATAACCACAATACTAACAATTTGCGCTCTAAGAAACCTTCCTTAACTTGAACAAGAAAAATGCTAAAAACTCTCGCTACAAAAACCTATACAAGTCTCCCCTTTAAATAGATCTTTGTTCGAGACTTGCTAACATGGAAGATTTATTACAATCCCATTAAAACAATAATACAACAAATTGTGTATAGTATAATAATAGAGAATAGATCAAACGTGGACTCTTGACAACTAATCTCATATAGTTTCAATCCAATCCAAATGTCTATGTTGGAAAGGATTGTATCAGATAATTTAATTCGCTCCAATTTTCAGTAATATTTTTCCAAGTAATACAATCTTTATTGTTGGGCTAAATATTCTCCAAATAATTAGCATGACCCATTCAAATCGTTAAATAAATTGCTAATACTCAAATATGGCAACTGTCACTCAATAGCTCCAATGCGAGAGAAGTGGGCACTCGAAAGTTACTACAGTAAGAAAGTGAAATATTGTCCTTGATATAATAAAATAAGGAAATAAAGTGACAAAAAAAGGGAATTTTGAGTTATGTCAACAAAATCTGTTTTGGAAGTACATTATGATATATTAATTCAAGAAACGACTAAATCACAAAAGTGAGAAAAGTTTTGTGGCTCAAGAGTAAATACTCAAAATTTTAAGGGTTAAAGTGTAAATGTAAAAAAAGTTGAAAGACCAATAGTGAAAATATTTTAAGGGTGGAAGGATCTAAAACTAAGGAAATTGGATGAATTAGGACCAAATTGAATAAGTGGAAAAAGTCTAAGGGGTTAAATCATAATTTTACTAAAATGAGTGATGAGTCAATGGATGAATTTTGAAGGATCATGAGGGGCAAAATGGTCATTTAGCAAGAAAGATAATTGTAGAAACCATTCTTTTGAAAACAGGGATCGACTTTGTTTGAAAGTAAAAATTAAAATGGGAGTCGCCACCGATCTTTTATTAGGTGTGATCTGATCACCTTTGTTTTAATAAATCAATTTTAGTTTACTAAAACAGGGCCTTTGGTCTACGAAACTTGAGAGAATGAGTTCGGGAGTCAGTTACGTGCGAGGAAGGATTAGCACCCTCGACACGCCCAAAAATTGGTACCGAATTGATTAGTTAGTGTCTTAATGTCGAAAATTAAAAATCGGGAAGGGACTTGAAATACGATCTTTTCTATTAATATTGATTTTAAAATTCTTGAATTGGCTTAAATCGATTTGTTTAAAGATTTCCTTATCTCGAGATATCGGAGTATCACATCCCGTAAGTTAGGACACAATACCATGAATTCCCGAGCACAAGGTCGTCTTTTAATTTATATTGGAAATCCTTGTATTTCAAAACTCAAAAGGATGTTTAGCTATTTAGAACCAACGAGAGAACCGAAACCCCGTAAGTTAGGGCACAATTCTTCGACGTTCCAGAATGCGAAACATTGCCTTATTTATTGAAATTAGTAAAAACGTGAATAAAAATCTTTAAAGTAATGAACAACAGAATGATATAAAATGGGCGGGAGACAAAAAATAAACGAGTTGGAAATACATTGAAACAAATAATAAATATGACAAAAATATTAAAACAATAACAATGCATGCGATATATTATACGTAATAATAGCATCCAACGTGAAATAAAAACAATGAATATATACATAATAAAGATATTGAGAATATGTACGTAAAATATATATATATATATATATAAATAGTAATAGTGTTAGAAATATACTATATATAGTGTTTGAAGTATATACATAAGATAGTAAAAATATATAACTAGTAATGTTAAAATATGTATAATATATACATATATATATATATATATATAAAATAAATATTGAAAATGTATGTACATAACGATATGAAAAATATATACATAATAATATTAAAATAAAATAATAAATGATGACAAAGAAAATAATAGGTATAGTAATAAATATAATGATATATAAAAATAATACTATGAATAAAAGTATATATATACTGTATAATAAAATGTATATACTAGTATTAACAATATAATAGGATAAAATAGATATAATAATACATACATACATAATATGGTATTAAAAGTATTTACATAGCATTTACATATTAGAAACAATAATGTTAAAAGTACCTATTAATAATATTATATAATAATAATAATAATAATAATAATAATAATAGTAAAAATACAAAAAAAGTATGACGTAATAATGAGGTAAGGAAAATAAAATATAATATATTAGATATATAAATATAATAGTAAATATAATAATGTTAAAAATACCATACATAAAGAGTATATATAAACATATATAATAAAAATATACACTAATATTTATAAATAATAATAGTAAATGTAATAATAATAATAATAATATTAAGTATAGTATAAATAATATGTACATAACAGAATAATAATAAGTAACAATAATAATAATAATAATATAGAAATTCAAAAAGTAAACATAATATAATGATATTAAAATAAAATATACACTAATATTTATAAATAATAATAGTAAATATAATAATAATAATAATAATAATAATAATAATAATAATAATAATATTAAGTATAGTATAAATAATATATACATAACAAGAATAATAATAAGTAACAATAATAATAATAATAATATAGAAATTCAAAAAACTAAACATAATATAATAATATTAAAATAAAATAATTTAAAAATACTATGTAGATATAAATACATATACATATGTAAATAAAATATAAACTAATATAATAATAACGATAATTGAATAATATTTAAAATGAAATAAAATAACAAAGATAATACGAAAATAAACTAAAATCTAAAAAAGGACTAAATTTTGAACAAAAACAAAGTTTTGGGGTAATTTTAAAGAGAAATAAAGAAAAAGGATCAAAATGCTACACGCGCATAACCTGGGAGGACTAAAATAGCAAATATTCCTTCCCATCAAAACATAATATATCAGTGGGGACTAAATTGAAAAGCGCAACAACTTCATGGGGCAAATTTTAAAATAAAAAAAATTTGATTGCAAAAGCTTGAAAACGCGGAAGGACCGTACGCGCAAATTTTCCCTTTTTCAAAAACACGCGGATCCTGAGGCGGGTCGGGTCGGGTCGGACGGGTCGCATCAAAACGACGCTGTTTGGGGTTAATGGCAACCCCAAAACGACGCTGCTTTGGGAGGCTATATAAAGGCCAAAATTAACAAAAAAAATCATTTGGTGAGGAGAGAAAGAAAAAAAAGGAGAGAAGGAAGAGAGAGGGAGAGGGAGGAGGACTTGACCATGGACCGATCACAGTTTGATCACGGACCGCCGACCGCCATCACGGACACCGTCCACGGTGGCCGGAAAAGGTAAATTTTTTTTTATTTTTTTTGCTTAATAATATATGTATATATATATGTATATGTGATTGAGTAAACGAGAAAGGAGTAAAAGAAACCGATTTAAAAAAAGGAAAATCACCTTAAGGTTTCGGCTACTGTTTTGCGTTTTTGACTCTTTTTCTTTGGACTGCTTTGTTTTTTTTTGTGTACTAACACATTGTTTGGCTTTTATTTCAAAGATCTGATATTTTTATTTCTCAAAACAGCCCTCTTCTGTACATTGATCTCATTTCGGCTTTTATAGCCTTTACAAGTTCTTTTTCTATTATTTTTTACTATTGTTGCGTACTTGCTTCCTTCCTCTGTCTTTGCAGGTGCGGTGGGAGTGTGTGATGGTGCTGGTGGCAGACAACATGGGAGATTGGGGAGAGGCAAGTGGCTGAGTCAGCCGAATTTAGGGACTAGGGTTTCGGTTGGGCTAGCTTAGGGTTAGGGGTAATAGTTGTAAATGGGTCAAGGGATTTGGGTGTAAATGGGCCATTCGGGTTTGGGTAGTTAAAAGGGGTAAATGGGTAATTGGGTTTATCTTATTGGGCTCCGGGTATTGTAATGTAAATGGGCTTATGGGGTTTAATGTAAATAGGCCCAAAATTGGCTTATAACAGCTGCCCCTCTTTGCTCATTGTCGTATAACGGGAATAGAGCAAAGACACAAAGAAAGGCCAATTTTGCCTAATCTCGTCGAGTCTTGACTTCTTTGGTGCTTCTCTTGTTCATGTAGTCTCTTTTCAGTCCACCCTATCTTGTAGCTTTGGTTCAATCTATTGCATCTTTTGATATATGCCTTGTAGCTTTAAACTATTCCAATGTAACTTCAAGGATATAAAATTTGTAGCTTTGATTTGCTTCACTGCATCTTCAGGAAGGTGAGATCTACAACTTCAATCTGTTCTTCTATCACTTCAATGAGGTAAGGTTTGTAGTCTTTTCTTCTGCGACTTCAGAAAGAAAAGATCTGATGTCCTCGATTAACTCCGCTGCAACTTCAGGGAGACAAGTTCTGGTGTCTTCAATCAGCTCCAATCTTTATTCTTTACTCGGCATGTGATCCTTTCACGATATGAGTTGATTTTTTTTGACAAAAATAAATTGAAAAAGCATACTTTGAAAATACCTCGACATGTGACCCGAGGCTCAGCTCACCTCTCGCAATATGAGTTGATTTTGACAAACAGGAATTGAAATTACCTCAGCGTGTCCTGAGGCTCAACTCACCTCTCGCAATATGAGTTGATTTTCTTTCTTTCTTTCTTTTTTTTGAAAGGCAGAAATTGGAAAACAGAAATTGAAAATACCTTAGCGTGCCCTGACGCTCAACTCACCTCTCGCAATATGAGTTGATTTTTGAAAAACAGAAATTGAAATTACCTCAGCGCGTCCTGAGGCTCAACTCCCCTCTCGCAATGAGTTGATTTTTTTGAAAGACAAAAATTGAAAATACCTCAGCATGTCTTGAGGCTCAACTCATTTATCGCAATATGAGTTGATTTTTTTGAAAACATAAATTGAAATTACCTCAACGTGTCTTAAGGCTCAACTCATTTCTCGCAATATGAGTTGAATTTTGAAACATAAATTAATAAACAAAAATTGCCAATACCTCAGCATGCCCCGAGGCTCAACTCACCTCTCGCATTATGAGTTGATTTTTTTTTGAAAGATAGAAATTGAAAATACCTCAGCATGTGAACCGAGGCTCAACTCACCACTCGCAATATGAGTTGATTTTTGAAAACATAAATTGAAAATACCTCAACGTGTCTTGAGGTTCAACTCATTACTCGCAATATGAGTTGAATTTTGAAAACAGAAATTAAAATTACCTCAGCATGTCTTGAGGCTCAACTCACCTCTCGCAATATGAGTCGATTGTTTTTTTTGAAAAACAGAAATTGAAAATACCTCAGCATGTCTTGAGGCTCAACTCATTTCTCGCAATCTGAGTTGAATTTTGAAAATAAAAATTGAAATTACCTCAACGTGTCTTGAGGCTCAACTCATTTCTCGCAATATGAGTTGAATTTTGAAAATAGAAATAAAAATTACCTCAACGTGTCTTAAGGCTCAACTCATTTCTCGTAATATGAGTTGAATTTTGAAAATAGAAATAAAAATATCAAAATACCAAAACCTGTTATCTGGTGGAACTCAGGTGTCTTTTCCTTTGATTCAGTACAACTATCATAACATTTTCTCGCTCCACTAGAGTATCTGTATATGTCATGCATGACGTTATCATGATATGCACATGTTTGTCTTGAATGATTTTATGCCTACATGATTATGCTATGAGTTTTAGGCATGTTTGTCGTATGTCCTTCTTCGTCATGATTTTTGCGATGACATGTATTCATTACTTCGGCTTTTGACTTTCTCTTTAGGCCCTGTACCCGTCCTCAGTCTTCACGAACAATCTGCGTTTCTCAGTTATCGCTCTCTTACCCCTGGTTGAACTTTGTCCTTGCTTTGAGGCTCTTGTACTTATCAAGTTCTTATCCAGGTAGTGCTTAACATTTCTTTTGTTTAGAGTATGTCATTTCACTATTTATCATGAAAATAAACGACATAATGAGATGCATGAAAATGGTCAGGTAGGGACAAAAGGATACCTCACATTTATTTATTTCAAACGTGGCAAACAAAGAAAATTAACCAATGATAACGAAAAAATGTCATAAAGAGAAAAGGGATCACATTCAATGGATACAGATACTCTAGATATTCAACACATGAGCTCTTCCACGTTTCTTATCAAGAATCTTTTCGAGCATGGCTTCTGTAGAGGATTTCGAGCTACTGAAAAAAGCTTTAAATACTGTAGTCTCGCTGTTTAACCCACCGTTCAACCGCCTTACTCTTTAAGCACGGGTTTGCTTCATTAGAATGCCCTTTCGGGTTTTCATCCTAATCTTTTGTGTTAATCAAGATGCCCTTTTTGGGTTTTCACCTTGATATTTTTTTTCTTTTTCTTTTTAGGCATAATATTTCTTCACAGCATCTGAGTTCACTGGATTCTGTAGCTCCTTCCTATCCATCTCAGTGAGAATCAAAGCTTCGCCTGAGAATGCCTTCTTTACGACGTATGGTCCTTCCCAATTTGGTGCCCATTTTCCTCTTAAGTCCTTCTATATTGGGAGAATCTTTCTCAGTACGAGTTCTCCTTCGTGGAATTCTCTTGGCCGTACTTTCTTATCATGGGCCGCGATTATTCTCTTCTGGTACATCTGTCCGTGACAAATTGCCTTTAAACATTTTTCTTCGATGAGGTTTAACTGGTCATATCGAGCTTGAACCCATTCTACTTCCTCTAGTTTTGACTCTATTAATACTCGTAAAAAGGGGATTTCAACTTCTGGGTAGCACAGCCTTCATTCCATAGACCAGAGAGAAAGGAGTTGCTCCCGTAGATGTCCGTACAGATGTGCGATATGCATACAAAGCAAATGGTAGCTTATCGTGCCAGTCTTTATATGTCTCGGTCATTTTCCCAATAATCTTCTTAATATTCTTGTTGGCCGCTTCAACAGCTCCGTTCATTTTCGGGCGATAGGGCGATGAGTTATGATGTTTTATTTGAAATTGCTCACACACACTTCCTTTATCATCTTGTTGTTCAGATTCAAAGTGTTATCTGAAATGATTCTTTCAGGTAAACCATATCGACAAATGATTTCTTTTTTCAAAAATCTACAAACTGCAGTCTTTGTCACATTGGCAAACGAAGCAGCTTCTATCCATTTTGTGAAGTAATCAATAACCACAAAAATGAACCGGTGTCCATTAGAAGCTTTTGGGGAAATTGGCCCTATAACATCCATGCCCCACATAGAAAAGGGCCATGGAGAAGCCATGACATGAAGGGGCGAAGGGACTACATGAATCTTATCGCCATAAATTGACATTTGTGGCATTTTCTTGCAAAACTAATGCAGTCGCTTTCCATCGTCAGCCAGTAGTAACTGAGTCTCATAATCTTCCTGGCCATAGTGAAGCCATTGGCATGTGTCCCACAAATTCCCTCGTGGACATCTTCAAGTATTTTTCTGGCTTCAATAGCATCTACGCATCTTAAGAGTACCTGATCTTTTCCTCTTTTGTACAGGATATCCCCATCAAGAACAAATCCAGTTGCCATTCTTCTAATTGTCCTTTTGTCGTTCTCATTTGCTTGTTCAGGATACATTTGATTCTTGACATATTTTAAGACATCATGGAACCATGGTCGTCCATCTGGTTCTTTTTCAATGCTGAAACAATATGCAGGGACTTCATATATGCTTATTTGAAGTGGCATTATTTCTGTTTCTTTGTTTGCTTTGAATATTGAAGCCAAAGTGGCCAAGGTATCAGCCAATTGGTTTTCTTCTCGTGGGAGGTAATTAAAAGTTATTTCTTCGAATTCTTTAATCAACTCTGCCACTAGATCACTGTATTTAACCAGTTTCGAATCTCTCCCTTCCCAATCTCCACGGATTTGGTAAATCACTAAGGCTGAGTCTCCGTATACCTCTAAAGTTTTGACGTTTCATTCAATAGCTGCACGAAGTCTCATGATACATGCCTCATATTCCGCTATGTTATTGGTACAGAGGAAATTTAGCCTGGCAGTGAGTGGGTAATGGTTCTCTTCTGGCGATACTAAAACTGCTCCAATCCCATGCCCCAATGCGTTCGATGCACCATCAAAGCTCATCTTCCATGACTTCTTTTTTGATGACTCGCCCTCTTTTTCTGTAATACACATCAAATCTTCATCCGGGAAATCAAATCTCAATGGCTCATATTCATCCATTATTCGGGTTGCTAAGAAGTCAGCTATTGCGCTCCCCTTCATCGACTTCTGCTTACATAGGCAATGTCGTATTCTGATAGGAGGATCTGCCATCGTGCTATTCTTCCGGAGAGTGCCGGTGATTCCATCATGTATTTTATTGGGTTCAGCTTTGAGATTAACCATGTCGTATGATACAACATATATTGCCTGAGTCTCCGAGCTACCCAAACCAGAGCACAACAGTATTTTTCAATGGACGGATACTTTGCCTCATATTCAGTGAACTTTTTGCTGAGGTAGTAGATCGCCTTTTCTTTCTTTCCTGACTCGTCATGTTGCCCCAGAACGCAGCCCATTGAATTTTCAAACACAGTCAAATACAATATCAATAGTCTTTCTGGAGTTGGCGGTACTAGCACTGGAGGACTAGACAAATATTGTTTTATCTTATCAAAGGCCACCTGGCATTCCTTATTCCATTCTCTCGGGTTATGTTTTCGAAGAAGCCGAAAGATTGGGTCGCATTGGTTGGTAAGTTAAGCGATGAATTGGGTGATGTAGTTTAACCTCCCTAAAAATCCTTTGACTTCCTTTTGCGTGCGCGGAAGTGGTAACTCTTGAATGGCTTTTATTTTATCTGGATCAACCTCGATACCTCTTTCACTGACAATGAAGCCTAGCAACTTTCCCAAGGTAGCCCCAAACGTACATTTGGCTGGATTAAGCTTTAGCTGAAACTTTTTCAGCCTTCCGAACAACTTCTTGAAGTTCACTACATGCTCTTCTTCGCCTGGGGACTTGACAATCATATCGTCAACGTAGATCTCTATTTCTTTATGCATCATGTCATGGAATAGCGTCACCATAGCCCTCTGATATGTTGCCCCAGCATTCTTTAACCCAAATGGCATTACTTTGTAGCAGAACGTTCCCCACATCGTTATGAAGGTAGTTTTCTCCATATCTTCCGGGGCCATTTTGATCTGATTGTACCCCGAGAATCCATCCATGAAGGAAAATAACAAATGTTTTGCCGTGTTATCCACCAATATATCAATGTGCGGTAAGGGAAAATTATCTTTAGGACTTGCTCGATTCAGGTCACGATAATCCACACACATTCGTACTTTGCCGTCTTTCTTTAGTACCGGGACTATGTTAGCCACCCATTCTGGATATTTTGAGGCTTGTAAAAAGCTAGCATCAAATTGCTTCTTAACTTCTTCTCTTATTTTCAACAACATCTCAGGTCTCATATGTCTTAGCTTTTGTTGAATGGGCTTGCATTCTGGCTTTAATGGGAGCTTATGGACCGCTACATCTTCATCCAATCTTGGCATGTCTTGATATGACCATGCGAATATATCTTTGTACTCGCGGAGCAAAGCAATCAAATTATGCCTGGTGCCCCCTGAAATAGAAGTCCCAATCTTCACTTCTTGCTTCCTTTCTTCAATTCCCAGATTTATTGTTTCAACAGATTCTTGATGAGGCAAAATCTGTTTATCCTCTTGTTCCACCATTCTTAGCAAGTCAGGAGACGAGACATAGTATTCAACATTTTTTTTGGCTTCGAATTCTCCTAAACAAACAACCTTCTCAAAATCAATTTCAGGACTCGTAACGGGTTTGTTCATGCTGTTGACATCTGAGCACCTAAAAGTTGAATGGAAAAGGAAACTATAGAGGGGCATCCAAGTATTGGAACCAACAAACGAAATGTTATGGCATGGCATGAGGCAAATGTAAGGATTGGCTATGAAATGAGAAAATGATTATGAAATTAGTGATAATGTGAAAGATTATGACAAAATGCATCTTCATTGATATTCATTTGAATGATAAAGAGCGAATGCAGGCTCTTACAAAAGAATTCTATTATATCTAAGGACATAACAGAATGTTAACGTTTGAGCATTACTCTGAAGACTTGTAACTACAAGAAGATCCTTGGCAGTCTAATTGTTTAACCTGAAACCCAGGGGATAAGGACCTATCCTTGAGACGTCTTTACTTACGTTAGCTCCTTTGTCAATGACGTTTATACTGATATTCTGAAAACCCTTTTCGATTATTAACATTGTGCCTTGTGCATTATCCCGCCCCGAGTATATCATTCCCGCAGACATAAATATTCTTGACAAAAGAGGGAATTCCATAGGCTCCCATTCTGGTTCTCGGCTTAAGGTTCTCGCGATCCTTCTTTCCTAATCTTTCTTCCACTGCCTTCTTCTTTGACACATGTCCGGCTGGAAACCTAAACCGTATCGGGCCCTGTGGTGTACTGACCTTAGAGCCCTAACTATTCCTTGCAGATATCTCCCTAAACCTCTTCTTGCTCGAGCTCCCCTTCCTATAGTCAACTTGATACCATCCTGGTATTTCTCGACAGTTTTGGCTCGGGAATTTTGTTACCCTCAGCGATGAATGTGGCATTGAAAAATTCAAGGGATCGGAAGGAACATTCTACTGCATCTTTACTTACTTCAAGGTATGGCGCATCAGCAGAGATAGATGCGATAATGTCTTCTTCTCCCTCGACAGTGACCAAACAACCATCCATAATAAATTTCACCTTTTGATGGAGGGATGATGGGACTGCTCCAACAGAATGGATCCAAGTTCTTCCCAAGAGACAATTGTATGATGGTGTAATGTCCATGACTTGAAACTCAACATCGTATATGTAGGGACCCACTTCTAGAGGGATCTTGATTTTTCTCATAACTTCTCGTCTTGTTCCATCGAATGCCCTTACTGTAGAATGGCAAGGCCTTAGATAGGATAAATCCATCAGAATTCTGGAAAGTGTGGCCAAAGGCATGACATTGAGTGCCGATCCATTGTCGATGAGCACGTTCGGTATTATATAGCCCTTACAACGGGTTGTGATATGCAATGCTTTCACTGAGCCTCTACCATTGGGCGGTATTTCATCATCACTAAAAGAAATGAAATTATCTGCATTCAAGTTGTTCATCCATCTATCCAGTTTTTCAACGGATACATTGTTTGCCACACAAGCTTCATTTAACACTTTCAGCAGAGCGTTCCGGTGTGGTTTTGAATTCAACAGCAGAGATAATACCGAGATTCACGCTGGCTGCTTACTCAATTGTTCTACCACATTGTACTCACTGTGCTTGATAAATTTTAAGAATTCCTGTGCTTCCTCCTCGTCCACAGGCTTTTTAACTTCTTATTCAGGCACAGTTTCATGCTCATCTTCGGTCACGTGCATCGGTGCTTTTCCTTTCTGTTTCAAGTCACTGTTCTTCTTCACCTCCTTCGAATAACATCTTCCACTACGAGTGAAATGACCTACTTCCCCGACACTTTCAGTCATGGCTTTGGGTTTTTCATCTTCAGGTGTGACGATATTAACGTCATATTTCTATTGTACTGCTTTATTGTCCTTGTAAGGGAAATGAGACGGTACTTCAATTATCTTTTTTGGTTTCACCGGCCCCTTCCTTGCATCGTAATAAATTACGAATGGTCGATCGGCGCTATACGGAAAACCTGACGATCGATTGTCAGAGGCACATACTTCTTTCTCATTGGCCTCTCCTTCATTAATGATCTGAATCTCCTTATTATCTATCCGGTCTTGCAGTAACCTTTTAAATTCTTTACATGATTGAATGTCGTGCCCTACAATTCCATGAAAATCACAAAAAACCTGACATTCTTTTCTGAAATTATCGTCAGGGCGACAGAGCAATCCATTCTTAATCAGTGCCTCCCAGATTTTCTGCAGATGCGTCCTTATTTCTGAAACACATCTTCTAACTTGCCATTCATCTTCTTTCCCCACTGTGCTCACATTCCTTTCAGTATGGTTAGGGAACAGGTTCCCAGTTGCATTACTGGCACTATCGAATCGTAGGATACTCGCATCAATTAGTCATTGAACTCTCCTCTTAAAGGCTAGGCAATTTTCCGTGGAATGTCTCTGGTTTCCCGCATGGTATGCACAACTAGCGTTTGGGTCGTACCATTTCGGTATGGGGGCCTCAAGGGTGCCATATAATGTGGGGATATCAATTGCTTCTCCAAAATTTTTGGGTACAGTTCCCCATATGACACAAGGATAGGGGTAAATTGTGGTCTCTCGGAATTGGGTTTTACTGGCCTCTGCTCGTTTTTGGATTGACCTTGGGCGGGTATTGTATTTTGTGGGAATGTGGCGGTTGATCTCGGGTTACTTGTGGTGTAAACGGGGTAAGAAGAGTAAGGAGGCGGAGTTTGGTAGTAAGGGGTTTAAGGAGGATAATAAAAATTTGGAGGTGGGTAATTTCGAGGTCGGGGTTGGTTTGGATACGGATTAGGGGTATAATAGCTTCCCATTCTCACCATGTGGGTTTCTGGTTCTTTCTTCTTCATAGGCGCTACCCTTCTTGAACTTTCTTGACCTTCCATTCTACCGCACTTGACGGCATTCTCTATAAGCTCACCGGATATTATAATATCCGCGAAGTCTTTCGAGGCGCTTCCTACTAGTTTGTCATAAAACGGCATCTTTAAGGTGTTGATAAAAAGGACGGTTATCTCCTTTTTCGTTAGTGGAGGTTCCACTTGGGCTGAGACGTCCCTCTATCTCTGCGCATACTGTCTAAAAGTTTCTGACGGCTTTTTCTCCATCATTTGTAAAGTCATCCGATCAGGTACCATATCTGATACATACTTGTATCGCTTCACGTAATGTCGACGCCAAGTCTTTCCAAGATCGTATCCTTTCCTTCATCGAAATGGTTGTACCACCGAAGAGCCGATCCTACTAGACTATCTTGAAAACAATGTACAGGTAGCTTATCTTCGTTCACGTAACCGATCATTTTTCGGCAAAATATGACAAGATGTGCTTTGGACATCTTGTCCCATCGTACTTTTCGAAATCAGGCACCTTGAACTTCAGAGGCAGGATTAGGTACCAAACTGAGTTCTTTAACACCTAGTGCAGAGAAGATTTCAGTGCCTTCTATTGCTTTAAGTCTTTCCTCCAAGCTCTTATACCTCTCTTGAGCCTCGTGATCATCTATTTTCAACTTGGCTATTTCGACTGAATCATCTAAATCTGGAACAACAGGATTGGCAGGGGTTGCGCCGGGATTTGACATAAATATTCCTTGCCTTAGATGAGCAAATGGCCTAGGTCGTTTTTCCAAGCCTGTGGATTCCCCTTGAGTATACCCTTTTTGTGCTACGTGGGCATGTGGTGGAGTGAATCCTGGGGGATAGAGTGGATCCTGGTCATGATTAATTCTTGATTGAGGTTCATACTATCGAGGTTCTGCATGGGTCCTTTTCCTTTGACCAAAACTGACATCATCTCCATCATTCTAGCCATTTGATCCTTTTGTTCAAGTGATTCCTCTCGAGATCTTACTATAAAATCCCTCGTTTCTTGCTGTGACTTAGCCAGTTGCTCTTGTAATTCCATTTGAATTCTTTCCATCTTCTCAATCCTTTCGTTGAATTCGGCCTCCATTACTCTAGCTTGTCGGCACGTTCTATACGAATGACGTGGTTCCAGTCTTGTGGTATTCAACTGCAAATTGTATGTTTTAACCTTAGCGAATAATTATGGGATATGTACATGCAATGAATGAATGTAAAAAGAGACGTTGATTCCAATTCAATTTCATTAGAAGAACTTTACTAGAAGAAAAATTTCTTTACATAGAACGGATGATTACATATACGACTTCGCCCTAATGCCCAAAGTCTTAACTTTCCTAAGAAGCCAAGCTAAGCTTCAGCCTCGGTTTAATTCTGACTCATACTTCAAACTCAATATATCAGCCTGAAGTGCCAAGGCTTGCAAGTGATCAGCTACCTCCCGAACCTGAGCTATAGCTTCGCCCATGACATAGTCTCTATCTCTAATCAGATTTTGAGAGTGGTGAAGCTGTTCTCTGTAATGGTTGTTGTTTGTCTCAAGAAGTTCCATTCGACTTTTGCTATCTCGCAGTGTGGTCTCTAGTTCTTCTATTTTCCCTTTCAACTCTTCGATCCTGCTCAGACTAGCCTTCAGTTTAATTATCGAATTATGGCTATGATGTTGCTGAAGTAATAATTCCAATTCAGCCACCCGAGCTCGTAACTTCTCCTTTTTGTTTTGGGTTTCTAACAAAATCTTCTTCAGAGTGTCCTCTCGTACTCGAGCATCTTGAAACCTTTTCTCCCAATAGTCGGCTCTAGTCTTTTCCTCTTTAATCTCTTGACGCCATTGTTCTGACGTTTTACCTAATCCGGCAGTTTTTATCGTTATACGAAGCTTCTTGTAATCGGTTTTCAGACTATCTATATCTTTCTCGACCTTATTCTTTCCTTTTCTTAACTTCTCGACCTCTAACTTGTGGATATCGACGTCTAACCCCAACTTTATTTTATCTTCTTCTAGCTGCTCTATCTTCTTCCCCAACTCCGAGTTTCTTTTCTCAAAATCTTGCTTAATGATCTTTAACTCGGATGGGATGACCCGTAAATGCTCCTCTATTGGTTGAGTGTTCCATTGATTCTGCCTAGGAATGTTGTCGTTGACTCTCCTACCCCACCACCATTCATGCTCGGGGGTCGTCATCGGGCCTGCGGTGAATCCTTTCATTCTTCGAGTTTGGTTCCATACATCTGATATCTCGCGAACCCTCTTCTTATAATTGTTGTCTTTATAGGGGAACTCATATTGTGCCAACCCTTGTGCCACCGGTATAAACTGCCTTGATCGATACTGCCTTAACACTATCAGTGGAGCGTATCCAACGGCTCCCCATATTCCAGCCAGAGGGACCTAGTCAAAATCACCGCACCTATATAAGATCTAGTCAGGAATCAACCATAGAGCCCTCCATTCAACGTCTTCGGCCCGTAAATTTTGGAGAATAGTTATCCACCTCTCTTCGGAGATGTTGTCCCGCCTCGATGTGGCTACTAATTCTCTTAATGGGGAATAATCCTTAGAGAATACCCGATATGAGACCTTCTCCACCTTCCAAAAATGACTATGGAACCAAGCTAAAAGAAGCTATGAGCAACCAATAAATCTTCTTTCGCCCGCTCTCCGGCATGCATTCAAGGATCGAAAAGTTTCTGCTAGGATTGCCGGGACGGGTGTGGTACCTTTATCAAGTCGATCGAATAAATCTGAGATGGCTTCATCTATGTGTCCAAGTGCTTTAGGAAAGACGATCAAACCATAGATGCTTAAGGCAAAAACATTAACCTTTTTCTTTAAATCTGGGTGTGCAAGGATCAAGTCCCTCAAATTCCTCCAAGGAATACATTTACTATCCCCTTTTTGCTTGATGCGGGCCGTAACCCATTGCTCGCTCATCCCTATGATATTCATCAATTTCTTCAAAAAGGGAAAGACGCTGACAGGTCTTGAATAAGCCCTATCAGCCTGAATCTTCGAGCAATTAAGTAACGCCATGTATTCCTCCACCATAGGTACTAAATCAACTCCTTCGAAAGTGAAGCAACTGTAAGCGGGATTCCAAAATTGCGCGAGGGCCCGAAACAAGTACTTGTCCACTTTTACATCGAGCAAATAGGGTAAGTCACCGTAGTTACAGTAAAAGAGTTGTTTGACTTCACCATTCCAACTATTCCATATATCCTTTAACTCTTGCAGGTCGTTCTGAGTCACACTGATGCGAGTGAAATCCCATAACTCTGATTCATATCCCTCGATCAAACTATCTCCTTTCTCCTGTTGCGTTCTCTCAGACCACACTCGGACGGCTGCATTATCCTCCACTCTATCAATAAATCCTTTTTCCATGCTAAACTCTTCTAATTAGTGACCGAACGTAAATCAACACCCTTTTATGATGAAATGTCATGCGAAAATAATCAAAATACAACAAGTCAGTATTATATATAAAGAATAGAATTCAAAGCAAATAAGGAGTAAATAAGCACCTAATCAGGTAACCACTAGGGTTCGGTGTGGTTCTACCTAGGGTAGGCTCTTATGGCTCATTACATGTAGTTTGGTTCTAAAGTAAAGGTACCTGAATTAGCAGATTCCTCGATCCTCATCCATTATAGTTTCATACAGACCGATTCGATTCAGGGGAATACATTTCCCTATGGCTATACGAAGGTGAAAACCTCACGAAGACGCAGGTACGGATGTATCCCGAAAGCGATCCACTATCCTATACGGAGGTGAAGACCTCACGAAGGAGTAGTTTTTCACTTCCACTTAAGAGGGTAAAATTGACCAATAATGCGATGCGATATGCAAAGATCCCTTAAAGAATTAAACCACTTAAAGCAAGCATATTATGAAGAGAGTCGCGAAAATAACAGACAACATGAAATGCAGTAAATTTAAAACCGATTTTCAAAATAATCAATTTAAGGCTCGACTCTCGAGGTCCCCAGCGGAGTCGCCAAGCTGTCGAAACCAATCTTTTGAAAATGGGGATCGACTTTGTTTGAAAGTGAAAATTAAAATGGGAGTCGCCACCGATCTTTTATTAGGTGTGATCGGATCACCTTTGTTTTAATAAATCAATTTTAGTTTACTAAAACAGGCCTTTGGTCTCTGAAACTTGAGAGAATGAGTTCGAGTCGATTACGTGCGAGGAAGGATTAGCACGCTCGACACGCCCAAAAATTGGTACCGAATTGATTAGTTAGTGTCTTAATGTCGAAAATTAAAAATCGGGAAGGGACTTGAAATACGATCTTTTCTATTAATACTGATTTTAAAATTCTTGAATTGGCTTAAATCGATTTGTTTAAAGATTTCCTTATCTCGAGATATCAGAGTATCACATCCCGTAAGTTAGGACACAATACCATGAATTCCCGAGCACAAGGTCGTCTTTTAATTTATATTGGAAATCTGTGTATTTTAAAACTCAAAAGGATATTTAGCTATTTAGAACCAACGAGAGAACCGAAACCCCGTAAGTTAGGGCACAATTCTTCGACGTTCCAGAATACGAAACATTGCCTTATTTATTGAAATTAGTAAAAACATGAATAAAAATCTTTAAAGTAATGAACAACAGAATGATATAAAATGGGCGGGAGACAAAAAATAAACGAGTTGGAAATACATTGAAACAAATAATAAATATGCAAAAATATTAAAACAATAACAATGCATGCGGTATATTAAACGTAATAATAGCCTCCAACGTGAAATAAAAACAATGAATATATACATAATAAAGATATTGAGAGTATGCACGTAAAATATATATATATATATATATATATATAAATAGTAATAGTGTTAGAAATATACTATATATAGTGTTTGAAGTATATACATAAGATAGTAAAATATATAACTAGTAATGTTAAAATATATATAATATATACATATATATATATAAAATAAATATTGAAAATGTATGTACATAACGATATGAAAAATATATACATAATAATATTAAAATAAAATAATAAATGATGACAATTGAAAATAATAGGTATAGTAATAAATATAATGATATATGAAAATAATACTATGTATAAAAGTATATATATACTCGTATAATAAAATGTATATACTAGTATTAACAATATAATAGGATAAAAATAGATATAATAATACATACATACATAATATGGTATTAAAAGTATTTACATAGCATTTACATATTAGAAACAATAATGTTAAAAGTACCTATTAATAATATTATATAAATATAATAAATAATAATAATAATGATAATAATAATAATAATAATAATAATAATAACAATAATAGCAATAATAGTAAAAATACAAAAGAAAGTATGACGTAATATGAGGTAAGGAAAATAAAATATAATATATTAGATATATAAATATAATAGTAAATATAATAATGTTAAAAATACCATACATAAAGAGTATATATAAACATATATAATAAAATATACACTAATATTTATAAATAATAATAGTAAATGTAATAATAATAATAATAATAATATTAAGTATAGTTTAAATAATATGTACATAACAATAATAATAATAAGTAACAATAATAATAATAATAATATAGAAATTCAAAAAGTAAACATAATATAATGATATTAAAATAAAATATACACTAATATTTATAAATAATAATAGTAAATATAATAATAATAATAATAATAATAATAATAATAATAATAATAATAATAATAATAATAATGATAATAATAATAATAATATTAAGTATAGTATAAATAATATGTACATAACAAGTAATAATAAGTAACAATAATAATAATAATAATAATATAGAAATTCAAAAAAATAAACATAATATAATAATATTAAAATAAAATAATTTAAAAATACTATGTAGATATAAATACATATACGTATGTAAATAAAATATACACTAATATAATAATAACGATAATTGAATAATATTTAAAATGAAATAAAATAACAAAGATAATACGAAAATAAACTAAAATCTAAAAAGGACTAAATTTTGAACAAGAACAAAGTTTTGGGGTAATTTTAAAGAGAAATAAAGAAAAGAATCAAAATGCTACACGCAAGATAACTGGGAAGACTAAAATAGCAAATATTCCTTCCCATCAAAACACAATATATCGATGGGGACTAAATTGAAAAGCGACAACTTCATGGGGCAAATTTTAAAATAAAAAACTTGATTGCAAAAGCTTGAAAACGCGAAGGACCGTGACGCAAGAATTCCCCTTTTCCAAAAACACGCGGATCCCGAGGCGGCCTGTCCGGTCGACGGGTCGCATCAAAACGACGTCGTTTGGGGTTAATATGACCCCAAAACGACGTCGCTTTGGGAGGCTATATAAAGGCCAAAATTAACAAAAAAAAATCATTTAGTGAGAGAGAAAGAAAAAAAAAGGAGAGAAGGAAGAGAGAGGAGAGGAGGAGGACTTAGGCCATGGACCCACACAGTCCGATCATGGGACCGTCATGCGGCCACCGTCCACGGTGGCGAAAAAAATAATTTTTTTGCTTAATAATATATGTATATATATATGTATATGTGATTGAGTAAATGAGAAAGGAGTAAAAGAAACCGATTTAAAAAAAGGAAGATCACCTTAAGGTTTCGGCTACTGTTTTGGCTTTTTTGACTCTTTTTCTTTGGACTGCTTTGTTTATTTTTGTGTACTAACACATTGTTTGACTTTTATTTCAAATATCTGATATTTTTATTTCTCAAAACAGCCCCCTCTGTACATTGATCTCATTTCGCTTTTATAGCCTTTACAAGTTCTTTTTCTATTATTTTTACTATTGTTGCGTGCTTGCTTCCTTCTTCTTCTTTTGCAAAAGCGGTGGGAGTGTGTGATGGTGCTGGTGACAGACAACATGGGAGATTGGGGAGAGGCAAGTGGCTGAGTCAGCTGAATTTAGGGACTAGGGTTTCGGTTGGGCTAGCTTAGGGTTAGGGGTAATAGTTGTAAATGGGTCAAGGGATTTGGGTGTAAATGGGCCATTCGGGTTTGGGTAGTTAAAAGGGGTAAATGGGTAATTAGGTTTATCTTATTGGGCTCCGGGTATTGTAATATAAATGGGCTTATGGGGTTTAATGTAAATGGGCCCAAAATTGGCCTATAACAATAATTTTGAAAAGTAATAATGATGTTGGTGATATTTTAGATTAATTAAATAAATATTAGTTTATTTAAATCAAATTTATTTATATTTTATTACTTTTTTTAGTATATAAGGAAAGAAAGATGAAGAATTCTCTTCATGTTACCATGTTCTCAATGTGAGAAGAAGAAAGAAAGATAATTTTTTTCTTTACAATTTGGTCCTTTCACCAAAAATTCACTATTTTCACTTAGAAATCAAAAGAATTTCCATAGCTACCAAGAGAGAAAGATAATAAGGAGACTATGAGGAGTTATAATATCAAGTTAGATTCAAGAAATAGAAGCTTGAGGAGAGAGAAAGTTAAGTTAAAGTTTGGTTTCAAGAGAATGAGGTATAGATGTTAAGGTTTTATGTTATTTTTAAGTTTAGTAATGATAGAAAAGCATAAAAATGGGTTGTATTGAATGCCATGAATATTCAGATAGCATGGGTTTGCATTAGGAATGGCTAATTTGCATATTTTAGGCTCAGGGACTAAATTGAATAAAGGTAAAATTTTAGGGGCAATTTTGTAAAAATGTTAAAAATGACCATTTTGCATGAAATGAATTATTTTATTGTCTAAATTAATATATTGAAAGAAATTATTAATTTATATCAAGTGAGTTTAGAGCTTTAATTTTGTTGTATGATGACTATATAAAGTGATTTTGTTAAATATTAATTTTAGGATCAAATTGTGAAAAGGTATTATTAGGGTTTGGTATTAAATTTTTTGTTTTATTAAGGGTTGTATGATAGCCTAGAATATTTTGATAAATTATTAATTGAGAAACATAGTTGATTTGATAGCTTAACTAGTTAAGGGACTAAATTGCAAAAGTTGTATAAGTTGGGGTAATTGTGTAAATTTAAAAAATTGAAGGGTATAAATTGTGAAATGAATTGGAACTGAAATATATGCTAATGAATGAGTAATTTTATATTTTAGATCAAGATCCCGTAGATACTCGTGAAAAAGGAAAAATAACAGAATAGTCCTTAAACTCCTGCAATTATTACAATTCAATTCAGGTAAGTTCGTATAAACTATATTTTGTATAATTTTGATTAAAGTTAATGTTAATTGGTGATTGGTAATATAGATATGTTCTATTGTTAGAAAAATATTATCGAAATTAATACTCAGTTTGGATTGAACGTGGGATTTGAGTACATTCGTTCTATGGCGCATGACGACATTGGAAGAAAATGACGGCGAATTACCCAAGTAAATCGAGGTTTAGCATTTCTTGCGAAGTCTTATGTTTTACTTTCTGTTTAGCTCTTACCAGTTTCTATTTAACTCTTATGAGTTTCCGTTCAACTCTATTGACCTTCTATTCAACTTTTAAGAGTTTCTGTTTAGCTCTTATGAGCTTCTGTTTAACTCATACGAGTTTCTGTTTAGCTCTTACGAGCTTTTTTTCAGCTCTTATGAGTTTTTGTTCAGCTCTTATGAGCTTTTGTTCAACTCTTAAGAGTTTCTGTTCAGCTTACAAGCTTCTGTTAATGATGTACTTATATCCGTAAGTCGTTCTTCGAATGGTAAGATAACAGTAGTTGTTTTTGGATGATATATGTATATGAAGAAAGAGTAAGAGTATGACATGTATCATGATATGAATATATATATCAATATCTTGATATGTTGATACATGAAAATTATGTAAGTTGTGATGAGTAATAAACTCAACTGTGACATGTTGATAAAATAAGTTTATCAATGTTGAATTTATATGAAATATGTTCAAGTATGCTAACAAGTGTTTCTGTTGACGCTTAGACAAGTGCCAAGCTATTGGTTAAATGGTAATATGTTTATTTATATGATGCGTTGGAAGGGTAAGTGCACAAATGAAAATATACTTGTGCTCATGAAAGAGTGATAAGTTTTAAGTTATGCAATTTCTTATGAATTGGCTTATCATGTAATTAATATGAAACGGGCTATGTTCAAATGCACTAGCTTGTGGTTATGGTGGTATGGTATGCTTATGATTGGCGTGTTATGCATATGGAATGAGTGTGGATAGTAAAGAAATGCAAATGAAAATTTAGAAATTTGGAAGAGTTAAAGTTGTTGAATATACTTCATGAATACTGTGGTACCAATATTGGATTATTCTAGGTATGTATAACTTTTTTATTTAAAATGAATTGATATGATTAAAGTTTTTTCCTTTACTTTTCAGATTATCCGAAGCTTGATTAGGTTGGAAGCTTGTCAGAGATATATCACACTATCCATCGGTTCTATCGCTACTTTCGAATGTTTTGATTTTGGTCATAATGACATGTATAGTTATTTTGTTTAATGTTGGTCTATATGTAAATTGTTGAGATTAGCCACTTATTTTAACTTCTGTTGAATGCTATGATATAGTTTGTAGATGTATGAATTATTGTGGCTAGGTTAGTAACAAATTGGGTGAGAAATATGGTTTGTAAAATGGCCTATTTTCGTCCACAGGGGCAGAGACACGAGCGTATGTCTCAACCATGTGTGACATACGGCCAGGTGACACGGTCGTGTGTCCCCTTTATTTAAATTTACACAAAACTGAATGCTCATACGGCGGAGCACGCGGGAGTGTGGCTTGGTCGTGTGACGTAAGTCAGAGAACTCCTAAGTTTGAACATGGGCTAGGACATGACCGTGTGCCCTTATTTCGAATGCTCACACGGCTTGAGACACGGGCATGTCTCTTGACCGTGTGAGCCACATGGCCTGGCCACATGGGCATATGTCCCCTGCGGCTTTGAAAATTTTTAATATTTTCCTAAAAATTTTCTGAGTACCTGGTTTAGTCTCGATTTGTTTCTAATGTGTATTTTGGGTCTCGAGAGCTCCTATAAGGGACATTATGCTTGATCTTGACTAGTTTCTGATATGAATGCTATATGATATGAAATGTCCGTTATTCGATTTGTAAATTTTAGAAATACTCCATAATCTTGTTTCGGCGACGGATTTGAGTTAAGGGTGTTACATCCCTGACACTTAAAAGTCAATTTCATATTTTTTAATAGTTTATTTAATTTAATAAACAAACATAAACAAATAAAAACCAAACTATTCATGAACTATTCATCAAACATACCTCGATGGATATTCAAAACATGCTATCCTATATCCAACTTGTAATTTGATAGTGAAAACCATGTTTGCATCAAGTACAGTTATGGGACAGCCTTAGTTATTAAGAAAATGTATCATTTAGTTTGACAAATGAGCACACATTTTTTACACGGCCTAAAATATTGATTTTGAGAATCCATGCATGCATGTGGCATTATTAAGCAATTTACACTAATTTTTTAAATGTTATTTTATGCTCTCTCTTTTTCTCCCTAATAACGAAAGGAATCCTATTTTGTCGACTTGATAAATTGAAGAATAAATGAACTTGTTCCAAGTTCTAACAACTTCCCAACATATTTTTCTCTTAATTTTGGAGGTTGATATATGAACAATTTTCTAACTTCTAACAACCCAAAAAAAGGAAGAAATGCATGACTGGCCAGGATTTGTATTCTCTGTAATGAAACGGGTGTTTGACTCATTAAAAGCAAAGACGCAAGTGAAGCACTGCTTTAACACGTCTGCCAACTGCGACAGAACTGTATACTTGCTAATAAACTTCAAGTTGGCAGCTCCTCACGTGTCATCACTTATGTACATTCATCACGTGATTTATAAAAGGGGAAATGGAAAGAGGAAAACAACAAGCGAGTATTTGGATAACGATGAGAGTGGTAACTATAAGATGATTTTTGTGGCCGACATTCCATGGTTTTATCAAGCGGTGTGCTGGGCTGTGCTTATATTTATTTATTTATAATTTCCAATTTTAATTTATTTATATTTCTTATTATTAGGATCTTTGCAGTTTCATTCATTGATCATTTGTAGGTGGAGAAATAATAAACAATTTCTATGTTTTCCCTAATTTATCCAAGAAAAACCCAATTATTATGTTAATGAATAATGAGTGGTGTGAATTCCACGTATGACTTTCTAAAACATATTATTTGCCTTTTGGTTAAACAAATATTTCTATATAGACTTTTCTTAAAACAAATACATGTGAAATTCAAGAAAGGGTTGGTTGGGTTGATTAAATTTTATTTTCATGTTTTAGAATAAGGCGTGGAAATTCAAAGTTTTGGTTCATTAAGTGTATACATGTATACTATATTTAACTTACATAATCAATTATAAGGTTATCTATTTTTTTAAAGTTGCTGTTCTATCTTTTACATTTCATAATTTACATCTAATTATTAATATTATTAAATTTTTTAGATTCATTAGTGTAATATTTTAAAATAAAAAGGTTAACTTAGTAGTCATATAATAATAATAATAATAATAATAATAATAATAATAAATGACATTATAATAAATCTAAATTTAATAGAAAAATTTTAATGATGTTAACAATTGGACTAGTATTTTTAAATCTGAAAAGTAGAAAGACTACACTTTAAATATATAACATATTTTAACTTAACTATAAACAATCCTTGATTGATTAAGGAAATTGTAAGAATTGGCTTAAATATATATAGGTCTTTTACCCATGCATTTATTTAAATATAATATATTTAACTAATAAGAAGTTTCTAATTAAGAAAAAGTAACAAATCTTGTCAATGTTTGTATATCTTCAGTCATTTACTTGAAATGACTTGAAAATTTGATACGTTAAATGAAACTTTGTATTATCATCAATATAAAATAAGACGAAAAAATTTAAAATTTTTAAAAAGGTAATAATTGGTTGAAAATATTCACCAAAGCGATACATATAGTTAAAATTCAAACTTCTTCTCTTCAAAGTGATATTTCTAAATAAATTATATATTTTACTGATATTTCTAAATAAATTAGCTTTTAATGTCACATACTTTACATATAATTTTATGTGTTTAATATTTAATTAATTTTTAAATATCATATTTTTAATGAAAATAGTTAACATAAAAAATAATTCTTATTTGAATTATATCCAAAAAAAAATCAAGTACATTAACTTCTCAATTTAAAAATTATAATAAAAATTTTTAAATAATGATTAAAACATTTTTAAGATATTCAACACAAAACACAACTTTTCCTAAAAAACATAAAACATAATCTTACTTTTATGTAATATTATTCGAATAATAATTAATTAACATAATTAACTCTAATATTAATTTAAGTGATAAATAGGATGCTTAGAATTCTATTTAAGAAATGACTCTATTTCACATCAATAAAATTTTCACAACTTTTATTTAGGTAAAAGAATTTTAACTAATAATTGTACTATAATTACAATTATCACAAATTTTTCCTATAATTTATACTTAAATTTCTATTTGAGTAATAACTCTATTTTAAAAATAGCACAACTTTTTAACTAATAATTATAATTTAAAATCTAATTGTTTTTAAGTGTGTAACTATCATAAATTCTATTAACCTATAACTAATTTTAAATTTATAATTATCACTTTTATTTTATTTCAACTTTCTTAACCAATAATTCTAAATTGTTTTTAAATGTGACTTTAGTAATATAATGAAAAATAAAAGGTATTTTAGTCCGTTCAAAAAATTTTCTAAATTCGTGTTTTTATATATATTATGGGCAAAGTACACCGACAATCGCTCAACTTTGGTTCAAATAACAAAACAGCCACTCAACTTTCAACTCAGTCGCTAAACTTTAAAAAAATAACAAACCAATTACTAACGTTATCGAAAAGTGACAAATCAGTCACCCACTAATGTTTTCGTTTACAAGCTTAATGAAACAGGTGACGTGGCCAGTTAACTTGCCACATTGGACATGAGGTAGACATTAGGGGTTGAAGGAGTATTTGTGGGATTTGCACGGGGTGGGTATTTGTGGTTGACGAAGGAGTTCCGTGGAGTACCAATAGCATTTAAAGTCCACAATATTATTGTCAGTGCATTGCACCGGAGTACGTACCAAAGAGATTATTTACATTACTGGCAGCTTGTCCACACTATTTGCAATTTATTTACATTACTGTTACAGTGGTTTATCCACGTTGAGCTTCGGCTTGCACTGCTTGGAGTTCAATAGATGGATTCTGGGAAACTTGTGGTGTGTAGCGGATGGTTGGGTAGGAACCTTTTTGATATTGTTGACCGTTATTCGTTATGATGGTTTGTATGATTGTACATTATGTTGACTCAAATTGAGCTTTCATAAGTTCACTCCCCTACAGTGTTAAACTTTCCAGATAACCCTCAAGACTAGGACTGGGTAGGGAATATAATGCACCACCTCAAACATCAGACATTTTCAAATAAAGTACTTTAAATAAGTTTTCTATTGGTTTGATTATGTAATTTTTAATGTCTTTGATAAGTGGCTTGATTATTTTTTATTTGGGGGTTTTGTGCATGCATGGCTCATTGAAACTTAATAATCAGTAATTGCATGTTATCTAGTTTAAGTAAAACTAACATTGTTCAACAATTTCCGTTGAATTACAAAGATCCAATTTTTGTAAAACAAAACATTAAGTCATTTAGTTTTTTTTTTCTAAATTTTGTAAATAATAATAAAATGAGGACCATATTAATGATTTTCTAAAATATCAATATCAACAATAAAATGAATCCTATGTACAAACGACTTAACAAACAAATGTTTTTCATCTAACTCAAAACAGCAACAACAACTATTTTTCCTGAAATTAGTCGAATTAGGATTTTAAGAGATTAGTTGGTTTACTTCTCAATCTGGCCATAACATCTAGGTCGGGTTAGGGAGGTTATAAAATATTGTCTTTAAATTATTTCAAAGACAAAGCTAGTGTAAAAAATGTATTAAAAATATATTTTATAAAACGAAATACATATTAATAATAACCCCTTCTCGCCCTTAAATAGGAGGATAAATGCACTTTAGTGAAGTCAAACTCACGTTCTCTTGTTTTGGCAACAATATTTATGCCAATCGAAATAAAGACTCAAACGTTCTTTTCAGAAGCGAATTTAGAAACTTTTATAGTGGGGCCAAAATAAATTATAAATTATAAATTTTTAAGAGGTTAAAATATATTTTATCTTTTATTAGTTTTTTATTTCATTATTTTCGAATAGATTAAACAAAAAAATCATTTTTAAGAAAGTGAAAATATAATATTATCACATATTAACTTAAAACTTCATTGGTTGATTTCCATTTGTGAGGCCAAGAACCTCCCTACCCTTAAAATCTCCCTAATCCTATTAATTAACTTAATACCAAATAATTTAATTATAACATCAACTAGAATGTATAGAAAACTACAATTAATTATTTACAAAGATAATATACACTCAAAAACATATATATATAATAAAAATACCGAAAGCAGACTATTTAATAATATTATTATATATAATATCTAAAATATTTTAATTAATGAAATTGTCAAAAGGTAAAATTATTAATTTTCATTTTTGTGCCAATATGATTTATATGAAAATACTTATTAAAAGTTGACTTTGTAATTGTTGTATAGTTGTTAAATCAAGGTGACTCAATTTGTTTTCTAGGAAAATATAATATATTCAGAACTCCATGTTTAGAATAGAAAAGAAAAACTATCACATCATTCTAACCTTAAATTTACTACAATAAAATAATGCAATTTTGAAATATTCTTTAGTCTTACATATATATCTATATATGTTTATTTTGACTTTCGGATCTTCCATTCAGGGAAAGCATAATCATCTTCATTCTTCATCATCAATCACACCCAGATAAGATGTAACCAATTAAACTAAAAGATAAAAAATAATAAGAAATAAATATCGTCTCACAGAACATGATGGGTCAAAAGAGGTGGACGTCCACCCAAGGCCAAGTAGAAACCAACGAGTATTGTTGTGGCATAGGGAATTTGCCATATTGGCCTCCCTCCATTTCAATTTGTCGGCAATGGATCACATCCTTATCCTACAATTAATTCATAATAATATATTTGGATTCTTTTTATTTAAAATCAAATTTGTTAAATTTAAATATGTAGCATTTTAATATTTAAAATTAGATTGCAATGAATAACACATGTTTTATTCTAATATTAAGAAATGGAAATTCTTAAAATAAAAGCAAACCCAATAATATATTAAGTAGATGCAGAAATATTAGAAGAGAGAGTCAAAAGTGAGGGTGTAGGATAATACCATTTCTAACACCGATATAAATCATGTGCCGAAATGCAGGAGCTGTAATTAAGTGCTGGTGGTGCTGCTGCGAATGAGCCTTTGAATAGTTTGGAAAAGTCGGCCTTTTCCGTGTTTTGACTTTCTCGGGTTTTGAATATCTATCCACTCCCCATATATAAGCCTCTCTCAACCCCCCCCCTTTGAATCCAAATCTTCAAACCATTTCACAACTACATCCTCAACTGCTTCAGATCCAATTCTCAACTCCTTTTTAGCAATTTCTTTAACTTCTTTTTCTTCTCTGGGTTGTCTTGTTCTTGAGCTTAATCTTGTTTGGTTTCTAGAATGGACGAAATTGATGTTCCACCATTTTTCATCTGCCCCATCTCTCTTGAGATCATGAAGGATCCCGTCACGCTTTCCACTGGGATTACATACGACAGGGAGAGCATCGAGAAGTGGTTGTTTTCAGGGAAGAATACTACATGTCCGGTTACAAAGCAAGTTATTGCAGATTGTGAGCTTACCCCAAACCACACCCTCAGGAGATTGCTTCAATCTTGGTGCATGTTAAACGCTTCCCATGGAATCGAAAGGATTCCGACCCCAAAGCCACCCATCAGCAAGGCCCAGATTGTCAAGCTTCTCATCGATGCCAAGTCACCGCAGCAACAGATCAAGTGTCTCGACACTCTTAAATCAATCGCTGCCGAGAATGCTACTAACAAAAGGTGCATGGAATCATCCGGCGCAGTTGAGTTCTTGGTTTCTATTGTCTGTAATTACAACCCTACAGCCGCCGAAGAATCATTAGATTACGAGTTCGACTCAATAAGACTGATTGATGAAGCTTTAAGCATTCTCTACAGTCTCCAACTCTCAGAAGCTTCTCTCAAGAATCTTATGGGCAAAAATGGTGTTTTTATTCTGTCCTTAACCAGATTAATGCAACGTGGAAGCTACGAATCTCGGGCTTATGCAGTATTGTTGTTGAAATCAATGGCGGAAATAGCTGATCCGATGCAACTCATCAACTTCAGACCCCAACTATTCATCGAATTAGTTCAGGTTTTGCATGATCAGATCTCAAAGCAAGCCTCAAAAGCTACACTACAATTGCTGGTAAGCATTTGTCCATGGGGAAGAAACAAGATCAAGGCAGCCGAAGCCGGCGTCGTACCCGTCTTGATAGACTTGCTTCTCGATTCATCATCGGAGAGAAGGGCTTGCGAGATGATACTAACGGTGCTGGACGCAGTATGCGGATGCGCGGAAGGCCGGTCCGAGCTGCTAAAGCATGGGGCAGGGCTTGCCATTGTTTCAAAGAAGATACTTAGGGTTTCACAGGTAGCAAGTGAAAGGGCAGTGAGGATTTTGCTGTCCATTGCCAAGTTCTGTGCCACAAGTAAGGTTCTTCAAGAAATGCAGCAACTTGGGGTGGTGGCTAAATTGTGCTTGGTGCTTCAACTGGACTGTGGATCAAAGACTAAAGAGAAGGCGAGAGAGGTGCTCAAATTGCATGCTACAGTCTGGAAGAACTCTCCTTGCATACCAACCAATCTCGTCTCTTCTTATCCAGCTTGATCACAAGGAAAAAATTAGATAGATTCAAGGGTTTAGTCTTTTTCCCCCAGTATTTATACCCATAATTATTGTGTACATAATTCTTCATTGATCAAATTACATATGTAGCAACAGCAATTACATTCATGGGCAAAAAGCTACTGCCCTTACAAATTCAATAACATACATGCTTCACCAATATTGACAAATTGTTGATTAGACAAATTGTTGATTAACTCAAATTAGTGTCCTGATCTTAATTGTTGCTTAAAAAAGCATAGTGGCCTTACAAATTAAATTATATATATACTTCATCGTCATTGACAAGTTGTTAAAGAGTATCATTTTGATGATAACACAAGAAAAGTTGAGAAGAATTTAATTATTTCCTGTATGTGGTTAGTTAAGAGGAGAACAGAAAAAAAAATGAAGGCAAAATATTAGAAGAATCAAGTGTTGATGATACTTTTGCCTTTTCTTACCCTTTTTTTACAATAATTAATAGAAAGCTAGTTTAATTTAATCATTTCCTTCATACCAATTGATTCAATCTAACAAACCATCAAACTCAAGTATTAAAATGTCAAAGTTCAAAGGCTTCATTGGAAATATGATTTTTTATTTTTGATATATACTATCCCTTATTAAAAAAAAAAAAGTTAAGGCTTATCATCTGTCAAAAAGCACCTATTTTAAATTAAAATTTTTCTTAAAAAAATGTTTTTTATTATAAAAACTCACCTGAGAAGCTATGCAGAACGAAATCTAAGTAAAATTATCGGGACGTTAACAATATTGAAGGGTTAGATTTAGACAAGTTTCATAAATATTAGGTATTTGCGTTAACTTTCCTTTTCACTGGTTCTATCTTTATGAAATAATAATGCCTGTTATTATTTTGATCTTGGAGGTCAACACATTAAATATATGTAACCATGATAAATTTAAGAGGTAGGTAACTAATTAAAAAACATTTTAAAGAAATGAATGAGTAATTACCAGAATTATCTAGATGAATAAGTTTGAAGGTTTTGGAATTGGTCCCATCAAATGTCATGGGGAAAAAACGTAAAGAAGCATTTACCAGAGACATAAAAGCAAAGCCCTAACGACTCATCAGGTGCAAGCGTATAAAGGAAGCATTCATAGAGGTGGGCCGGTGGCGGCTTCGGCGGGGGTCAGCGCTCACTGTTTTAAATTAATTTAGGGAGGTCAACCATGGTTGATGTACCAGTTATTTTCTTCTTTAAGCTTTGGCAGGTACGAAGAAAGGAAAGCAACCTTTCACATTCAGTGCGCATCCCATTTCAGCCTTTGAACAGTCTCGTCACCTTTTTTTTTCTTTTAAGTTTTACCATGATTCCATTTTACCACACTATTTTGAAAACAAAGGGTTCAATATTTGCTATTCTTATGAGTTAAAATCTATTACGTGTATAAATTTTTTTAACACAACAAGCTTTTAGTCTCATTATCAATAATTTTAAGGATTTAACCTTGCATTCTTTAATAACAGTGATGAAATTACAAAAAAAATTTTAATGATCAAAATGAAAATATTTTAAAAGTCAAGTAACCAACTAAAAATTTATCCTTATCAATATATATGGTAATTATCTTTAATGGAATGTATCATACTTGAGTGGAAAATTATTTTTTATAAAATAATTATATAATTAATTTGAAACTTAAAAATAAATCAGTTTTAATTGAATAGTTTTTTAGTGGTAGTTATTAGTTAAAATTTAAGAGTTTTAAATACTCCTACTATTTTTATTATTCTAATTTGATTTTCTTTTGTAATATTTCTTTTTTTTCATTATTCTTAATTGAGCTATGTGTGTAGTAAACATTTTAAAATTTATAAGGAAACATTTTTCCTGAAATAATAATTTATTTGGTGTTTCAATTTTACAGAAAAATTATTTTAGTCTTTTATTTAATTTTTTATCTTTTTAACCGTTAAATTTATATTTATTTTGTCAAACTACTCTAAAATAAATAAATAAAATTAATAAATGTTGACTTTACTAACGTGACAAATACATAAATTGTCATGTAGATGTCACATAAAAAATTAAGAGAGATTACATTAAATTCTCCATCAATTTTAGACAATTTTAACTTCATTGCTACTAGGGGTGTGCATAATCCGATTTGATTCGAAAAATTAGATAAAAAATTCAAAATTTGAATTAAATAGTTTTAGTTATTCGAGTTAATCAATTTATTCTGATAATCTCAAATAAAAAATCAAATTTTTTTGTTTAACTCAAAATATGAATTACACAATTCGAGTTATCTAAAAATCCGAATAAGAAAAAGTAAAACTATGTCATTTTGATAAATGTTTACCTTTTTCAAAATTTAAAAAAAAAAACAAAACTACTTCTTTTTTATAAATGTTTACCTGTCAAGTTGAAAGGGAAAACTATTATATTGTTTATATAGTTAAATAATCTTATACTTCGTCTACTAGTTAAATAATTGGTGCATGTAAACAAAACATTAAGTATAAATAATAAGATTCGTGAACTCAACTTGACTTGAATTTTTTATTTAATTCGATTAAAAAAATCAAATTGAATTTAATTGCTAAAATAAAATTCATCAACTCGAATAATTCGATAATTTTTTATCCGACTCAATCGAATACCCACCTTAATTACCACAAATTAAAAAAAAAAAAAAAACTAGCAGCGTAATAAAGACGAATCGTTTGAATTACCTGCATTTATTGTATACTTTTTCAATCAAAAAATAAGAATAATAGGAGAGGGGAACAAACTTTCACGACATGTGTGTACGTACGGTCAATCTCAACGGCTAACGCTAACCCCAAGTAATGGTGCAAGATAGAAGCCAGAAATTGCACGTGGTGAGGGTGTAAGGCTACCATAGGCAGAGACTCACCGACGCGGTCCAACGACTTTTCTCATCCATTTCATGTAATCAGCAATCCTCCATGTCTAAATAAATAAATAAATGTCGACGCTCAACATTATTAGATTAATTCAACCGTACGCCGTCGACCACCGACACTAATTCAATTAACAAGCGTAACTTAATTAATTATACAAGTAAAAGATTATAGGTAATAAATATTTTATAAAAAATATGCTTTGCTTAAAATAGTAAATAAAAATATCATTTTATATATTTTTAGATTTTATATAAAAATAATTTTAAAGTAATATTTATCATTTTATAAAATAATTGAATGTTTAGTAATTTCTTAATCGATTGGTTAACAGGTGATACTAATTTAATTAGCAACTTAATATATAACTATATTATGGCACACTCACAATGTGGATAAAAAATAAAGTTATATAAAAATATATTTATAAAATTTTAATATAAATAACAAATGTGTTGAAAATTATATAGGATTGAATTCAAATCCATATAAAATGATAAAAATACTTACAAAATAATATAATTTACTCTATGAAATAAGTGTATGTTTGTCATTACTCAATTAATTTGGTGTCCAATTAACTCGTAACACCAACTTAATTAAGTAGCTAATACATAGTATAGATATAGATTTATTTGTCATAAATAATTGTTTTTGTATTTGAATATCGTGAAATTCATTATTAATTAACAAATAAGTATCTTGAATGTTACTATTTAAAATATTTTTAAGGGTTATTTTGAATATGTCCGTATTTTTTTTAAGCTCAAAGTTCTTAATAAATATAAAAATTATCAAATATAGATTAAATAACCTCAACATCTTTAAACATCGAGTTCCTTTTAAAACAAATCAATATATATATATATATATATATATATATATATATATGGAGCATTTTAATTGTAATTAAAATACAAATATCTCAATGCTCATTACAATTTAACCAAGGTAAAAGAAATTGAAGGAGCACTCACATATTTCTTCAAGCTTTCAAAAATATACCCAAACTTTTTCTTTAATTCAAACAAGGCCCTGCTCCATAGCTATTGTAAACTCCACATTTTGTCCAATATTTCCTCCACACATAAGCACATATAAACACCAATCAATGGTTGTTTCACGATAGATAGCTTATAATATTATATCACCAATTACATAATCCAAGTATAATTATAAACTCAATTCATAGTTTCCTCGCCTCTTTCACTTGACGTTTCTACCTTGAAAATCTCTTATGTTTCATTTTTGCTTCCATTCAAGTATATGTAAATTACGGTAGGTGTAGTTGGAGTAGTAAAGTCTCACTATTGTATAAGGTAAGTCCCACCATTTTGTTTCAAAAATTCATCTCTTTACAAGCTTGTCGAATGCTCAAATGGGATCTCTAAATTTCGGTTTTCCTATGGCTTCATTCTCTCCTTACTCTCTTGTCAACTCAAACACCAAAATTTGCTCAATGTTTTCTCTTTCCTCCTCTTCCATGCAATTTGGTTGGATTTGTGGCTTCATTTACTATTCATACTTAACATGGTATTTGCTACCAAATTCTATCCAACTGACACCTAGCTTCCAACATCTAATGCAGCTTAACTTTTAACATTATTTCAACCCATTATTGTCACCACTTGCCATATAAAATTTGTGGTTTAATTGTCATGCCACAGCTTATGTAAGTCCCTTTCCCTCTATAAATTATACCAATTACAAGATAATCATTCCTTAATCCTTACTTCACGTGCTACTATAACCATCCAAGTCCAGACACTTAGTTGAAGCATAAATATTCCAAAGTTCTATTAATTACCACAGAATTTACTATTTATGACCCAGAACTGTGTCATTACTTGCATCAAAATCTTTGAACAACACAATATTTTTTTAGTCGTTTTATATATTTCTAAAATAAATTCAAATGCTATATATATATATATATATATATATAATATTTAAAGATTTAGGATTCATTCAAATATGTGGACTCACCGGACTGATCATGTGAAGCTAGCACGCCAGGATTTTGTTTGTCAATCCCAATGGACTATATAATATATACTCGAGTTATGTAAATCTAAGATAGTTTTGTTTCCTGGAATTGAAATTTTCAAATTTTGATATACTCGAAGACTGAATCAGATATATTCAAATATATATTATTAAATTGAGTTAATTATATCAAGTGCCGGCTAGAAAATTGGAAATTTAAGGCTACGATATATATACATCCCAAGAGGGTTTTGGTATCCATCCCTTTTTCGAATATGACCTTATGAAATCTGATGTAGCCACTGCACTTTACTAGGTTAGAAACAAAGAAAATGAGATATTGCCAGTTATGATTGAATCTTCAATCATGTTGAGTACTTATGGACTGCTATTATGCCAGTAGAGTACGCAAAATAAATCTGTACAATAGCTCAAGAATGTACACTTCACCAGCGTTGCTGGTGAGTTCATTGCTTTATCACACACAAAAAAAAAGGGAACATAAACAACACACACAAAAAAAAAAGGAACATAAACAATCATAATTTGTTTACATATTATTTCGTCTAATTGTTTTGATCTATACATAAATATTAGAAGAAAAACAAGCAAAAAGAGGGGAGAAAAAAAATTAACTGATATAACAGACGAGGGTATTGAAAGCATCAAGTCCTGGTACTGAAAGTATCATCACTAGACAAATCAAATGGACTCCAATTACCAAACAGTAGATTCGGATCTTGAGTTTCAGGTCCTAGAAGTGGCTCTTGAGTTGCCTGCAAGTGCAAGGCATGAGTGATGGAGGAATGAGAATTCGGCCACAGTATCTCTTGGGAAGATAAATCATCATCTGGCAATGGTGGCAATGCATAGTTACTTGTTTCATCGCCTGTACATTGTTGAACTCTATCTAGATAATCTAATCCAGAATGGTATATTTGGTCATTGTTGCTCAAGTGATAGTCTGTGGAGAAGTCGGAGTGAGTGAGGCATCCAGTGACACCGTTTTCTTTCGGTAGCTGAAGACTTGATTCCATGTTCGTGTTCGATAAGCTTGGAAACTCCCGAGATGGATCGAACTCCGTCAGCAACTCTGGAACTTCGAAACTGGACTTGTTTTCTGGTTGTTGATTGTTCAGAAAGTTGGCAAAAAGGAGTGCCAAATCGATATGAGAACCGTCAGACATTGAGGAGGAGGTATTGGAGTCGGATAAGGCGTTCACTTTATTATCACAACTGTCACTTGACAAACTCTTGTTGCAGAGCGCACCATCAGTCGGCAGCCTTAATAAGGACTTACCTCTTCTGTTTTTGCGGCAGCCGCCTCCGATCGGCACGTTGCGAAGGGAACCTCCTTTGGTCCAATATCTTCGACAGCCTTTGCAAAAGTACCTTGGTTGTGTTAAGCTGTAATTGTTGTAATAACAGAATTTGGTATTGGAAGAACCACACCTTGGACAATTTGGTGATATCTCCCCGCTAGGCTTCCATTCTCTCTCCATAACCAACAACTTCTAACTCCGTAGCCTTCATCAAGAAAGCCAGCGGCCAAACACACAGTGGGGGGAGTAGGGATTGAGTGGGGTTCAATTGAGAAGTAATATTGGTTAAATTAAGTAGAGGGCACACAGGAATGCTTATGGGGCCTTTGAAATGGAGGAGTTATAGGGAGCAAATGCCTCGAGAGGAGCACACAACCTTCCCTGCTGACCAGCGCATTCGGAGTTCGAAAATATAATATAATTTAGAAAGGCAAAAAGACAGAAGCACACGGGCAATGCACGTGGGTGGTGTGTTTCTTGAACAAGGAATATCTCTCTGGGATCATGCGCTTCTTGGATCATGTACCCTTTTTGCAGATTTCATGAATGTGCATGTGATGAGAATGTTGAACCAACGAAATCAAGACACATTTCAGAAAATCACTATCTCTAACCACTTGCTCATTCTATGCATACACTAGAACGCTTACCAGCATGATCCTTGATCGGCCATGATGCATGAAAAGAGTACGTACATATCTCAAGGTGATCTTTTCAGTCACTACTTTACTGCTGTCTGGTTGTTTTATCCACACGTTTATATAGTTAGCGGAGTGATTGATTATCTTATCTAGAAAACTAAAATATTCTAAATATTTTGATAAAATTCAACTTTGAAGACATTTTAAATTGATGATGTCTGCATGTAGTATGCCATACCTGCAACGGATACAAGTAAAAATCTTTACAATCTCATATCATGTAGATGCAGCGGCCTTAACTTTTCCAGTTATAACATGAGAAGTAACCATGTGTAGAGTATTATAGCAGGCAGCTACGTAGCTAAATTCAAGCATTACATGGTAATTTATGTACGCATCAATGTTTATGCATTTATTTAAGGCGGATGAGATAGAGCATAGCTTGGAATTTCTGCATCTTTTTGAATTTAGATTATACCTAAAGAAAATCCCCTTGAGTTGCCCATTGTCACAAACGAAAGTGTAGAAGGGACTATAGAAAACTAGACCTGATCAGCACCAGCATAAAATCCGGATGGTGTTCCGGCGTTGGAAAATTTTCTGTCCATCTCTCAAAAAAGACTGCTTTAAGGAAGACTGGAGACTGGAAACTCCCACGTAAAGGATATCCTACAATATTGTTGCTGCTGTATTGCACCATCTGCTTCATGTGATCAAGTATATAAATTTGCCTCATTTTTTTAAGAGCATACAAATCCAGGACGAGTATAATATTTCAAAAAAATTAAGATGAAAATCTTAAAAAAAAAAAAACAATAAATGCATCTATGGCAATGGATTTTGCATTTTTCCTTGCTCCCGTGGACTATCAAATACCGCCCAATTCAGCCGGTGGGCATCTTGGGCTATGGAATAGCTCCACTTGGGCTGGCACGTCCCGAACTCAGATTATGACAGTTGAGTTTGACAGATATTCCAACGGAGATTAGAGGTGAGTATTTGATTGAGTCGAGTCGGATCGAGTCAAAAAATTTCGAGTTAGTCGAGTTGACGAATCCTATTTTAGCAACCGAACTCAATTTAAATTTTTTTCGGATCGAATCGAATCGAGTCAAAAAATTTCAAGTAGAGTCGAGTTAACGAATCCTATTATTTGTACTCAATGTTGCGCTTACATGAACTGATTATTTAACTAGTAAACGAAGTATAAAATTATTTAACAACATAAACAATTTAATGATTTTGCCTTTTAACTTAATTAGTAACATTTATCAAAATAACCTAGTTTTACATTTTAACTTAATGGTTTTGACTTTTAATTTTAGAAAAGGTAAACATTTATTAAAATGACGTAGTTTTGTCTTTTTTTATTCGGATTTTCGGATAACTCGAATTGTATAATTCACATTCGAGTTAAACTGAAAAACTTATTTTTTTATTCGAGTGGATCCAAATAACTTGATTAACTCAAATAACTCAAACTATTTCATTCAAAATTTGAAAATTTTATCGAGTTCTTTAAATCGAATCGGATTTTGCTCACCCCTAATGGAGATTAGGATCCACCAATGGAAAATGTAATCAATGACAACTCGATAGCGTCAGCTATTTATGTCCCATGGGATGCTAGCTCAAACAGTAGGAAATTGGCTAACGCTTGGATTACTTACAATAACCTGAGTGTGTTCTGGACATATGATGAAAACCCTGTTTTTATGGGCAACTCTTCTCTTTCTTATGTGTTCGATCTGATGAAAACTCTCCCGCAGTGTGTTAAAATTGAATTTTTCAGCAGGTACAGGCCAATTCACGGAGTGCAACACCATTAAATCATGGAAATTCACTTCGAATTTCAAAACCAAGCAACCAAAGCCTAGTAACAAATTTTCTTTTTAAAAAATTCAACAAATTTTGTCTGTCACATTTAAACAACTAAATTTGTTAATTCAAGATATTAATAATGATTAATTGTCCTTAGTTGATCACTTTAAAAGTTCGTAAGGATTAAATAATTTAATTTCTTTTAGAATAATCAATTTACTCAATATCAATATCAAAAGAAACTAAAAAATCTTTTACCAATTAGTTATGTAATTCGAGATAGTATATACAACACAACAACAATAATTATAAACATAACCCCAATAATAAGAATATATTTAAAATATAACATCAACGTATGATATATATAAAATTTCTATATACAAGTTGTTAATATATCATCACTTAAATATTTAACAACTTAAAAATTATGACTCAAAATATGAATAAATATACACATTTTAATAATTTTTGGTCCTCTAATTTTACAAAAATATCATTTTAATCCTCCATTTAATTTTTCTATCTCTTTAACCTTTAAACTTACATTATTTTCTCAAATCGTTCTAAAATGAATTAAAAGATTAGCGTTTGTTATTTTGTTGACACCAATATTTAATTGTTTTTAAAATTTAAAAATAAAAAATTTCTTTTAATACTTTTAATGATTTTTAATTTCTTAAAAGTGACTTCTTGTAATCTTTTTAATTTTTTTAAATGATAATTAATTAAATGTTAACGTGGATGAAATGTTAGTAAAGTTAAAAAAAGGTAAAATATTTAGGCATACAATGAATTTTGGTTGGATACATATATAATTTTATGTCATTTACCATTAAGGAGAAAGAAACATTATCATTGTTCTACGAGGAAACTGTTTCTCCTGTGTTTGAATTTCCAAGAAGATATCGCCTCTATCGCTGCATTGTTTCAACAGTTCATTCATCTCTGACATCGTAAAGGACAACGCTGGCCGCTAGTTTCCTTGTAACACTATTCCAAACAGATTCTATTAATCTCTATTTATATCTGAACCCAGTCTGCAGGTACGAAGAAGAACAACACTACATCCAAACCATGTCTGCAAGTTGTCGTCTTCACCATCTTAATGCTCATTGCTTTTTTCTTCTCATCTTCGTCCAACTTTTTCTTCCATTTGCTCGTCCAGTATCTTTTGATATAACTAGGTTCGATACTACAACAAATAACATAGCGTACGAAGGTGACGCCCACCCTTCACTTGGAAATCTAGAACTCAACATCGTAGAATATTTATGCCGTGTTGGTTGGGCAATGTACACGGAGCCTATTCGCATATGGGATTCCTCTACCTTCTCGCTTACAGACTTCACTACCCACTTCTCCTTTACCATCAACACTAGAAATGCGAGTAACTACGGCAATGGATTTGCATTTTTTCTTGCTCCTGTGGACTATCAAATACCACCCAATTCAGCCGGTGGGTATCTTAGGTTATTGAATAGCTCCACTGCGACTGGCACCTCCCGAACTCAGATTATCACGGTTGAGTTTGACAGCTATTCTAATGGAGATTGGGATCCACCAACGGAACATGTTGGGATCTGTAAACACTAAATTTTTGTCCGACTAGAGTTTGTTGTTTAATTTTCAAAATTTTAAAAAAATAAAAATAAAAAAATTTCAAAAAATAAAAATTGCATTTTGACCCCTAAACTTTTCTTAAATTTCATTTTGACCCTTAAACTTTCTTTAAATTTCACTTAGACCCCTAAACTTTCCTTAAATTGCATTTTAACCCTAAATTTTCTAAAAATTACATTTAGCCCCAGAAGTTTTGCTGTATTTGTGATTTGGTCCTTCAGACAGATTATGTGATTTGGGGCACCCACTTCCCAGATTTTCAAGCCACAAACATGGGTGGTTGCTCCTTCTTCACCCACTACCTGCAAATACCATAAAAACAAGTAAAATGGGAGAAATAAAAAAAAAAAACCACACAAAAAAGAGGAGGATTCTCCCATTTGAGAAAAAAGAGCAAAAGAACAAATTCAGCAAAAAAAATTTTCAGCAAAAAAAAACAACAAAAAAGGAACATTCAGCAATCTAAGCAAGAAAAAACTCCAATATCCGGCAAGCAACCAAGCAACCAAGGACTAACCACCATTAACACCACAACCAAGCTCCCAAACCGAAACTCACTCTAAATACTCGAGCCAATCGATTATCAGCCACCCCAAAACCCAAACCTCAACTACCCGTAGCCTGATTTCATGTGGTGCATACGATGGCTGCTGGTGACGCACACGGTGGAAGGAGAGGGAGAATAGGCAGCTTGAAGTTTGGATTTTCTTTGTTTGCTACTGGAACTTGTTTGTTTTGGGGGGGGGTTAGTATTAAAAAAAAAAGAAATATTTTAGTTAATGGGTTGGTTTATATAAGGTTTGATGGGTTAAATTTAGTTTGGGTTAATTAGTGGGTTGGGTGATATGTTAAGTTAGTGGGTTGGGTTGGTTGTGTTGGATTATTAAGTTAGTGGGCTGAGGTTGGTTTGTGTTGGGTTGAAGTAATTTAAATTTTGTATCTTTTATGTAGATTTTATTTGTAATTGGGCTAAACAAAAATTGGTCTAAAAAAACTACAATAATAAAAAATATTAAATTTTAAAATGGTCGGGTCAACCTGACTCTATTTGCGGCAATCTGATCCGTTGAAGATCACCAACAAAGGCCCATTTCAACAGCCCGAGAAGAAAAGAGATCAATTTCGTAATCCATAACATTGGGGCTTCGGTATATTCTTACCCTTTTATTATTATTTACCTATTCAATTTAATATATATATTTTATAACTATATTATGTACATATATATATTTTGTACATATCATTATTTTATATTATTGTTGTAAAAAAATTTTATGTATATATTTTTATGTACGCTTCCTAATATTTTCTTTTATTGTAGATATTATTATTATTATTACATATATTTATTATATGCGATATATATATATATATATATATGTATTTTTATGTACATATTATTATTTTATATTATTATTACCAAATATATCATTTTTCCTATTTTATTATTAGTACATGATTTGTTTTATTTTTTTGTAAATATCGTTATTATTGTTATTCTAATATTCTAGTATTCCATGTTAATATTTTTCATTAATGATATCTTTTTTTGTATCGTTTATCTATTTTAATTTCTCACTTTAGGAATATTTTTTCTCATGTTTTAATTAATTTCAAAAATAAGGCAATGTACCGATTTAACATTAAGCCATCGATTTCATCGTTATGTTGGGTGAAATTTATCGGCTCGTGTTAAAACCGGGACACCCTTTCTAAAAAAATCGAAAACTAAAAATTCTCATTTTTCAATTGGATCACGAGTAAATGTCAGATTGAATTTGTACTTTTGAAAATCAAGACAACACAAGTTTAATAAGATACCAATTTTGGACGTCGCGAGGGTGCTAATACCTTCCTCGTATGCGAATCCGACTCCGAACCCTATTTTTTCTCCGGCTTTAAACGTAGACCTAAACTCGACCTTCTTTTTGTTTAAAAAATAAATTTTCTTTCGAAAAAGAGGATTTATTAGGTGTCCGATCACACCTAGGAAAAAAGATCGGTGGCGACTCCCTTTTTTAATAAAATCAAAAGTCGGTTTTTAATTTTCCAATAAATCGCCTCAATTAGTGACCAAAAGAAGAAATTTTTACGTCGCTACAATTGGCGACTCTCTTGGGATGTCGGTTTTGAGAGTCGAGTCACTTAAACGCTGTTATCAAAATTTTCAAAATTCCTTGTTCAATTAATATTTAGTCGTGATCCCAAAATTGGTTTTTGAAGTGTTGTATATATTCTCCCAACTTGTTTTATCCGATTGTTATTCAATTTTAAATTTTATGGTTTTAGTTTTGGTCTAGTTTTTAAATAAAACGTAAAGGTTTGTGAGTTTCTCCCACACACCGTGCACTTGCATTTTGCATAACATGAGCTCTCTACCCGGCCTCGTCTGCTTAAGTGAAAGTAAACGCTACGCCTTCGTGAGTTAACTCGTCCCTCTGTCAGAGCTAGTGAATACTTTCGGGTTACATATGACTTATGCTTTCGTGAGTTAACTTGCCCCTCCGCATAGGCATAAGTAAATGTAACCCTTCGAATTAAACTCATGAGCCTGTGATGGGCTATGACCGAAGCGTCGTACTAATCTTAGCAGATGACAGTACGGACAATTCGAGTACCTATCTAGAACCAAAACCGCATATAGTGAACCGTACGAGCCATTTAACTAGAGCCATGCCAAACCTCCGTCCGTTTAGTAGTCACCAAAATAAGTGCACGGGAGGAACGCCTCTTATCTTTTGTATCTTCACTTTCTATACAAGGGGACTGGGTCTGTTTAATAAATTAGATTTGGGTAGTTCGATTTGTTAAATTTTCCATGTTTTTCTACCTATACTTAATTACTAATCAAGGTTGTTTGTCTTTGCCTTATTTTTTTTCCATAATGCATTATAGGCATTATATTAGTAAGGTGTTGACTAGAGATCGGTTGCCAAAAAACGGGTTTCTAATGGAAGAGTCAATTATACAAACAACCGAGAGGAATGTCGCGGTTCGAGACTGGTCTCTAAAGACTCAGAAAGAAAGAGGGGATAGTCTAGTAGAGGGATGTATTGCCAATTTGCCCGAGCACGAATCGTGAATGTTCGCGTAATAACCTTGAAGATTTGGTTCGGGTTTGGAATCGGTGGGACTTGGACACTAGGGGTATCTTCACTGAAAGATATGGGGACATAGCCAACTTGATTACTGTCAACGTAGACGAACGATTGATCCAAGCCATGGTCAGATTTTGGGATCCGGCCTACCAATGTTTTACTTTCAATAGGAAGACATGACCCCGACTATAGAAGAGTATGTTGCTTTGCTTCGTGTCGAAAACGTACAACCTTATAAGATATATGTGAAAGAACCTAAGCCAATGACCTTCAAGAAAAAGTTAGTGAGATTGACAGACATGACTGATGCGTGGGCCGAAAAACAGATAAAGAAGAAGAATGAAACTATTTGCATTCCATGGTCTTCCCTACGAGACTTGGTTCTGAACCATCCCGATATGTTGAAAAGGGTAAATTTATTCGCTCTGGCCATTTACGGTTTGATCATTTCCCGAAGGTCCTTGGACACATAGAAGTTGCGGTGGTAGATTTCTTCGAAAGGTTAAAACAAGAAATCAACCCCGTCCCAACTATCCTGACCGAAACCTTCAGATCAATAAGTAGCTGTAGGAAGAAAGGGGAAGGTCGTTTTATCGGATGCGCGCAGTTACTCAATGTTTGGATTCTGAGCCACTTCTGGAAAGTAGAGCGTACACTGTTCCATATGTTTTCTAAAACATTCTCCCCGTTAGAAGCTTATCTTAAGAAAGAATGGCCGAAGGAGGTCACTGAACAACACTGGGTCTCAGTCTTTCAGAATCTTTGTGCCGATGACGTAACTTGGAGAGCCCCGTGGATACGCCCGTCAATTCTACTATACAAGGTCGGAGATCAAGATTGGGTGCCACTACTCGGGTTATAGGGAGGAGTTGGATATGCTCCGTTAATGGTCCAAAGGCAATTTTCTTCGCGACAATTCATACCTGCCACTGGAGGATTAGCACAGTCTGAGTTTGCTTTTGCTGGCGAGGGATATAGGAAGAGGGTTCGAGCTATCGCAAAGTCTTGGAAAATAATTCATCTCATGGAATTAGCTTTATACGCTAACACTCTCACCCAAGATTACGACATATGGAGAAAGCAACGGGTAAACAATCAGCAAATCTCATCAATAAACTACACCGTCCAGAATCCTTTCTCGGAGGAAATGCCGTCTGAGCTAGAAATGGCAAGACAAGAATTTGAATGAAAAAAGGCCAAGATGTCTCGAGACCTTAGTGCTCTTCAAGAGGAAAACTACCAATTGAAGATCGACATTCAGTTTGAAAGATCCAGAACCGAGAAAGTGCAAAAAGAAGTTGAAGTCGCGAGAAATGACTTAAGGGACCTCCATCTGGAAAATAAAAAGTTAAGAGGCACAATAAAAATAGTGAAATTTGGGCAAGTCGTCGATAGAATGGAAAGAAGAGATAAGCAACATTAAAGGCGGGATGGAATTTTGGAAAAGAAAAGCGAAGAAAGAGGAAGAAAAGGCTGCGCGAGCTATGATAGAATTGAGAAAGAAGAACGCCGAATATGAAGCTGTGTCTGTCGAGGTAATGACTAGTCGATCTAAACGTCAAGAACTAAAAGAAAGGATAAGAGAGTTAGAAGGTATGCTGCAAGATCGTCAACAACAGCTAGATACTTTCTTGAAGGCTTTGGAAGAAAAAGATAGTCAGTATGATAGAGACGTTCGTGCTTGCGAAGAGGGCCTCCAAGAAAAAGAAATGCAACTTAGCTATTTGATCAATGAAGTTCGTGGGGTAGCCATGCACGTGGTGCAATTATCGGAAGAAGCTGAAATTCTTATTTGCCAATTCCTTCCAAGTCAAAAATCAAATATATCAGAGTTCTTAGCGCGAGTAAAGAAATACGGCGATATAGCTAGGAAGTTTGTGTAATAGCTAAATCGAAAACGGCAAAATATTTTGTAATGAACTCTTTTGATGAATAGAATGCCTAAAATAGGGGCTATCTTAAAATCAACACCAACTTCTTGTATTTCTTTCATGATTAATATTTATTTGACATTTATGCATTCATTCATTCATTCATTGCATATCCTATAATCCTTCACTGAGGTTAAAACATACAATTCGCAGTTGTAATACCACGAGACTGGAACCACGTCATTCGTATAGAACGCGTCGACAAGTTAGGGCAATGGAGGCTGAATTTAATGAAAGAATTGAAAGGATGGAAAGACTTCAGAGGGAATTACAAGAGCAGTTGGCCAAGTCGCAGCAAGAGACAAGAGATTTAATGGTGAGATCTCGAGAAGAATTACTCGAACAAAGGGACCAAATGGCCAAAATGATGGAAATGATGTCAGCTTTAGTTAAAGGAAAGGGACCCATGCAGAGCCCTGACATTGAGGAACCTCGGTCAAGAGTTAATCACAGTCAAGATCCGCTCTATCCCTCAGGATTGACTCCGTTGCATGCCCACGCAACAAAAAGAGGGTACACCCAAGGGGAACCCACAGACCTGGAGCAACAAGCGGTGCCACCTACTCACATAGGGCAAGGAGTATTCGTATCAAACCCATGAGCTAGTCCTGCTGATCTACTCGTTCCAGATTTGGACGATCCAGCAGAGATAGCTAGGTTGAAAATGAATGATCATGATGTTCAGGACAAATATAGGAGCTTAAAAGAAAGGCTCAAGGCGATAGAAGGTACTGAAGCCTTCTCTGCATTGAGCGCCAAAGAACTCAGCTTAGTGCCCGATCTGGTTCTGCCTCCGAAGTTCAAGGTGCCTGATTTTGAAAAGTACGATGAGACAAGATGTCCAAAAGCGCATCTTGTAATGTTTTGCCAAAAAATGACGGGTTACGTGAACGAAGATAAACTACTTATACATTGCTTTCAAGATAGTCTAGTAGGATCGGCTCTTCGGTGGTATAACCAGCTTAGTAGGGAAAAGATCCAATCTTGGAAGGACTTGGCATCAGCATTCTGTGAGCAATACAAGCATGTATCGGATATGGTGCCAGACCGGATGACTTTGCAAATGATGGAGAAAAAGCCGTCGGAAACTTTTAGACAGTATGCGCAGAGATGGAGGGACGTCTCAGCCCAAGTGGAACCCCCACTAACAAAAACGGAGATAACCGTTCTCTTCATCAATATTTTGAAAGCACCGTTTTATGACAAATTAGTGGGAAGTGCCACGAAGGACTTTGCGGATATATTAATATCCGGTGAGCTTATAGAGAATGCCGTCAAGAGCGGTAGAATGGAAGGTCAAGAAAGTTCAAGAAGGGTAGCGCCCATGAAGAAGAAAGAACCAGAAGCCCATATGGTGGGAATGTGAAGTTGTTATACCCCTAATCCATATCCAAACCAACCCCGACCTCGAAATTATCCTCCTCCAAATTTCTATTATCCCCCTCAAACCCCTTACTACCAAGCACCACCTCTTTCCTATCCCATATACATCACGAACAACCAAAAACCCGTCACCACATTCCCACAAAACACGGTACCCACTCAAAGCCAGCCCAGAAATGAACTAAGACCAGCAAGGCCTAATTCCGAAAGACCATAATTTACTCTCATCCCTGTCTCGTATGGGGAATTATACCCAAAACGTTTGGAGAAACAGCTAATTTCTCCCCATTACATGGCACCCCTTAAACCTCCATACCCAAAGTGGTACGATCCAAACGCTAGCTGTGCATACCACACGGGGAACCAGGGGCATTCCACGGAGAATTGCCTAGCCTTTAAAAGGAGAGTTCAAGGACTTATTGACGCGGGTATCCTACGATTCGATAGTGCCAGTAACGCAACTGGGAACCTGTTCCCTAACCATACCGAAGGAAATGTGAGCACAGTGGGGAAAGAGAACGAATGGAAAGTCAGAAGATGTGTTTTGAAAATAAGGACGCCTCTGCAGAAAATCTGGGAGGTACTAGTTAAGAAAAGATTGCTTTATCACCCCGATAGAATTCTTGGAGAAGAAGGTCAAAGTTTTTTCAATTTCCATGGAATTGTAGGACATGACATTCAGTCATGTAAGGATTTTAAAAGGTTGCTTCAAGACCGGATGGATAATAAGGAAATCAAGGTCCTTAACAAGAGGAAAGAGGCCAACGAAAGAGAAATATGCGCCTCTGACAGCCAGTCATCAGGTCCTCCTTATAGCGCTAATCGACCATTAGTAATTTATTACGACCCGATGAAAGAGCCGGTGAAACCAAAAATAATAATCGAAGTACCGTCTCATTTTCCGTACAAGGACGACAAAGTCGTACCATGGAAGTACGACGTCAATATCGTCATACCTGAAGATGAAAAACTCAAAGCCATAATTGGAGATGTAGGAGAGGTAGGTCATTTTACCCGAAGTGGAAGATGTTATTCGAAAGAGGTCGAACCAGTGAAGAAGAACAGTGACTGAAAGCAAAAAGGGAAAGGAGTGATGCATGAGGCCGAAGTCGAGCAAGAAATTCCACCCGTGCAAGAGACTAAAAAGCCTGTGGATGAAGAGGAAGCACAGGAGTTCTTGAAATTTATCAAGCACAGTGAATACAATGTGGTGGAACAATTGAATAAGCAACCAGCACGAATCTCAGTTTTATCCCTGCTGTTAAATTCGGAGCCACACCAGAACGCTTTGCTGAAAGTGTTAAATCAAACTTATGTGGCAAACAATATATCCGTGGAGAAGCTTGAAAGATGGGTGAACAACTTGAATGCGGATAATTTCATCTCTTTTAGTGATGATGAAATACCACCCAATGGTAGAGGCTTAGTGAAAGCACTGCATATTATGACTCGCTGCAAGGGCTACATAATACCGAACGTGCTCATCGATAATAGGTCGGCACTCAACGTCATGCCTTTGACCACACTTTCCAGAATTCCGATGGATTTGTCTTATTTAAGGCCTTGTAATTCCACGGTAAGGGCATTCGATGGGACAAGACGTGAAGTCATGGGGAAGATTGAGATCCTTCTGGAAGTGGGTCCCTACATATATGATGTCGAGTTCCAAGTCATGGACATTACACCCTCATATAACTACCTTTTAGGAAAACCCTGGATCCATTCCGCTGGAGCGGTCCCATCATCCCTCCATCAAAAGGTGAAATTTATCATGGATAGCTGTTTGGTCACTGTCGAGGAAGAAGAAGACATTGTCGCATCTATCTCTGCTGATGCGCCATACATTGAAGTAAGCAAGGACGCAGTGGAATGCTCCTTCCGATCCCTTGAATTCATCAATGCCACTTTTTTTGCCGAGGGAAACAGAATTCTGGTGCCAAAACTGTCGAGAAATACTAGAATGGGTGTTAAGTTGACTATAGGAAGGGGAGCTCGAGCGAGAAGAGGTTTAGGAAGATATCTGCAAGGAATAGTCAGGGCTCTAAAGCCAGTACACCACAAGGCTCGATACGGTTTAGGGTTCCAGCCAAACATGCGTCAAAGAAGAAAGTAGTGGAAGAAAGATCAGGAAAGAAGGATCGCAAGAACATTAGGCCGAGAACCAGAATGGGAGCCCATGGAATTCCCTCATTTGTCAAGAACATTTACGTCTGCGGGAATGATATACTCAGGCCAATATAGTGCACAAAGAACAATGTTAATGATCGAAAAGGGTTTTCAGAATATCAGTATAAATGTCATTGACAAAAGAGCTGACGCGAGTAAAGACGTCTCAAAGATACGCCCTTGTCCCCCGGGTTTCATGTTGAACAATTAGACTGCCGAGGATCTTTTTGTAGTTTATAAGTCTTCAGAGTAATGCTCAAACATTAACATTCTGTTATGTCCTTAGATATAATAGAATTCTTTTGTAAGAGCTTGCATTCGCTCTTTATCATTTAAATGAATATCAATGAAGATGCATTTTGTCACAATTTTTCGCATTATCACTAATTCCACAATGATTTCATAGCCTATCTTTACATTTTCCTCATGCCATACCATAACATTCAGTTTGCTGGTTTCAATACTTAGATGTCCCTCTATAGTTTCCTTTTCCATTCAACTTTCAGGTGCTCAGATATCAATTGCATGAACAAACCCGTTACGAGTCCTGAAATCGATTTTGAGAAGGCTGTTTGTTTAGGAGAATTCGTCAAGAAAATGTCAAGACTATGTCTCGTCTCCTGACTTGCTAAGAATTGTGGAACAAGAGGATAAACAGATTTTGCCTCATCAAGAATCTGTTGAAACAATAAACTTGGAAACTGAAGAAAGGAAGCAAGAAGTGAAGATTGGGACCCCTATTTCAGGGGGCACCAGGTCTAATTTGATTGCTTTGCTCCGTGAGTACAAAGATGTATTCGCATGGTCATATCAGGACATGCCAGGGCTAGATGAAGATTTAGTGGTCCATAAACTCCCATTAAGGCCAGAATGCAAACCCATTCAACAAAAGCTAAGACGGATGATACCTGAGATGTTGTTGAAAATAAAAGAGGAAGTCAAGAAGCAATTTGATGCTGGCTTCCTACAAGCCTCCAAATATCCAGAGTGGGTGGCCAACATAGTTCCGGTACCAAAGAAAAACGGCAAAGTACGAACGTGCATGGATTATCGTGACCTGAATCGAGTAAGTCCCAAAGATAATTTTTCCTTACCACACATTGATACGTTGGTGGATAACACAGCAAAACATTCATTGTTTTCTTTCATGGATGGATTTTCGGGGTATAATCAGATCAAGATAGCCCCTGAGGATATAGAGAAAACTACCTTTGTAAGAATGTGGGGAACATTCTGCTATAAGGTGATGCAATTTGGGTTAAAGAATGTTGGGGCAACATATCAGAGGGCTATGGTGACGTTATTCCATGACATGATGCATAAAGAAATAGAGGTCTATGTCGACGATATGATTGCTAAATCCCGAGGGGAAGAAGAACATGTAGTGAGCCTGAAGAAGTTGTTCGACAGACTGAGAAAGTTCCAGCTAAAGCTCAATCCGGCCAAATGTACGTTTGGGGCTACCTCAGGAAAATTGCTTGGCTTCATTGTCAGCGAGAGAGGTATTGAAGTTGATCTAGATAAAATAAAAGCCATTCAAGAGTTACCACCTCCGCGCACGCAAAAGGAAGTTAGAGGATTTTTAGGGAGATTAAACTACATCGCCCGATTTATCGCTCAACTTACCAACCAATGCGACCCAATCTTTCGAATCCTTCGAAAACATAATCCCGGAGAATGGAACGAGGAGTGCCAAGTGGCTTTTAACAAGATAAAACAGTATTTGTCTAGTCCTCCAATGCTAGTACCACCAATGCCGGGAAGACCATTGATATTATATTTGACTGTGTTCGAGAATTCAATGGGTTGCATACTGGGGCAACATGACGAGTCCGGAAAGAAAGAAAATGCGATCTACTACCTCAGCAAAAAGTTCACTGAATATGAGGCAAAGTATTCGTCCATAGAAAAATACTGTTGCGCTCTGGTTTTGGTAGCTCGGAGACTCAGGCAATATATGCTGTATCATACGACATGGCTAATTTCAAAGTTAGACCCAATAAAGTACATGATGGAATCACCTGAACTCTCAGGAAGAATGGCACGATGGCAGATCTTACTATTAGAATATTGTAACGTCCCCAAACCCTATACCGTCACCGAAACAGGGTTACGAGACATTACCAGTCAGTACAGTCCAATTTCAGTCATTAATTAAAATAAATATTCACACACATCCTAGTTTTAAGATGTTGTCCCTTTAATGGGCCCTCGCGGTCCAATATGAACAATAAATTCAATTCGGGACTAATTTAGAATCACTACTAATTTTAGTAAATTTCAAAATTCATACTACATACCGCTACCAACCATAATTTACTCATTTCATCAATACTTTTACAACCTAAATGACTCTCATTAAACATCCCGGTACATGCCATTATCAATACTTAACATACTTTACCTTAATGAATTCGGGATCGTCTTGGGATGCCGATTCAACGTACTATCTTTACTTAACTCGCAAGACGAAACAAACTGTCGCTGAGTATGGTATACTCAATGGTATTTATATAATCCGAACAATTAATAATATAACAAATACTTAAGATCATAATAACAATTACAATTATTCAATTATTTATTCATAGATAAATTTCAACTACTTACCATATAAATTTTATACAAATCATATAATAAACACAATAACATAATTGTTCAATTCTTAACTAAATCCATTATTATTTACTCCATTCTTTCACTTACTACTCGATATAGCTTTCCTTAATTTACTCACAATTCAATATCATTAAACTATATTCAGCTATACACTTATCAATCATATTCTATTTTAATTCATTTCAATAATATCAATTTCATTTATATCATATCAACTTACTATCCTCGATAGCTTTCAGTATATACATACGATTCATATATCTCAAATCACATTTCAATTCATCAAGTGGCATCATATATCATCAATTCGAACTCTAATCATTTCATGAACCTTTGGTTCATATTTTCAATTTCATATCTAAATTTTCAATTCTCAATTCAATTTCTCGTTTCATTTCAATAGCTTGATCAATCAAATTTATTCGATTTATCTTTCACTTATTTACCCCTATTAACAAACCCAAACTTTGACGGATACACGGATTCCAACCCAAACACACCAGTACGGCACATTGTGCCTAAAACAGTACATAGTACCAGATCAAGATATCGACACATAAAGTGCCTAAACGACACACGAGGTGCCCGATACGACACACGAGGTGCTCGAAATACGACACATAAAGTGCCTGATCGATAAAGCCGGCAAATCCGTACACTTCCGGATCCTATGGCATGTCAATTATATCCGACTCAAATTTCGACTAGTTAATAGGGTATTTCATTCACTTTCTCAATTTAATAATTCCTTCATCAATATACCATTCGATAATCACATATATTCACCCATTTTCACAATCCATACAATTTCATTCAATTCAACAATATATTTCAATTATTCACATTAATTCATAATTCAATACAATTCAATTCACTTTTCAATATCAAATATTCAAATATCACAATCTCATATATTCATATCAAATTCCTCATATTTCCAATCAATATATTTTTCAATATAATATTCATTCAATATTCAAATTTCTACATAAATCATATATATTATATAATTCAATCAATATAAATTCAATCAAAATAATTTCAATCAAAATAATTTCAATCAATATAAATTCAATAAATTCATCGCATACCAAAATCAATCCGCTCCAATTGTAAAACATCATAATTCTAACGCTAACAATTGCCATATGTATATAAATATAACAAATAATAACTAAGTTCAGATTATAGAAATACAAACCGTAATTTTCGAGCTAACTCTCGTTGACTTTGTCTTGTCCTTTCTTAGCCGAGATTTCCATACCACATTGACTACTTAAATTAATACAATTCATAATCATTAATACATTACTAATTCATATCTTGAGTTACAGAATTCTAAATTAAGATCCACTAATTTTTCCTAAAACTAGACTCACAAATCTTCTTACAATAAAATTTTCAGAATTTTGGTTTAGCCATTAAGTACAGCTTTATTCTTCAAATTCACCCCTATTCTGCATTGTTCGACAGTTTAGTCCCTTCTTCACTAAAAATTAATTATCTCATAGGAAAGAACTCGGATAATATTCCCGTTTATTTCTTATGAAAATAGACTCATTAGGGATTCTAAACATTTAACTTTAAGCCTCTAATTATTTTTCTTCAATTTTTGGCGATTTTCCAAAGTCAAAATAGGGGAACCCGAATTCATTCTGACCTTGTCTCACAAAATTCATTATAAGAAACTAGACTCAATAATATTTAATTCCATATTTTATTCATCCTCTAATTCAATTTCTATAATTTTTGATGATTTTTCAAACTTAGACTACTGCTGCTGTCCAAAATAGTCTTAGTACAAAATGTTGATTTACTTTAATTTCAATTTAATTCTAACTAAATTCACTTACTTTTCTATCTTAATTCATACTTTATTTCTACTCAATTTTAACCAAAATTAGACATAATTATCTATTTTTCATCATAAAACCATAATTTCGAAATTCTTTCAATTTAGTCCTTAAAGCATAAAACTTATGAATCACTTTACAATTCAATCCTTGTATCATTTTTAACTTGAATTTCTATCAATTTAGCCCTTAATTCATCATTTTATTTAACATGGACAATATCTAGAAATCTAATAACTATCAAAATATCAACTTAATTTCATCAAAACTTTGTTCTAAAACTTCTAAAACATCAAAATTAAGTAAAAGGGCTTGATTGACTTACCTATTAAAGCTTAAAGCTTCAAACCTTCAATTTTCCCTTTCTCCCTTCTTTCTTTCTTTTTCTCCCCGCTCTCTGCTTCGTTTCATTCTGCTTTCTATTTCCTTTCATTTGCTTCTTTAGTTTATATATATAATATAATATAATATAATATAATATAATATAATATAATATAATAATGTACTAAACATAAAGAAAAATCTTAGATTTTTTCACGATAAACCGCCTCAATTTATACTTTTTGTATAATTGCCCTTTTAGTCCTTTTTATTTTCTTTTAATCTATAATTTAACTTTCACACTTTATTCAATTTGGTCCTTTTACTTAATTACTCTTAATTAAATTAAATTCACTTAATTAAACTCTAATTGACCACTCATTTTACTTCGTAAATATTTTTAATAAATATTTACGAATCCATTTTTCAGAAACGGAGACCCGAAAATACACTTTTTTGGTAACGGTAAAATTCGGGTCATTACAAATATGATATCGTCTATGTGAACCAAAAGTCGATAAAAGGGAGCGCAATAGCTGACTTCTTAGCAACTCGAACAACGGAGCAATACGAGCCATTGAGATTTGATTTCCCAGATGAATACTTGATGTGCCTTACAGAAAAAGAATGTGAGTCATCAAAAGAAAAGTCGTGGAAGATGAGCTTTGATGGTGCATCGAATGCATTTGGGCATGGGATTGGAGCAGTCTTAGTATCACCAGAAGGAAACCATTATCCGTTCACTGCCAGGTTGAATTTCTTCTGTACCAATAACATAGCGGAATATGAGGCCTGTATCATGGGACTTCGTGCAGCAATTGAACGAAACATCCAAACTTTAGAGGTATACGGAGACTCAGCTTGGTGATTTATCAAATTCATGGAGATTGGGAAGTGAGGGATTCAAAATTAGTTAAATACAATGATCTCGTGGCAGGGTTGATTAAAGAATTCAAAGAAATAACTTTTAATTACTTCCCACAAGAAGAAAACCAGTTAGCTAATGCCTTGGCCACTTTGGCTTCAATGTTTAAAGCAAACAGAGAAACAGAAATAATGCCTCTTCAAATGAGCATATATGAAGTCCCTGCACATTGTTTCAGCATTGAAAAAGAGCCAGATGGACGGCCATGGTTTCATGATATCTTAAATACATCAAGAATCAAAGGTATCCCGAGCAAGCAAATGAGAATGACAAAAGAACAATCAGAAGAATGGCAGCGGGATTCGTTCTTGATGGGGACATCCTGTACAAAAGAGGAAAAGATCAGGTACTCTTGAGATGCGTAGATGCTGTTGAAGCTAGAAAAATACTTGAAGATGTCCATGAGGGAATTTGCGGGACACATGCCAATGGTTTCACTATAGCCAGGAATATTATGAGACTCAGTTATTACTGGCTGACGATAGAAAGTGACTGCATTAATTTCACACGAAAATGCCACAAATGTCAAATTTATGGTGATAAAATTCATGTAGCCCATTTGCCCCTTCACGTCATGACTTCTCCGTGACCTTTTTCTATGTGGGGCATGGATGTTATAGGGCCAATTTCCCCAAAAGCTTCTAATGGACACCGATTCATTTTTGTGGTTGTTGATTACTTCACAAAATGGATAGAAGCCGCATCGTTTGCCAATGTGACTAAGACTGCAGTTTGCAGGTTTTTGAAAAAGAAAATCATTTGTCGATATGGTTTGCCTGAAAGAATCATTTCAGATAACACCTTGAATTTGAACAACAAGATGATGAAAGAAGTGTGTGAGCGATTCCAAATAAAGCATCATAACTCTTCGCCCTATCGCCCAAAGATGAACGGAGCTGTTGAAGCAGCCAACAAGAATATTAAGAAGATTATTGGGAAAATGACCGAGACGTATAAAGACTGGCACGAGAAATTACCATTTGCTTTGTATGCATATCGCATATCTGTACGGACATCTAAGGGAGCAACTCATTTCTCTCTGGTCTATGGAATAGAAGCTGTGTTACCCATCGAAGTTGAGATCCCCTCGTTACGAATCTTAATGGAGTCGAAATTAGAAGAAGCAGAATGGGTTCGAGCTCGATATGACCAGTTAAACCTCATCGAAGAAAAACGTTTAAAGGCAATTTGTCACGGGCAGATGTACCAAAAGAGAATGATCGATGCTCATGACAAGAAGGTACGACCAAGAGAATTCCACGAAGGAGAACTCGTGTTGAGAAAGATTCTCCCAATACAGAAGGACTTACGAGGAAAATGGGCACCAAATTGGGAAGGACCATACGTCGTAAAGAAGGCATTCTCGGGCGGAGCTTTGATTCTCACTGAAATGGATGGGAAGGAGTTACCTAATCTAGTGAATTCAGATGCTGTGAAGAAGTATTATGCCTAAAAAAAAAAGAAAAAAAGAAAAAGAGAAAGGGATCAAGGTGAAAACCCAAAAAGGGCGTCTTGATTAACACAAAAGATTAGGATGAAAACCCGAAAGGGCGTTCTAATGAAGCAAGCACTGGCTTAAAAAGCAAAGCGTTTTGAACGATGGGTCAAATAGAGAGACTACAGTATTTGAAGCAATTTTGAAAACTCGAAATCTCTTAGGCAAGAAAGCCATGCTCTAAAAGATTCTTGATTGAGGAACGTGGAAGAGTTCATACGTTGAATATCTAGAGCATTTGTATTTGTTTTAATGTGATCCCCTTTCTCTTTATGACACTTTTTTTTACTATCGTTGATTAACTTTCTTTGTTTGCTACATTTGAAATGAATAAATGTGAGGTATCCTTTTGTCCCTACCTAACCATTTTCATGCATCTCATTATGTGGTTCATTTACATGATAAATAGTGAAATGACATACTCTAAACACAAGAAGTGTTAAGCATTACCCGGATAAGAATTTGATAAGTACAAGAGCCTCAAAGCAAGGACAAAGTTCAACTAGGGGCAAAAGGGTGATATTTGAGAAATGTTGATTACTCGTGAAGCTTGGAGACGAGTACGAGGTTTGAAGAGAAGGTCGAGAATCGAAGCAACGAATACAGACCCTAAAAAATCGTGAGGAAAAAAGACATACGACAAATATGCCTAAGGCGCATAGCATAATCATGTAGGCATAAAGGCATTTAAGATAAACATGTGCATATCATGATGACATCATGCATGACATATACAGGTACTCCAGTAGAACAAGAGGGTGTGATGATAGCTGTACTGAATCAAAGGAAAAGACACCTGAATCCCACCAGATGAAAGGATTTAGTATTTTGATGTTTTTTCTGTTTTCAAAATTCAACTCATATTGCGAGAAGTGAGTTGAGCCTCGGGGCACGCCGAGGTATTTTCAATTACTGTTTGTCAAAAAAAAAGTCGACTTATATTGCGAGAGGTGAGTTGAGCCTTAGGACACGTTGAGGTAATTTCAATTTATGTTTTTCAATTTATATTTTGCAAAAATCAATTCATATTATGAGAGGTGAGTTGAGCCTCAGGACACGCTGAGGTATTTTTAATTTCTATTCTTAATGACTGTTTTTAAATCAACTCATATTGCGAGAGGTGAGTTGAGCCTTAGGACACGCTGAGGTATTTTCAATTTCTGTTTTTTCCAATCTATATTTTTCAAAAATCAACTCATATTGCGAGAGGTGAATTGAGCCTCAGGACACGTTGAGGTATTTTCGATTTCCGTTTTTCAATTTATGTTTTTCAAAAATCAATTCATATTACGAGAGGTGAGTTGAGCCTCGGGACACGCTGAGGTAATTTCAATTCCTTTTTTTTTTTAAAAAAAAGTCAACTCATATTGCGAGAAATGAGTTGAGCCTCAAGACACATTGAGGTATTTTCAATTTCGCCTTTCAAAAAATCAACTCATATTGCGAGAGGTGAGTTAAGCCTCAGTCACACCGAGGTATTTTCAATTTTTGCTTTTTCAAAAGATCAACTCATAATTCGAGAGGTGAGTTGAACTTGGTCGCATCCTGAGCTATTTTCAATTTTTTTGTTTTCAATAAAGAATGAAGATTGGACAATCGAACAAAATTTAGTGCTTTTAAGTCTTTGCACCGCCCCTCGCTTCACGAGATGAGCAAAGAGGGCAATCATAAACACTAAATTTTTGTCCGACTAGAGTTTGTTGTTTAATTTTCAAAATTTTAAAAAAATAAAAATAAAAAAATTTCAAAAAATAAAAATTGCATTTTGACCCCTAAATTTTTCCTAAATTTCATTTTGACCCTTAAACTTTCTTTAAATTTCACTTAGACCCTAAACTTTCCTTAAATTGCATTTAACCCTAAATTTTCTAAAAATTACATTTAGCCCCAGAAGTTTTGCTGCATTTGTGATTTGGTCCTTCAGATAGATTACGTGATTTGGGGTACCCACTTCCCAGATTTTCAGGCCACAAACATGGGTGGCTGCTCCTTCTTCACCCACTACCTACAAATAGCATAAAAACAAGCAAAATGGGAGAAATAAAAAAAAAACCACACAAAAAAGAGGAGGATTCTCCCATTTGAGAAAAAAGAGCAAAAAAAAAAAATTCAGCAAAAAAATTTTCTAGCAAAAAAAAAACAACAAAAAAGGAACATTCAGTAATCTAAGCAAGAAAAAACTCCAATATCTGGCAAGCAACCAAGCAACCAAGGACTAACCACCATTAACACCACAACCAAGCTCCCAAACCGAAACCCACTCTAAATACCCGAGCCAATCGATTATCAGCCACCCCAAAACCCAAACCTCAACTACCCATAGCCTGATTTTTTGTGGTGCATACGGTGGCTGCTAGTGACGCGCAAGGTGGAAGGAGAGGGAGAATAGGCAGCTTGAAGTTTGGATTTTCTTTGTTTGCTGCTGGAACTTGTTTGTTTTGGGGGGGTTTAGTATTAAAAAAAAAAGAAATATTTTAGTTAATGGGTTGATTTATGTAAGGTTTGATGGGTTAAATTTAGTTTGGGTTAATTAGTGGGTTGGGTGATATGTTAAGTTAGTGGGTTGGGTTGGTAGTGTTGGATTATTAAGTTAGTGGGCTGAGGTTAGTTTGTTTTGGGTTGAAGTAATTTAAATTTTGTATCTTTTATGTAGATTTTATTTGTAATTGGGCTAAACAAAAATTGGTCTAAAAAAACTACAATAATAAAAAATATTAAATTTTAAAATGGTCGGGTCAACCTGACTCTATTTGCGACAATCTGATTCGGTGAAGATCACCAACAAAGGCCCATTTCAACAGCCCGAAAAGAAAAGAGATTAATTTCAAGAATCCATAACATTGGGGCTTCGTATATTCTTACCCTTTTATTCAATTTAATATATATATTTTATAACTATATTATGTACATATATATATATATATATTTTGTACATATCATTATTTTATATTATTGTTGTAAAAAAATTTTATGTATATATTTTTATGTACGCTTCCTAATATTTTCTTTTATTGTAGATATTATTATTATTATTACATATATTTATTATATGCGATATATATATATGTATTTTTATGTACATATTATTATTTTATATTATTATTACCAAATATATCATTTTTCCTATTTTATTATTAGTACATGATTTGTTTTTATTTTTTTGTAAATATCGTTATTATTGTTATTCTAATATTCTAGTATTCCATGTTAATATTTTTCATTAATGATATCTTTTTTTTGTATCGTTTATCTATTTTTAATTTCTCACTTTAGGAATATTTTTTTCTCATGTTTTAATTAATTTCAAAAATAAGGCAATGTACCGATTTAACATTAAGCCATCGATTTCATCGCTATGTTGGGTGAAATTCATCGGCTCGTGTTAAAAACGGGACACCCTTTCTAAAAAATCGAAAACTAAAAATTCTCATTTTTCAATTGGATCACGAGTAAATGTCAGATTGAATTTGTACTTTTGAAAATCAAGACAACACAAGTTTAATAAGATACCAATTTTGGACGTCGCGAGGGTGCTAATAACTTCCTCGTACGTAACCGACTCCCGAACCCTATTTTTTTCTCTGGCTTTAAACGTAGACCTAAACGCGGCCTTCTTTTTGTTTAAAAAATAAATTTTCTTTCGAAAAAGAGGATTTATTAGGTGTCCGATCACACCTAGGAAAAAAGATCGGTGGCGACTCCCTTTTTTAATAAAATCGAAAGTTGATTTTTAAATTTCCAATAAATCGCCTCAATTAGTGACCAAAATAAGAAATTTTTACGTCGCTACAGGATCAATAACAACTCCATGGCGTCAGCTGTTTATGTCCCATGGAATGCTGGTTCAAACAGTGGGAAATTGGCGAACGCTTGGATTACTTACAATGCCATTACCAAAAACCTGAGTGTGTTCTGGACATATGATGAAAACCCTATTTTTATGGGTAATTCTTCTCTTTCTTATGTGATCGATCTGATGAAAACTCTCCCGCAGTGGGTTAAAATTGGATTTTCAGCCGAAACAGGCCAGTTGGCAGAGTACAATACCATTAAATCATGGAAATTCACCTCGAATTTGGAAACCAAGCAACCAAAGCCTAGTAAAAAAAAGAGCACAAGAACATATGTGATTGTTCTTGTTCCAGTTTGTGCAGTCGTGTTGTTGCTTGGCCTATTAACAGTTTGGTTCCTGCTGCAGAAAGGGGGCATTAAAGGTTGCCTACGGCTGAAAAATGGAACACATTTTGATGGAGGAGGTATACAGATAAGATTTGGGTACCAACAACTATATGAAGCTACCAATGGATTTGCAGAAAACAAAAGGTTGGGCCAAGGAGGGTCCGCGCATGTTTATAAAGGAAAATTGGATGATCATAGCATAGTTGCAATAAAAAGAATATTTGCCAAGTCCGAGAGTTTTTTTATCAACGAACTTAATGTAATAAGTCGTTTAAAACATGAAAACTTGGTAAGGTTAATCGGTTGGTGTCATGAAAAAAGCCAATTGTTACTTGTGTATCAATACATGCCAAACGGCAGCCTTGAGAGCCATCTTCATGGCGAAAAACCAACACTCTCTTGGCATGTAAGGTATAAAATAGCTATAGGCTTGGCATCAGCTCTTCAGTATCTTCATAAAGGTGAAGAGCAGTGTGTTCTCCATAGAGATATCAAATCAGATAATGTGTTGCTAGACCTGGATTTCACGACTAAGCTCTGTGATTTCGGAGTTTCGAAACTCGTGGACCGAGGAGAAAGGACTCAAACAACAATGGTTGTGGGAACACCTGTATACTTAGCACCGGAATATATGCAAGAACAAAGAGCTCGCAAAGAAACAGACATGTATTGCTTTGGGATTGTAGCCTTGGAAATTTGCCGTGGGAGAAGGCCTCGAAATGGTGCATTGGTAAGGGTGGTGTGGCAGCTATACCTTGGTGGTATTGTGGTGGAGGCCGCTGATGCAAGGTTAGAGAATTTCGATGTAAATGAAATGAGATGCTTGTTAACTGTGGGGTTATGGTGTACAAATCCTAATCACAGTGAAATGCCTACTGCAGAACAAGTTCTTAATGTTCTTCAGAATGAATCTCCATTGCCGAACCTTCCACCAGATATGTATCCGCCTCCTTTACCTCCCTTGGAAATCGACACGGTAGGTTCTGTGACACCCCTAATTTGACCCTAGTCGAAAAGTGGTTTCGGGACCACAAGACCGAGTCATAAAAATAATTAGCTGTCATATTTGATGCTCATTATATGTACATATGCATGTGTGAAAATTTCATGTTTGAATTTTGTTAATTGTGAGTGAATTTTATTAAATAGGACTTATGTGAGAAAATTTAGAAATGTGCTAGGCAAATGTAAGTGGCCTATTTGTGCATGTTGCAAAATAATTGTACTTGCATGTCAAATTCCCCACTCTAGAGGAAGTGGCGGCCATGATGGTATGGGATACAAAAAATATGCATTTTGTATTAATATTATAATGACTACATGGTTTTATAATAGGAAATAAGTATTAGAAAAAAAAGAAAGAAAAGAAAGCCATACATTCTCACCTTGTTCTTGCCGAATGTTGGAGAAAGAAAGAAGAAATATGCTTTGAGGATTTCAGCAAGATAGCAAGCTAAAAATCCAAGGTATGTGCATTGGGTCATAGAGAAAATTGAATCAAAAATTGGTTGATCTTTGTCCTCCATTGCCGTAGCCTAAAGGGAGGGAGAGGAAAGTTTGGTTGCTTTGATTTTTGGCTTAGAAGATGGCTAGAGTAAGGTATGTGTTGAACGATTCTTGAAAATCTATGCATGTTTGAGATGATTAGTTCAAACTCTACTTGTCCCATAGATTAAACTTAGAATTTTGAGGTTTGAGATTCGGTCAATAAGCTTGAAACTCATAGTAGTTGTTTTGGTAAGCTTGGTATATGGATGTTATATGTTTTGGTATTAGATGAGAAATGGTTGATGTAATGATCATTATGTGTATACATTTTCATAGCATGTTTAATTGGTTCGCTAAGGTTTTGTATAGGTAAAACATATATGAATTGGTTGTTGTGTTTAATATGTAGTAATATGTGAACTAGCGTTCAATGATATAAGGCTGTGTTCGAATGTGATTAAGTTAATGACATTCGGTTATGAGATGGATGACATGAATTATATTTATGAGCTACATTGTGATTCGACACTTACGAATATATGCATATATTGAATTGGTTTGATGTATTAGTTGAATTATATGTTATAAGACAAAACGATTGGAATAAGGTGATTGAAAATTTGGTTGTGGTCTGTGTTCGTTGGTAAGTATAAAATATATGCATTTGGTTGTAAGTATTCAGTTACCATGATAAGACACTCGTTTATGTCATAAAAGTTAGTTTCACAAGCGAACTATTACATGGTATTAGCATACATAAGTGTTTGGCATTATTGTGTGACTTATGTAGTTGTCTTGAATTTGATATCCGGTGTTGATTTGATTAATCACTTTGTAAATATTTATAAAATATTAGTTTGAATAAAGTATCGATATGTGATTGCCAAATGTGATTGTTAAGTGAATAATATTGGTTAAGTACTTAAGCAAATCTATCGTTTTAATTAAGCTTAAGAGCAAAGAGGATCAAAGTCGGATAGGGGAAAAGAGGAAGTAAACGAATAGCCGTGGATATCTAGTCGTCGACCACTTTCGAGGTAAGTTTTAAGTGATTAAACGTTGAGTAAATTCAATCATAATAGGAAATAATGAGTTGATTTAATAAGATATGATGTGACCATGATATGTCTTAAACCCAAATGGTAAGTTCATAAGTGTTTGGACTTGGAAATTTAAGAGCAAATTGTAATAATTTGCTTGGACAGCAGCAGTAATGTGATTTTAGAAAATCACTATAAATTGTTGGTGTGGAATTATAGGCTGAATAAAATATGTAATAAAAGCTTAGTTGGTCTAGTTTCTTATAAAAGAGACCGTGGAAGCAAAGAAATTTCCTATAAAGGGATATTTAAAGTTGTGCGGGACAGTGTCGGAATGACTCCGAAATCCCCTGTTCTGTTTTTGGAAAATCATTATAATTTGTACAAAAATGGTTATAAGATAATATTTATATGCTTAGACTCTTTAATGAGTCTAGTTTCAAATGGAATCAAATAGAACACATTATGAATTCTGTACAATGAAAAATTTGATTCGTAGCAAAGAGTGGTCAGATTAGTCAAACAGTGAAACAGGGGAAACTTTAAGAAAAATCTGGTATTGATTGGCCAAACCAAAAATTCTGAAAATTTCATGGATGGAAGATATATGAGTCTATATTCTGAGAAAATTTACGGAAAGTGATTTGGAGTCTTGTAGCTCCGGGTATAAATAATTTAGTGACCATTGCTTAGGAAAACAGCTCGTAGCGAATATGTGATTTTGTTGTAAACATGGATAAAAACTTGTTTTAGTTGCTCATAAGCTATTGATTGATCCCATACTTGAATTCTAAATTGTGATATTGTAAAATGATACATGAGTGTTAGATGGATCTTTGATATCAAAAATTTGTGAAATTGTAAGTTTATGAGTATTCGAATATGAAATGATAGTATGGCGTGAAATTGAATTATTCGTTGGAAAATGATTGATGTAGATTCGGCCAAGACCAAGTCAGTACATAATAATATATGTGATAAGGCCTAATGGCCGATGTGATGAATGTGAAAGTGTATATATATGTGATAAGGCCTAATGGCCGATGTGACGAATGTGAAAGTGTATATATATGTGATAAGGCCTAATGGCTGACGTGACGAATGTGAAAGTGTATATATATGTGATAAGGCCTAATGGCTGACGTGATGAATGTGAAAGTGTATATATATGTGATAAGGCCTAATGGCGTGACGAATGTGAAAGTGTATATATATGTGATAAGGCCTAATGGCCGATGTGACGAATGTGAAAGTGTATATATATGTGATGAATGTGAAAATGTATATATATGTGATAAGGCCTAATGGCCGACGTGATGAATGTGAAAATATATATATATATGTGGTAAAGCCGAATGGCTAATGTGAATGTTGTAACATGTGATTAAGTGTACATGAAACTTGGAAATATGTTCCGGGTGAGACCCGATGACTACGTGTGGAGATTATGTCCGGGTACGACCCGATGACTACGTGTGGAGATTATGTCCGGGTAAGACTTCGTAATAAGAATTGCTTATAAATATACGCAATGCGAAAGGTTAAACAGGTATGTACTCCAAGTTTATATATGATGCATACGAGAGCAATCTATGGGACTATTCCTATGATTATGTGACATCGGATTAGTGTGAGAGGTTATGTGAAATCATACGATATATCTATGTCACATGAGCTCACTTTTATGTGAGAGTTTATCTGCCTATTGTATATGATGAGATGTGCATATTCGGTAAAGGGATGGTATGCCCGAAGGAAGAGTGAAATAAAAATACCAACAACTATGTTATAATTTGATTGTTATCTGTTGACACTGCTTAAAACTTACTAAGCATTGTAATGCTTACTCTGCTTACTCTGCTTTCCTCGCCTTATAGGTCTCATTGCGGCTACTGTGCTCGGGGATCGTCAAGAACTAGTCACACTATCACTATCCACTGTTTGGTACTGCTATGTTTTGGAATATCTTATGGCATGTATAGAATAGACTAGTAGTGAGAGGATATTTTGGTTAATGTATAGGACTACTCTTTCGTTTGTTGGTCATAGACCCTTTGATTTTGTATAAATTTGGATAGCCATGCGAAAATGGCTTGTATACACTTTGGCATGGTATCATAATCATTTTGTATGTTGTTCATTAAGAGATGTGGAAATGTTTGGAATCGATTAGCCCTTAGAATGGTTAATCGTGATCATCTTTGTGCCATGTATGCTAAAAGGGCTAGTTGAATCAAGGAAATTATGAAGTAGGTAAAATCTACCTTAAGGACAGAGGTTGACAGCTGCAGTGATGTGGATGTGAAAATCACTAAAAATAGTAGGAATGGAATTAAATAGTGAATAAATTATGTAAATGAACCTTGATGAATCTACTTTCATATGGAAGAAACGAAACGGTCATATGAGTTGTATGTTAAGAGATATTTAGGTTTTCGTGAAACAGGGCCAGAACGGTTTCTGGATTCCCTGTTCCGACTTTGGAAATTCATTGTAAATTAACCAGAGATAATTAGGAGTCATGCCATATATGTATAGATTCCTCTTTGAGTCTAGTTTCTATAGAAAAAACGGCATCAGTATTGAAGCCCTGTACAGGGAGATATCTAGGTTGTAATGCATGAAGGTCAGTGTAGTCGCACCCTGTAACAGGGGAGACTTTAACTAATAAACTGTACTAATTGGCCTGACCAAAAATTCTAGAAAAAAATTTGTAGATGCATATATGAGTCTAGTTTCAGGGAAAAATTACGAAACTGATTTTCGAGTTTTGGAACTCAAGATATGATTTTTAAAGTGACAGTGACGCAGTTAGCCAACTGCCTGGAAAATTTTTAAAATGGACTGTGAAAGTGAATGGTTTAAGCCGTTAACCTCTCGTGTCCGACTCCGGCAGCGGACTCGGGTACGGGGTGTTACAGGTTCAGAGGTTGTGGATGGATCAAGATGAAAGTGCTAATTCAAGAATCAACCAAAAATATGATAAAAATGAATCAAAGGTAAGCTAATCATTCAAAACTTGTCTTCTTAACCCAAAAATGCTCATAATAACAGCACTTTCATTGCCTTGTTTAATTAACCAAGTTTTCCTTCCATTTGTTCATTCAATTTCGTGGGGCATCACTATGTTGTAAGTCTCGAGTCAGGGTTCCTTTTTGATAATTAGGTGAACCAACCAACATATTCATTGCTTTGCATGGCCTGCCTGCACCTCTCTCTTTGATGAGTCTTTGAGGACAACTCTGTTTCTGGACATGTCTTATCTGCTTCAAGAATACTTGCTTACTTGTTAACTTAACTCGGATGACGTGCTTGAATTGATATAACTAAATAAAGTCATATTTTGTAACTAGGCAGATTAGGAATCATTGCGACATTCCATAAAAAGAAATCATAGTGACGTGACATCTCAATTCAGCTTTGTTTGTTTTATGGTAATTACTCCAAGTCCTTTGATTTGTTTCGAACTCGGCTTGTATTTGCCCAATTCAATTCAGTTTTTATAGTCCTCAAAAACAGAGATTTTTAATAGTCTTTCTAAAATCTATATGTAAAACACGTAATTAACCATGTCAACAAATCTTGATCTCATGACACTCAAATCCTATTTGAACAGATAAATGCAAATGGTTTGCTTGTTTGTTAAGTTTACCCAAGTATTGGTGTCTCCAACCATCTCACTCGATTACTACAATTGACCAAAACAATACATTATAAAATTAGAAATAAATAACACTTTCCTTCAACAAAAAACACACACAGTTCAGAAATAGAAAGAGTGAAAGTGCATAAATCCAGCCATTGCTAAATTGATGGAAAATTGACATCCGAAAGATCAATTTTAAATCGAAAATAAAACTCAATGGTATCCCCACGCGTTTTCCCTATGTTTGGCTGTGTCTTTGCTTCCACTTTCTAAGATGCTTCCTCTTTCTATTTTCATTTCTTTCGCTATCAGAACAAATGGACAAATTACGTAGCCAGAATGGCATTACATTTCGAGTTCATGTTCTCCTTCACCAGTTGACTTGTCCAATCCCCATTAGTTGAAACTTGAGATCTTCTTGACCAAATTCCCACCTTCCTCCTTCACCCACTCCCCAAATCTTTATACCTCCAATACCCATTTCTCTATATCCCTTTCAAAAGTCTCCTTTTTTTTTTAATCTGATTGAAATTGGGTTTTATGACTTGATACACGCCAAACATCGTCCCCCCATATTAATACCATTTCCTTCTGATCCAACCAACGTTTTTAAAGCCTTGAAGAGATTTTAATTAGAAGACCCCAAGATGAACAATCTGTTTTCAGGCTCTTTCACTCGCTTCCGAAGCGAAGAAGGTTCCCCCGACCACCACGCAGTCCAGATGACAGAATCGTCTCCATCCTCCCGCGGTGTCAACCTTGACAAGTTCTTCGACGATGTGGAGTCCATCAAAGACGAGCTGAAAGAGCTGGAGAGGCTGAACGACGACCTTTCCTCGTCTCATGAGCAGAGCAAGACGTTGCACAGCGCGAAAGCCGTGAGAGATTTAAGAGCCAAGATGGATGGGGACGTGGCCATGGCGTTGAAAAAGGCCAAGCTTATCAAAGTTAGGCTGGAAGCGCTTGACCGGTCCAACGCCGCTAACAGGAGCTTGCCTGGGTGTGGACCGGGCTCTTCATCGGACCGGACGAGGACGTCGGTCGTGAACGGGTTGAGAAAGAAGTTGAAGGATTCTATGGAAAGTTTTAACGAGTTGAGAGAGAGGATCTCGTCCGAGTATAGAGAAACTGTTCAGAGAAGATATTTTACGGTTACGGGGGAAAATCCTGATGACAAGACTCTTGATCTTTTGATTTCAACTGGTCAGTTCTCCCATTTGCTTTCTTTTCCAAAGCATGTTGTTGTTCAATCTGGTTAATCGAGACTTTTTTAGTGGTGATGGTTATAAGTGAAATACTTATACGGAAATTTTGGGTATAATCTAGAAATTTCTAACACAGTTAAAACGGAGACATGTATGAAACATTGCATAAAACTGAAGCTTTGCTAAATTCTTGTTCTAGAATTATTAATATCAGAGCATAAGGTGTTTGAGGAAGCTGCATTGCATTTATTGTGCAAGGAAATATGAAAAAACATTTGGGACTAAGATGGGGAACTTGTGTTAAAATTTTGCAGGAGAGAGTGAGACTTTCTTGCAAAAAGCCATTCAAGAACAAGGGAGGGGAAGAATTTTGGACACAATCAATGAGATTCAAGAAAGGCATGATGCTGTGAAGGATTTGGAGAGGCATCTCAAGGACTTGCACCAAGTTTTCTTGGACATGGCAGTGCTGGTTGAGGCTCAAGGTGAGCAACTGGATGACATTGAGAGCCAAGTGAACCGAGCTAATTCATTTGTGAGGGGTGGCACTGAGAGGTTGCAAACGGCTAGGACCTACCAGAAAAATACCCGGAAATGGACTTGTTATGCTATCATACTTTTGCTCTCCATCATCTTCTTTGTGGTGATATTCACCGTGAGACCATGGGAAAACAATGGCGGCAGCAGCGGTGGCCAGAACAGCCCAACCCCACCGTCACCAGCAACAACTTCAACGCCACCTCCACCTCCACCTCAACAATAAGCTGGCATTGATTAGGCATCGATCAGAATATTAGCTATGCAGTTTTCTTGGATGAGATCTGCGTTTTTGCATTTGCCTCCCTTGTGTTAGGGTTAGTTTAATGAAAACTTGATGGGCTGAGACATTTGATTGAATTGCTTTGAAGCTCTCAACTACATATTATTTGTTGTTTACTAGGAAAGCAGACAGGGTTGGAGATTGGAGTTGGGAAAGAAATGGCATCAATTTCTTTCCACAATTCTCATACAATTTCTTGTAGAGACACCGTTTTGATTATTAATTCTTTCCTATAACTAGTAGATATTTTTTTTGTCTAGATTCTACCTGCGTGCTTGGTTGCTACAGATGTTTACGTGTTCCAACAGGTACAGATGTTGATGTAGACATATCTATCCATATATTGAGATATACATGTTATTATTCTGTACTAGTTTATAAATAAAATTTAGTTTTTGAGAGAATTTAAATATCCAATCACCTATATCCTGAATGGAACCTTTTGGCTGTACTACTTTGGATTTTGAATCATAATTCAGCAATGGTGACCCTCCACTAACCACTAACCACAAAGAAATAGCTAATGAGAGGAACACAGGAAACATTTCTTACCTCAGCTTTAGTATTTAGATGCTTGTACCTTTGAGCATATATGTTTATTTTCATATAAAAAGTTCCTTCAATGAATTGTCTTCGTCCATTTACGGTTATTGTGATAATACCTATCTTTTTTTTGGAACCAATATCAATAACCTGAAAACAAAATAATACGTGATTATTTATTAATATCATTCGTAAAATAAAATTTATGTGTCCTAATGAAAGGATGGTTGAGATGGCCGAGTGGGTCTAAGGCGCCAGATTAAGGTTCTGGTCCGAAAGGGCGTGGGTTCAAATCCCACTCTCAACATTTATTCTGCTTTTTTCCCTTGATTTTGGGCCTGATGGGCCATTAAACCTGGAAATGGTTTTATTTTTTGGGCCTAGTGGGCCTTTATACAAAAATTGCAGAAGGCGAAGCAAAAACTTGGAGCGGAGAAGGAAAGCAAGTAGTTTGAAAAGCCCTCTCTCTCCTTTACACATTCTATCTCTAGCATGGCGCCAATACGGATGATAGGCAAGTAAATCTATCTCATTTCCCCTTGTTCAATTCCTTTCTTTCGTCTCTCATTCCCTTAACACTCTCTCCGTTTCAATTTTTCTGTCCCAAAATACACAGATGTCGCTGTCAACTTCACAGGTAACTCTTTCACACATTTCATCGAATAGGTCATGCTCTATTCCGATCTTTGTCTTCAATTCATCTTTCTTTCTCAATCTGTGCTTCTTATTCTCCACTTGGATTATCCTTTATTCGCACACAGATGGCATGTTTAAAGGCATTTATAACGGCAAGCAACATCACGTTTCTGATATTGCTACTGTTCTGAGTCGAGCTTGGAACGCTGGCGTCGATCGAATTATCGTCAGTTACCCCATCTTTCATATTCTCTTTGCATTTTACTATGTTTGGTTATTGAATTATTGTAATAATTCAGTTCCATTGGAAGCTTAGAGTTTTAGTGAGCTCGTGGACTCTTAATAAATTTGAGTTCATTTCTTTATGAAATTATTGAGATGGTATTTTAATTTTGAACCCCGAATGAAAGTATTTTCTCTGAAGCGGCTGGAAATAATTTCGACTTGTACAAAAGAATAATGAGTCTCAATTTTTTATGTTGATGGAAATGTATAATTCATGGTAATAGATTTGTTGTGCAGGTTACGGGTGGTTCCCTTGAGGAGTCAAAGGAAGCTCTTGCTATTGCAGAAACTGATGGTCTATTTATAGTGCTTTATTTGTTGCCACGTCTGCCTTTTATTTTGCTTTAGAATGTGTTTTGCTCATTGTCGAAGGTTTGATATTCATTACAGGGAGGCTTTTCTGCACAGTTGGAGTGCACCCAACTAGATGCAAGGTTAGTCTTATTTCTAGAAACGTTGTCTTTGGTCCTTTTGTTTTTGGATTACATGTTTAACTGTGTGGTTTGTCAGCAAAATTTGTCAACATGGCTTCATATATTTTATTTAGGAGTTTGAAGAGAGTGGGGATCCTAAAAAACATTTTCAAGCTCTTTTGGCATTGGCTAAGGAGGGAATTCAAAAAGGGAAGGTGTGTTTTCCTTATTGGTCATTGAACTTTAAATTTAGCGACATTTTAGATTTTGCATTCTCATTCTGGCCTGTTGATGTGAGATGTGAGCACTTGTGGAAATTTATACATTCAGATGTTTGAATCTCAGCTGTTAGCTGCTTTCTGTGCAGAATTGTTGTTTAGACAATTGAAAGATCTTAGAACATACTAGTGCTCTGTTTTCCCTTCTTTCTTTTCATATGTACTTTCTTCATACCTTCTCGTTCATTTAATTGTTTCCCTAGCATGTATGTAGGATTTCTGTTGGAGGAAAAATAATAACGTAATTTATGTTATTAATTGCTAGGATAAAGTAGTTTTCTTTTAATCAGTTTATATAGGTCCAAAAAGATCTAGTAACCTATTGCATATCTACATTTTATCAGGATTGTAATCTTAGTCTTACTATAGTTAGATACTATGAATTTTGCCTTAACTTAGGTGGTTGCAATTGGTGAATGTGGATTGGATTATGACAGGCTTCACTTTTGCCCACCAGAAGTTCAAAAGAAGTAAGTGGCTGCCATGAGAAAGGATTATGCTCCTTCTCTTATTTTATATTTGTTTGTTTTCTTCTGTATAATTAAACATTTCTAACTTTTCTTTGCCAAAACTAGGTATTTTGAGAAGCAGTTTGAATTAGCATATGCCACAAAGCTGCCCATGTTTCTGCATATGCGTGCAGCTGCAGAAGATTTCTGTGAAATTATGGAACGAAATATTAACAAGTTAGATTTCTGAATCTTTCCTACACTAGTGAAAATCTCTTCATTTTTGTGCCTGCTAGCACTGTAAACCATCTTTGTTCTTGAATATGAAAAGAATATTAGTTAATTGGTTTATAGTTAACGTGTAAAAGCTGAAGTCTGCTGTTTTTTTTTTTTTTTTTTTTCACTTTGAAAGGTTCACTGGTGGGGTTACTCATTCATTTACCGGTAGTGCTGAAGACCGTGATAAGCTTCTCTCATTTCATAACATGTATATAGGTGAGAATGCAACTTATACACGCCATCTTCACCAAACAGGTCTTGTTGCTATGCATGCAGTGATATGGCATCTGCTGGCTACCTTGTATCTTCCAACTATTGTCTTTTTATTCAGGCGATAGCTTTGAGCACACTTACATTTCTTCACTCAGTCAAACAAGTTGATTGAAATGATATTTCCTTCTTGTGTGAAGTCATTCATTGCTATAGATATATTGGGCTCCTGTAAACCTAGCGAGTCTTTTAGCTTTGGTTATTTTACAGGTGTAAATGGATGCTCTCTGAAGATGGCTGAAAATCTTGATGTTGTGAGGGGCATACCTGTTGAAAGAATGATGATTGAGACTGATTCTCCATATTGTGAAATCAAGAGTACTCATGCTGGGATTAATTTTGTGAAATCCTTATGGCCTTCTAAGAAGAAAGAGAAGTATGACAAAGAGTGTCTTGTTAAAGGGCGTAATGAACCTTGTTTAGTGCTGTGAGTGAAACTGCTTTTTCCAGTGTAGCAGAATAACTAATAATTTTTTTCTTAACTTAAAAATTTTTACTGAAAATATATTATTCAGGAAACCTTTTTGAAAATGGAAGATTTCATCCATAGTATATTGGAAGGAGTCAGGAACTGACTGCAATATAGCTAATAACATCAAAGAACATAATGTGCTCTTTCAGTTTATACTACATAGAGAATGTTCCTCCATATTAACTGATTCATTAATATTCAACACATTTTGTCTTGGTTTTTTCTGGTGGTTGTGTTCCAGGCAAGTTCTTGAGGTGATAGCTGGCTGTAAAGGAATCACTGACATTGATCTGTTTAGTGCAACATTGTACCAGAACACCTGCAGGTAACTTTGTTTTGCTATTGTAGGAATTTTTAAAGTTTAATGGCAATTAGGCACTAGATAAAGTGCTTACATAGTGAGCAAACAGCTTAGAAGTTGGACTGATTGAACATTTGACCAAAGTGGGTAATTATTTGGTCTTTAGCATGTTAGCGCATCTGAGTTGATAATAAGCTTTTTTTCCTTTTTCATCATCATCCTTACCGTTAGAGATTTATTTGCTCTGCTAAATTAGGCTTTCTGGGTTATGCAGGGTTTTTTTCCCTCATGACTTGGATGCTGCAGCTGATGCTCTTCTTGCTGGTCGGAATGAAAGTCAATGACAAAGTTTTATGCTTTATAGAAAAAAAAATTAAAACGATATACCAATGCCTTTAATCTACCAAGACTTTTTTGGAAATAAAGAATAGAGATAGATCTAAATGGTGCTCTGTTTCTTGCAACCCTCATACAGGTTTAGCACCTCTTCGTTTTTATCCATTACCATCCGGTACAAGTTTAATCACTTTTTACAAGTACGACCTACACATTTGAATGGTTTATAAAATAGAGCAAGTAATGAATTTATTTACAATTCAGTTTATTTCATAGTTATTTATCTTAAAACTTATATATCTGTTATTCTGTCTTACTGTTACCTATTTATGTCTGAGTGAGACTTTAGGCCTTTCAGTGTTAAGACATAATAGGTAACGGATGATTTTAGGTACCAGAGAATATCATGGAAGAAACAGATTATCTATACAAAGATAAAATCTGCAATCATATTATGCATATTGATTCAAAAAGTGAAAATAATATTATAAATTAGAAATATTATCTTTGGATAATAATATAAATATTATTCACTAATTAATACCTTGCAAACAAAAAAGATTGTAATGTGGATCAACCATCAAATCAATGATGTGACAAGACATTGCAATGTGGAAGCAACAATGTTGATGATGAGACAAGATCATTGGATCCTTATCAGAAAATTGTGTGAGATTTAAAGAAAATTAAATAGAGTTTTAAAATTCTCTTATAAATTGGAAAGGAAGAAGCTTAAAGAAGGCATCAAATTCAAAAATAGTTTAGAAATCTTCCTTTTTACTTTTCATTCACCAACTTCTCATTGTAAAAACTTTTCCTTTACTTCTACTTTTATAATACAATATATAGTCTTCCATATTTCCCCTTAATCCTTTGTAATTGGTATCCAGTGTAACGATACTTGGAGAAATAATATAATAGTGTTCATTATAAGTTCTTATCTTTTATTTACAATTCAATTTATTTCATAGTTATTTTCTTAAAACCCATATATCTATTACTGTTGTCTGTTTATTTCTGAGTGAGACTTTAGCCTTTTGCCTGTTCATTAGAAGGCCAGCACCAAAAAAAAAAAAATTCCTTGATATTTTTGTACTGGTACCGGTCATTAGAAGACTAGCACTCAAAAAATTTTAAATTTTTTTTTACTACAGTGGTGTCGGCCATTAGAAGGCCAGCACCAAAAAAAAAATATTTCCTGATATTTTTGTACAAGTGCTGGCCAGTAGAAGACCAACACCCAAAAAATTTTGAAAATTTTTTTTTACTAGAGTGGTATCGGCCATTAAAAGGCCAGCACCAAAATTATTTTTTTTAAATACTCGTATTTTTGTATACCAGTATGATACAATTTTAAAAAAAATACCCTAGTGATTACCCATAATCAAAAAAATTAATTTTTTAAAAGTTGACTCTGTAATGGCCCATTTTTGCCCGGGCTCATTTGTAAATAAATAGACCCAAAATAAAAATCCAAAAATAAATAAGTCCAAAGAGTCCATTTACAAATATCCAACCCAATTAAATAAATACCCCAAAACCCTTTACATAAAAATTAAAACCCAATTACAATAAGCCCATTTCTTAACCAAATACCCCAAAGTTCTTTAGCCCTAATTACATAATATTTGGCCCAAATTCTAAAGCCCAATGAAATCAATCCACATCTTAAATCCGGCCCAAAACCGAAGCCCAATATGCAAGAAAAATTGTATCAGTATCTTGAGGATGCTGGAAGCTTCTGGAGTAAACCAGAAGGTCACCGAAAGGTCAGTCTCGTGTAAAAAAATTTTTGACGATTGGTCTCCACGTCACCAGGGTCGCTCCTCCGTACAACCGTTCCTGCAAAGAGAATACACCAGAAAGAAAGGAATAACAGAAATGGGCAGATGACAGCAAGAAAAATATTTTTTTCTTTTTACTATTTTCTCTGTAAATCCAGGCTATAAAAGCCTCATTCTGTACCTGCAAAAGGATTACACAGACCCATCCACAGAATATACACTTACATTAGCACATTGAATATTTCGAAAGCAAGAATAGAAAGGTGATTTCCAGTTTTTTTACTCGCTTTTAATTTCTTTTTTAAGAATCATTGCATTTTCTTTTTCAATATTTCAGTATTATATTTCAAAATATAAAGAAGAGTGAAAGAAGGAATCTTACTTTGTAAAGTTGCCATGAATCTTTCTTTGCTTCGTTGAAATCGGAGTTAGAGAAAGAAGTTCGAGGCTAAATCGACTTCATGGCTTGAGGGCTTGATGGCGGTAGCAATGTGTTATGCGAAACCTAAGAAAAAGGGGCTGATAGCATTTTTTTTTGGGCTAAAAAGTTTGCTGTGTTTTGGAAGGCAAAACAATTAAAAGGGGAAGTGTAGTAGCCAATTAAAACGACGCCGCACAGGGGAAGGAGCCAAGGTCCGCGCGTTAACCCGCCTGGGGCTCCGAATTGGTGCGTTTGCGCCTAAATTGGTTTATTTCGCGTCTGGTCCCTCGTACTTGTATTGCGGCGCAATTTGCTCCCATTTTCATTTAATTTACTTTATTTTCTTTTAAATTATCCCTAAAATCTGGAATACTTTTATGTTTTAGTCCATATTTCAACACAATGTTTCATGATCAGGGATTATTTCAATATTGATCCCTGTGGATTCATGTGTGTTACATATTGTCTCCTTTTCTATTTTTACTTATTTTGTAAATTTTCTTTTTATTTTACTTTGTTTCCGCTTGAGTATTTTATTAGATTTCTGTTGTAAATTTGGATTTATTCGCTTATATATTTTCTGTTTTTTATTTAATGTTGTATGTTCATTCTTGTTTTATTTTCATTTTATTTATTTTGTTTATATTATTTATAATATTAATGGTGTTATTTGTATAGTTAGTTATTTATTTGTTGTAATTTAGGGTACTTGAATTCCCATATTGTTGTATATTATTTATGTAATGTTTTATGTGTCATTGTACATGTATATACATCATAATAATGGTTTCTATTCCACGAATATTATTAACATTAAATTATTATGCATATATTTAACTATTTTTGGTCCACATGATATATATATATTTGTTTTCTAAAACGAAATTACATGTTCTATATATAATTAAATTTTAACTATACATACACAAAAATAATTGGTATATGTATAATTTAAATATATTTTAACATTAATATTTTTGTACATATTTTTAGATTTATTCACATATTTTTTATTTTCAAAAGGAAATCTCACACGTCTTGTATTATTTAAATTATTATTAAACATATTTTGTATTTACATTTAATTTCCATCTATTATTAAAACTAGGATATTCTTATATATATATATATATATATATATATATATTTAATTTCCATCTATTATTAAAACTAGGATATTCTTTTATATATATATATATATATATATATAAACTCATATAATTGTGCTTTTAAAATTATTACGTATATAAGTTATGTTTAATTCTATAATTCATATTTTAATTAAGTAATATTTTGACATATAATTATTTCTAACATTTTCTCACATGTATATGGCATACTTTAATTTATTTTTACTAGGTATATGTTATTATTTTCACATAACTTTTTGTAAATATTTTTCTATGTATATATATATCTTCTTTTAAAATTATTTATATAATATTTTTAAAAACTTATTTTAAAATCATATAATTTATTGTATTTCATATTTTCCTCATATTTTTATGTATATTGATGTTACCTATATAATTCATATATTTACTTCGTTTTATACATCATCAATTTTATTTGTATACTCAATATTTATTTGTATATAAAGGTTTCACAAATTGACTTGGAATATTATCTTATATCATATATTGTTATACTTTCATGTTATTATTTAAATTATCTTGTGAATTATCAATTTTCTAATAAATTTTGTTAAAAATCTTATGCATGATTTAATTTGAATTTTGAAATTTATAATAATTATTTCAATAAATATTCCAAATTTTGTGCAAATGTGTCAACTTATATATGCTATATAATTCTTCATTTTTTTTATGCACATTTTGTACATCATTTTATTTTGTGTTATAACTATGTATTTCATATGTTTTTTACAATGTATTAAATATTTCATCAATTTTAAAATGAGTAAACATGTTTTTAAACGAATTTCTAAATTTTTGTTATTCAAGGTTTCAAATAAGGCAATATCTAGTGTTTGGGGAATTTGGGAGAGTTGTGCTCAATCGTACTGGGTATGACTTTCCTGAAGAACCAAATATTTAGATAACCTCTTTTATAATTTTTCAAAAGTCGAAAATTGATCGCATCTTAAAGGTATATATAAGGGATTGTATCCAATCGTACTGGGTATGAAACCGCATATCTTTGGAACGAGAGATTTTCGATCACCAACTCGAACTATTTAAACATTTTTATATATTTCAAAAAAAAAAAACCTTTCCTTTTAAATCTTTAAGGACAGCCTCAAATCAATTTGGTACCAGTTTTTGGGCGTAGTGAGGGTGCTAACCCTTCCTCATATGTAACCGACTCCCGAACCCGTTTTTTTTTACTAAACCAAATTTGCTTTGTTTTTTTCATTAAATAAAGCATTTTACTAGGCGATCCAATCACACCTAAATCAAAAGATTGGTGGCGACTCCACACTCGGTTTTTTAAAGTCGATCCCCATTGTTTCTTAAAATAAAATAGGGTTTCGACAGACTCAATCATCAAGCAATCATGGGGGCAAAATACGATGTGGTGCTGGCCAATGATGTCCTATAACCCCATTTTACTATTCATTTTAGGTTATTTTGGTGATTGTTTTAGAACCTGGGTCATTTTTGTAAATATAAATTTTTTTGGGTCAATTTAGTAAAATAACTCAAAAACTATAACTCATTATTCTTTTCTGAAATTTTAAATTCTTTTATGATAATTGATTTTTTATATTGTTACAAAATATAATAATATTAATTAATTTAAATATTATTTAAATGTATATTTGTTATTTGATGATAACATGCTTAAAATGGACATTTTATTTCTCAAAAGCATTTTTGACAACAATGTTAAATACTCAAATTTTAAACTAAACTTTTCAAAAGTATTTTTCCATGGCACTTTTGAAAAGTATTGCTAAACTAACCCTAAATTTTATTGGTTTTGGTTTAAAAACAAAATTGACATGGAAATTTAAATATTAGATTTAAGTTTTGTAAAAATCCATGTGAAATTCGTGTTTTCATTTTAACAGAGTTACCAAAATATCAAATTTGAGTGTCTAAATTATAATTTTTCATGATTAAAAAATTATAGTTAGATGACTATTTATGTAGTTTACCCTAAAATTATATAAATAGTTTAATATTTGTTAAAAATAAATTTTCAAATGGAGCACTTAATAATTTCTTAATCAATTTATAAAATTAAAAAATCATTATCAATGTAATAAAAGGAAATTCAATTAATTCTTTTGCATTTTTTTAATGAGAAATTAATTGTTCATTATTTTTTTCTTATGTAATTATTGATTGAACAATTGGATTTTTCAAAACCATATTTTTACTTTGTATTTAATGTTCAATTTCAATGACCAGCTTCAAAGACTATTTCTATGTACATTGAAGAAAATATCATATTGTTAACAACGAGAGTAAGATGAAAGTGTCTTTTTTAAGGTTTTTCCATTTTCTTAGTCAAAATCTTATCAATTAAAGTGTTGTAAAATATTATACTCGAAGAAAACTAATAAAAAGGGAAAATAAAGTTTTAAAATAAACTCATTAGTATCAAAAATTGGCTCGAAAAATGGCTTGTTAGTTAAGAGAAGTTTTTTTTTTGGGGGGGTTACAAATTTATAAATGTGGAATGTATTTATTTTAAAAGCTGAAAGTTTTGGTTAGAAAGTTTGAAGAAACTGATAGAATTTGTAAATATAAAAAATAATCTTTAGTACATTTATAGCATTTATATCACAAAGTAATGAATAACATCTAGATAATAAAAAAAAATGTAAAACGTCCTTACAACTATGCTCCAACTAGCTAAGTGGTGTGTAACAATTAACAAAATTATTAGTACATCTGACACACTTAAAAGAACTGAAAGTAAAAGTACTAACAGTGCTATAAGTTACCAAAATCAAGCCTCGATAAGTATGTGTCATCTAAACGAATCCTATTGATTATGGATTCACTTTCGATCATGACATCTAAAAAGGCCTCTACCCCTAGTAAATTTGAGAGTCATGATGAAAGTCGTCATTTCTACTAGATCCATTGAAAAGTCCTCAGAACAAACCCCCTCGGATCTCTCACTACCATGGCCACTTCACCATTGTGATCTCTCTCTCAAAGTATGCATCATTCACATTAATCTTAATAGCAATACCAAGTAGAAGAGCTCATCTAATCTGCCGAGGTCTTGTTGGAAGAACTAGATTACGAGTGAAGTTGTGCAAGTATCGATATGCAAAGACCAGGCCTTCTAGAATGTCACTTTGTGAGAAGTAGTCTTTCTCCACATCTCGAATTCATTACGCATATTATTTATCTTCTGAATTAAACAAAGCTGGAAAAGCCATTAATATCCATAAGGCACATAGCATTTTAAAGCCAATCAATGCAATGAATATTGTAGTAGACTAATTTAGGCCTGGCCCAGTTTATAAAATTAAACTCAAATAAATAAACAAAAAGCCTAATCAGACCAGTCCAATACTCAATTAAATGACCCAAATTAAAACCCAATTACTAGCCCAATTCTAACCCTAGCCCAAATCAGCCCAACACCTAAACTAAACAAAAAAAAAAAAACCTAGCTTCCCTAACCCTCTTCAGCCGTCAGCCTCCTCACGCGCACCACCACCACCGCACGTCAGCCACCTTCACTCGTCTGACACCTGCAAAACAAGGCCAACACGCAAACAAAAGGGACAACACAGAAAAAACAAAAAAATAGTAGCAGACAACAAACAGAAAAACAAAAACGGATCTTGTGATTTTGGCTATAAAAGCCTCAATTAATACTTTGTAATTTTTTCTGGACACAAAAACAATGAATAATAAGAAAAGGAAGTGAATTTTCATAAGTTAGTCCCTATATTAGATTTTTTTTTCGAAGCAAGATTAATAACAAAAAAATAAAAAATAAAAAGGGGAAGAAATCGGTTACCCTTATCACCGTAGTCAAAGCTTTTCCTCCGGGAAAAAGGGCGACCGAACCTTTTAGTTCGTCGAAAATATCATCGGCATTGATAGGGGACCGAAAAGCCCCTTTATTTTTCTTTCTTTTCTGCTTTTATTTTTGAGTTTTGGTGGGGATTTGGGTATTTTACCCTTGGATCGAGAATGGGAAGGCCGAATTGGCTGAAAGGGGGCCCTTTTTGGAACTCCGACCACCGTGTACGGTGACAGACGCGTGGCGGACCGATGACGGCGCCAAGACTGGTTTGAAACCCTAGCAGAGAAAGGGGGAGGGTTTTAAAAGTTTTTTTTAAAGAGTAATAGAATGAATTTTTTTTAAAAAAAATTTGGTTTATATACAGGAGTGAAACGGTGCCGTTTTGCACCAAGGTCACGAGCGCCAAAACGGCGCCGTTTAAGGTGACCCACGCGAGACCCGACCGACTCCAGGGGGATCTACGTGTTTTCGATAAATGGGCTATTTACGCCCCTGGCTCTTCCGCATTCTTGTTCTTTTTAACTTAGTCCTTTTTTTCTTATTTATTTATTTTATAAATTTGAACCCAGAACATTGTTGCGCGTTCCAATTAAGTCCCTGCCTCATTGGCGTTTTAAAAGGCAGGCACGTGTCCATGGATTGGTTTTTTTCCCATTTGGTCTTCGACCTTTTTGCGCCTTTCGATTTCAATCCTCGTTGAAATATCTTGTTATAATTTTTACCTTTTAATTTCATTTTTATTATGATTTAATCCCCAAGTCGTTAGTTTCAGTCCTTTTTCGCAAATTTATTATTATTATTTTTCTTTCATATGTTATTTACATTAAACTTGCTTATCTTATTTATTTAAAATCTTTTCATATATTGTTTATTTTAAAATTTTTATTTATTAGTTATTTTAAACATTATTTATAATATTATTTATTTTAAACTATTTTATATATTATCTATTTAAAATTTTACGTATAATATTCAATTTAAATTGTTTTATCTATTATTCATTTTAAAATTTCATATTATTTATTTTAAGCTGTTTTATTATTATTATTTATTTTAAGTTTTTTCATACATTATTTATTTGAAACTGTTTTTTAATATATTATTTACTTTAAGTTGTTTCATTTATTATTTATTTTAAATCTTTTATTTACTTTAATTTTTTATATATTATTTTGTTTCATTTTGTGATTATTAATGTTGATATCAAAATGGTGTATTATGTGAATATTACCATTATATGCTCTAGAAATTATTTATTAATATCTTTATATTGTTGACGTTCATTAACATAGCATTTAATTCATGTTTTATTATTCCATGCTCTATATTGCCTTTTATTTTATTTCGTTTAAATCACATTGTGTATTAAGCTCCAATGTATTTATCCAATATAGATGGTTTTATTTTACTTCAAACAAAATAAATGCACATCGTTTAAGTATTGTACTCGCTATTATTCAAAAAAGGAAAAATTTTAAAACAAGGCAATATTTCTCGTTTTGGAGATTCGAGAAAACATACCCTAACTTACGAGGTTTCAATTTTCTCGTTGAACCTAAATAGCAAAATATCCTTTTAAATTTCAAAAATACATGAAATTTCAATAAAAATTAAAGGCAAGCTTATTCTCGAGGGTTCCAAGTGTCGTGGCCTAACTTACGGGATGTGACATGTCGTTACCTCGAAACAAGAGGGTCTTTAACATTCTTTTCGATTTATTCAAGCACTTTTAAAATTAACATTAATAAAAAAAAGGATCGTATTTTAAAATCTTTTCAAAATTTCAACTTTCGACATTAGGATATTAATTAATCAATTAGGTACCAATTTTGGGCGTGACAAGGGTGCTAATTCTTCCTCTCACATAACCGACTCCCGAGCCTATTTTCTAGAATTTCGTAGACCAAAATCGTTGTTTATTTTATTAAAACTATCAAATTACGAGGTGATCTAATCACACCTCATAAAAAAAATTGGTGACGACTCTATTTCTATTTTTTTAAAATAAAGTCAACCCTTTTCAAAAAAATGGTTTTGACAAATATAATGACTAAAAAAAATCTCTCATGTAATCCTCCAAAAGTAAAGACCTCCATAGCATAATCACAATCTCTAAATGCATGTAAGATATCTTTGTTAGATATCTACTAACGATATTAGATAGCTTTAAATTGTTTTATCGAAATAAACATGCTTATAAACATAAAGGCAATAAAATTTAATTAAAAATGGAAAAGAAATTTAACCTTTATCCATTGATGTTTAGTGTTGTTTTTCTGTGTGTACGCACACTTGTATATACCAATACTTCTATGCTCTCAATAATTCACTTTAGATAGTGCATATTCACAAATTATTGAGCATAAATGTAACACTTCGATTTTTAATGGTGCCAAAAAAAGTAGTTTTAGAACTCCATTTTCGTAAATCGGGTCTGTAAATATTAAATATAAATATTTAAGGAGTTGGTATATAGGAATATTAAAGTTTCGCCGTTCAATTTTGTTTATAAATTGTTTAATTAGAGTATAAGGACTAAATTGTAAAAATTTTATCACTATAAATTTCTAATTGGCCAAAGGCTTAAGGACTTAAATTGAAATTAATCTAAGGTCTAAAATGGAAAATAAGCCATCTTAAAAATGTTATAGTGGATGGTAAGATTAAAGATTATTAAGTTTGATTAATATTAAGTTTAGTTAATTAATTAATTAAATTAAATCTTAATATTAGTATATATAATTTGGTGGTGGAATGAAAAAGAATTTTTTCTCTTCTTCTTTAACACACCATCTACCATAAGTGAATTAGAAAAAGCTCTCAAGGGTTTCAAAGTTTTGGTCCTTATTTGGTGAGTTCAATTATGTTAATTTCTTGTAATTTTTATGTTTCTGAGATCATGAGAGCTTGGTTTAGCTAGCTTATGTGCCAATTTGTAAAACTATTAAAGTTTTTGAAAGTTATCATTGTTGATATCTTGAAGAAATTGATGTTAAACTGATAGATTTTAAACTTAAATGTGAGAAAGGACTAGATTATAATGTTTAATTGTTAGTTTTGTACAAAAGGATTAAAGTACATAAAATGTGAAATTGATTTGAAAATTTGGTAATAATATACAGTAGAGGGTCTATAGTGAATGTGATTGAGATCAATTTTCAAATAGAGGCTCAAAATTGAAAGTTATGACTATTTCAATTTTAGGGGCTAAATTGAATAAAATGTAAAACTTTTGGTATAACAAATAAAATGAAATTTTTTAGATTCATCCATGTCATGATATAGTTTATAAATGTTTGGTATTAATGAATTGAATGAAATAATTGTATAGATCAATAATTGAATCAAATCGGAGATAATCGGGGAAAAGCAACAATTGTCAATTAGTCCTTGAAGATTCAATTTGTTTGTTGTTTTGGTCAGGTAAGTTCATATGGAAATTACTGTATTATTTTATGGTGTTCTATTTTATTTATGTATTAGATTGAAATGAAATAACGAATTTGACACTTATAACTCAAAAGGATTTAATTGTAAATTCATAAGAATGTTAGTTATATGAAAATAAAACAAAATGAAAATGAAAATGTTAACTGAATATATATCTTTTAAGAGAAATGAAATTGTAATGTTATTTATACGAAAATAATGTCCGAATGAATTAGGTTAGACCCTTCCAATTATACTAGCTCCTATTCACCTATAAATAGCATCAAATAGAAATCATTAGTGAACAAAGGTTTGCATCAAAGAACAGCAATGCAAATTTTTTACACATTATTTTCGTTTTAATTTCTAAATATTTTCGATTTATTAGAATTTAACATGTCTTTATAATTTTAAATATTGTTCCTAATGTTACTGCTTTGTGCACACTACTCCTAATATCAATGCTTTTTGTAATTTTTAGGTTAATTTCTTATTTTTGAAAAATCTTCAGAGAGACAAATCTGAATCTTCTTCAGAGCTGTTTATTTCAGGGATTTAAATCATGAACTCAGTTAATTTTGATAAATAATTTGTATTCTTTTGCTAATTTTTTCACTCTATAATATTAATTAATATTTATTCATGTCATAATATTATAAATTTCCCCATTACTTAGTACATGGAAAACAATGGGATTAGTATTTAATTATTAAAAGTAAAAATGTTAAACTAATCCCATATTTAATTATGTAATATTGATTTACTTGAATTTTTAATCAGATCTTAATAATTGTTTGTGACGCAAAGGAGCTAAAATAAATAAAGGTTTTCAAATTTTAGGGTTTGTTTTCCTATTCATATGCCACATTTTAATTAAATTTTGTTTTTATTTTAAATAGCATGCCTCTCCGTTTAGATCATAATATTAAAATTTAAACAAAATTAATTGACTACAACCTTCCAATGCACATAATCTTATTGGCAGGTTTAATTTAGTTATTGGTTCTAAATCTAACTTAAATCAATTATCAAAATCTCATCAAATTAATTACCCTTTATATAATAATATAAAAGGCTTATATAAATTTTAGTAAAATCAACTCATATCTTTTTTGATTGTATATCTTAGTATATAATATAAATAGATTACATTAGGATCCCTCAAAAGTAATTTTGCTTGATTTAATCTTTATTCGGATCATAAAAAAGATGCATTCAAATAATTAAGATGTGTTGGGTCAAACAAAGTAAATTTTTAGCAGATAAAATTTGTTGTAAGTGATTGAAAGATGTTTTGAGATATTTGAGCCAAATTTAAATTTTAGAATCGGCATTATTACGAGAATTTTATTTAAATATCACCTCTAATCCAAATAAGACTAAACTCAAACAAATCATAATTAGATGAAAATAATAAAGTTACACCACCGCTATGCACAAGTGGTTGCAGCTAGATGAAAATTGAAATCTAACGCTTCAAAATTGTCTCGTGAGGAAATGGAAGTCTTCTCGTGAAGAATACATAACAAAGATTTCATATATGACTTGATCAAGCCTGCCTTACTTGTGGTTAGAACACTTCCAACCCAACGAAGCTTTAACCCATTAAATTATAGGACCAATGGCAAGTTTCACTAATTATTTGTAGCACCACAGATTTTCTTTTCCTCTTTTTTGGATCAATATAGTCAGGTCATATATCCCACTATTTAAGGAATTCTATCAGATTGGGATATTTTGTTATTGCAAATTGCATTGTATCAAAAAAAACAATTCTAAGTTGGGAACTGATTCATATGCTCAAACTGGATATAGAATGCATGTAGAGAAGGTTGAAGATTAGCCTATTCATACAAATGCCAGCCAAATTCCAGAGAATATGAACTCAACTTTGATATATGATTACGGTGAGAGTTAGCTGAAACCAGCCTAGCCTACCACTTGGATTTGCAGCTAATCTTATTTATGTTTAGTGACATTCAAATTTCAAGTGGAATACAGAGGCAATGATTCCATGCCTAATAATTTATGATTGGAGAGAACTGGGCTAACAACCATCCATTTCAATTTCCTTACTATGAAAGTGAAAATGGGAATTCACAAATCATACTTTAAATTGCAATCATATCTGTTTTCACTTGTGTCGTGGTTGTAGATGCATCTTATTTTGGTCATTGTGATAATTGGAATCGTGTGTGTGTGTTTTTTTTTTACTTATAAAAATGGTCATGAGAAAATAAATCTATATGCATACTATTTATGATGGTGAACTTACCGCAAATGATCACATTTCAATTACGATAAATAGAATTAAAACAATAAATTTATGGTTTATATTAAATGTTTATAGTTGTAATAATATTGTTTCTAAAATTTAAAATAATATTCTTTTTAAGAGTACAATATGCCTTACAAAAATAAACGTTAAAAGAAAAAAAATTCCAACTTTTATTTTATTAAATAATGAAAGAAAAGGAATTTAATTATTATAATATTTTCAAGTATATATTTTTATAAAATAGTTTATATAAAAGATTAAGAAAAGTATTTTAATGTTATTTTTATTTTCCTTTCCTAACTTTCTCTTAGGGTAAATAAAATGAAGTATTTCGATTTAAAAAAATCATATTTAAGATTCATAGTTGTCTTCCTCAACAATGTTATCTCTAAAATTAATTTGTATCCGTACATTATCATCATATCCGTAGTTAAACTATAATTTTAGTCCTTTTCAAAAAAAATTATAGTTGAATATAGTTTTTTTAATATAAAATTTATGGCGTAGAGCACAGCGAAAACTTTTAATTTTACTTAGGACCCATGACACAAAATTCCCACTTCACCGTTTCTTTTCTCTCCCTTCAGTCGCATCCTGTGGGTTGTTTTGGGATTAAAATAACATAGCAGCAGTAATCAGCAACTTCTATTGCAAAAAGATTGTAGATATGTTTAGTTGGAAGAAAATGGAGACGTTAACTCAAATCCAACGATCCTAAACCACAAGGATATTACATACCTTACAACCTCAACCGTTGACTTCTCAACAGTTTCAGATAAGCCATTACTCCCTCATATACATGTACAATCTTCAAGCATAATGAATTCACATGTATGTATGTATGTATGCATGCATATCCTTTTCTTTACTTAAACAATAAGTACAGCTTCCCTTAATTAAAACTCCACCAGTTTTTCCCTCTCTCTCTCTCATGGCTACCGTTGACTTTTTAAAACTTTGAAAAACTACCTCTAATAACCCATTTCCTTGGCCACATCCATGGCTGACCAAACCCTTCTTTTCTTCTCTCCATTCCTTTTCTGTTTGTCTTCTCCTTCCATTCTTCCATTGGATCATGAACTCCACGTCCGACGCTAATGATGGACTTCTCGGATCCAACAACATTGGTGGGTTTGGATATGGCATCGGAGTTTCTGTTGGAATCCTCCTGCTTATCACCACCATCACCTTGGCTTCCTACTTCTGCACCCGGACTCAACCGCCGCAGGGAGCACCGGCCAGGAGGACCAGACAAGAGCCTAATATTGATCCCGACAGCTTCGTTGTCGATGTAGGCCTCGATGAGGAAACCATAAAGAGCTACCCGAAGCTGCTTTACTCTGAGGCGAAGCTCCAGAAGAAAGATTCTACAGCTTCATGTTGTTCCATATGCTTGGCGGATTACAAGAGCACTGACATGCTTAGGCTGCTGCCTGACTGCAACCATCTTTTCCATCTCAAGTGTGTTGACCCTTGGTTGCGGTTGAACCCAACATGTCCGGTTTGCCGGACATCTCCCATCCCAACGCCCTTGTCCACGCCTCTTGCTGAGGTGGTTCCATTGTCAACCAGACAAGGTGGTTGATGTCAAGAAAAACTGTTGTTTCTACATATTTGCTCACTTCTCTCTTCTCAGTCATTATAATTCAGTCAATGTAAAATTGTTACTCGATCCACAAGACGAGATCTTTCCGTAGTAAAAGGTATTTATGCTTCTGCTTCTTTTCTGTGTGGATTTTGCATTGTAATTGAGATGATTTGTTATTGATACAAATACAAGATAGTTGTAGGAATTATCAGTGTAGGACGAAACCTCAGTGGCTGATGTTTGTTTGTAAATTGCATGCCAAGGAGAATCTTTCTAGAATGAGAAAAAGACAAGATCTATACTTTGTTTCAGATCTTAATCTGATGACGAACAGAAATTAAACCAAGTTCTATAACACTGTCCTTTAAAACCTCAATTCTCCCAATCCAAGTAGCAGAAAGTTTGGAGAGAATGGATTACTGGTCTGTCTGCAACTGGGGAATACTATAACAACTAAATTACAGATCCCAAAAATTCTAAGTTCAAATGTTCCATCTTATATTAGGTAGCTTGTGTTGCTTAGATGATATAAGGCATAAAGATTTTTCTCGCACTCTCAAATCACTTAAAATGGATCATTTAAAATAGATTACTTACATTAATTAAAAAGAAAAATTATCTACAAAACTAATTAAACCTTTACATGTTATGACAATGTAGGTAGATGCCACATTAGTAAAATTTAAAAGCTTAAAAAAGATAAAAATTAAAATAATTTTTTTATAAAATTAAAATGCTAAAAAAAAATCATTATCCTTTAAATCAACCGGATCTAACTTAATTTCTTGCTAACCCACTATAATAAAGTTGAACAACAATTTGGGGTTTGTATGTGATGAGTGGCAATTTCTAGTTTTGGTAAAGCATGTCTAGTCTTGAGAAATTAAGGTATACCTCAGCTCGCATTTATGTCTTCAAATTGCTTTTTTTTCTTCAAGACTAGTTGCTTTTATTTATTTATTTATTTATTTTTTTCAATAAGGAAAAGGGTTGTGACATACTTGATGTGAACAAAAAGTTAAAACAAAGCAACTCATTTGTCCCTACATCGATATCCAGTTGGCTGGTAGTCTTGTTTTTAGTGCACGTCATCTTTGTGTGTGTGTTTTTTTACTTAATTGCAATAAATATGTGTCGGTACAAATTTAGATTGGTTATTGAATTTATTCTTTTACGAATTTAAATACTTTAATTATTATTTAAGTTAAATTAAAAAATGTAAATATTTTATCAAAAAGTATTTATATTAACTCTTAAATATTAATAATGGAATAATAATTATTATATTATCAGTAGAGTTTTTAGATTATACAAATAAAATTAAGAGTAGACAAATGTAAATATAGTAAAATATTTAAAAAAATGACACTAACAATTTTTAAAATTATTTGTAAAATAAAAATTATACTATCAGTGCATCAAATATTAACTTATTAATTATTTTAATTCACTTTGCTTTTACACATAAAAGATTCAATTCAAGTAATAAATATCTAAATTTTATTTTTAAAATAATGGATTTGAATTAAAATATTTGATTATCTTCTATAAATTTTAGATTTTATTTTAAAATTATTTTATAACTTTTAAATGTAGATATCTAGCAAATTCAAATATTTAACAGATATTTTAATTAATTTATATTTAAATTTTGGAGAAACTTTGCGAATTCAAATTTTACAAAAATTGCAAAAAACCAATCCCTTACTAGGGACAGTACTACGCGAACAATGAAAGGCCCCAATTCCCTCCTACATTTTTGGGATTAAACGCTTTTTAGTTGTTGAAATTGAGCAAATTCAATTCTGTTTTTGATGTTTTAAAAATTAAATTAGTGGTTGAATTGTTTTGATTATCTATTTAATAATATTTAATAATTAAAATAATTCAACTGTTTCTTTGTCTTTTAACTTTTAGTTTTTTTACCAATTATGAGTGATTCGCTTAAAAACTAGTTTAAATCACCTATCTAATCCAATTCCAACAACACTATTTTCTTTTCTGATTTCTTCCCCTCCTCTACTTAATGCTTGAGGCAACATACGGCTTCCAGATAAGTAGTTGTTTGCAAGTTCGGTGGACATGTATTAATATTATAAGATAAATGTGTAGTTAACTTTTTGAATGAGCTAACAAAGTAATATTCTTAAGCTTATTTATGGAATATAAAAAAAGAAATTCAAAATTCGTGTCTAATACGAGTCATTTAATCAAGTCCCAAGAGATAACTCTCAAATTAACACCAAAATAATTAAAAGAAAACCCATGTGCAGTAACATTACAGGGAGTATTGAACTCAATTGGATATGCATGTATCAAAATTTTTAATACAAATCTCGTCATGTTTACTGTTTTGAACGTTAACTAGTGTTGGACCTGCATCATTAAATATATTATATTCTAACATTCATCTTGGATCTTCAACGTCGGCTTTTGTCATTGCATCTTTAAATTAAAAGAACAAAAAAAAAAAAACATGAAAAGCTCCAAATCAGGCGTGACAACGGAAATTTTAATGTATAAGAAATAGAAGAATTGTCCCAAAGTCAGTGATGAGTGATGACTTTATAAGGAGAAAGCAGGTAACATGCCAAATAGAGTTTTAGAAAGGAATGCTCTCGACTCTCAACCTTTCGCAATAAATATTAGGACATAATCACTCGATTATAAAAAAAAAAAAAATTTAAAAATTTAAATATTTTCATTATATAATTCGATTATTTTGAATACTTCCGTTAAACAGAAATTGAACATTACATTTTTCTTTTAAATTTTGATTTTCTACGTAACACATATCATTATAATTTATTAAAAAATTATCATTTTTATCCCAAACTTTTAATTTAATTTAAATAAGATATAACCCTAACAAAATTGGGACATTTGCTAGGGGTGGAGTTCTGGGCATCTGATTTTTTAGAAAGTTGTATCCGATTTCCAGTTCTTTTCTCTTGCTTCATCCATCTCATTTGTTCTTGTCTACACTATTTGCTCGGTGTATTACCCCTGCAAAATTTCCCAACAAAATATATCCATCAATCACAACCACTCAAATCAATGAATATTTTCCATCTTTACTAAATAATTAGTATTACGTTTCACAGATAAACACAAATTAATGAACATAAAAAAAACGAATAATAAACAATTAACCTGTACATGAATATATCAGAATTATATTCACCAATATATATATATATAATCAGAATTACGAAGCGTTTTGCGACAAAGAAAGCAGACATCAAGATAGTGCGCCTCATATTGATCCGCTTGACCAGAGTAATAATATTAACCCGACATGATTCAGTGCTATTGATTTACAACGAAACAACACAAAGGAGAATCAATAAAGAGTGGCTATGCCTGTGAAGGGGGAAAGAGTAATTGAAGCTTGGACACCAGTCCCTTCAATGCCCCAACTTTTGCCCCCACTCCATAGACGGCCACTTGGTAGACCAAATAAAAACAGAAGAAAGGGTGCCCAAAACTCCACTCCTAGCAAATGTCCCAAATCTTTTAGGGCTATACCTCATTTAAATCAAATTAAAAGTTTAGGGATTAAAATTATAATTTTTTAATGAATTACAATGACATGAATTTTATTGCTTATTACGTGGAAAATCATAATTTAAAAGAAAAAATGTCATATTGGTTTTCTGTTTGAGATTTTAACAGTAGTGATTAAAATGATCGAACTATGTAGCATGGATGCTTAAATTGTAAACTTCTTATTTCTGATGTCTAAAATGAAATTTTTTTATACTTAGGTGACTATCTATATAATTTACCCTAAATTTTAAACCAAAGATAATACTAGTTTTTACTTTTGGCCCCACGGTTACTTGGGTGTTTATTTACTATAAATAATATTTAGATTGTTATTTTTAATGTTTAACTAAACATTGTTGTTAGTCTCATATCAAAATAAAATTATATTTATTTAATAATTAAATAAAAATCTTTAAAAATCTTAAATACATTTAAAAATAATAAATTAATTAATCATATAATAATTAAACAAAAAGAATTAAAATATACTTTAAAATCTTTTTCACAAATATGATAATTTTTTTTGAAGATAGTATGATAATTTCTTTTGTTACAAGTTAAAACTAAAATTTATCAATACTATTATATGAGCTTTTAACTGAGTTGGTGTTATTTTCAATTGAATCATAAATTTAATCACATACAAAATGTCATTTCATAATTAAAATAACTTAATTATTCGAGGGTACTTTAGTCTTTTACTAAAAAACTAAAAAAATTGCATACCGGGTTTAAACCCAAACCAATTGAGTTAGTAAAATATTTAATTTACCATCCAACTAAAGTTTTATTATAATATTTTTATACATTTTAATTTTATCATACACACTTTATTACTTCTATTAATTGTATATATTAATAATGTATTTTATTGAGTTGGTGCCACAAATTAACTTGATACAGACTCAATATTGATGACAACATAATGATAAACACTTTAATCTATTTTTAAATTTAAATATCGTACATGTTTCATATGTTATTATTATAGTTTCAAAATATATATTTCATTATTTATTGCATGTTATTTTTAAACACACTTTGGTGTCTTATATTTGTGGTTTTCACAAGTATACATGTATGATAGAATTTCTAATAAATATAAAGTTGGAATATAAAATATTGAACATTTATAAGAAAATAAAACTAGTTGTTTGCATGTATTTATAATTTTTCACAAAAATTAAATGAAAATATATGTTGAGGATTAATTTCTTTGAGAAATTTTTTTGAAGTATTGTTCATTTGGCAATTGACTGATCTCTCAACAACCAAAAGGTATTGTCATTACATCAAGATTTTGTCCCCCACCTCAACCGAGAGCCGTGTATGGTTCACGAAAAAGGGTGCCTCCCCTGGTGGTGATACGAGAATACAACCTATGAGACTCAAGGGAAAAGTGTCAATATAAGGTGTGATATTAGTACTCTAAGTTATAGTCTATTGATTGAGTGTTCGCTTTCCTTGAGAATAATTTAGGTTCAAATAATTGTTGTACCAAAAAAATAGGGTGTGATAATAGTTATGCATAGCAATTGATCACACGAGAACTCAAACCACTTACCTGCAACCATGATGCCATATCCCCTAAGTGGTGACCTATACTTCATAAGCCAATGGTTCAAACCCTACAAAAGTTGAGATGTTCACGTTCCCTTGGTGAGTGATTGTACAGTATACCTAAGTACAATCTATTTCGTAACGACTGACTCTCGATAGAGACAAAAGACAAAATCCCAACATGACCTGAAGATAATATTAATCATTGTTGGAAGACTCAACCAACTATCCAATAAATGGCACTTTAAAATTTTCTTCAAAAGGATTAACCTTTTAACTTGATTAAAATAAATATGTTAATGAACTACTTCCAAAATAAAAAACATATAAGAAGTGAATGAAATGGGCCTAAGAAAAACTATATTAATAATTGGTAAGCAAAATTTAAACATAAGAAAAGAATAAAATCTATGACTATAGTTCCTCTCACATCTCCGCATGAAATGATAGTTTCAATTTTTTATTAGTAAATTAAATATAAGAAACAAATTTGGACTAATTTCTATAAAATATATCACAACAGTTATTTTTTAAAAATTATAAATACTATTATCACAAGCATATACAAGGGTAGGCACGAGCCTTGTGCTCCTTATACGGTGAGGTTGGATTTTGACTTCCAAATCATTAATAATTTCATTTAGATCCCTTTTAGTATTGTTATTATCTTTGGTATGAGTATTATTTTCTCTATATATTTTAATCGATGAGTTACGATAAATTAATTATAATTGGTAATTTTAATTCTTTATATGATTTGTTTGTAGGAAAAATTTTTTTTTATTTTAACAGAAAAAAAAACTGACTCATTCAGTATTTTCAGTTTCAATTTAATCAATTGAGGTAATTTGGTCATTTTGGACCTCAGTTTAATCAGTTAATTTGTCTGGTTATCAATTTTTAAATCACGAAATTGAACCAACCGAAAAATTAATTTATTTTATATTAATTTTAAATTATTTAAAATATGTTTATATTTTATAATATATAATAGATAAATAACTATATAAACCCAACTCAATAACCCAAGGTCGGTTAATCAAAAAACTAATCAAATAGGCTAAATCAAAGTTAGTTCGACTTGGTCGGTTTTCTCAACTAATTTTGGTCGAGCTAGTTTTCTCATGTTAAAGTTGGTTAAATCGGTTTGAAAAAAAAGAAAAAAAAATCGAATGAACCGACTGATTAAGTTAATTGCTCTCTTCTACTTGTTTGTGGCAAAAAGTAGGGGTTAACATTCAACCAAATTGAGTGAAAAAATTCGAGTTAGTCAAGTTGATGAGTCTTATTTTATCTTCTTAACTCGATTTGAAATTTTTTTGAATCAAGTAAACTTGTTTTAGTTTAATTAAAAAATTAAACATATCAAATTAAAATCGTTTTACAATATAACTAATTCGTCATAGAGCACAAGATTCAAAACCATATATATTTGAAAATTCTTTCAAAGCAAATTAAAATAAGAGGAAAAAAGATACTTTAATATGATAAACATAAGTCGGTAATTTACTTGTTTAGGTCCTCAAAATTATTGTTTTGGAAAATTTGCTAACTTTTTTAATATATTCTTTAGAATGTTTTTAATTTTTATAATTTAAAAAATAAAATTTAGAATTTTTATAAATATTTTAAATTTTTGGAAATTATTTTGATTTTTAAAATCTTTGTTGAGAGGATCAATTTGCTCATTTTTTGAAATTGACAGTGATCAAAGGGCTACGCACACCAATATGTTATTGAGTTATTCAAATTGTAAATTTTAACTCGATTTGAACATGAAAAGTTGAAATAATTATTTGAGTTGACTCGAACAACTTGATTCTATTAACTCGAAATTTAAAAAAGCTTGATTTAAAAAATGTTCTTTTTTGCTTGTTTTGAAAAAGTTTTGTTTTTTACTAGAATTTTTACTTATCTTTTTTTAAAGTTTGTATTAATTATTTTTATTTTATGTCCAACTATTTTAACACATATGTATTAAATAAGAATTTTACTCTTATCATTACACTAATAATAAAATGTAGCATAAATGCATTACTTTAACACTTTAAAATCCTACATTTTATCTCAATCTATTATAAAATTCCTAGCTTCATTCTAAGCTATTATCGAAAAGGTTTTTAAGAAGTAAATACCCAAGATATTCAAGCTCAAAGCAATTGTATATATCTTCATGTTGGTGTTACAGGACTAGAACTTTAGTTTCACAATCTTTACAGCATTAGGTTATTCTTTCACTTCAAATATGTCTAAGTCAGCTTAACTCTTGAAATTGAGAATTCTCTTGAAACTCTCTAAGGCACCAACGCAAAACGGAAGCAACTCAATAAAAGAACTCGAAAGAAGAGAAAAGCCACATTAAAGCAAAAGCATAAGAGTTTGAGTGAATGCTCTCAAAGAATTCTATTACTCAAGAATGAAGTGAATACAATGAGAGGGATAGGCCTGTATTCATAGTTGAGCTTTCCTAAATTCAGTACATATTAAAGTACATCAATGGCCAAGATTAAAAGCAATCTACAAAATCTGTTAGAATTAAGTGACCCAAATTCTTATTTAAATAAAATACGATGGAAAATAAAATAAAAGTAAAATCCATATAGAACTAGACTTCTTTTATTTTATTTTAGAATAAGGTTTTTAAACCTTATTAAACTCCATCTATTTTATATTGATTAGGATAAGGTGTTTCAATCCTACTAGAATATGGCTTTGCAAGCCTATAAATAGACATAGTCTATTCCTCTTATATTTGAGTAAAAATTTTTCGACATAGTGAATTTTCTTCTCCTCTCGCCTGTGGTTTTTTCCGAAAGGGTTTCCATGTAAAATTTATGTGTTCTTTATTTTATTTATTTTATTCTATTTTATTTTTCACAAAATGGTATCGAGCTTCCGGGTTATTCATCTCGATCACGGTAATGGCGTCTTTGAAGTATGAAATTCATTGTTGGATCGCAACACCGATTTGCGTTGTGGCAAATTAATATGCAAGCGCTTCTTGCAGATGGATCTAGAGGATGCCCTGCTAGGATAGATAAGATGCCTTCGACATTAATGATGAAGAGAAGAAGCGTAAGGATCGAAAGGCATTAACACAATTACATCGCATTTGTCCAACGAAATTTTGCGGGATGTGATGAAAGAGAAAACCGCCATTGCATTATGGAAGAGGCTAGAACAAATATGTATGTCGAAAACTCTAACAAGCAAGTTGCATATGAAGCGGCGTCTTTATGCTCATCGTTTGGAGGAAGGTGCGTCAGACACGAACACTTAATGTGTTTAAAGAAATTCTCTTAAACTTGGAGGCCATGGAGGTTCAAGATGATAAGGAAGATCTAGGGTTGATTCTACTTTGTTCGTTGCCCGTCTTATTCAACCTTTAGAGACACGATTTTATATAGCCATGAGTCTCTCACAGTTGATGAGGTTTATGATTCTTTAACCTCGTATGATAAGATGAAGCATCTTGTGGTTAAACCCAACTCTCAGGGAGAGGGTCTCATTGTTCGTGGGAGACAAGACCGGAATGTTGATGATGATCGTGGTAGAACACAGGAACGGAATCCTCGTGGTAAATCTAAGGGTAGATCGAAATCTTCAAACAGAGGTAAAACTTGCAACTTCTGCAAGAAGAAAGGGCACATTAAATCTGAGTGCTATAAGCTACAAAATAAGATTAAAAGGAGGCTGCGAATCAAAAGGAAAACAACGGAAAATTCGGTGAAGTGATGTTGTAGAAGACTACGCGATGGTGAACTTCTAGTTGCTTCATCAATGATTCTAAAGTGGCGAGGTGGATACTTGATTCAGTGCACCTTCCACATGAGTCCCAATCGGGATTGGTTTACAACTTATGAAACAAGATCTCAAGGTGTTGTTTTGATGGGAAATAATGCTTCATGTAAAATCGCAGTGTTGGAACAATTAAAGTTAAGATGTTTGATGGAGTTGTCGAACACTTAGTGACGTGCGGCATGTTCCGAATTGAAAAGAAATTTAATTTCGTTGAGTACTCTTGATTCAAAAGGGCAGATACACAATGAAAGTGGGGTTTTAAAGATTTCAAAGGGTCCTTTGTTGTGATGAAAGGGCAAAGAAAGATTGCCAAGTTATATGTTTTCTGTGGTTCTCTCATATCGGTGATGCAATTGTCGCTTCCTCTTCCTTGTCGATGATGATATTACTAAACTTTGGCATATCGCCTAGGGCATATGAGTGAGAATGGCATGGCGAATTAAGCAAAGAGGACTTCTTAATGGGCAAGGAATTTGCAAACCGAATTTCTGTGAGCACTTGTGTTTTGGGAAGCAAAGAGAGTTCGATTCACTAGAGGAATCCATAACACGAAGGAAACGTTGGAGTATATCCATTCGATCTGTGGGGCCGTCCGAGTGCCTTCGAGAGGTGGAGCTAATTATATGCTAACCTTTATTGATGATTTTTCCGAAAAAGTTTGGGCGTTCTTCCCAAGCGAAAAGCGATGTGTTTTCCACATTTAAGTCTTGAAAAATTATGATTGAAAAAGCAGACGGAAAACAGATAAAATACCTCCGTATGCACAATGGCTTAGAGTTACGCTCGATGAGTTTAATAGATTGTGCAAGTCGGAGGGATCATGAGACACTTGACGTTCGTCATACTCCACAAAAAACGGCGTTGCGAAGCGAATGAACGAACGATCATGGAGAAGGTTCGATGTATGTTGTCAAATGCCAACTTACGAAGTCATTTTGGGCGAAAGACCTCTCTGCATGTTTTTGATCAACCGATCTCCATCCGTTGCCATTGAGAAAAGACTCACAAGAGGTATGGTCCGTAATCCCGCTAATTATTCTGATTTAAAGATTTTGGGTGTCCTGCGTATGCTCATGTTGATAATGGAAAATTGGAACCGAGATCCATTAAATGCGTTTTTCTTGGTTATAAAGTGGTGTAAAAGGCTATAAGTTATGGTGTCCTGAAAATAGAAAAGTTGTGATTAGCGAGAGATGTTGTTTTGATGAAACCGCTATGCTACCTAACTTATCTCTTAAAGACTCTTCCAATAAAGAAAACCAAAAGCGGTGGAGCATCGATTAATACGAATCAACTCCTCAAGCCAAGACAAAAATTGAGAATAGAGTTGCTTCTTCACCGCAATACTCTATCGCCAAAAACAGGACAAGAAGAGAAATTAAACCTCCAAAGAAGTATGCCGAGGTTGATCTAGTTGCTTATGCTTTAAATGTGGTGAAGATATAGATGCGAATCAAGAGCCATTTAATTATTCGAGGCGATTAGTGTGAAGACTCGAAAAGTGGATGTTTGCTATGCAAGAGGAGATGGAATCACTCCACAAAAACAGAACATGGGATCTTGTAAAACTTCCTAAAGGTAAAAAGGTCATTCGTTGTAAATGGGTGTTTAAAAGAAAGAAGGGACTCTAGGAGTTGAAGAACCCGGATATAAAGCAAGGCTTGTTGCAAAGGGTTACTGATCAAATTCGAGTGGACTTCACAGATGTGTTCTCTCCAGGTTGTTAAGCATAGTTCGATTCGAGCTTTGCTTGGTATTGTGGCTATGCATGATTTGGAGCTTGAGCAGTTAGATGTAAAACGCATTTTGCATGGAGAACTTGAGGAAGATATTTACATGCAACAACCAGAGGGTTTTATAGTCTCGAAAAAGAGGACTATGTTTGCTTGTTTGAAAAAGTCCCTTTACGGTTTGAAACATCACCAAGACAAGGGGTACAAGAGGTTTGATTCCTTTATGACTTCTCATGATTTCAAAAGAAGTAGTTTTGACAGTTGTGTCTACTTTAAGAAAAATAGTGATGGTTCATTTGTGTATCTACTTCTTTATGTTGATGACATGTTGATAGCGACAAAAGATAAAGAGAGATAAGAAATGTTAAAGCCCAACTAAGTGAAGAATTTGAGATGAAAGATTTAGGACCAGAAAAGAAGATACTTGGTATGGAGATTCTCGAGAGATAGAAAAGCAAGTAAATTGTACCTAAGTCGGAAGGGGTACATTGAGAAAGTTCTTTGCGTGTTCAATATGCAGAGTGCTAAGCTTCATTAGTACTCCTTTAGCAACCATTTCGGACTTTCATCGGCCTTATCTCTTCAATCGATAATGAGATTGAGTACATGTCACATGTTCCATACTCTAGTGCGAGAGGATCTCTCATGTATGCTATGGTTTGTTCACGTCCGGTTTATCATATGCGATCGGTGCTTAGCGAGATACATGGCGAATCTCGGTAAAGAACACCGGAAAGCGATTCATGGATTTTAAGATACTTACGAGGCACTACTAATGTTTGCTTACAGTTTGGAAGAACTAAAGATGGAGTTATAAGGTATGTTGATGCTGATTTTCTTGGAGACCTTGATAGAAGAAGATCTCTCACGAGTTACGTCTTTACAATCGGAGGTTGTGCAATTAGTTGGAAAGCCACTTTGCAAACTACGATCGCTTTGTCTACCACTGAAGCTGAGTACATGGCGATTCTCGAGGCTTGTAAAGAAGCTATTTGGTTGAAGGGACTATTTAGTGAACTCAATGAAGACCTTCAAATCAAGACAAGATTTTGTGACAATCAGTGCCATCTTTCTTACAAAAGATCAAATGTTTCATGAGAGAACAAAACACATTGATATTCGGTATCATTTTGTTCGTGATATTATTGCTCGTGGTGATATTGTTGTGAGCAAAATTAGCACTCATGAAAATCCTGCAGATATGATGACTAAGTCACTTCCTATAACCAAGTTTGAGCATTGCTTAGACTTGGTTGGTGTTCATTGTTGAAGTTAAACCCTTAAGGGTTTTTTGGAAGAGATGAAGAACTTGTTTATTGAAAGTTCGCGATGAAGAACTTGTTCATTGAGAATTTGTGTCAAGGTGGAGATTGTTAGAATTAAGTGACCCAAATTCTTATTTAAATAAAATACGATGGAAAATAAAATAAAAGTAAAATCCATATAGAACTAGACTTCTTTTATTTTATTTTAGAATAAGGTTTTAAACCTTATTAAACTCCATCTATTTTATATTGATTAGGATAAGGTGTTTCAATCCTACTAGAATATGGCTTTGCAAGCCTATAAATAGACATAGTCTATTCCTCTTGTATTTGAGTAAAAATTTTTCGACATAGTGAATTTTCTTCTCCTCTGCCCGTGGTTTTTTTCCCGAAAGGGTTTCCACGTAAAATTTATGTGTTCTTTATTTTTATTTATTTTATTCTATTTTATTTTTCACAAAATCAAATCACTAAGATTTATAGAATCAAATCTTTTAAGATTGCATATCTTCGAAGATTACTTCCCATACTTGCCATGCTTTGTAGATGAATTTTCAATCTCTCCAAGTAGCGGGTCTATCCTGTTGGGCCATGTGACCCTTTGCGAACAAGATGAATCATTCAAATGTGCAATAATTGCGGATTACCTTGTGCAACCCGTAACACTGGCATGGAGTTGGATCAACTTATTTAAAATGTACTTTCAATTTATTCCCAATGTTTAATTTTAGGGTAAATTATCTAGTTACTCATCATATTATTACCGAGTTTATGTTTTAGTCACCAAATTATAAAAATATTCATTTATTATTTTTATCATTTGTTTCTGTTTTGGTTACCTTTCGTTAACAGAAATGATGACCTAACCTCTTTTAATTGGCATAATTACATATGTAGTCCTTAACTCTTACACATTCTATTAATTTAAACTTAGTTCTAATTAATTCAACAAATTTAACCCTCTATATTTATAAATTTCATCATTTTGTAACATGTTAAGGCAAAGGCTGCATAATTATCCATTTTTAAACCTTTGAATTTAGACATATTTTTTTGACTATTTGAAAGAAAAGCTTCATGACTACAATGTTTAATGAAAAGGGCCATGACTATAACATAAAAAAAAAAAAGAAAGAAGCAAACAAACAGAAAATTTCCTTTCAAAAGACTTTCTCCACAAACAATTATGATCACTATTTTAATTGCACTATTTAATTATTATAAATCACTAATTTAATTATTAACTTAAATACTAAAATATATTTTTATAATAATAATTATTAGATAATTATTTGATTTACATGAGGTAGAGTTTTTCAAGCAGTGTTAAGAGATTGATAAGTACTCTTAATTAATATTTAAAAAACTAATATTTGTCCTTGCTTGTGTAACATATTTATTGTTTTAAAATAAAAATAAAAAATATATAGCATATAACATATTTCATATAAATAATGTATAATATATAAAATAAATAATATTTTATAAGCTAAAGAAGTTGCAAAAGAAAGAGAAGAGAATAAGAGTGAATTTGATTTGAGGGTTTTTCTTGTAGGTGATGAGAATTGAGGGAGAAGAAGAATGATTGATTACGATCGAGGTAGGGAAAGTGGTTGTGACGTAGATTAGGTGGCGACAGAGGCAACAAAAGAGGTTATTGTAGTAGCGACATCATTAAAAAAGGATAACAATAGCGACGACGAGAACAATAATATGAAACAACAAACACAAGGGGTCAATGAGAAGTTAGATGTCACAACGCTAGGAAAGCGACAATTAGGGACGAGGAGAATATGACCAAATTAATATAAATTGTAAATGTGAATGGTTAAAATTGTTGGATTATTTAGAAATAGGATTAAATTAATAGAATGTATAAGTGTTAATGACTAAATGTGTAATTATACCAAATAAAAAAAGTACTTTGTCATTTCCGTTAATGATTTAACGAAGTGTGGCTAAAACATAAACAAATGATAACATTAGTGATGAAAATAAAAATTTTGATAGTTTGATGACCAAAATAGAACACGTTAATAGTTGGGTGATTATTTAGTAAGTTTATATTTTGGAAACTCAAAATGTTACAAAATGGTCATTAAACTATTTGAAAGTTTTTATTTAAGTCATTAAACTATCTGAAAGTTTTTATTTAAATCATTAGGCTATTAAATGTTTTTTTTTTTAAGGTTAGGCTAGAAAGCTCCAAACAATAGTTCAACAATCGATATAGTAGATTAGTACTCATCAACGAGTAAAAAAAACATAACTTAGATCCAAGCCAATTTAACGGTCAGTGTCAGAGATTAAAGAAGAAAGATGTTCCAATTTTAGTTCGTAGATTCATGATGTTTAAATTTATTTTATGAAAAAAAAACTAATTTGTGAAAAAGAATTGAAATGAGAGCTTTCGATTCGATTAGTGCTGTGGGTGCAAATAGAGAATGCCAGATAAATAACGATTTTAATAGCCTAAAGACATAAATAAAATATTAAATATTTTAATAACTATTTTGTAATTTTTTTAATGTTGAGTAATTATACTACAAATTTACTAATAGTTACTAATAGTTAATGGTTTAGTAACCTTTAGTTGGAGTTTACCCAAAAATCAAAGGAAAATTTTCTTCTTCAAGAAATACGGGGAAAACGACAACCAGAGATAACCGATTCAAAAGAAGAAAACCCTCATACCGGTCACCGCCGACTAACTGCCCTTCTGGTTCTTCCAATTAACAAATCCTCCCCTGCATCATGTTGACCCAACACCATCCAACAGTCTTCATTGCTTCGGGTTCTCAAAACAAGCGTACAGAATCTTTCTTTCTCCTCTTCGTTGATTTCCCTCTCAACCAACACAAACAAATCCAAGATATCTCCTGAAATGGAATATATGTATTTATATATTTTTAAAAAGATATAATTGTTCTTTGTAAAATCGAAATCTGATGGAGATGATCCAGTACAATCGGTTCATCGAAACTCTCGTGCTCCTATCGTGTTGTGTCTGGTTGTTCCGTTGACCGTCGCCAATGACGTCAGATACTGCGGTTACTCTATCTAAACTCTAGCTCCACCGCTTACAATTAATTTTGATTTTATTTTTATTGTCATTCGCCGAAAGCTCTATTATTTTAATTGCGCCATTGAGTTTGCTTCCCTTCAACATGAAACTTATTCACAGATTGTTCTGGATTGCCTCTCAAAATTAGAAATTGATTTGATTTTCTTTTAAAACTTCCTATTTGAGCTGATGTTGTAGAAAATAAATAATAATACTAATGCAGATAATGCTAAGTATGATGTAAAGGTTCATGGAGTGATCCAATCGCTAGGGGAAGCTTGCGACCTGATTATCTGCAACAACCGGTAAATTAATCAACATTTTCTCGTAAATCTATTCGTTATTTGATGTTAGGTATTGTGATTTGATGCTGCTTGGGACGGTATGTGTTTGCATATAAAATATTGGTTTGCAGGGTGTCTTGTAGTTCCCAAGCTTTATACCATTTATTATTGGTTAATTGTATGTTCGCTTTGTGTCTCGTCCAATAATTGATGATGCTATTTGTCGTATGCAACCAAAAACAATGTTGTTCCTTAGCTTTTGATTGTAGGTGAGTTGTATTTTCTTTAATGATAATGCAGATGCAGCAACATCTGGGGGACATTGGTGATCGAGTTCTCATATTTTGGATGGCACATTTACGGTGAGACTCATAATCTTCGTGATGAGACATCCTATCTCGTTTCTAGGGGTGGTTTCATCCAGTAAGTCCCAACTTAATGTTTTAGCAACTTGTTGGTGAATTGCTGGAGTTTTCTTTTTAATATATGGTTGAATCAATGTTCTTGCATAAGCAGAAGAGTTAAAATACCTTGTTGCTATCCTATTTGTCTAGTTTGGTAATATTTTCTTTATTTTAGGAATTAGGATGGATCAGAATAGGGGAAAAGACCTTTTTTTTTTAAATAAAGAAAAAGGTACTAACAACTAAAAAGGGTTGGAGAGCAAGGCCCCAATTTGAGAAACTAATTTCAGTGGTTGATATTTTCATTTAATTTTTATCTCAGCCATGAACAATTTGGGGTTTTGTGGGTCTGGAAGTATTCTGAATCCCATCCTTTCTCATCCAACTGGACTCAAAAAACTTTTCAAAGAAGTATTATTATTATTTTGATCTAAGGACAAACCTTTCTCTTCTTTGTATTTTTATTATGATATCTATTTTATTCGTTGAACAAGTGATGATCGGATGCTTCTTACTCAAAGAATCTTTGGACTTAGATTGAAGGTTTTATTAAATCATTGCGGTTCTGGTCTGAATCTGTAGTTTCAATTCATTCATAGGGTCTTTTTCATTGAATTTGTATCTTATTAAAACCATGGAAATGATCCCCCCCTCCCCCTTATGACAAGCTTGAATATAAAATCACAAGATATCCAAGACTTGTATGGGATAACGCCGCGGAACACAGATGTCCATTTTAATAATCAACAAAAGGAACTGACACCTTCGTTTTCCCCAAATGAACAATACCTCTGATAGCATTTTAACCTTATGCAGGATTCATACTTTCTGACTATGAAGATGTTCGATGCAAACAGGCATGAATTCACATGCATTCGTTTTGATTTTGATTTTGGGTTGGCATCATCTGTGGTTGATAGTGGAAAAATTACAATGCCTTTTTTTTTATCCATGTAAAGTAGTTTATATGCTATATGTTACTATCAACTCTGTCCATATCATTGCATGTATTGCTTGGATTATCCCCCATTGAGTTGTTATTGTGAAAAGTTGGCTTTTTTTGTAACCTAATGCATAGTAGTGACCACGGATGGCACCTATCCAGTAGCTGATATTTGGCTCACACCCTCTTTTCCTAGCCCATATGTGGCTCATTTTTATAACATAATCTTACTCATCGATTTCCAGACCATCAACTGAATGCCACCATGTTATCATGTATCAAAAAATCTTGGGCCATTAACTTTTCAATGATAGGCACAAAAGGGGAACAAATTTGGGTTAGGGACTTTCAAACCTATCAAGTTGGACTTCATAGGAACAATTCTAAAGCATCTTGATATCATAAAATCTTGAGCAATGTCAACTATTCAAGATTATGCAAATAGTATATTGAGATCTGTACCATTAAACCTCTATTGTTAGGCAGCTCAATTATGAAACTAATGAAAGACGGACACTCTTGTCATTAAATTCTTATAATTTTCTCTTACGACAAATTATTTGATTTCAAGGAAGAAAAGTAGGGCGGGCCTGGCTGAATGATGCATGTTCTTCCCCTTGTGCCATGTAGAGGCAACCAAAAATGTTGGTTATGGGTCAGGTTGAGTGGAGTCCTATGGTGGAAGGGTCCACTCTTTTATTGATCATTGAAAACCTTTAAAAGCAACCAACAAACAGCCTTTTCAGTTTTCAGTTTTCAGTTTTCACTTTCCTGCCGCTGGGAACCCATAAGAGAAACTTCATTATCCTCTTTTTGTCTCACCAATATCTGCTCTTTTTCGTCATTCTCGTTCGAAGTTTCATTCTCTTCCATGCTATCCCTTCTCAATTTCTTTAAGTGGTTCCAATGCATTTCCCGGGGTTTCTTGTATCTTATCACAGTAATAAGAGATCAAAGGCATGGAGGAAAGGTTTCTGAAGAAACCACCCATGCTACCAACACATCGAAACAGGGCTGTGTCTTTCAGCTTAACCCCCAAGGCACCTTCTCCAATCAAATTTCCCATAACCTGCCAGTAGTTGGTTTTAAAGATCCAAAGGATGAAGAAACCAAGTTGGAATTCGATGTAGGGGACCAAGATAACATTACACCCTGCACTGAGTTGAAGGGCATAGTGGCTGGAGAAGATGATTCTCAGCTTCAAGTATCTTCAGAGACCATTATCAATGATGATCATAGCATTCCAGAAGTGAAGGAGGACACTGAAGAAGGTCCACGTTTAACAGATTTTGAAGAGAAATGTCCTCCAGGTGGAGAAGATTCAGTGGTATTCTACACAACAAGCTTGAGAGGAATAAGAAAAACATTTGAAGATTGCAGCAGTATGAGGTTTGTTTTAGACAGTTTGAAGATATTGGTCCAGGAGAGAGATGTTTCAATGGACATGGAATTCAGGGAAGAACTATGGAGGATATTGGGTGGCAGAGTGGTTCCTCCCAAGCTGTTCATCAAGGGCAGATACATAGGAGGAGCTGACGAAGTTTTTCGACTTCATGAGCAAGGAAAGCTGAAGAAGCTGTTGGAAGGGATACCTTCAAACTGCCTGTGCACAGATTGTGCCAATATGAGGTTCCTGGTTTGCTCAAACTGCAGTGGCAGCCGCAAGGTTTTTACAGAAAAACAAGGTGATGAATTGTGCATGAAATGCCCTGATTGTAATGAGAATGGATTGGTTAAATGTCCAGTTTGCTGTTGAAATGTTAACTTACAAACAAAGAATCATCCTATCCTGTTTCTTGATGTTTGTATATTTTCCTTGCCTTATCTAACATTTTCTTAGAATCAAATTGCTACTTTTTCAAGTCCAGGTCTTGGTTAGCCTTCATGTATTAGGAAAATGAAGTATGTATAAGTTTCCTTCATAGTGTATAAAAATGGGCTAAATTAATGCTTAGTTATGGTCTGATTTGGGTTCAGATGTAAATTGTTTAGTTTTCTACTTACTTGATCAGCTACTATATATAACCAATGCTTGGAAACAACTCTTTCTTAATGGTATTTTTCTACAGTCAGGTTTTTCATCTTTCAAGGAAATCCATTTGGAATGCTATTGTCACGGTAACATGTTTGATTCTTGTACTCGCTTTTTTCTTACTTTTTGCTTTTGCTTTCCTGAGTTTCCTTTTTCCTGTCTTTGGTACTTCTACCATAATTTTAGGGTAAAAGTTTTAACAAAGTTGGTAATGGTATCAATCAATAGGATTAAAGTTAGTAATTTTAAGAGCCAAAGAATAAAGGGGGACCATTACCAACCAATTCCAACAGTAAAATCAAAGTCAAGTCATGATGAAACCAAACCTGAAATTTGATGTGTAAATGTTATTGAGGTAAAAAAGAAAACAATATTTGTGTAATGTTTTTTAGATAAGGAGAAGTTATGTTGCACCAATCATATATATATATATATATATATATATATGCTCTTCCTTTAAGATGTAATTTAAGTTACAAACAGCAATAAAAAGTGATCAAAACTAAAGGAAAAGGTAACTTTGTACACAATTTTCCTTCACCTTTTACCTTAAATGACCAGCAAAGACAGCTTTATTAATTTCATACTCAGAATTTATAGAAACAGATAACATTTATTTAATTAAAATTAATATGAAAATATGAATTTTTTTAATAATAGGAATAAATATATTTAGCATATATTATAAACATGATTAATATAATATGAATTATTAATAATATTAAATAAATATATATTATACATGCACTATTATAATATATAATAATTTATATATGTATAGTTTAATCATCATTATACAACAACTAATACTATATGATATACTATCAGATTATATATTATACTCTTATCATATGATTCATTATGTTACACTATAGTATGCATCTCGTTGTAATATATGACTAAAAATTTTACATAATCTATGTATTACTTATTATTGACGTTAAAAACATAATTAATATTGAACAAATAATTAATAAATATACAAATTATATTATACTATATCATATATGACTTGGTATTATAATCTACCATATGAGTGTTAGCAAGGATTGATGAAAAGATTATGGTTAATTGCGAGAAATTCAAAATTTTTATTCATGTGGCGGAATTAGGAAGAAAATGTTCATCAGAGCTTAACAGGGATTTGAATGTTGTATTATTTTCTGCGTCTTTTTCACCAAATTGGCAGGGCATGGGTATTATTCAATTTGGTAAAACAAAATAAAGCTAGAGCTAGAAGAAAATGCTGTCTGTCTGGTAAGAAAAAGATAGTTTCTACTACTAAGAGTAGGGACCTATACTAGAAAAAGATAGGGAATTTATAGACTAGGACTTATACCCAAAGTTTGATGAGAATTCAACTCTTACCATAAATGTGACTTTATCTTAATCAGTAACTTACGAGAGTAATTATCTAAATAATATTACGTAAATTAAGTATAATGTCTGGGCACATCAGTTCCTATATTCTCTTATATGATTTATTTTTTAATTTAGTTCTATGATAAATTCTAGAATTTGATTAGGTGATATTTAAATTCAAAGTTTAATATGATCATAAAATACTCTCGTCTAATTTTTACACAATTAAAGATTCATATAACACGAATTCATGACTGTCGTACTACTATACATGTTGATTTCCAATTGAACATATAAAATTTTTGAATGAATTTTATAATCATTTAATCTCCAATTGAACACATAAAGTTTATGTGCACAAATTGAAATGTGTTTATAAATCCTAAATTGTGAAAATAATTAACCTTCATCATCTATTTGATCCTTATGATTTTGAATTGTGTGTTGAATATTAACTCTTTTTTTATATCATCTTTAATCCTTAATTCTATAACCTAATTAATTCACCCAGGAAAGGAAATCAAGTGAATCTTACTATTGTAACATCTTTGATTAAATTCCCAAACACAGTTTGTTCCTCAAGTGCAAGGGTTAGAAGAAAGATAAATCTTCCTTCAACTTCTGGCATAATAGTTCAATTTGGTCAACAGTTTTATGTTGCGAGACTGCAATAAAAAATAAAAAATAAAATCAAATTTATAATTCTTTCGAGAAGTGAAGAAATTTTCTAAGCCAAAATTTAGTATAATAATTTAAAATCTCGAAAAATTTGGGAGAGCAAAGGGAGGGTGCAGTAGATAAAAAGTTGTGGAGGGAATCAAAAGATGATTCCCCTTGAAAGATGTTTTTATTAGAGTCATACAGCCACTACTATTAGATTCCAACACTGAAAAAGCATAGGCTCAAGTCATAGTCATAAGCTTTTTCTTCTCTCGTTCTTTTGGCCAGGAATCATATTCATCAACTGGAACCACATATAGAGCTGTTAGATTTTCTTTTACCATCAGTCTGCAAAAGAACCAACTCATAAAACAGTAAGAACGAAGTTGACACTTGTTAAAGGATATAAGGCATGATACAGAAAAGGAACATCCAAGTTTCCTGCTCCCTAGAAAGATGGCCAGTGGGAAAGTTGTGCAATTGAAAAGTAAAGCCAAAAGGCTCAAATGTAACACCAACACATGCGAAAATTTTATGTTATATTTCCAGTCAACTTAGACGAAACACAACATTTGCCAAAACGATCAAAAAAAGCTCAATAGGGTTCCGTGCTGTTAAACAGCATTCACGTCATAAGATACAAAAAGTTAAAGAAAAAACCAAGTTAAGAGTAATCATACTTTTCCTAGAATTAACACAAGCCTCTATGCAGCAATTTCAGTTAATGGAACTTCGACTGAAAGTGGCATGGATGTAGTCATTGGAGAAGCAGAAGTCTCGGGTAGTGGTTGCGAGAACTCAGTATAGTGGAACTCAATCTGTAGTCGGTGATGCAGTGGTGTTGCTGCCATTAGACCCTTCTTGATATCCGCCTGCAACTCCCTAATAGGTATAGCAGCCAAGAAGCTCTTTATGTATTCCTTGCAGGCCTTCTTACCCTGGCAAACAACCTCCTCACTGTCCTCACTCTTGATTGATTTCTCAGGTTTGGTTCCTACAGCCCCTGCAACACAACCCTCCTTCCCATTGACCTGTTGATCACCCGTTGACTTATCACCTGATGATTGAGCCACATTTGGTAGCTTGTGAATTACAGTATTGCGGTCAAATTTCAAGATGTATGCTTGATTGCATCCCTCATAAAGCCTCTCTCCTAACGTGTCAATAATATAGTAAGCTTCTGGGTCAACCTTTAGGACAAAAAAGTGGTCATTCCAACTAACAATGTAAACCTCGGGGAGATCACTATTTTGACATTCCGCACCAGCACGACTAATCTCATCCCATATGTTATCAAAAGACATTGCACCATGCAAAAAGTCAAAACTTCCCTCATCCACACCCTCTGGATGGAAAAACCCAATAAAGGACTTTCTTGGCACTACAGAAAGAGGACGTAATTTTGCTTGGAGAACCGTCTCAAGATCAAAGTGCTTGTCAGGGAAACGCTCCCTGTAGGATTCATTCTCACAGAGGTTCCTCCATTCCAATGAGCCCTCTCTGATCAAACTATCAAATTGAGACTTAATAGGCATCAGATCACGGTTGTTCTGAAGCCAATCAGCAATAACAGCAACAAGGGCTGTACATGCACTTTCACCAGCTGCTCGCTCACTCCGTTGATCGATAGAAGCAAAAAAGACCTCCGATTTAAGTTTCATGCGTCCATCACGGCTGACCACTTCTTTCTGTTCCCAATTTCCGATGGCGAAACTATCATCCCCAAATTCAGAAATAGATGTACGGTTTGCAGATGAATCATCATCTGTCTTGAGCCACTGCCAAAACAAATTATAGTTATATTTATAACTTAATATAATTTGGTAACAATTGTGAAGAAGCATAATAATAGGCATCAGAAAAGATGATAAAAACATGGAACACCGATGTTATATGATAGTCGCATCCCCAATCAGATACATAAGCTGATAAACACAAGCATCTTTGTAGGTGCATGAATTCATAAGAAACTGCTAAGCTAGCCAGTAATATGAAAGCATTGATGGTCAGAAACTAAATAATCAAGAAATTGTTCTTACCCCAGGTGCATGAGATTCATCAGAGCTGAGCTGCCGGCGGTCGAAATCAATGTCATCCCCACCTTCTTCTCCATAGCCTTTCTTTAACAATGGTTCCCCTTTTCCTTTAGGAGACCTGAAACTCAGCTTCCTTTTTCTCCAAGACAAAATGCTGCGCTTGGAACTCTGCAGTAGGGATGGCTCTGACACCAGTTTAGCAGAATCCTCGACATTTGAGCAGCCAACATCCGACTTACGATTACTGTAGTACACCCAATCCTCATCTCCCTCACTGACCCTCATGCTAGAGTAAACTGATCCTCCAGCATAATTTGCATCCGCAAGAGTACCATAACTAAATGACTTCCTGACAACAGAGTCATCTTTTACCTCATCCGATTCTCCTTCCTCGGAATCGTCAAGTGAATCTGTGTCCAATGGATACTCGCCATCATCACTCCTGGCAGAACACCTTCCTTCACTGCCTTCATCCTCACGACAGGCTTTTTTCGCTCCCCTGGTAGAAACACTCTCTCTAAAAAATTTCACTTTTCTTAGACCAGCTTTAATTGCAGAAATCTCATCCTTTTCCATGGCCACAGTTTCTCCAGACTGGAGAGGTGATGCAAAAGGCACTAATGCTCGCTCTACAGGCTCGTTGATTTCTTGAGCAATTCTTAGTTCCAACAGGCTAAGCGATATCTACATGGTGAATTGTACAACTTAAAATTAGAATATCTGAAAACTGAAAGAACACAGATGAATCAAACATAGTAGACTACTGCACCATAAAAACTTTAATAAGCACATACACAGAGTCGGGGGCAAAGCTCTCCAGCACCGGTGGAGAGTATGAGAGGTATGTTTAACTCAAGCTCTTTCTGCTCAGCAGCAGAGACATGTTCAGCAAGATTCAATGATGCTACCCCAACAACGGGAACCTTACTCTTTGGTCCCTGCTTCAAACCCTGAATCAAGAAAGACAACTTCTTGAAACCAACACTAAGAGAAAATTCACAAAAATAATGCTAAAAAACTATGATGATAAACAAAATATGGAGGTAAACTAATCCACCACAATATCTAACATATTATGCTTGATAAAAGCTAAAGCAATAAAAAATTTCAGGCACAACACAATTAACTGATTCCAATAGCAAACTTTCAAACTATGACCAACTCTCCAACAGTCGATAAAGAAACAAAACAACCAGTCTAATTGTCTAAATGATATTCAATTCAACCAAATTAACAGTAAAAAAAATTCTAAATTAAATCCAATGTTAAGAACATGTACAGAATACAGAGCAGTCAAAAGATCTTCATTTAAATTTCAAGACCAATCAAACAACCAAAACACAGAAAATAACAAAAAGTTGATAGATAAAAAAAATCTGAAACAAAAACTCCTCCATAATTTTATCACCTTTTCTAAAAGAAAAACTTTATTTTCTAGAAACCCACAAAAATAAAAGATAAAAAAAAAAAGGAATTTGCTCATTTTAGACTTACATTCAAGGCAGAGAAAGCGATCTCCCAAGGATGAAATGCATTGTCTTTATAAGCCGATAAGTTACAAAGGGTTTGAAACTCCTCATCCCACACAACGATGCCGTTCTCGTCAACGCCGTCGACTTCTTTGGTGAAATTCCTCTTAACCGTTCGCCTTAAGGAACTGAGGGAAGCCTTTGGACCTTTCCATCGAATCTCGACCTTTAGTTTCTCAGGCTTCTCCCAACCTTCCCCGACCAGATCCCACCCTTCTAATCTTCTTACAATTAACTTAACCTCGTACTTTTTTGAAACCAGAGGCGGCCATGGTCTCCACCTCATCATCTTCACCACCATTTTTCAAACAAAAAAAGAAAGAAATCCTTCAATCACTCGAATTGTTTATATTCTCGTGAAAACTCAACGAAACCCAGAAATCCTGTTTGATTTCTCTCTGATCTTGTTTAATATAAACCCAAAAATGGGTGAAAAAACAACCTTGGGGGGTCTTGAAACGAAATACAAAGGGAAAAACGAAGGGAAGTTAGAAAAAGGGATCAAAAATGAGGATTCTGATAGTTAGAAAAGGAAATGAAATTGATTTAGAAGAGCGAAAAATAACACTCTTGGGACAGAGACAGAAGGGAAGGGGTGGTTTTTATAATATAAAATCTTAAGTATAAGCAGAGAGAGAAAGGGTATTACTATGTTGTGGGTATCGTCGTCGGGGGGCTGTAACGGCGTAATAACGAGGTAGTTGACTTCCGTTCTCGTTTGTCTTTGTATTTTTTTTTTTTAAAGTTATAATAATTTCTTTTGGTACAAAAAGTTAAAATAATTTCAATACAATAAATAGGTTCAGACATTAAAATTAAATATTTAATTTAACTAACTAAAATATATTTGAAAATAGAACTCAAACATCCAGTGGCGAATACAGGGGGGGCTGGCAGTGGCCCTGGCCCCCCTAAATTGGAAAATTTATGTTTAGGCCCTTAAATTTTTTTAAAAATTTTAAATTAGTAAAGATAAAATTTACTTTGGCCCCCTTAAAATTATAAAAATTCTATTTAATCTTTTAAAAATTATAAATATATAGACTATAAAAAATTAAAATTTCATTCGGTCTCCCTAAAATTTATTCTGACTTCGCCCCTACAAACATCTCTCATATGCTTTCTCAGTATTTTGGTTTTGGTTAATTTTTGGAAACTCCATCCATTTTGTTCCAACTACCTTTTTATCCTTTAGCTTTTCTATACTCTAAAAACTTTATCTATATCGATATCAATGAGTATGATTGAAACACCATTTAGGATAAATTTTATTTATATTTCTTAACTTAGTAAAAATAATTATTGGAAATTTTATTAAATATTTTCTAAGCATTGAAATACTTGTAAAGGTATTTAAAAATATGTTTTAAACGCGTTTTAATTTATCTAAATGTTTTTTTAGTCAACCCAAAATGTTTTAAGTGTTTTAAACTCATTTTATACTTGGGTGAAGATTTATCGATAGAAGTAAGTCAAAGAGCACTTCAAGCATACCTTCAGACTTCCACCGATACTTAGGAGGATTTCTATCCATACAAGTCTGCTTCTATATAAGTCCATTTATACTCATACATCTTGTGAGTTATATCGATACAAGTCTATCTGCAATACTTCCAATGGCTAAAAGTTATCCCCAACGGCTATAAACAGTCACAAAATTTCCCCTTGTTATATATACACATCAAGAACACTTCAAAATATAAGAGATAAACATCCAATCATATAAATCAAGAGAAAAGTCTCAAATTCTTCATTTTCTCATCTTTTCTTGTACATATCTCTTAGATGCTTATTATTAGATATTTTTATCATTCTGATTTTAATTCTTTGAAAGAGAGAACTTAATACTTGTAAACATACACCTTTAAAAGGTTTTCATTATTTACATTTTTTCTTTGTATTGTAAGAATTACTTAAGATTTTTGAGGTATAAAACCTTAAGTAATTTGTAAAGGGTTATAATTGAGCCTTGTAAAGCTAAGTCATAAAAACTAGAGGGAATGTTTTATCTTAATCTTGTGAAAAAAATAAAGATTGTAAAGGTTATACATTTTCCTTGAAAAATATCAATTCAAATATAGTTAATTGGGAAATGTTTGTTGAGGTATACCAAGATAGTAGAAGCAGGCAATTAGAGCCAAACCACTATAAATCGAAGTGTTTAAGTTTTTTTTTTTTTTCATTTCCTCATCCTTTAGAAAAGTTTACAAAGATTTTTAAAATACCAATTCACTTTCCTCTTAGTATTTTCGAGTCTAACAAGGTTCGTGAGTCAAATAATATAAACTTATTTAAAAGAAAGATAATAAAACTAATAAGTTTTAAGGTAAACCACATCCAAGATCATTTAAATAATAATAAATTTACATTTTAGCCACTGAATTATCTAAAAGTTGCATGATGGTTACTAGCTCATTAACTTTGCAACAGACGTTAGATGTGACAATTAACTCATTGTTCATTATAAGGTAAACTACACTCAATGACCATCAACTATTAGTAAGTTTACACTTTAGCCATTTAATTTTTTTAAAAAAAATTACAAGTTGGTCATTGAATTATTTAAAAAGTTTTAAGGTTTTAAGGACATTTTCACAGTTGTATTCCAATAATCTTATCACTATCCAACCTCCTCATTTGGTAAAGAAACATATTGAACCAGAGTTTTTCCCTTTTATTTTAATCTTGTGGTTTTATTTTCCTCAAATAACCTAAAACTTTGTTGATTTAAACATAAAACAATAACGGATAAGCTCTTCGATCTACATCCACTATCCATCTTCTCAATGAGATTTTATCTTTGGCATTTTAGATTAGGCCTCCGTCACTTGGAACTCTCCACTACCTTTAGTACACTTTAGTCTCTCTTTTTTTATATATATATATATATATATATATATTTATTCTCTTCTCTCCTATATTCTTTTGTCCATTTGCTTATGTAAGTTTAGCATTTTAAGTACCAATTTGAAAAAAAAAAAAGCTCAAACTATAATATAAGAATAATTGTTAAATTTAAAATTTAACTTGAACACAAAAAATAAGACGCTAAATTTAAATCCAAAAAAATAATTTAACCAATAAACAATTAAATATGATTAGTGTTTTGTTTTAAAAGGAACACCAAATTAAGTGGGAGCTGCTGTATGAGTAGAAATTCCTTGAAATTATCTCCTCATTCCTCAATCTTCAAGTATGTGATGCAAGTTTTAACCGTCTCTTATAGAGAAAAAATACATATTACTTTTAATCTTTTTGAAGAAAGCTTTAGATATTTTCTCATCATGCTGAATAAAAAAGAAAAAGAAAAGGGCCAATCTTCCAATAATATTTTTGTAATTTTTTTTATCAACACAACGTGGATTAAGACGTTGAGTAAAAAGTTTCAAAAGTATTATCAAAAAATGTATGTTTATTTGTTTTAAAATAATAAAATCAATAGTCCTTTTGCCAAAATTCTTTATACCAGTAAATGCTGGGCCACAAATTTCTTTCCGTTGGTGGTCTGGGTTATTGCCACGTTTCATATACATGCTCGGTTTGATTGCTTAATCATCTTTTTTGACTAATAAAATCATTATTAAAACATATACTTTTTCAATATAAAAAAGTAAGTACTTAGAATACTAATAATATTTTAATATTTTATTATACTCTTAATTATATTTGTGAAATTTAAAAATTTTACTAATAATGTATCGAATAATATCTCAGAAGAAACCCTGCTCTTTTCATATAGGTTTCTCAAATGTTTATATGGACATTTTCTATAATTAATATATTATTTAATAATTTTAAAAATGACCTTAAATCACTATTAGTATTCTTTTTAAGTATAAATTTCAATTTCCATCTATTTTATGAAAGCACCGAACCATTGACGACAAGTGGAGAGCTAGTGACTTTTTTAAGTATAATCATTTTTGGCTTCCAACTTAAAAAAGAAAAATTATTTTTAATTTTTATATTTTACTTATGTAACATTTATATGAATCTTCATGTAAACGATATATAAATATTTAATTAATTTTAAAAGTTAGATATATATGTCGAAAACAAATTTTAAGTTTTTATAAGTTCCAAATGAATTTTTAAATTGATGTTAATGGAAATTAGATGATTAATTTAATTTTAAGGTTTTTATCGATGTCAGTTTATTAATTTTTAAACTTTGTGATTTTCTTTAATCCAGCAATGAATAAAAATTACAAATGTGACTGAGCAAGAAGAATAAGATATTGAATTTTAGTTCCTTTGGGTTTTCATGATAAAAACATTTTAGTTATTACTTTTTATTTTATTTTCATGATATGTGTATATTTATAGTTTAGAAAAATGGTGTATTTATAATGAGAATTTTTAAAATGAGAATTATAAGTATTAAAATGATTTTAATCGTTGATAAAAATAAATGGTTCAAAATAATAGATTTTGTATTATTTTATTTTATTAAAATAAAATTAACAATACCTAATTTTCTCTTTCCTTTTTTTTCAGCATATAATTAATATATTAAGGGTTAGAATTTTATTTTTGAGAAAAATTTGGAAAGGAAAGCAAGGGGTTAAGATGATTAAGATTAATCAATTTGTGAATTATTCTGTTCTTGTTTTTGTGATTGAAAAATTGATTGAACATTTCATTTTAAAAATTTTGAGATTGATTGAGCACCACAATAATGATTATTAGATTTATACAAATCAAAGTTTTTTTTATCAATCAAACAATATTTTTAATACATATTCGATATATTCTTTTATTTAATCTAATTAGTCGGCTGAATAAAGGCAAAATTATTTTCTCTCTCTTAAATTTTTAGAAGAAATAGCCACAAAAAATTCTAATAAAAAAAAAACAAAAAGCGACAAAATATTTGGTGTTACAAAATGCTGTAAGCGACTGAGAAATAGTAGTATGTCCTTTTCGAAAATGGAAGAGTTCTGTACCATTGAAAATAACACCAAATTTTTATACATAAAAACAAATTTGTGAATTTAATTGCAACGAAATCCATAGAGTATTAAAAAGAGACAAAATTTGGAGGGCAGTCCCAAAGCGACAACAAAATGATGCAATTGATACTTACCTAAAACCGACCACGATGTTGGCCAAAAAGAACCAACCACTATAATTAGTTAATTAAGGGATAAAAATAATATTTACTTAAAAAGAGTTAATTTTTTTCAAATTAATCATTGAATTTTTTTAATTAAGGGATTGAAAGTTGCAGCTAGATGTGACATAAGTTTCAGGCTTATTTTCTTTTAAGAAAATCAAGAGTATGACATGTGTCACAAACACAGTAATTTCGTCATTTGATGTCATGAGATTATTATTAGAGAAAAATTTATCTTAAAATTTTAAATATTCATCCTACTTTTAATTAGTTATTTAATTTATAATATATTTATAAAAAATTTATATACATTTTTTAATCTTTATGTCTGTTTTAGAATTCATCGTATTAAAATTTAATAACTATCTTCATTTTTAAAATTCAAACATACATTCCATTATTCAAAACACCATATATCTTACAAATACATATAAAAAATATCTTATATTTAATTATTGAATGTGCACGTCGAAAGCTTGCATTTGGTACAAAAAGAATGTGAGATGATGTAAAAATATTTGAAGATGTAAAGTAGAAGATGGCAGGCAATGGCATGTGGATATATACATGAGTTTTATAGCAGCAGCACCACAAGCAGACCAAAAAAGATGAAGTATGAATGGCTGTAGTCTTTGCAGTATTGCATCATCAAATGAAAACCAAAATTCTATGCAATACATAAAATACTATACATCCAGACTGTGCACTGCATCACTTCTGCCCCTCCACTCATATATCCATCTTCCTTTCTTTATGCTATAATATATATTATTTATTAAATTTTTTTGTGTTCACTATACAAACTTTGACATGTGGTAAAAGAGAGAAAAGTAAACATTTATGGAGGGAAAATTTGCAATATAAATCCCTCCTATTTTTTATATATATATATTTTTTTAAAAATAGCTAATACTCGTCGTAGATCACTAATGACAAGCTCCATTAACACAACAAATGCTTTAGCCTTAGCATCAATAGAACATTATGACACGTTAACAATTGACTTTGTCACAACTCAAGTTAGATTTATTTGGAGTGATTGCAAACACTTAATAAGATAATGATATCAATCTCTTATGGTCCAAAGCTGCAAGCAAAAATTAACAAAATAATCAAGCATTCACCAAATTAGAGAGGACGACAATAAAATCATCCCTAAAATCACTTGTAAAACCAAAATTACATAAATAAGTAAGACTAAAAAAACATGCTACAAGAGTAGACAAAAAACTTCTAAAACTGAAGACTTATTAAACAATAAAAAAATAAACAAAAAAATATATAAAACTTAAGACAACATAAGTCCAAATCGACATGTGAAATCATTTATTATTCTAAAATACTCTCAAACCAGAAACAAATTAAGAAGTTGATAAAAAGCCACCCACATTCCAATAAAAACTACTGGTGGTCGGTGGAGTTTTAGCGAACAACAGGCACCGTCATCTGTCCATCACAACTTGTGAAGACAACAAAAATACCCACAAAATAGATCTGCAAACTGAAAAGAGAGAAGACGTTTGTAGTGAATAAGAAGAAGAAAGAAAGAAAGAAAGAAAAGGTTGATGGGAGTGCGGGCAATAGCCAACCTGGAGGCTGATACCGCCACTAAACAAAACAAAAGATAAGAAGCAAACGGCTTGGAGAAAAAAAGACAATTTTTTTTTTATTTTTTAAAACAATTTTAAATAGTGTTCTATAAACTATTATTTTAAGTACTTCTATTTGTTTATATTTAATAATTCAACTTATAATTTTACATAATAACTTACTGTAAATTTTAAAATCATTTTAAACAATTTTTTTAATTTATTATTATTTTTACAAATTAAATACACTATTAATGTTACAATAAATCATTTAGTGTTCATGATATTTAAATTTAATTAATAATTTAAATTCATTAATTAATAATTAAAATTAAGTATGGAACTATATATAAAAATAGAATTTCACACCATTTATTATAATATTTATATTTTAAAATATTGTTTATTTGAATTCAATTTAATATCAATTATCATGTTTGTAAAATTAAACCTATATATTATTATATATTTTTAAATGATGCAACCATATTATTAATGAAAAGTTATAAATTTTATGAAAATTTCAAGAAATAATTAAATGCAATTTAATTAATACATATAATCACACAGGTAAAAAATCTAGTATATATGTATACTAATCAATGATGATATTTCAAATAAAAAAATGCTAATCAAGCAAGCTGATAAGATATTGTTTAAATGAATAAATATAGAAAATAATTTATGTATTAGGTTTAAGTTAAGTTGTGTTGGGATCCAATTGTATGTCTATTTAGTTGATAATTTGCCAAAGGAATAAAAAACAATTGAAGTGGGACCAAATCCAAATGACCAAACAAGCAATATTAATTATCTTAATGGTTATGGATTTTGACTTTTTTTCTTCTCTTTTAGATTTTTAGTTGATATCGATGCATGCCTACTTATGTTAGGTTATAAATGAGTATATATTTCCCATAAGTATATTGATCACTCTTTTTTATATACATGATATCAGAAACAAGTACATTTAAAAAAAAAAAAAAATCTGAATAACAGGAAAGGCAGTGGGTGGAGAAGAAAAAGCTAGTGCTTTAATGGTAGTCGAATGAATGATGTGTTAGGATTTTGACTATGAAAAAGATGAGTGGGGGAAAAATGAAGGGTTATAACTTAGGAGGGCCACGCATCAACCCCCACTTTGATTTAAACAAATTTCAGGCTAGAATTGAGGTCAACCTGGAGGGACATCTTTTTGCCTTGTCAAACTTCCACCATCACAATTTGTCTTGTCATCTATCTGTGTTACAGCTCTGTTATTTCTGCAAACGCATGTCTGGACACACATATATATATATATATATATATTGCTGCTTATCTTTTGATCAGAGATTAATTTGGACTTTTATTTGAAATTGTAGATCATATTATAGGCAGACAAAATGATAGCTCTTTTTTTTAACCCACTACACCTTTACTTCATTGGTCATGAAAAGTCACTTGTGTTGAAATGAGGAAAAAATGTAACTGACACAATGTTGATGCATGTTAGGGCCCTTCTTGCCCCTACCAACTGTGATATGAATGGATAACTAGTCATTATTATTTTCAGAACAACGATCAACGTTTTGTTTAACCTATTTGGTTTAATTTTGAAGTGTTTGATTAAGTGTTTGGAATCTTTGTATTTTACAAAAGATTTGGTAATGTGAAGAAATAAAATAGCTGAGGTAATAGGTTCTCCCGGCATGGTTAAGGTAAGTTAAAATCTTTGCAAGTGGATTCGTGATTCTTCAGACTTGAACTCACAGTTTAGTATTCGATTTCCTTTCACTAGGAGAGCTAATAACGTTATGTACTTTATTCCAATGAGTTGGAAAGACCTTAAGATTAAATGTATTGACTTAGGTGAGAATGTTTTTCTCTCATTAAATTTTTGTTATTCATTTATTCTATTGTTTTCTTTTAAAAAACACAGAAATTTGACCTGTGAAAAAGGGGTTATATAAAGTAATTGAGTTGATTATGGGAATGGAGATTCATGTAAATCTTTGAAAACCAATGAATTAAACCCAAAGAAACAACCTAAGGGAAATGGTATTCATTCTATTGAGTGGGAAATAAAAAGAAGTCAAAACCATTGACATTATTGTAAAATTAGACATTTTCTCCCGAGTTAGCATCGTTTCATCAAAGCTTTTGAATTATTATAGAGGAAAAATGAGGAGATGAAATTTCTCTGAGGAACTAAATCCAATTGCTTGAAATTTGTGTAGCATTGGCAGTCATCACACACAAATTTGTCAAACTTTTAGCCCTACTTTAATATGGTTGTGACCACACTAATGAGGTAGTTGGTACCATCATCGATAGGATGTGTTTCAATGACTGGTTTAAACAAAAAATTTATTTCCACCAAAGACTTACTTGGGTGAAAATAGTGATTTTCTTTTTTAAATTCATATGTAATTTGAAAAGAAAATTTTAGCAATTAAGAATGTTCAATTAAATTCCACCAATAAGGTATCCTTTTTTCAATTTTATTTTCCCCAATTGTTTGATAAAGTAGAAAAGTGAAATGAAATAAAATATTTTTTTTTGAAAAATGTATAATTTGAATGATCATGCATTTCTCTCTCATTTTCTCTTTTCTCATCATTCCTGTAGCAACATAAAAATTTTGCTTTGGTCGCTAGTTGAGATGACTTATTGGAAATTTGAAAACCGACTTTCGATTTTATTAAAAAAGGGAGTCGCCACCGATCTTTTTTCTTAGGTGTGATCGGACAACTA